>NC_138046.1:88360420-88960420 GCF_964194185.1 Rhinolophus hipposideros | reverse complement strand
CCTTCCATCACCATATATTTGATCCCCGTTACCCTCATCTCCCTCCCCAACCCCCCTTATCCTCTGGTAACCACTAAACTATTGTCTGTGTCTATGAGTTTTTGTTTCTCATTTGTTTGTCTTGTTCTTTTTTTGTTTTTGGTTTATATACCACATATCAGTGAAATCATAGGGTTCTCTGCTTTTTCTGTCTGACTTATTTTGCTTAGCATTATACTCTCAAGATCCATCCATGTTGTCACAAATGTTATAAATAGCCAAAGCAATCTTAAGAAAAAAGAACAATGCTGGAGGTATCACACTCCCTGACTTTAGCTTGTACTACAGGGCTACAATAATAAAAATAGCATGGTATTGGCAGAAAAACAGACACATAGACCAATGGAATATAAGTTTTTCTATGTATCTTTTGATCTCTCCTCTAATTTTTTCTTTGACCCGGTCATTGTTTAAAAGTATGTTGTTTAATCTCCGTGTATTTGTGGATTTTCCTGCTTTCTTTTTGCAGTTGATATCCAATTTCAGAGCCTTGTGATCAGAGAATATGCTTGGTATGATTTCAATCTTCTTAAATTTGCTGAGGCTGGCTTTATGTCCCAATATATGGTCTATCCTTGAGAATGTTCCATGTAATCTAGAAAAGAATGTATAGTCTGATGTTTTAGGATGAAGTGCTCTATAAATGTCAATTATGTCCATGTCATCTAATGTGTCATTTAGGGCTGCTATTTCATTATTTATTTTCTGTTTGGATGATCTATCCATAGCTGTCAATGATGTATTTAGATCCCCTAGTATAATTGTGTTTTGGTCAATTTCTCCCTTTAGTTCTTTTGGTAGTTGCTTGGTATATTTTGGTGCTCCCTGATTGGGGGCATAAATATTGATGACTGTTATGTCTTCTTGTTGTATAGTCCCCTTTACCATTATGAAATGTCCATCTTTGTCTCTTGTTATTTTTTTCATCCTGAAGTCTGTTTCATCTGATATCAGTATAGCTACACCTGATTATCTCTGGATGCCATTTGCTTGGAGTGTCAATTTCCACCCTTTCACTTTGAGTCTATTCTTGTCCTCGTAGCTGAGATGTGTCTCTTGGAGACAGCATATCGTTGGGTTTAGTTTTTTGATGCAATATGCTGCTCTGTGCCTTTTTATTGGTGAGTTCAGTCCATTTACATTTACGGTGATTATTGATATGTGAGGATTTCCTATGATTCTATCTTTAGTTTTCTTGTAAGACTGTCTCCATTGTTTGTTTGCCTTTTTGTTGTGGTCTATTATTTCTGTGTGGTGGTATTCTATGATTTTTTGCTCTCTGTTTCTTCTTTTATTACAGCATATATTTCAGTTCTGGATTTTTTTTGAGTGGTTACCCTTAAGTTTATGTAAAAGAAAGTTTGATATTTAGAGTATTCCATTTTCTTCAGCATGCTTACATTCTCCATTTCCATATTTCGTTCAGGCCTTTACTCTCCCCGTTTTTATGTTTTGGTTGCCACAAATTGTCCCTGTTGATGGTGGTCGAATAGCCTCCTTTAGTATTTCTTGTAGTGCAGGTCGTGTATTAGAAAATTCCCTCAGCTCTGTATGTCTGGAAAATTCTTTATTCCTCCTTCATATCTAAAGGATATCTTTGTTGGATATATTATCTTGGCTCACAGTTTCTCTCTTTCAATAGTTTGAATATTTGGTTCCACTCCCTCCTGGCTTGTAGAGTTTCTGCTGAAAAATCTGATGATAATCTAATGGGCTTTCCTTTGTAGGTTTCTGTCTTCTTTTCCCTGGCTGCCTTGAGGATTCTTTCTTTGTCGTTGATTTTTGACACCTTCAATACAATGTGCCTTGGAGAAGTCCTGTTGCAGTTGAGGTAATTAGGTGTTCTATTTGCTTCTTAGATTCGAGGATCCAGTTCTTTCCACAAGTTTGGGAAGTTCTTATCGACTATTTGTTTGAATATATTCTCTGTTCCCTTTTATGTTTCTTCTCCTTCTGGTATGCCCATTATTCTTATATTGCTCTTTCTGATGTAGTCAGAAAGTTCTTGTAGAGTTCTTTCATTTCTTTTAAGTCTCAAGTCTTTTTCTTTTTCCATCCGTGTCATTTCCAGGATTCTATCTTCGATGTCACTGATTCTTTCCTCCATCTGGTCAACTCTACTACCTAAGCTGGATATTTCATTCTTCATTTCTTCTATTGAGTTAATCTCCAGAAATTCTATTTGGTTCTTTTTAAAAATTTCAATCTCTGGTAAAATGTTCATGTTGTTCTTTGATTATGCTTCCTGAGTTCATTAAACTGCCCTTCTGTGTTTTCGTGCATCTTGCTGAGTTTTTTCAGAACTGCAATCTTGAATTCTCTGTCATTTAAGTCACACATTTCCATATCTTTAAGTTCATTTTCTGGAGACTTTTCACTTTCTTTCTGAGCTGTCTTGTTGCCTTGGTTATTCATAGCAATTAATGATTTATTATGTCTCTTCCTAAACATCTACAGGAGTGGGATCTGTAATAGGTTGATAGGAAGAGGACTTTCTTCTGTTTTCCAGTACGTGTTGGTAGAATATTTTATTTTCTCTCCAACTGCAGTCTTTTTTTTTTGTCTCTCACACTGTAGTATTATGTTTTCTCTGCACTATTCCAGCTTCTCACACAATGTGAGGATTCCCTGGAAAGTGGGCTTCTCCTCTGTTAACAGTTCGCCTGGGTCATAGAGCACCATGTCCCTGTGGGTATGAGGAGAGCTTTTGAAGTTCCAAAGCTCTTCCTGCACCAGATTCAGAGCCTGTGTGTTTCAGCAGTTCTGTTTGCTCCTGCAGGGATCCGCCCAGATAGGTGGGGACAGCCACGGGGTGATTTGTGAGAAGTGGCTCAGAAAAATGTAGGCAACCACCACCACCACCACCACCTGTTTCCACAGCTCCCTCCCCTTTGCTGTAACTATTTAGGCTGCGAATCTGTGTCTGTGGACCACAGTTCTCAGAACTGCAAATATTCTGTTCTTTTGATATGATACTGCTACTGTTCCTCTTCTAGCACTGGGCAGTAGGGGGTGGGGTGAGCTCTGGGAGGGTAGCGAAGAGTCAGCTAGTCTCAGTGCCTAAGGCTTCTGTTCTCTGTGGCAGTGAGGGCTTACACCACTGTTTTCAGCCTTCTTCCCTCCATCTTTTCTCCAAGGTCTCTGCCATGAGCGTTGGGTTAGCCGTGTTATATGCTGCCCCCTCAGCCCTGTGGGCCGTAAGCGGAGCCTTAGCAGTCTGAGTTCTTCCCTCTCCCGCAGCTGTGGTAGTTCCGGGATGCAGCGAGCTCGGAGCACTGAGCTAGCTCTGCGTCTTGCGGCTGCGTGGCTCCATCTCCACACTTCTCCCTTCTCTCCTCCCCTGCTAGCGCAATTTGCCCACCTTTAGGTGAATTCATTAGTGAGACTCTTCGTCTTGCCTGTCTGCTGCACAATGAATCCTTTGTGGAGTTATAGTTGTTCAACTTGTAAATTCCAGGGGAGATTTCCAGAGGCTCACCTCACAGTCCCCAATTGTCTATTAAGGAGCACTTGGGCTGCTTCCATATGTTGGCTATTGTAAATAATGCTGCAGTGAACATAGGAGTGCATATATTTTTCGGAATTAGTGTTTCAAATTTCTTTGAGTAAATACCCAGAAGTGGAATTGCTGGGTCGTAAGGTAGCTCTGTTTTTAATTTTGTGAGGAACCTCCAAACCATTTTCCATAGTGGCTGCACCAATCTGCAATCCCACCCCTAGTGCATGAGGGTTCCCTTTTGTCCACATCCTCACCAACGCATGTTTGTTTTGATGATGGCCATCCAGACAGGTGTGAGGTGATATCTCAGTGTGTTTTTATTTGCATTTCTCTGATGATTCGTGACGTTGAGCATTTTTTCATATGTCTATTGGTCATCTGTATGTCCTCTTTACAGAAATGTCTATTTAGTTTTTCTGCCCATTTTTTAATTAGATTGTTTGGTTTTTATTTATTTATTTATTTTTAGTGTTGAGTTGTATGGGTTCTTTATAAATTTTGGATATTAACCCCTTATCAGATGTATCATTGGCAATACAGCCTCTCATTTAGTAGGCTGTCTTTTCATTTTGTTGATGGTTTCCTTTGTTGTGCAAAAACTTTTTAGCTTGATGTAGTTCCATTTGTTCATTTTGTATTTTGTTTCCATTGCCCAAGGAGATATATCAGTACAAAAAATATTACTAAGGGCAACGTTGGAGAGTTTATTGCCTATATTTTTTTCTAGGAGTTTTATGGTTTTGGGTCTTACATTTAAGTCTTTAATCCATTTTGAGTTTATTCATGTATATGGAGTAAGAAGGTATTCCAGTTTCATTTGTTTGCATATATCTATCCACTTTTCCCAACACCATTTATTGAATACACTGTCTTTACTCCATTATATATTCTTGCCTCCTTTGTCATAGATTAAATGACCATATAGGTGTGTGTTTATTTCTGGGTTCTCTAATCTGTTCCATTGATCAATGTGTCTGTTTTAATGCCAGTAGCATGCTGTCTTGATTACTATAGCCTTGTAGTATACATTGATATCAGGTAGCATGATATCACCAATTTTGTTCTTTTTTTCTCAATATTGCTGTGGCCACTCGGGGTCTTTTGTGGTTCCATGTAAATTTTAAGATTATTTGTTCTAGTTCTGTGAAAAATGCCACTGGTATTTTGATAGGGATTGCACTGCATCTATAGATTACTTCGAGTACAGTCATTCTTTTTCCAAAAATGAAGATTAAGATGGGCTGTGTTTAAATCCTCTATTTAATGTAGGAACAAGATACAATAAATTTACTGATTGATTGTGTGCTTGGAAGTGGCGATAGAACTGAATAAAATACAGAACCACCACCATAGGAAGACACAAAGGATGCTAAAAGGCCTTTAGAAAAAATGAATGGGGGGGGAGGGAAAGGCAAAACAATAAAGACTTTAAAAATAAAACAGACAATACCTTCATGATCTTGGATTAGGAAAATAATTCTCAAATGGGAAGCAAAAAACATTAACATAAAGAAAAAGATTGGTAAGTCTGTCTACAATAAAGTTCAAAACTTCTATTAATTTAAAAGACAGCATTATAAGACAAAAAAGGAAAGCCACAGAATAGAAGATACTACAACACCTATTACGGACAGAGGCTGGTATTTAGAGAGCTCATAACTCTTATAAACTAATAGGAAGAAAAGAGACCACCTAGTAGAAAATTGGGCAAAGGATTTGAACAGGCATTTTACAAAAGCAGAGATCCAAAGTTTTCAAAAGACACATGAAAAGGGCTTAACCTTCTTAGTAACCAGGGAGTGCAAATTCAAACCACAATTAGATACGACTACACAACCCCTAGAATGTCTTCAAGGAAAAAGGCTGATAATATGAAGTAATAAAGAGAATATGGTGCAATGAGAACTCTCACATGGCTGATGGCAGTGTAAATTGGTACAGCCACATTAGAAAGCATTTTGGCTTTATCTGGTAATGTTGAAGACATGCACACACTAGGATACAGTGAATCCACTCATGGAAATACACTCAATTGACATATGTGCACATGTGCTGCAGGAGACATGTTCAAGAATATTTACAGCAGCATTATTCAAAATGTGTGTAATAGTTCATGATAAAAAGTAAAAATTAATAGTAATTTAAAAAATCACCGATCAGGGGGTGGCCAGTTAGCTCAGTTAGTTACAGTGTGGTGCTGGTAGCACCAAAGTTGCAGGTTCGATCCCTGCATGAGCCACTGTGAGCTGTGCCCTCCTTAAAAAAATTAATAAAAAGTTAATAAATAAAAATATCAGTGACCAATATCTATTATTTTTTGTGGAAAAATATTAAGGATATTTTTTAGTTGTTTCTATTTGCATAATCTCTAAGCATATATTCCACCTACCCACACACCCACAAACTAATTAGGACTGGTTTTCTGTGCTAGGGAGACTTGGAGAGTTCGGAGAGGGAACCAACTGAATGTACTACCCTATTCAAAAAATTAAGTTAAAAATTAACAACGGTAATTGAAAAATAAATTTTAAAAAAATTACCAATGGGACCAAAATGGAATACGCATGATTCTCCCTTGCTCCAACTTGCTAAGAACAGCTACAAATTCTGGACGTTATATGTAAAACAAAGATAAGAAGACTCTCTCAGTTGGAGAGAAGACGGCAAACTAGTTAGGAACCTCAGAATCTGAGGAATGATACAGCAGTGATTTCCCTGAGGTTTCTTTTTGCCCCATATATCCTGGACTAGGTACTGGGGAGGCTGGAAAACCAGAATGCTATTGGCACAGACAAAAACTTCCCCCAAGAAAGCCTGCTCTCTCTTGCCGAAGTACCAGGAAAGCGGCAATGTAGCAAGAAATAACATTTAGATAACTGCCCTACTCCAGCCAAGCATCACAGGAAAAACTGTGGCTTCCCAGCCTCATTTCTATCAGCAAAGTCTGAGTGGGGAGTCTAGATTTTCAACCCTGCCTGAGGGTAATGAGGGCCCTCCCCATAGTGTCAGTTTGGACTACATGGGGATCTTGAACTTCCACCATCACCCAGTGAGAAGATATCCTTCTGTCTCCTGACCAGGGTAGTGAAAGAAGCAATATGGTGGAGAGCCTGAAATTCCACTGTCAGTCAGCAGCAACAAGGTGCTCATTCCCCTCTGGGGTATCAAAGAAGGCCAAGTGGAGAAACTGAACTTCCACCTCTACCTGGCAATAAGGAGGAGATTCTCCTTTTCTAGCAAAACAGAGTCAGAGGAGGCCAGCTAAACACAAGATTCAAGTAATATCCTGAGTCCTCTACTTCCCAAAATATCCAGGATATAATTGAAAACCGGGCATCATATGAAAAGCAGGAAAACCTTAACTTGAATGAGAAAAGACAATCAACAGACACCAACACTGAGATGACACAGATTTTAGAATTATCTGACAAGATTTTAAAAGTAGCCATCATAAAAATGCTTCAATATACTGAAAAGAAATGCAAAAATAGAATGTCTCAGCAAAGAAATAGAAGATATAAAAAGAACTGAATGAAAATTTTAGAATTTAAAAATACAGTAGCGAGAATTTTAAAACTCTGGATAAGCTCAATAGCAGAATAGAGAGGACAGAGGAAAGAGTTGGAGAACTTGATAATAGAAGTAATCCAATAGAAGTAATCCAATCTGAACAACAGAAACAAAATTGGGGGGAAAATGAGCAGAGTCTCAGGGACCTGTGAAACTATAACAAATGATCTGGCATTTGTATCATCAAAGTCCCAGGAGATCAGAAAGAATATGGGGCTGAAAAAGAATTTGAGGAAATTATGACCGAAAATTTCTCAAATTTAGCAAAAGATATTCAAGAAGTTGAGCAAACCCCACAAGGATAAATAAAAGAAATCTACAAGACACACTATAGTCAAAGCTCAGAAAACTAAGGACAGGAAAAATCTTGAAATCAGCAAGAGAGAAATGACACCTTACCTACAGGGGAAAAACAATTAAAGTGACAGAGGATTGCTCATCAGAAATCATGGAGGTGAGAAGGAAGTGGCACGTTTCTCAAGTGCTGAAAGAAAAGAACTGTCAATCTTGAATGCCATATCTGATGAAATTATCCTTCAGAAATGAAGAGGTAATGGCTAATAAACACATGAAAAGATGCTTGACATCATTAATTATCAGGGAAATACAAATCAAAACTACCTCACATCCACGAAGATGGCTACAATAAAAAAGTCAGATAATAACAAGTATTGAAGATGTGGAGAAATTGGACGCTTCACACATTGCTGGTGGGAATGTAAAATGGTGCAGCTGCTTTGAAAAACAGTCTAGAAGTTCTTCAAATGATTAAACATGAATTATCATTTGACCCATCAATTCTACTCCTAGGCATATGTATACTGAAGATTAATGAAAATATATGTCTACATAAAAACATGTATACAAATGTTTATAGCAGCATTACTCATAATATTCAAAAGGTGGAAATAGCCCAAATGTATCAGCTGACAAATGGATAAAGCAAATGTTGTATATTTGTACAGTGGAATATTATTCAACCATAAAGAGAAATGAACTACTGGTCCATGCTACAACATGAATGTACCTGGAAAACATTATGCTGAGTGAAAGAAGCCAGACACATAGACCATACATTATATGATTCCATTTATATGAAATGTCCAGAATAGTGAAGTCTATAGAGACAGAAAGTAGATTAGAAGTTACGTAGGGATGGGGGAGGCAAAAAGGGAAGAAAGCAGGGTAGGGGCGTGATGACTAAGGATATGGGGTTTCTTTCGAGGTGATGAAAATGTTCTGCAATTGATTGTGGCCATGGTTACACATAGCTATAAATATACAAAAAAAAAAAAACCCACAAAAACACCCGCATTGAATTGTACACTTTGGACAAATTGTCCCCATCTTTTTGAGCACCTCATTACTTTCCAGCACAATGAGTTCTTCCTGACCATTTTGTACTTTCTCTGTTCTAACCCTGGAGTCAGTGATTTCTCCACTAATAGGAACAGAAAGCTCTAGTTCTTATCAGTGATGGCAAATCAAGTGTGCTTATTGCGCTTGGCACATCATTTTCCTTTCATCATCAAAGTGAGGAATGTTTTCCCATGCAATAAAATACCAACTAATCAATGTAGAAGAAATGATGGAATTAGAAAAATACTGTTAGGGAAACAGTAAGTAATTAATTGTTACAGGCAAGAATCATCGCTGGATGCTAAACTCAGTGGACAAAAGAATGAGAAATAGTCAAATATGTGGTGATGGAAAGAGAACTGACTCTGAGTGGTGAACACACAATGGGATTTATAGATGATGTAATACAGAATTGTACACATGAAACCTATGTAACTTTACTAACCATTGTCACCCCAACAAACTTTAATTAAAAAATAAAGAATGAGAAATAGGGTATTTCTATAGTCTCAAAGAATCTCCCCACAAAAGAGCTATTAATTAAAATGAAAAGATAGTAACTTCACAGTACCTGACAGACAGCATCTCAGCCAGGTGATCAAAGTTAATATGATTGATAACGGACAAATTGATATTCAATTTGTCAAGAGCTACTGAGAAGAACACAGCATCATTTCTGTGATATTCCTGACAAAAATAAATAACCTGAATCTAATTATGAGGAAGCAAGAAACAAACACAAATTGAGGGATATTCTTCAAAACTGTCAGTGTCATGAATATCAAGGAAAGGCTAAGGAACTATTCCAGATTAAAGACTAATGGGACATGACAATTAAACACAATACATGAACCTGAATTGGATCCTGGGTCGGGGGGGGAATGCTATAAAGGACATTATTAATATTCAAAACAGCATGGTATTGGCAGAAAAACAGACACATAGACCAATGGAATAGAACTGAGAACTCAGAAATAAAACCACATAAATATGGACAGATAATTTTTGACAAAGAAGTAAAAGACATACAATGGAGAAAAGACTGCCTCTTCAATAAATGGTGCTGGGAGAATTGGAAAGCCACATGCAAAAGAATGAAACTGGACTGTTATCTGTCACCATGTACCAAAATTAGTTCAAAATGGATGAAAGCCTTAAGCATAAGACCTGACACAATAAACAGCATAGAAGAAAACATAGGTACTAAACTTATGGACCTTGGGTTCAAAGAGCATTTCATGAATTTGACTCCAAAGGCAATGGAAGTAAAAGCTAAAATAAACGAATGGGACTATATGAAACTTAAAAGCTTCTGCACAGCAAAAGAAACCATCGACAAAATAAAGAGGCAACCGACTGAATGGGAGATTTTTGCAAACAGTGCCTCCGATAAGGGGCTAATATCCAAAATATATAAGGAAGTCATACAACTCAACAACAAAAAAACAAACAACCCAATTGAAAAATGGGCAGAGGACCTGAAGAGACATTTCTCCAAAGAGGACATACAAATGGCAAGTGGACATATGAAAAAATTCTCAACGTCACTAATCATCAGAGAAATGCAAATAAAAACCACATGAGATACCACCTCACCCCAGCCAGAATGGCTATCATCAACAAGACAAATAGTAACAAGTGTTGGAGAGGCTGTGGAGAAAAAGGAACCCTCATACACTGTTGGTGGGAATGCAGACTGGTGCTGCTGCTATGGAAGGCAGTGTGGAGGTTCCTCAAAAAATTACGAATAGAATTACCATATGACCCAGCAATCCCTCTCCTGGGTATCTACCCAAAATATTTGAAAACATTTATCCATAAAGACACGTGTGCTCCAATGTTCATTGCAGCTTTGTTTACGGTGGCCAAGACATGGAAACAACCAAAATGTCCTTCGATAGATGAATGGATAAAGAAGTTGTGGTATATTTATATATACACAATGGAATACTATTCGGCGGCAAGAAAAGATGAAATAGGACCATTTGTGACAACACAGATGGATCTTGAGATTATAATGCTAAGCAAAATAAGTCAGACAGAAAAAGCAGAGAATCATATGATTTCACTGATATGTGGTATATAAACCAAAAACAACAAAAGAACAAGATAAACAATAAAGAAAAACTCATAGACACAGACAATAATTTAGTGGTTACCAGAGGGTAAGGGGGAAAGAGGGTGGTAGATGAGGGTAAAGGGGATCCAATATATGGTGATGGAAGGAGAACTGACTCTGGGTGGTGAACACACAGTGGGATTTATAGATGATGTAATACAGAATTGTACACCTGAAATCTATGTAACTTTACTAACAACTTTCACCCCAATAAACTTTAATTTAAAAAAAGGACATTATTGTGAAAACTAGAGAAACTATATATTACATATTGTATATTAGACAATTATCAATGTTAAATTTCTTGATATTGATAACTGTAACTGTGGTTATGTAAGAGAATGTCCTTGTTCTTAAGAGATATACATTGATGTATTTAGAGGTAAAGAAGAATTATGTTTGCCAATTACTCTCAAATGTTTCAGAAAATAAAGCTTTAACATATCTGTGTGTATATACATACATTCATACATACATATGTACATATGCACATACATATGAGTACATACATACATAAATTGAGAAGACAGTGAAAGCAAATGTGGCAAAATGTGAACAATTGGTGATTTTGGATGAAGAACATATGTGTATACAGTTCTTAACCCTATTCTTGTAATATCTCATCAGTTTTTAAATAATTTTGAAATAATCAAAAGTTTCAAAATAATCAAAGCTTGATCTGAGCATTCATCAACCTGGGGAACACTGTTCACCTCACCCAGGTGATTCCCTGAGACCCTGCCCAAACCAACTTACAGGCCCACCCAAACTGCTTCCAGTGGCTTTTCCATGCAAATGGCCTGTCTTGGCTCATACTGTGGACTTTCCTAAAATCTCTCAAAGGTTCACAAACTCCGAACAAGCAGCATCTGGCCTCAGTGTGCCCCGTATCTCTTGCTAAACAGCCCCAATTCCGGTACCAGCAACAGCCAGCCTTGGTTCAGAGCTCAGCCTCTCCCAGGCACATGCAAGACCAGCACAAATGGCATCGATCTACAGATCTCTTTATAGCTCATACCAAGTGGCCCTGGGCAGGACACAGGCAATGGCTGACCTTGGCCTGAAACAGAGTCCCTCCCAACATGTCCCAGAACTAACACACTCAGTGGCCAGCTGCAGACCACACCAGAGCACCACCCAACCACCTCCACAAATGCTATACCCAAAGGGCAGACTGTGCAGGCACTAAAGCCCTGCTAAAGCAAATCTCGCTCTGTAGTGTCAGTCCCTGCAGAACAACGCCTCCATGATAGATCACGGCCAGTCCTCACAGTCAATCAGCCTGAGGATCAGTCCCTCCCACTGACGTGCAAACAGCCATGGAGGCTCAACTACAACAGGAGGGCACACACAACCCACACAAGGGACACACCTGCAGCACCCAGCCCAGGTGACCATGGAGATTGGGCCACTGGGCCCCACAGGACACCTACTACTTAAAGCCACTCTATTAAGACCAGGAGACATAGCAGTTCTACCTAATACATAGAAACAAATACAGAGAGGTAGCCAAAATGGGGAGACAAAGAAACATGTCCCAAGTGAAAGAACAGAACAAAGTGCCAGAAAAAGAACTAAACAAAATGGAGACAAGCAATCTACCAGACATAGAGTTCAAAACATTGGTTATAATGATGCTCAGTGATCTCAGGGATAACATCAAGAAAGAGATAGAAAACATAAATATTGAGATAGAAAACATAAAAAAGATCCAGTCAGAAATGAAGACTACAATAACAGAAATGAAGAAAAGCAGAGGGAATCAAGAGTAGATTAGATGAAGCAGAGGACTGAAGCAGTGATTTAGAAGATAACAGAAAACACCAAATCGGAACAGCAAAAAGAAAAAAATAATCCCCCAAAAAAGGATAGTTTAAGGGGCCTCTGGGACAACATCAAGTGTAGCAAGATTCACATCATAGGGAAAAGACAGAAAGAGAAGAGACAGAGCAAGGAATTAAAAACCTGTTTGAAGGGGCGGCCAGATGGCTCAGTTGGTTAGAGCATGAGCTCTTACCAACAAGGTTTCCAGTTCAATTCCCACATGGGACGGTGGGCTGCTCCCCCTGCAACTAAAGATTGAAAATGGCGACTGGACTTGGAGCTGAGCTGCACCCTCCACAACTAGACTGAAGGACAACGACTTGACTTGTAGCTGATGGGTCCTGGAAAAACACACTTCCCCAATATTCCCCAATTAAAAAAATTTTTTTTTGAAAAACCCGTTTGAAGAAATAATGATGGAAAACCTCCCTAACTTGGCAAAAGAAATAGACATACAAGCCCAGGCAGCACAGAGAATCCCAAATAAGATGAACCTAAAGAGGCCCAATACAAGACACATCATAATTAAAATGCCAAAGGTTAAAGACAAAGAGAGAATCTTACAAACAGCAGGATAAAAGCAGTTATTTAACTTGAAGGTAGCTGCCATAAGACTGTCAGCTGATTTCTGAACAGAAACTTTGCTGGCCAGAAGGGATTGGCAGGAAATAGTCAAAGTGATGAAAAGCGAGGATCTACAACCAAGATTACTCTTCTCAGCAAAGCTATCATCTAGAATCAAAAGACAGATAGAGAGCTTCCCAGACAAGAAAAAGCTAAAGGAGTTCATCACCATCAAACCAGTATTAGAGGAAATGTTAAAAAGGACTTCTTGAAGAAGGAGGAGAAGGAGAAGGAGAAGGAGAAGGAGAAGGAGAAGGAGAAGGAGAAGGAGAAGGAGAAGGAGAAGGAGAAGGAGAAGGAGAAGGAGAAGGAGAAGGAGAAGGAGAAGGAGAAGGAGAAGGAGAAGGAGAAGGAGAAGGAGAAGGAGAAGGAGAAGGAGAAGGAGAAGGAGAAGGAGAAGGAGAAGGAGAAGGAGAAGGAGAAGGAGAAGGAGAAGGAGAAGGAGAAGGAGAAGGAGAAGGAGAAGGAGAAGGAGAAGAATATTATTCATTATTCTATATGAATAATAGAATGGCAAGAACTACATATTTATCAACAATTAGTTTAAATGTAAATGGATCAAATGCTCCAATAAAAAAATGTAGGGTGGCTGAATAGATAAAAATATAAGACCCTTAACATGTGCTGCCTACAATAGACACACTTCAGATAGAAAGACACATACACAGATTGCAAGTAAAGGGATGGAAAAAGATATCTCATGAAAATGGAGACAAACAAATCCTGGGGTAGCAATACTTATACCAGACAAAACAGACTTTAAAACAAAGCCTATAACAAGAGACAAAGAAGGACCCAGTAACCCCCCTTCTGGGTATTTATCTGAAGAAACCCAAAACACCCCTTTGAATGGACACTGCATCCATTGCAGCATTATTTAGAATAGCCAAGATATAGATGCCAACTTGGGGGTCCATCAATGGATGAATAGATAAAGAAGAGGTGGTACATACAAAGGATGCCCAAAAAATGTATACGCATTTTAAGAAAAGAAAAAAACTATTAAAATTGTAACAATACTCAATATATATTGATAACAAAAGATGAACACAAGTCACGTGTGACTTCTGCAATTACAAGAGGTGCTCAAAGTGGTTACCATCAGTATCCAGACACTTCTGATTACAGCGAACTACTGCTTGAGCAACGTTGACCAAAGTGTCCACTTGTATGCATTTTTGGCACCTCCCCCCGCCCCCTCTGGTATATACAATGGAACATTACTCAGACATAAAAAAGAATGAAATGTTGCCATCTGCAACAACATGGATGGACCTAGAGGGTATTGCGCTAAGTGGAGTAAGTCAGAGAAAGACAAATGCCATATGATCTCACTTATATGTGGAATCTAAAGGACAAATTAAATGAACAAACAATGCAGAAACAAACTTATAGATAGAGAGAACATTTGGTTGCCAGCTGAAAGGGGAGTTGGGTGGGTGCAAAAGGGGAAGGGATTAAGAAGTACAACTTGGTAGTTACAAAATAGTCACAGGGATGTAAAGTATAGTATAAGGAATATAGTTAATACTATTGTAATAACTATGTAGGGTGTCAGACGGGTACTAGATTTATCAGGGTGATCACTTTATAGGTTATATAAATGTATAATCACTATGCTTTATACCTGAATCTAATATAATAGTGTATCTCAACTGTAATTGAAAAAAAAGAATCAAAACTTTAAAACTCTTAGTAGGATACAGGTGAATATTCATTTAGGCCTTGAGGTAGGTGAGGATTTCCTAAAAAAGAAAAAAAAAAAAGGACTAAGTATCAAAGAAAAGATCTAATGGTTTGGCCATGAGGAAATGAGGACCCTTTAGTCATTGAAAGACCCTTTGGCCACTAATTTGGGGAAGGTATTCTATAATGTTGTATTTTGTTGGGTATCCGATGGGCATGCGTCCTATTTGGGAGACCACCTCAGGGATACTGTGGACACCTGATCATGGCACTGTACACCAGAAGCTAAACATTAATGAATGCCAACTATAATTTTATATATATAATGTGATGGTTCAGTGTGAGGTCGGAGGGATAGTGGATGGGGGGAGGGGGGTTCACAGTGTAAGGGATATAAATGATGAACATCTAAGTATTACCTTGTTTTGTACACCTGAAACTAATAAATAAATAAATTAATTTAAAAAAAAAAAAAAAGAAAGACCCTTTGGCCTTGTGGATCCTTGGCTGCTCACCTGTGGTCAGTGAGTGTTCAAGAATGTAGAGCAGGCAGGGGACTCACAGTATCTGCTCCACTACTAGCAGCTCCCGGAGGGGGCAGGTCTGAAAGCACCGGGCTATGTCCGGCACTTCTCCATCACCAGCCCCGAGGGTTGCTGAGAGCAGCACCTCCACCTGTGCCCCGAGAAACACACCGGACCTGTCCTCCCACTTCACAACCTAAGGGCGCTCATCCAAGGACAGCCCTGGGGGTCAGGCTTGAGGCAAGCTCTCATTCCACCTGCCCATCCTCCCGACCCTTGCTCTCTTACTAGTTACCCCAGGCCGGACCAGCAGGTGTGTGGGTGACACAAGGGAAGAGCCTCAGGGAGCAGGGAGGAGTGGCTATTTACTAGCCAGTATGGAAGAATGAAAACATGTAATACCTGACATTGTTAAACATTTTAACAACGACTGCGGCCTACCTGTTGGCTGACAGCCCAAGCGGGTAGCAAAAGACCACCCTCGCCTGTCTCTCCCTCCCTGGAAGTCACTAAGACCACATTCGCAGGGAAAGTATACAAAGACTGCACCAGGCATTCTGAGTGTTGACAGATACAAGATGAGTACAGACAAGATACACTGCCCACAGAGACCCCTTTTGGATTCCTTTCTCCACCAAAACAGAATTTTTGGACCCCACCCTGGCTGGGAAGGCAAACGAGTATGTGGGGTGACAGAGAAGCACT
Source organism: Rhinolophus hipposideros (assembly GCF_964194185.1). Lineage (NCBI taxonomy): Eukaryota > Metazoa > Chordata > Mammalia > Chiroptera > Rhinolophidae > Rhinolophus > Rhinolophus hipposideros. The sequence goes on along the minus strand of NC_138046.1, from coordinate 88,944,471 downwards.
TTCTTTGGAGCTAGAGATCTGGGTACAAAGTTGCTAACATAGAGCCACCCAGATTCCAGCCTCACCTGCCACATATGAAAAGATTTGATTGTCTGGGCTGTTTCTACCATGGAGAATGACAGGCGTCCCTACCACCATCAGGACCCCTACAAGGAGCTCCTCATGCTAGGTGAGGATCCCCACTCCAGCTCTCTATGGCTTCCAGTGATCCACACAGCAATGTCTTCCTTCAGGGTGATCACAGTCCCAGCATATGAGGTCTGACAATTAAGTTCACGAACTGGCCACCATGCACTTACATTGGTGGCACTGTACAAACAGCTCAGTAAGGTTTCATAACCTTGCTATATCAGTATCTCACAGCTGTGTTCCTGTCGACATGGTGGTGTCTTGCTGAGGGGCATTCATTAATGTCATTGTGTATTTTTGTGTGCCCTTGGCCCTGGGGTAAGAATAAAATGGCAACCACTACCTACCAATCAACAATTACTTTCAATGTAAATGGATTAAATGTTCTAACTAAAAATACAGGATGGCTGAAAGGATAGAAAACAAAACCCTTTCATATGCTTCCTACGAGAGACTCACTTCAGATAGAAAGACACACAGATTAAAAGTAAAGTATGGAAAAAGTTATTTCATGAAAATGGAAATGAAAAATAAAAGCTGGGGTAGCAATATCCCACTTCTGGGTATTTCTCCAAAGAAACCAAAAACACTACTTCGAGGGGAGGCATGTATCCATATGTTCATTGTAGCATTATTTACAATGGCCAAAATGTGGAGGCAGCCTGGGTGTCCATCGATGGATAAATGGATAAAGAGGAAGTGGTACATATATACAATGGAATATTGCTCGGCCAAGGAAGGAAATGGGTCCTTGCCATCTGCAGCGGCATGGATGGACCTGGAGGGTATTGTGCTGAGTTGAGTATGTCAGACAGTGAAAGACAGATGCAATGTGATTTCCCTTATATGTGGAATCTAAAGAACAAAATAAATAAGCAAACAATACAGAAACAAACTCATAGATACAGAGAACATTTTGATGGTTGCCAGATGAGAGGGGAGTTGGGGAGATGAGTGAAAAATGAGAAGAGATTAAGAAGTACAAATTGGTTATTAAAAGTAGTCATGGAGATGTAGGATATAGCATAAGGAATATAGTTAATAATATTGTAATAACTATGTATGGTGTCAGATGGGTACTAGATTTATTAGGGTGAAAGACAAAAGGGGGGTTTGAGGGCTGTGTTAAAAAGGTGAAGGGATTAAGAAATACAAATTGGAACTTACCAACATCTGCAAATCCATCAATGTGATACATCACATAAGCAAAATAAAGGACAAAAACCATATGATTATATCAATTGATGCAGAAAAAGCATTTGACAAGATACAACATCCATTTATGATTAAAGCACTTAATAAATGGGTATAGAAGGAAAATAACTTAACATAATAAAGGCCATCTATGACAAACACTCAGCTAATCTCATAATTAACAGTGAAAAACTGAAGCCCTTTGCTCTACTTTCAGGAACACGACAAGGCTGTCCCCTATCACCTGTGCTTTTCAACATAGTGTTGGAAGTCCTTGCCAGAGCCATCAGGCAAGAGAAAGAAATAAAAGGCATCCAAATTGGGAATGAAGAAGTTAAATTGTCACTCTTTGCAGATGACATGATGCTATATATAGAAAACCCTAAAGACTCCACCAAAAAGCTATTAGAAACAATCAACGCATACAGTAAAGTTGCTGGCTACAAAATCAACGTACAAAAGTCGATTGCATTCGTGTATACTAACAATGAAATCTCAGAAAAAGAAATACAAAAAACAATTCATTTTGCAATTGCAGCAAAAAGAATAAAATACCTAGGAATAAACTTAACCAAGGATGTGAAGGACATATATGCTGAAAACTATAAGACACTTTTGAAAGAAATTGAACAAGACACAAAGAAATGGAAAGGCATTTCGTGCTCATGGATTAGAAGAATCAACATAGTTAAAATGGCCATATTACCCAAAGCAATATACAGATTTAATGCGATCCCCATCAAAATCCCAATGGCATTTTTAAAAGAAATAGAACAAAAAATCATCAGATTTGTTTGGAACCACAAAAGACCCCGAATAGCCAAAGCAATCTTAAGAAAAAAGAACAATACTGGAGGTATCACACTCCCTGACTTTAGCTTGTACTACAGGGCTACAATAATCAAAACAGCATGGTATTGGCAGAGAAACAGACACATAGACCAATGGAATAGAATTGAGAACCCAGGAATAAAACCACATAAATATGGACAGATGATTTTTGACAAAGAAGCTAAAAACATACAATGGCGGAAAGACAGCGTCTTCAATAAATGGTGCTGGGAGAATTGGATAGCCACGTGCAAAAGAATGAAAGTGGACTGCTATCTGTCACCATGTACCAAAATTAATTCAAAATGGATCACAGACTTAAGCATCAGACCTGACACAATAAACTGCATAGAAGAAAACATAGGTACTAAACTTATGGACCTTGGGTTCAAAGGGCATTTTATGAATTTGACTCCAAAGGCAAGGGAAGTAAAAGCTAAAATAAACGAATGGGACTATATGAAACTTAAAAGCTTCTGCACAGCAAAAGAAACCATCGACAAAATAAAGAGGTAACCGACTGAATGGGAGAAGATTTTTGCAAACAGTGCCTCCGATAAGGGGCTAATATCCAAAATATACAAGGAACTCATGAAACTCAACAACAAAAAAACAAACAACCCAATTGAAAAATGGGCAGAGGACCTGAAGAAACATTTCTCAAAGAGGACATACAAATGGCAAATAGACATATGAAAAAATGTTCAACATCACTAATCATCAGAGAAATGCAAATAAAAACCACAATGAGATATTCTCACCTCACCTCAGTCAGAATGGCTATCATCAACAAGACAAATAGTAACAAGTGTTGGAGAGGCTGTGGAGAAAAAGGAACCCTCATACACTGTTGGTGGGAATGCAGACTAGTGCAGCCTTTATGGAAGGCATAAAGGAGGTTTTTGTGGAGGTTCCTCAAAAAAATTACGAATAGAATTACCATATGACCCAGCAATCCCTCTCCTGGGTATCTACCCAAAAAATCTGAAAACATTTGTACATAAAGACACTTGTGCTCCAATGTTCATTGCAGCTTTGTGTACGGTGGCCAAGACATGGAAACAACCAAAATGTCCTTCGATAGATGAATGGATAAAGAAGTTGAGGTACATATGCACAATGGAATACTATTTGGCAGTAAGAAAAGATGATATAGGAACATTTGTGACAACATGGATGGATCTTGAGAGTATAATGCTAAGTGAAATAAGTCAGACAGGAAAAGCAGAGAACCCTATGATTTCACTGATATGTGGTATATAAACCAAAAACAACAAAAGAACAAAACAAACGAGAAACAAAAATTCATAGATACAGACAATAGTTTAGTGGTTACCAGAGGGTAAAGGGGATCCAATATATGGTGATGGAAGGAGAACTGACTCTGGATGGTGAACACACAATGGGATTTATAGATGATGTAATACAGAATTGTACACCTGAAATCTATGTAATTTTACTAACAATTGTCACCCCAATCAATTAAAAAAAATTGGAACTTACAAAACAGTCATGGGGATGTAAAGTAAAGCATAAGGAATATAATCAATAATATGGCAATAACTATGTGTAGTGCCAGGTGGGTACTAGACTAGTCAGGGGAATCACTGCAAAATTACATAAATGTCTAACCACTATGCTGTACGCCTGAAACTAATATAAAATAATACTCAATGTCAACTGTAATTGAAAAATTAAAAAAGGAAGGAAGATGAAGGTGAGTAAGGGGTCCAAATTTCCAAGTATAAAACAAGTCATGGGGATATAACGTACAGCATAGGGAATGTAGTCCATAATATTGTGATAGTGTGGTACGGTGTTAGATAGTTGCCGGACTTATCATGGTGATCACTTCTTTAGGTATATAAATGTTGAATAACTATGGTGTACACCTGAAACTAATATAATATTGTATGCTAGCTATATTTCTATATAAAAATCTTAAAATAGAGATCCAGTGGTAGCGAAGGGCCTGTGCTGGGGGTCAGGGCTTAGCGTCTCTCCGGCTAGGGCCGGTGGTAGACCCCATCCAGACCAACCGCAGTCCACCTGCAGGGAGCTGACCCCCCAGGTGTGGGGCTGACCCTCCCACCCCACCTTTCCTCTATCAGCTGCATCATATTTTCCACTGAAACACACATGCTCTGCATGTGGGACATCAGCCATGTGGTGCTCACATAACAGGAAGACAGTGATCTGTCTCAGGGGCAGTGAGTCTGGAGCCTGCTGCCCCTGTGACCCACCTGCCTCATCGTTGAGGCCCTGATGACAAGTAGGGACGATCTCCCCACTGAATGAATTTCTGCCCCCGGAGTCCTCTCCCTCCTCACCTCACACAACCTGCCATGTTCCTCTGCAGCCAGGGCCGGGGACCACCGGGGAGAGCTCTGGTTGGTTGGCATGTTCCCACTGGGCCTGAGCTCTTGGACTCTCTTGCTGACAAGTCCGCTCTTCCTGGGAGCTTGAAGCCAGCAGGCGCTGGGGCCGGAGGGAAGATCCTGCAGCCTTCACTATGGGGCCTGGTCCAGGGGCTCTGCTGAGGCTCCAAGAAACCCTGGAAAGACAATGTCCACATGGTCAGTCACTCCACACTCACCCCAGAAATGCTTCCCGGGACCAAGGGGTGGCTCACTGTGATGGATACTGTGGAAGAGAAAAGTTCAGGGAAACCAACACCAAGTATTAGCATAGAATGTGGGAAAAACCTATGAGATTTGGTGTAAAATGAATGAGGATTTGAATTCCTGCTCTTTTCAGTTCTAGCTAGAATCTGGGGAAGTCACTTTAGCCTGAGTTTCTTTATCTTAAAACTGAGTATGAAAATACCCATCTCATAGGGTTGTTATAGTTAAATGAAAGGATGCTTCTAAAGCACTCACTCCTACTTGGCACCTAGAACACATTCCATTAGTATTAAATATTGCTATTATTAAAAGGTACAGGGCATATTTACTAAGTACCTCATTTAATTTTCACATTCATCCTGTGAACTTGGTATTACTATTATTGTTCTTATCCCTATTTACCATCAGATAGAGCCACTCAGAAATACTAACATATTTGCCCCACGATCACTCAGATGAGGGGGAAGGACAGAGATTCAAACCCAGGTATGCCTGGCTCCAAAGTGCATTTTCTTAACTACTATGCCATATGGCATTCTATATACGGCAGAGACACAATCAACATTATTCCTGTTTCCTGCTGCCTTCAAAGTGCACCAGCTGAGGGGTGACCATGTCACATGTGCATAAACCATCTTTTATCTATATCAGTATACATTCTGGCCAAGTTATAGAGCCCAACCTCTTCTGCCAAAGATGGAAAAGTAAACTTATCGCCTGACCCTCTCCCCCAAATTCCCAAATTCCCATCTGAACACCAGCATGTATGTACAGACTCCTAAATCATTAACTGCCACTGTCTGACAAAAACAGTGGAGCCATCAACTAGTTTCCACAGGCTCCTCAAATAATCAACAACATAGGCAACACACCCTCAAAAGAAAATCAACCATGGATCTGCTTAACATACCTTGGGGGCCAAACCTGACCAGTATAGGACCCCATAACTCACAGCCCATATATAAAATCAGTGACTCTCATGAAAACCTCAATAACAGACCTTCCGGTCCATCACATACCCATTTACACAGTTCTGCAATTACCGATGTTCACAGGTCCCAAGCAATGACTTCTATAGGCCCCCATAACTCATTCCCAAAGATTGGCAAACCCAGGCTTGCAATTGATCATTCACCACCTCAGTGTCCCAATCAATAACTCTTGTGGATCAATCAATGACTTCTGATACTTACATCTCCAACTCTTATTAAGCTTCAAGAATTTCTAGAGGTCCCAATCACTTATCTACAGATGTCTCCAATTATTTTCCTTCAAGGATTCTCCAAGACTGTCACTGCCCCAATATGAATGACATTTATAGGTCCTGCATTATCTAATCTTATTGGACCCTAACTCATTGATCTTTCCTCACAGAAACAACCCCAATCCTTGACTCCCAGAGGAACCCAATCAACCCCAAATCTGATTTGCCATTGAATTTAAAGGATAAAAAGAAAACCTAAAATACTTCCAGGTGGAAAAATAATGTTCTTTACAACGGGAAGGTATCACAATGGCACTAGACTACTTATTTGCAACAATAGGAGCCATTTTAGAAGAAAACATCTATGAAATATTGAGAGAAATTGATCTAGAGCCAAGAATTTTAAATCCACCCTTGACCTATACCATTCTTCTGTCAGAGCAAAATACAGTTTTAGACATAAAAGCATTTATGGCATAATATGCCAATATTCCTATCTCAGGAAAATACTCAAGGGAATAGTCTAAACAATTATAAACTGAATAGTTACAGAAACCTCAAAATCAGAGAAAAGCAGTTTTGAGAAATGATCCTTGCAATTGATATACAGTTATATCTGAATAGAGAAGAATAATGTAATTGGGCATTTGGAATAAATAAGATTATTACTATTACTAAGTGGGGAAAAAATTTTATATACCCTGGAAAAATCTACTGAGTGAAATGAGGAGGAGAAGGAAATTATGCATCTCTACATGATCCAAATGACATTGGACATTATTTGGATGTAGTAATAAAGAAAATAAAGACAATCATATTTGTAGGGAAGGTGAAGGTAGGTACTAGGAGACATTGATAAAAATAATCAAAATTTCAAATATTAGAATTCTAAAATAATAAAAACTGGAGGGAAATTAAGAGAAATGTGACTGAACCAGCAAAAATTGGAAAAGAAAAAGTTAGGAAATATCAACCAAGTAAAATAAATAGCAAACATAAAATAATAGGAGGCATAAAATCAAATATATTATAATTCAACTAAATTGAATAACCTGAATTATGCTATAAAAGATACAAACTATGGAATTGGGTTAAAGAAAGAAACTGTAGTCTCCACACATCTAAAACAAAAAAGCAAGATGTGAAATAAAGCGTTGGAAAGAAATATGCCATGTTATTTATCTTTCTTTCCATTATGGTGAGCACTCATTATGTCTTAGGAAATCTTTGCCTACATCAGTGTCATAAAGTGTTTAATGTTTTCTTCCAAAAGTTTTATTGTTTTATTTTTCACATTTAGATCTGTGGTCTTCATGGGAAGGATTTTGGTGTGTGGTATGCCTTCGGGTCAAGATTAATTTCTTCCATATGGGTATCAAGATGACCTAGCACCACTTATTGAACAGATTTCCCTTTCTCCACTGCTCTACAGTGTTGCCTTGTGACCATATATGTGGGGGTTTATTCCCAAACTCTATATTTCCATTGATCTGTTTGTCTATTCTTGGACTAGTACTACACTGTCTTTTTTTAAAAAAGATTTTATTAAAATATAGTTAACATACAATATTATATAGCTTCAGGTGTACACCATAGTCATTCAACATTTATACACCTAAAGAAGTGAAAACCATAAGTACAGCAACCATCTGACACCATACAAAGCTTTCACAATATTATTGACTACATTTCCCATGCTGTACATTCCATCCTCATGACTTATTTGTTTAATATCTGGAAATTGGAACTTCTTATTCCCCTTTACCTTTCCCCCTTTTTAAAATTTTCAATTACAGTTGACATTCAATATTATTTTATATCAATTTCAGATGTATAACATAGTGGTTAGACATTTATATAATTTAAGAAGTTATCCCCCTGACTTGTCTTAATTAATATACTTCATATTAAGTTTTGATATATGGTAGAGTAAAAGATTATTAAATTGGACTACATCAAATGTAAGGCCTTCTGTTCATCAGAAGACAAAATTAAGAGTGTAAAGGCAAATACCACAGTGGGAAAAGATAACCGCAATACTGTATCTGACAAACAATTCATATCTCCAATAGATCAAGAATTTCTAGAAATCAATAAGAGCAACCGAAAAAGAACAAAAGGAACAGGCACTTCACAAAGAAGACACCCAAGTGGCAAACAAGCATAAGAAAAGATGCTCAACTGTATTAGTTAGCAAAGAAATATGGATTAGTTAGACTGCAATAAGATGCTCCACCATATTACTAGAAATGGCCAAAATACAAAAGATGGAAGAGAACCAAGAGCTGGTGAGGACATGGAGCAACTCGAACTCATAAATTGTTTTTTAGGAGCATAAAATAGTACAAACACTTTGAAAGACTGATTGGTAGCATCTATTAACCCTGAAAATATGCAATACTCTATGATCTAGCTATTCCATTCCTAGGTTTATACCCAAGAGAAATGTGAACATATGTTTACCAAAAGACAGGTACTATGATGTTCATAGTTGCTTTATTCGAAACTGAAAAATATGCAAATGCCCATCTACGTTAGAATGGATCGACAAGCTGTGCTACATTCACCCAAGGAAATACTACATAGCAGCGAGAATGAACACGTTGCTACACACACCATGCATGATTCTCATCTCATGAACATTGTGCTGACCAAAGAAGCCAGACCAAAAGAGCAATACATCAATACTGAATGATTACATTTATACAGATTTCAAAAACAGGCAAAACTAATGTATGCTGCTAGAAATCAGGATAGTGATAACCCCTGGGAGGAGGTTAGTGAACAGAAAGGAACACAGGGTGGGAGCTCCTTGAGTGCTAGTAATGTTCTTGATCTTGGTGGGGGTTGTGCAGGTTTGCTCCGGTCTGTTCAAAAATCATCAACCATCAAAAATCATCAAGCACACACATAATGTGTGCACTTTTCTGTATCATGTTGTAATTCAATGAAGATTTTTAAAAATATACAATACACCAGGCAAACGTAAGAAAATGAAAGTAGATCTGGAAATATAATGATTGAGGTGGAATTTAAGGTCCAACGTGCTTAACAGATTGACAAAAAGGGCAGACCTTTTAATAATAAAATATACAATAAATGAAGAAGTACTAACTTGCATAAATCTTTAGGGCCGTTCAACATATACAAATAAAATCAGCACAAATGTATGGAACCATATGAACTGTCAAAAATCAAAATTATAGGGACTTCCTCTTCTGGAGATGGAGTAGATATAATTTTGCCTATTCTTGCTAAATACAACTAAAAAACCCTGGACATTATATATGAAACATAGAAAGACTCGGAAAGATGGAGAAGGCTGACTGGTTAGTGACCCTGAAACCAAAAAATGATGTCCCTGGGTTTTCTTTTAGCCATATATACCCTAGACTTGGTGCTGGAGAAGCTGGCAACCCAGAAATGCCAACAGGTGCACACAAAAACTGTTCCAAGAAAAGCCCATTCTCTCTAGCCAAAGGACTGGGAAAGAGGTAGTCTGGCAAGATAGAAAACTTTTAGACAATGCCCACTCTGCTCAAGTCAAACACCACAGAAAACACTGCAGCCCTACCCACCTTGACTAACAGCAAAGTTGAGCGCATAGATTTCCACCCTTGTGAGACTGTAAGGAGGTGCCCCGCCTCCTGGCCCCTACGGGGGTGGTGCCAGAGAAAGTGCAGTAGGGTGCTGGATCTTTCCTGTCTCCTGGGCTGTAACAGCTGCCTCTTCCTCCCCTGACCCCACTTTGGAGACCATGTGGTGATTCTGGGCTTCCATCCTCAACCATAAATAACAAAGTGCCCTTCTCCCTCCCCGTGGAGGTGACTTCAGAGGAGGCCTATGGAGCTCTCACCAAGGCTCAGCAGTAACAAGGGCGCCTCTGCCAACAGTGTCAGTGGACATCACACGGGAAGCAATGACAGGGTATCTATCCCCCTGCCAGCCAGGGTGGTATCAGCAGAGGTCTAGTGGGGAGCCTGACACCAAGATGCAGTGGGCGGAAGTATGCGGAATCGTTCCCTGGGATTGATAACCAGTGCACAGTACTCTGACGGACAACTAACGCAGTGCTGTGAGGAAAATTTGAAAAGAGGAAAAGCCTCAAATCAATAATCTAAACTCTCATCTCAAGAAACTAGAAAAGAAGAGTGAAATAAACCTAAAGCCATCAGAAGAAAGGAAATAATAAAAGTAGGAGCAGAAATTAATGTATCGAAAATAGAAAAACCATAGAGAAAACCAGTGAAACAAAGAGTTGGTTCTTAAGGGAAAAAAAAAAAGAAGAAGAAGAAGATGGAAGAACAACACTTTGGAGGAAACAGGCTATGCAACAAGAAGAAAACTTGACAATTATTAATATCCTCAGGGGGTGAGAAGATAGTGCAAACACGGGACAAGCAAGAGCTCTTGGAAATTAAAAATATAAAAGCAGGCAAAAGAAATAATTAATAGAAGATACAGTTGAGAAAATCTCCCAGAGAATATAGCAAAAATACAAAGAATTGGCAGGTAGAGGAAAAAAAGAATGAACACTTAAGTGGAGATTCAGACAATTGGCACAAAGCTCAAGGTTTGAATTTGAATTTAAGATAAATATATTAAAATTAAAATGAAGAAAAACGAGGCAATTGTTAACTCCAGGGAAAATGTAAAGATTAGTAGTAAGGCAAAGTAATCACAGTTTTTTCAATGGCACAGCTTTGAATAGCATTTACTAATTTATACTAATGTGAACACTGAACAATGATCTAACTAAAATTGTGCTTTAACTATAGTGTAAGGATAAGAGATTGGAAACAAGTGTATGTATGATGGGATGGGGACAGGAAAGACAACCACATCCTCAGCCCCAGTAGATGATGGCTAATACTTGGGGGGGGGGAAGTAGCATCACCACCATGTATTTTTAGAGATACAAAAGTAAATAACAGGGAGATGAGGGTAAGGGGGATTAAATATATGGTGATGGAAGGAGAACTGACTCTGGGTGGTGAACACACAATGGGATTTATAGATGATGTAATACAGAATTGTACACCTGAAATCTATGTAATTTTACTAACAATTGTCACCCCAATAAATTAAAAAAAAATAAATAAACATCAGAAGCTGTATAGGGAAAAAAAGTAAATAACAAATATATTCTCTTAAAGTACTGTTTTTCATAATAAAGTTTCTATCATCTTTGTAGAAAAATTTAGCTCTTTAAATTATGTGTATGCATAACTGATGAAAAAGAAAATATTCCTTCATTTTAGATAATTAGAATTTTCTTATGACTAATATTACTTAGAGTGTAAATTAAAGTCCTCTTATATTGAGTTTAAGAGCATTTACATGAAGTAATTCATAAGTAGAACACAGACTACTATTGTACATAAAATGTCTTAATTTTGCACATTGTAAAATTCCATTAAATCATCTTTAAAATCCCTTTAAAAAAAAGGCAAATTCTCCAAAAAGAATAATAGAATAAAAAAAAAAACTTCTAGTAAGACTGATAAAGAAAAAAATCAGAGAAGACACACCAATATCAGAAATGAAACAGGGTATATCATTACAGACCCTACAGATATCAAAAGGATAATAAGGGAGTACAATGAACAACTCTACACACATAAATTTGACAACTTAGGTGAAATGGATCAATTCCTCAAAATGTACAACCTACCACAACTCTTCCAATATGGAATAGTTCATTTGAATAGCCTCATAACTATTAAGGAAATTGAATTCACAATTTAAAAACAACTCTGAAATAGAAGTCTCTCTGCCCAGATGGTTTCACTGGGAGATTTCCACAAGTCTTTCAAGAAGAATTAATACCAAACCTAGACTATCTCTTCCAGGAAATAGAAGAGGGTATTTTTCCTAATTCATTCCATGAAGCCTGATAACAAAACTAGACAAAGATAGTACCAAAAAAGAAAACTAGAGACCAAGATCCTTCATGAACATAGATGCAAAAATTCTTTAAAAACTATCAGCAAACATAATTCAGCAATATATAAAAAGAATTATATACCATGACCAAGGGGGTTTATTCCAGAAATGCAAAACTGGTTCAATATTTAAAAATCAATCAACATAACCCACCATATCAACAGGCTAACGAAGGAAAACCACATGATCATATCGATTGATGCAGAAAAAGTTTTTGACAAAATCCAACACCCATTCATGATAAAAACTCAAGGAAACTTGGAATAAAGGGAAACTGTCAATTTTAGTTTTAAAAATCTACAAAAATCCTACAAATAACATCATACTTAACAGTGAGAGACCCATGTTTTCCATTAAGATCCGGAATAAGGCAAGGATGTTGACTATCAGTACTCTTATTCAACACAGTAGTGGAAATTCTAGCCAGTACAGTGAAGCAAGAAAACAAAATTAAAAACAAATTGAGGAAAAATAAAACTGTGCCTATTTGCATATGATATGATAGTCTACAAAGAAAAGCTCAAGGAAGCCATAAAAAACTTCTAGAAGTAATAAGTCACTTCAGCAAGGTTACAGGATACAAGAACAACACACAAAAATCAGTTATATTTTTATATGCTAGCAGTGAACATGAGAAAACAAATTGAAAATACAATACTTCACATCACTCAGAAAATGAAATATTTAGGTATAAATGCAACAAAACATGTACAGGGCTTGTATGCTGAGAACTACAAAATGCTCATAAAAAATCAACAAAGATCTAAATGGAAAGTGCTTATAGCTTGGTAGCCTCAACATAGCAAAAATATCAATTTTACACAAGTTGATATATAGACTTAATGCAATTCCTATCAAAATCTAAGCAAGAATTTTTTGTAGATATAAGAAAATTATTCTAGGGCCGGCCCTGTGGTTCAGGCGGTTGGAGCTCTGTGCTCCTAACTCCGAAGGCTGCCGGTTCGAGTCCCACATGGGCCAGTGGGCTCTCAACCATAGGGTTGCCAGTTCAATTCCTCGAGTCCTGCAAGGGATGGTGGGCTCTTCCCCCTGCAACTAAGATTGCACACGGCACCTTGAGCTGAGCTGCCTCCCGGATGGCTCAGTTGTTGGTTGGAGTGCAGGTTCTCAATCACAAGGTTGCCAATTCAATTCCTGGAGTCCCGCAAGGGATAGTGGGCTGCGCCTCCTTTTTTCACAAAGACGCAGAAACAATTCCATGAATGAAGGATGGTTTTTTTCAACAAATGGTGCTGAATTAATTGGATATTCATAAGCAAAACCCAAAATGAATCTTGATCTAAATATCACATTTTATAAAAAATAACCCAAACTGGATCACAAATTTAAATGTAAAATGTAAAATTATAAAACGGTTACAAGACAACATAGGAGAGAATCTTCAGGACTTAGTGAAGAGTTATTAGACACGACACCAAAAACATGATCTGTAAAAGAAAAATACATAAATTTGCCTTCATCAAAACTGAAAACTGTAGTCCTCTGAAAGACACTGTTAAGAAAATGAAATGACAAGCTACAGACTGGGAGAAAATATTCACAAACCCCTTGCAAATCTGACAAGATTCTAATCTATAACATATAAAGAAATCTCAAAACTCAACACTGAAGAAACAAACAATCCAATTAGAAAATGGGCAAAAGGCAAAGAGACATTTCATCAAAGAGGATATGAGGAAGGCAAATAAGCACATAAGACTATGTTCAACATCCATAGACCAGCATATTCTAAAATTTATAGAGAAGGGCACAGCCTCTAGAATAGCTAAACCAGTCTTGACAAAGAAGAATAAAGTGGAAGAATCACTCTAATCAATAATAAAGCTCACTGCGCAGGTACAGTAATCAAGACTGTGGTTTTGGCAGAGGGATAGACACATGGATAATTGGAACAGAATAGAGGATCCAGAAATAGCCCCATATTAAGTACAGCCAACTAGTTTTTGACAAAGGTGCAAAGCAATTCAATGGTGCTGAAATAATTGTACATCTATGGGCAAAGCAACAACAACAAAAACCCCCAAACCCCTCAACCTAGGGGGTATGGATGAAAAAGTTGAAGTGGAATATGAGATACAAACTTCCAGTTATAAAATAAATTAGCCATGGGGATCTAATCTGCAACATAAGGAAAATAGTCAGTAATATTGTAATAACCTTGTGTGGCAACAGATGGTTGCTAGGTTTATTGTGGTAATTATGTTGTAAAGTAGATAAAGGACAAATCACTATGTTGTACACCTGAAACATCATATTGTATGTCAACATACTTTAATAAAAAAGAAATTAAAAAAAATAACCTCAACCTAAACCTCACTCCTTTAAAAAAAATTAACTCAAAATGAGTCATCGACTTAAATGTAAAATGTAACACTGTAAAATTTTTAAGAGAAAAACATAAGAGAAAATCTTCAGGATGTAGGGCTAGACAGAGTGTGGTATAATAAGAAATACAGATCCTGAGGACGGCTGGCGGCTGAGTTTTCTGGGACAGAGCAGACATCCCATAACTATGCCGGAAATCACCACTGACAACCTGGATCAGCAACAGGTTAAGCTCCTGGCAGAGATGTGCATACTTATCGATAAAAATGACAACAAGATTGGGGCTGAGACCAAAAAGAATTGTCACCTGAATAAAAACATCAAGAAAGGATTATTGCATCGAGCTTTTAGTGTCTTCTTATTCAACACGGAAAATAAGCTCCTGCGACAGCAGAGATCAGATGCAAAAATCACCTTTCCAGGTTGTTTTACCAATACTTGCTGTAGTCATCCCTTAAGCAACCCAACAGCGCTTGAAGAAAATGATGCCATGGGAGTAAGACGAGCAGCACAGAGGCGTTTAAAGGCTGAATTCGGAATTCCCCTGGAACAGGTTCCTCCAGAAGAAATTAAGTATCCAACACGGATTCACTACAAGGCACAGTCTGATGGTATCTGGGGAGAACATGAAATCGATTACATCTTGTTTGTGAGGAAGAATGTAACTTTGCATCCAGACCCCAGTGAGATTAAAAGCTGTTGCTGTGTCAAAAGAAGAAACGAAAGAAAGAAATACTGGAAAAGGCAGCCAGAGGTGAAATTAGGATAACTCCATGGTCTAAAATCATTGCTGAGGCTTTTCTCTTTAAATGGTGGCATACAAATGTGGGAAACTCGACTGCATAATTTGTGGTAGTGGGGGACTGCGCTTGCGCTCTCCCCTAAAACACAAAAAACAAAAAACAAACAAAAAAATAAAAATAAAAATAAATGATGGGATAATTTAAGTCATTTGAGTCAGTTTGTTGACCATGAGAAAACACATAGAATGTGAATATGGAAATGAATGATGAGTAAAGTACTAAAAAATTTCCCTACTAAGTAAACTTAAAATCATTTTTAAAAAGTAAATATAACCCGTCTAAACACTCGGACCCGACAAATTGGAGCCAATTAGTGAAGCTCTTCATTTCGGGATGTGGGGACATTTTGAGGACACTCGCAGAGCACTTTGCTAACTGCCAGGTGCTGCCTGTGTCATTAAATGTTTATCATAGACCAGAAAAGTATTTGCTTAGCTACTTCTGAAGAGTTCAAATTACCTTCCATGTTAGAGGTTAGACGAGAATGGGTTCGAGGTAATTAGATGGGCTGCATCCTGATTGATATTGGCCTGTTCTCAGAATACAGGGCACAGACCGGCTCTGCGTAAAATGGAACTTGGGTCATATGCTGCAGCAGGGCTTCTTGCCGTTGGTACTGCTGACATTGGGGCTGGATACTTCTGTCGTGGAAGCTCATACTGTGCACTGAAGGGTGTGTGGCAGCGCCCCTGGGCTCTACCTGCTAATTCCATTACCATCCATGCACTGTCACAGCCACAGTGACATCAAATGCCATGTCTGCCGGGAGGCAATGTTGCCCCATGTTGCCCCAATGTTGTCATGGGGTGGGTGGGTGTGGAATATGTGTGCTACATTGTACGTTGATCAGTGCACTTGTTTCAAACTCTTGCCACAGATGTCTCGGATTTAAAATTTCAAGACAGCTTTATTTTTCTTGAATGCTATATAAAGAAAAAAAATTTTTTCTACAAGCTAAACGTATGAACTCAGTAGACAATCCATTTCTGGTTAACTCGGAACAGTTAATTTATAATTTCGGGCAAGATTGTTGCAAATATTTTACTGAAAATTAAATTTAAAAATTACATTTAAAAAAAATATATATATATATTTGGTCTTTGTCCCTAGTTCCTGGCACAGATCTCCTATAATCCCTGGAATTTCCTGAGTGATAGAACTGTCCTTTGTTAGTTTGTTATTCCTAGTAATCCCTTTTCATCCATGCTTGAGTATACCCTGAGAAAATGACTCTTGGTGAGCTCCTCAATAACCAGGTTGGAGACTCGTTGACAAAGAAGCAATCATGTAATTAGGGGGCTGGATTAGGGGGTTGCGACTTTCACCTCCCCCACCCCCCACCTTCCTCCCAGGGAGGGAAGAAGGGCTGGAGATTTGAGTTTAATCACCAATGGCCAATGATTTAATCAATCATGCTTACATAATGGAACCTCCATATAAGCAAACCCCTCTATAAAAATCCCTAAATGATGAGGTTCAGAAAGCTTCCAGGATAAACACACAGATGTGCTGGGAGGGAGGCGGGGACGCTCCGTACCCCTCCCTTCATGTCTTGCTCTATGTATCTCTTCCATTTGGCTGTTCCTGAGTTGAATCCTTTGTAATAAAGTGGTAAACTTAAGTGTTTTCCTGAGCTCTGTGAGCTATTCTAGCAAATTATTAAACATGAGGAAGAGGTCACGGTAACCCCCAATTTATAGCTAGTAAATCTGAAGTATGGGTGACCTGGAACTTGTGACTGGCAGCTGAAGTGGGGCCAGTCTTGTGAAACTGAGCCCTTTAATTTGTGGGATCCAATGCTATCTCCAGGGAGATAATGTCAGAATTGAAATGAACTGTTAAACATTCAGTTGGTGTCAGAGAATCAGAGAATCACAAAGTTTTTAGACTGGAAACCAAAAACATAATCCATAAAAGGAAATACTGATGAATCAGACCTTGCCAATTTTTCAAAAACCTTTTGCTCTTGAAAAAGACCAGAGGATGAAAAGGATGAAGAGGATGAAAAGACAAGCTACTGACTGGGGAAAATATTTGCAAACAACATATCTGACAAAAGACTGGTATCTAGAATATGTAAAGAACTCTCAAAACTCAACAGTAAAAAAACCCAAACAAGTCAGTTAGAAAACAGGCAAAACATACACATGTAAGGGCATTTCATTAAAGAGGATATACAGATGGCAAACAACATATGAAAAGGTATTCACTATTATTAGCCATCAGGAAAATGCAAATGAACACCACAATGAGATATTACTACACATCTATCAGAATGGCTAAAATAAAAAAGTGACACCAAATGCTGATGAGGATGCAGAAAAACTGGATCTCTCTTACACTGCTGGTGGGAAATGGTATAGCAACTCTCAGAAACAGTTTGGTAGTTTCTTATAAATCTAAGCATGCAATTACCATACAATCCAGCAATTACCCTCTTGAGCATTTATCCCAGAGATATGAAAGCTTATGTTCATGCAAAAACCTGTACTTAATGTTCATAGCACCTTTACTGGTAATAGCCCCAAACTGGAATTAGTTCGGCTGTCCTTCACCAAGTGACTGGTTAAATAAACTGTGGTACACCCATCCATGGAATATTACTCATCAATAACAAGGAATGAATTATCGATACTTGCAACAACTTAGACAGTTTTCAAGAACATAATGTTGAGTGAAAAAAATCAATCCCAAAAGAATATATACTGTATGATTCCATTTATATAACATTTCTGAAATGGAGGACAAATTAGTGGTTTCCAAGGGTTAGTGGGGCAAGAAAGAAATGGGTGTGGTTACAAAAGGACAACACCAGGGATCCTTGTGATGTTGGAACTGTTCAGTATTTTGATTATAGTGGTAGATACACAAATCTACACAGGTGATAAAATTGTGTAAAACTTAATACACACACACATACACGCTTATGAGTAAAACTGAGGAAATCTGAACAAGATGGAGGAATTGTAGCAAAGTCAAAATTCTGGTTGGCATATTATACTTTAATTTTTTAAAATGTTACCATTGGAGGAAACTGGCC
This sequence comes from Rhinolophus hipposideros, assembly GCF_964194185.1. Lineage (NCBI taxonomy): Eukaryota > Metazoa > Chordata > Mammalia > Chiroptera > Rhinolophidae > Rhinolophus > Rhinolophus hipposideros. Next base: position 88,926,354 of record NC_138046.1, on the reverse strand, counting down.
AAAGTGCACAAAGGATCACTTTGCATTTGTTTTTGCAATTGCATGTGACCTATAATTATCTCATTATATATATTTCAATTTAAAAAATCAAAAAATATGTTCAATGTCTAGCCACTAGGGAAATGCAAATTAAGACAATGATGAGATAATCCTACACACTTATTAGAATAGCTGAAATTTAGAAAAACACAAAAGAGTGTTAACACCAAATTCTGGGGAAGATGCAGAGGAACTAGATGTTTCATACATTTCCAGTGGGAATGTAAAGTGGTACAGCCACTCTGGAAAACAGTTTGGCAGTTTCTTTAAAAACTAAACAAATACCACATGATTCAGCAACTATACTTCTGGGCATTCACTCCAGAGAAATGAAATCTTTTACGTATACAAAAACCTGTACTAGATTGTTCACAACAGCTTTATTTGTAATAACCCCAAACTGGAGACAACCAAAATGTCCCTCAACAGGTGAATAGTTAAACAAACTGTAGTACATCTATAATATGGAATACTACTAAGTAATAAAAAGAAATGACCTATTGTTATTCGCAACAATTTGGGTGGTTTCCAAGGATGTGCCAAATGAAAAAAAAAAAAACAATCTCAAAAGGTCACATACTGTATGGTTCCACTTAAATAACATTCTCAAAATGACAAAATTATAGAGATGAAAACGAGATTACTATTTGCCAGAGATTAAGGATAATGGTGGGGGCAGACTATGAAAGGGGTAACATTTCTGTATCTTGATTGTGGGGGTCATTGCACAAATCTACACACATGCAAAATGACAAAGAATTATACATACACATCGCACACATGTCAAATTTTTATGTTGTATTATGATTTTTAAGATGTTATTGGGGAAGGGGAACAAGACTTTATTGGGGAACAGTGTGTATTTCCAGGACTTTTTATTGGGGAACAGTGTGTTTTTCTAGGACTTTTTATTGGGGAACAGTGTGTTTTTCCCAGAACCCATCAGCTCCAAACCTCGTTGCTTGGGGCCCAAAAGAGCTAGCAGAATCCGCAAACTTTTCAATCTCTCTAAAGAAGATGATGTCCGCCAATATGTTGTCAGAAAGCCCCTAAAAAAAGAAGGTAAGAAACCGAGGACCAAAGCACCCAAGATTTAGCGTCTTGTTACTCCACACGTCCTGCAACACCAACGTTGGTGTATTGCTCTAAAGAGACAGCATACTGAAAAAAATAAGGAGGAGGCTACAGAACATGCTAAGCTTTTGGCCAAGAGAATGAAGGAGGCCAAAGAAAAACGCCAGGAACAGATTGCCAAGAGACATAGGCTGTTTTCTCTGAGAGCTTCTACCTCTAAGTCTGAGTCCAGGCAAAAATGAAATTTTCTAAGAGTAACAAATAAATAAGATCAGACATAAAAAAAAGAATAAAAAGATAACCAAAAACGAGTTTGCAATTTACCAGGGGCTGGGGCATGGGGGAAAATGGGGAGATCAAAGGGTACAAACTTCCAGTTATAAGATGAGTAAGTTCTGGAGATCTACTGTACAGCATGGTGAGTAAGCTGTTAATATTAAATTATACACTTGAAAGTTACTGAGTAGATCTTAAAGGTTCCCATCACACACACATCAAAAAGGTAATTATGTGACATGATGGAGGTATTAACTAACACTATGGTGGTAATCATTTTGCAATATATAAATGGATCAAATCAATATATTGTATACCTTAAACTTATACAATATTATATGCCAATTATATCTCAGTAAAGCTGGGGAAAAAAGAAATATTCTCTAAACATGCCAGTATTGAAGATGAATTAAATAATAAAATATGGACCTCATACCAAATTTTGAGAGAAAACTAAAGCTATATATATTTAAAGGATGTTTTGGTCTAAATTTTTTTTTATTATTTAAAAAGAAAAGCCAAAGATAAATGAACTAAGTGTTAAATCTAAGAAATTAGAAAAAGAATATATTCATAAGAAACCTAATAAAGGTAAAAGAGAAGGAATATACACGCACGCACACACGCATATGAGATCGGACAATTAAGTTTGTGAGCTTTCCGCCGTGCGCTTGCTTACATGGTGGAAAAGTTTGAGAACTTAATTGTCCCACCTTGTGTGTGTGTGCGTGTGCGTGTGTGTATGTGTGTGTGTGTACATTCACACATATATTCACACAATTTTAGCAATGAAAAAGGAGCTATTACCACAGATGTAGAAGTGATAAAAATAATTTAACTAAGTGTCATTAGTTAAAGCATTATTAATGCCGCTTTGTGAAAATATAAAATCCCTCGTAAACATAAACTACCAAAATTAATCTCTCCCAAAGTAAAAATCTGTAGAGACTAGTAATCAGAGAAAAGAAAATAATTAAAATTTACCATTTTAAAGACACCAGTTCTAAATGTGTTTATAGCTAAACTTTAAAGAAGACAATTTGTATGCCATTTTAGCATATAAAAAAATATCCTGTATTCGTTTAAAAAACTGGTATAACCTTAATGCCAACACATGTTAAGTATAGTACAAAACTAAGGAAACTATAAGTAGTTTTCTTATAGTGGCAAACATTTTAAATAAAATATTACTAACTGAAACCTAACTATGTCCTATAAGAAAAATTCCCCTTTATGAACTAGAATCATTCCAGGAAAGCAAAGATGGGTCCACAAATATATCAATATAACTCATTACAACAATCAAGTAAAGAGAATAACACCATTCAGGATATCAAAAAACATCTGACACAATTCAGGAGCCATTCTTAATAAAAATGTAAATTAAAACAGGAACATAAAAAACTAACGTTTTCTGTGGTATTTTGATAATCACTGTAATATTTATAGAAAATTTCATTTTTGCCTGGACTCAGACCTAGTTTTGCAAAGATTTTTATTAAAATATAGCTAACATAGAATATTATATTAGATTCAAGTGTACATCATAGTTATTCAACAGTACCCACCTGGCACTATACAGAGTTATTACCACATTATTGACTATATCCCCTATGCTGAAGAAGTGATCACCATGGTAAATCCAGCAACCATCTGACACTGTACCACGCTATCACAATATTACTGACTATATTTCCTGTGCTGTATGTTATATCCCCAAGACTTATTTGTTTTATATCTGGCACTTTGAGCCTATTATTCTTCTTTATCTTTCCCTCCCTTTTTAAATTTTTCAATTAGAGTTGACAGTCAATGTTATTTTATATTAGTTTCAGGTGTACAGCATAGTGGTTAGACATTTACATAATTTAAGAAATGACCCCCCTGAATAATCTAGTACCCACCTGGCACTATACAGAGTTATTACCATATCATTGACTATATTCCCTATGCTTTACATCCCCATGACTATTCTGTAACTACTAATTTGTATTTCTTAATCCCTCCACCTTTCTCACCCTGCCTCCAACCCCCTCCCATACTAGACCACCCTGAAAGATCCAGTACACATCTAACACCAACATAGTTCTGACAATATTACTGACTATATTCCTTATGCTATACCCTAAAAGTCCTTTTCCCCCTTTACTCCTACCTCCAACCCCCCTCCCATCTGCCAACTATCAAAATGTTCTCTGTATCTATGAGTTTGTTTCTGTTTCATTTATTTTATTCTTTAGATTCCACTTATAAGTGAAATCATATGACATTCGTCTTTCGCTGTCTGACTTACTACACTCAGCACAATACGTTTAAAAACAAGCCCAGATCAGAAGATTTAATATCATTAAGATGGCAACATTCCCCCACATGATGTACAGGTTCAATATGATACATATCAAAATCCCAGCTGGTGGGCTGGCCCAGTGGCTCAGGTGGTTGGAGCGCTGTGCTCCTAATGCTGAGGTTGCTGGTTCGATTCCCACATAGGCCAGTGAGCTGTGCCCTCTACAGCTAAGATTGTGAACAACGGCTCTCCCTGGAGCTGGGCTGCTGTGAGCAGCCAGAGGTTGACAGACCCAGTGCCTCAGCCGTGCCTCAGCTGGTGAGGGAGAGCAAGGCTCATGATACCAGCATGGGCCAGGGAGCTGTGTCCTACACAACTAGACTGAAAAACAACAGCTTGAACCAGAGTGGTGGTGGTGGGGGGGAGGCAATAGAGAGGGGGAATATATATATATATATATATATATATATATATATATATATATACCATCCAACATTGTTCTGAAAGCTCTAGCTTATGCAATAGAAGATGAGGTAATCAGAACAACTATTTGAAAGGAAGAAAGAGTAAAATTGACAGGCTTTTTTTTCCTATGGAAATAAAAAAATATTCTATTCACCATGATGACAAAAACAAATGTAAAATATCTAAGCATGAACATTTTTTTAAAAAAGGTGCTGGATCTAGAAAAAAACTATATTATAGCTTAAATGGTTATTTTTGAAATGAAATAAAGTGGTTTCAACAGTTATATGTTAGAAAAAATGCTAAAGATTATTAAAGAGAAAAAAAAGAACAGTGAGGGGGCTAGCACTAGTCAATATTAAAAGTATTTCTAAAGTCAATACAATTTTTTGAAAGGGAGTAGATACATATATCAGAAGAAAAATAGAGTTCAAAAATAGAACAATATCACTTGGGAATTTAGGTAACAAAAGTGGCATTTAATTGAGTTAGAAAAGGGTATTCATTTAATGATTGGTGCTGGCAAATTTTGCATCCAAATGGAAAATACAAACTTTGATTCTAACACCACACAACAGAATAACTTCCAGTTGGATTAAAATTTAACTTTAAAAATTAAAACCATAAAATGTTAAATTTAAGGCATATATTTGTTTAAGCATGAAGTGGGGGAGAACTCATTAGGTAAGGCAAGACACTCAGAACCTCTAAAGGATAAAGGCAGTTATGTCTAATCAGGTGATTATTCTTTCTAATTATATCTGAAAATATCTTCTAAAAATCAAGATATAAAGAGACAAAGGGAATGTAATTACAAGAAATAACACAAGGTTAATATTCACAAATTAGTAAGAAAGACAAACTACCCAAATGAAACAAGAGTAAAGGATATGAAAAAAAATTTAAATGCAATCAATGGCCAATAAATAGGAAAAGATGGGGTCTAGTTCTCAGGAAAATGCACCTCAAAGTAGGCTATATACTCTTGTGTTTGATTCTCAGAATGGGAAAATTTAAAAAGTACTAACATTTAGTGTGGGAGCGGATTTTGGAATCCTGTTCTATATGTTGCTGGTGGGAGTTCCAATTTTATAAGTTTTAGAAAATAATTTGGTGGTATGCATTGAACTTAAAAACATCCATTCCTGCACATAATAATCACTCAGTTGACAGTCTCTGACTATAATTTAGAAATCAATAACAAAAATTTCAACTTTTGGAGAAATCAAAATCTTTTTTCTAAATAACCTAGGGGTCAGAGAAAACCACAAAAGAAATGAGAAAACAGAAGTGAACCACAATGTTCACAGTGAAAATGTTACATATCAAAACTTGGGACACGGAGCTAAAACGTTCTCAGAGAAAAATCCATGAACTTAGTGCTTATATTATCAAAGACAGTGATTGAATATTAATGATAAGCATTCAATTAGGAATTAAAAAATAAGAATGAAAGGGAAAAACTACAGAAAAGAAATAATGAAATCAAGGGCAGAAATTAATGACACAGAAAACAAAGATACAGGAGGACCCACAAAGTCAAAAGTAGGTTTTGGAAACAACCCCATCTCAGACCTAAAGGGCACCTATCACTGACCCTGTGGAGCAGCATAGGAGTATATGATTAAGTAGGCCCCTCCAACTCTAATCCCAAATAAACGCATCACTCACCCCATGGAACCCAATCACTCACACCACAGAAACCTTGACCTCCCACCCAATAAACCCCATCACACGCCTCCCAGATCCTGCATCACTCACCCCACAGTCCTCATCACTAATTCATGGACTCCTCAATACTCACCGCACAGATTCTCCACCATTCACTCCAGTGACCACCCATTACTCTCCCCAAAGACTACCATCACTTACCCCACTGAATTCCCATCATTCATCTTACAGACCTCCATCACTTACACCCTATCACTCACCCCACAGAATCTTCCATTATTTGCCCCGCCCCACAGGCCATCACTAATCCCACAGACCAGCATCATACCCCAGAGACCTTATCACTCACACCATTCCCTACTCCACTAATCCCTTATCACTCACCACACAGATCACTTATCCCATCACTTAGCATACAGATCCCATCACTTATCCCACAGATCCAATCACCTAACCCCCAGAACCCATCAATGACCTCCAAGGATCCCAATCAGTGACCTATTAGGATCCTCATTGCTGACCGGATATCCCATAGCTCACCCTATAGACCCCATATCACTGATCCCACAGACCCTCCAATATTCACTCCATAGTTCCCCCATCACTCACACCACAAACTCTGCACCAATTACCTCACTGAACCCCCATCATTCATCCCATAGATTACCCATAACTTTTCCTATTGACCCCATCACTCACCCACATTCCTGTCTCTCACTCTATGCACCTCCTAAGTGACGGCAGAGAAGCCTCGTCACTGACCCTAAAGAGTACCATCATTGAGTACGAAATCCATGTTACACCACCCCCATAATTATGTCAATGCTTTACTGGCCCTAAATTGCCACCCCAGTTAAACTCAGGCAGGGAGCCCTAAGTGTTGAAAGTGCCTCTGAGGTACTCGTGGGTTTGAGGACCTCAATCTGCACATGCTCAGTGTCGCTTCGGAAGCGGTCGTCAGCCTGCAATTACACCCGGTGCAGTCACGACATGTTAGTGCGTGTGCTTGTGCGAGTGCGTGTGCGTGTGTGTCGGAGGAGAGGCGGGCTTTCAAATTTTCCTTAGTGACTTTGTCAAGCAACTAACATGGCTGTCCCCATGGGAGTGTCTCTCCGGGAGTCGCCATCTTGGAAAGGGGGTCATTACTGCCAGGGAACTGGAGGTACCCTGCCCGATCTCCGCCTGTGGGACTTCCCAGTAGCGGATGGGGCCAGCCAGCGTGTTATGTCACCCGGACTTCTCCCGCCGCACTGTCCCCAGCAGCCACGGATGCGCAGGCCGAGCGCTGTCCCTTCTCAGCACGCGGGGGCCCGGCCCTCAGCCGTATCCCTGGGGAGCCACGGCTGCTTCCCCTGTCCCTAACCCCCACCCCATCCCGCTGGAAAGACTCCTCGCAGCAGCTGGTCCAGAAATAGGCCCGCCCCCGCCCCCGCCCCGGCCCCCGCCCGGTCCCTGTGTTCCCGCGACGGTCCCCATTTTGCGCGGGCGGCTGGCGGCCGTGGAGCCCAGGGCGCCGCTTCGTGCCCACCTGACGCCGCCTCTGTCCATCAGTCCGCTGAGGGCATCGCCCGGCTTCTCTGCTGTCACCGACCCTGGGTCATAGCCACCGGGGAATAGTACGTGTCAGATTTAGGCCAGGAAGCGGAAGTCGCCTGCAGCGAGAGTTTAACCACTCTGGGCGCGGGGAGCTGAGGTGATGGAGCGCCAGACACCAAGTATCTGTGGAGGGAGTAACTGGGGGTCTGTGACATCGGTAGTGGAACGTGTCATCCAATTTTAAAAAATCGAGTCCTTAACCTTCCTGTTTCCTTATATAAGCATTAAGGCTGAAGTTCTAAAGATCCAAGTTTTGGTTTATTTTCATTAGTGTTCGATTTCAAGTGCTTATTTGTAACTTTCTTTTGACCCATGAATTAGAAGAACATTGTCGAACTTGCAAAAATTCTCGGAAACCCAAAGGGCAAGGGAAGCGGTACTTTATTCAGGCTGCATCCTAGTGCACTGTCCCCTGGAGCATGGAGGGTTTTATGGGTAAGGAGTTTTATAGGGCAGGAAACAAAAGCGGCTGAGAGCCAGCTGCATGTTTGGTGGGCTTTGATCCGCAGGTGTTGCAACGCTCCGGGAAAGGAGTGGTTTGCGATTTGGCCCGCCTCAGTCGCATCCTGTTCTCAGAATTAATGACTCAAACAAAGAATTAAGAGGGAGTGCAGAAAATTTTACAGTTCCTCACACCATTTTTCATTTCCCCAAACACAAAGTTAATACGATGTTAGTGCTTTCTAACCTAATTGCGCTGTGGTCTGAGAATGTTGTCTGAATTATGTTGAGTCTTTGAAATTTGTTGAAACTTGCCTTAAGGCTCAAGTAAAGGCCCAGTTTTCTAAACTGTTTCATGTCTTCATTTAAAGATGGTATATTTTCCTGTTGTTGGGTTTAGTGTATGTCTTTATTGGTTCAAGCTTGTTAGTTGGGCCGTTTAAAATGTGTGTATCCTTCCTGATGATCTTCTTTTCTTGTCCTAGGAGTTACTGAGAGAGAGAAATTCTCCCACTGTATTGTTGATAAGTCAGGTTTTCATGACACCAGTCAATTTTTCCTTCCTACATTTAGAAGTTTTATTATGGAATGCAGGTAAGGATATTTTGTTGTTGAATAGATAGCCAAATCACTTTCTCCAAAAGACTGTAACATTTCCTACTCCCACCAGCAAAATGAGTTCATTAAGGCAAATCTCTAGCACTGGATGTTGATGCTGTCTTTGATTTTTGCCAATTTGAGGGTTAGTGATACAGGAGAGTTAGCATGTCCCTAGGTAGACAGGGTGGAATAAACAAAAGACAGCCATATCCTAAAACTTCAGGTTTTGAAATCACTCCTTTGCTTCAGGACATAATGTAACAAGGCCTTGAGGTTAATTATAAATTTCATTTTGGCCTGACAAATGGAGCATATCTGATAGATAAGAGTGGGTTACTTTGCTAATTCCTTTAGGATGGGCAAGCAGAACAAATCTGGTAGTCGAATTTCATTAGAAGGTGCCAGTTCCCTTCTTCAAACAGCTCCCCTTCCCCAAGCAGGCAAGGGAAGGTATAAAAGTAAGAGCTTTTGCCTGAGTCATGGGGCACCCCCATTCAGGACCCCCCTCCCGCTAGGGAGCTGCAACCTCTTCTCCTGCCTCTAATAAACTATCCTCTTTTTAAAACTTCTTGCCTCTCCCTGGTCCGTGTTTCCATTCTTCAGTTTCACGAGACACGATCCCGGCCCACACCCAGAAACTGCCAGTAGATCCAACATCACCTACATCACTAGTAATATTGAATTTGCATTTTCCTGACTACTTGTGCAACTGAGGATATTTTTCTGTGTGTTGACCATTTCAATTTTCTCTTCTGCCAATCTTCAAATCCGCCTACCTACCAGTTCTGGAAGCTTCTTAGTATAGTCTGTCAAATTTTCTAATTTCCAATTTTCCTTGGAGTGATTTGTCTTTTTCTTATCAATTTGTAGAAGCTCTTGGTGTATTAGTGATATTAACCCTTTGTTAGTTGCATTGCAATTTTTTTTGTCCTTTGCATTTTATAGGTATCCTTTGATCTGTATTTAGAAAAATGTATTCTCTCATCAGAAAAGTCTAAGCTTTCTTTTCTGGCTGCTGTTCTCTCCTGTCTTGCATGGTCCTCCTTCCTCATTCCAGGTAGTCCTAAAAAGATGGTAAATTTTTTTACTTAAACCTTTAATCTAGTTGGAATTTACTCTGGTGTATGGCATGAGGTCGAGGTCAAGTTTTGTTTTTGCTCTGTCAAACAAAAACAAATCCTGAAGTAGATAGGAAGAGACTAATTAGAAAGACGATTGCAATAGGGAGAAAGCTCCCATCTCAGAAATCTGAAAGCACCTCATAACCAAACAGAAAAAAGGCCTATATTTTATAGATTGGGTAAGGAGGAGGCAAACTGAGATAAGCGCAATCTGTGTAAGAGGAGCTGCCCAAGCAGGGGAATTGGTGTCTGACTGGCCAGCTGATTCTCAGGAAAAGCTGAGAAGGGGGGACACCTTCCAAATTTTTGTGTGTGTATGCTTGCTCGGACTTGGGGGCAATCAGAGTTCCGGAGCCTGTAGGAAAGAGACAAGCCTGACTAAAGTTTGGCTAACAAGCACTTTATTCCAATTAATCAGTGTTTACGAGGCAAAGAATGAGAATTTGGAGGGTCTGTGTCTGACCTTATAGGTAAACAAGGGGGCATCCATGAGTCCTATCTAAGCATATACGGAAGGGAAGGTTCTTTGCAGTAAGCCATTTTGCAGAACACAAAAGAGTCAGAGAATTTCTTAACCTTCACCTATTACCAGGGTCACAGGGCTCAGGTAAAATTCATTATCAACTGGGACCATTTATGGAACATACTGCCCTGTATCCACTAAATTAAGTATCACTTCTGTTATATAAGGTCACAAGTATATTTTGCTTCATCTGAACGCTATTTTGTCTGTGTAGTCTCATTTCAAAGGATTTTTGTTCTTGCAAATTTATTTTTCTAGGAACTCTGAAGTTTAAAATCATTTTATCAAGTTTCAAAGTGAATGCTATTCTCTGGCCCCTCAAAACCCCAACAAAACAAAACTATTGTGATTCTGATTTGAATTGTATTATATTATAATAGTTTTGGGAGAGTTAATGCTTTTTATTATAATAAACCTTTGCTCTAATAAGCCTGTGCCTCTATTTAATCATATCTTGTATTATATACTGACATGATATTTTATAGTCTTCTTCTAAGTCCATTATCTTTTCTTGTAAAATTTATTCTTAGATATTTATAATATTTTTGTTGTCAATATTAATGCTTATTTTTGCTAATCCTATCTGCTTATTGCTAGTATAGGAAGAAAGTCCCTATTTTATAATTATGTCTTGTATCCAGCTCTTTATCAAAACTACCTACCAATTCTGGTGACGTCTTTGTATAGTCTGTCAAGTTTTCTAATTGTACAATCGTATCAGATATAAATAATATTCTTTCTTTTATCCAATATTTGATGTGATTATTTCTTCTTCTATTTTCACTGTATTAGCTGTCCTAGATTAGCCATTAAGCTTATGTGGCTATTTAATTTTAAATTTATTTAATCTAAAAAAATTTTAATTAGGTTTCTTAGTTACCTAGCCACATTTCAAGAGCTCAATAGCCACATATGGTTAGTGGCTACTGTATTGGACAGCACTAAAAATAAAACATTCCCATCATTGTGGAAAGTTGGGTAATGGTGAGCTAGAGCCTCCAAAATAATGTTGAGTAATTGATGTGACAGAGAGCATCCCTATCTTGTTGCCAATTTGAATGGAAATGATTTAAACATTTTTAGTATAGTTTAGTATAAAGTTTCCTGGCAATTTTTGGAAAATGGTTTTGTCAATTTTAAGTAGTTTCCTTCTATTGCTATTTTGACTTCTTATTATTAATATAATGACTACTGAATCATATCATATACTTTTCTATATTAATTAATAGCATTATGTGGCTTTTCTAAAGTATTGGTATAATGAATTATGTTGATTGATTTACAATTATTAAGCCACACTAACATTCCTAGCAATATCTTTTTTTCTTTTACCCATTTTTTAAAAAAATATTTTACTGGGGAAGGGGAACAGGACTTTATTGGGGTACAATGTGTACTTCCGGAGATTTTCCAAGTCAAGTTGTTGTCCTTTCAATCTTAGTTATGAAGGGCGCAGCCCAGCTCCAGTTGCCGTTGTTAGTTGCTGGGGGCAGAGCCCAACATCCCTTGTGGGAGTCCTACCGGCAACCTTGTGGTTGAGAGCTGGTGCTGCAACCAGCTGAGCCATCTGGCCACCCGGGAGCTGAGTGGCAGCTCATTGACTTCATTCTAGATGCGGAAGGTGCAGCTCGCTGGCCCAACATGGGAATCAAACTGGCAGCCCTGTTGCCCAGAGCTCGTGCTCTAACCAACTGAGCCACCCATCTGCCCTCCCAGCATTATCTTAATGGTGTGGTGTATTTTTTTCTTGAGACACAGTTGGATTTGATATTCTCATATTTTATTCAGAAAATTTCATCCACATTCATAGACGATTGACAAAATCAAACCCATGGACAATAGTTTAATAGTTTTTTCTTTTTTTATCTTCTTTTTTGAATAACATATTTTAGTTTTGGTATTAAGGTTATTTTCCTTTTATAAAATAAACTGAAAAATTTCCATCTTTCTCTATGAACTGGTAGAGTTTATATAAAATAGACCATTTAGTCCTGATTTACTTAGGAAACTGTTTCTTGATTTCCAATTGGTTAAGATAATTTGGTAATTTTTAATTTCTGTTTTTATTGGCTCTTATCAGAGAATGTGATCTATCAAAGCCCTACTTTTAAAAATGTATCAATCATATATCTGATAAGGGATTAACATCACAAATCTATAAAAAACTTACTCAACTCCAAAAAAACAAACAACCCAATTAAAAAATGGGCAGAGGACTTGAGGAGACATTTTTCTAAAAAGGACATACAGAAAGAAGGCAAGAAGACATATGAAGAAATGCTCAACCTCACTAACCATCAGAGAAATGCAAATAAAAACCACAATGAGATACCACCTCACTCCAGTCAAAATGGCTATCATCAATAAATCAACAAACAACAAACGCTGGCGCGGATGTGGAGAAAAGGGAAATCTAGTGCACTGTTGGTGGGATTGCAGATTAGTGCAGCCACTATGGAAAACAGTATGGAGGTATCTCAGGAATCTGAAAATGGAACTACCCTATGATCCAGTAATTCCACTCCTAGGCATCTACCCGGAGAAATCCAAAACTCCAATTCAAAAATCAGTATGCACTCCTATGTTTATTGCAGCACTTTACACAATAGCCAAGATATGGAAACAACCGAAATGCCCATCGGTAGATGACTGGATTAAGAAGCTGTGGTACATTTATACAATGGAGTATTACGCAGCCATGAAGAAGAAAGAAATCTTATCATTTGCAACAACATGGATGGATCTAGAGAACATTATGTTAAGTGAAATAAGTCAGAAAGAGAAAGACAAGTACCATATGATCTCACTTATATGCGGAATCTAAAGAAAAGAAAATGTGAATGAACTAATCAGAAACAGTTTTGGGGACACAAAGAAAAAACCGAGAGTTGTTAGATGGGCGGGGGAGGGGGGTTAGGGATAAGGGGAAAGGTGAAGGGATTAGGAAGCAGCTGGTAACCACAAGATGGCCTCAGGGTTTTTTGAAAATTAATTTGGGGAACGTATTCAATAATGTTGTAAAGATTTTGTTGGGTATCCGATGGACATGCGTCCCATTTGGGAGACCACCTCAGGGATACTGTGGATGCCTGATCATGGCATTGTACACCAGAAGCTAAACATTAATGAATGCCAACTATAATTTTATATATATAATGTGATGGCTCAGTGTGAGGTCAGAGAGATAGTGGATGGGGGGAGGGGGGTTCACAGTGTGAGGGATATAAATGATGAACGTCTAAGTATTACCTTGTCTTGTACACCTGAAACTAATAAATTAAAAAAAAAATTAAAAACAAAGAAAAATTTAAAAGGGGGGGGGGAAGTTGAAGAAGAATGAGAGGCTCAAATTTCTAGGTATAAAACAAATAAACCATGGTTACAGCACGGGGAATATATCAACAATACTGTGACAATGTGGTATGCTGTTAGATAGGTGTTGGACTTATCATGGTGATCAATTCTCTACTTTTATAAATGTTGACTAACTGGTGTACACCTGAAACTAATATAATATTGTATGTTAGCTGTATTTTAATAAAAATCTTTAAAAATTAAAAAAAAATGTATGAATCATTTCTCTGAGGCAAAGTTAGACAACTGAATGTTTTTTTTTAATGTTGCAAAGACATAGAAGTAGAGATTATATAATCTGCTTATAAGACAAAAAGTTCTTTTTGTCTATTAAAATATAGCTATTGATTATAATTTTTATATCTTTTTTTACCTTTGTTTTTGTTAACTTGATCCATCATATTCTTTTTTTTTTTTAATTTTTATTGGGGAATATTGGAGAACTGTGTTTTTCCAGGACCCATCAGCTCCAAGTCAAGTCGTTGTTTTTTTCTTTCAATCTAGTAGTGGAGGGCTCAGCTCAGCTTCAAGTCAAGTCATTGTTTTCAATCTAATTGTGGAGGGCGCAGCTCACTGACCCATGTGGGAATTGAACTGGCGACCTAGGTGTTATAAACACTGTGCTGTAACCAACTGAGCCAACCGGCCGCCCCAACATCATATTCTGAAAGAGGTATATTCTCCCACTATAAATTATGATTTTAATGTTTTGTTACATTTCTATGAATTTTTGGTGGTGTTATTTGTGTTTGTGCAAAGGATTGCCGGAGTTGCCAAAAATTGTATACACATGACTTGTATTCATCTTTTGTTATTGGTATATATTATTACAATTTTAATAGTTTTTTCTTTTTTTAAAATGTGTATACATTTTTTGGCACTATATATGTATATGTACACATATATGTATCTATCTACTGTATACTTTATTATTATAAAATGTCTCTTTGTTATCTATTGTTTACCTGACGTATTCTTACATAGTGTTTAGTTTTGCCTCTTTATTTTAAATGTGCTTATAGTAAACAACACACAACTTTTGTTTTTAGCCCAATGTCACAGTCTCTTATAGGAGAACCCAATAAGAGATTTCATTTGTTAATGATATGCCTGATTTTGTGTCTTCCATCAAACTATTTCCCTTTTTCTACTTTGTTGCTGTTTATTCCTTTTCAATTTTCTTACATTTGATGTCTGTCAAGTTTCTGTTCATTCTCCTCCATCTTTTAGTAATTTGGAATTTCAACTCTGCTTATCAATTCTGTTGGTGATTATCCTTCTATTACTTATTAGCATGATTAACATATTCAGTTTTTCTCTATTGGTAGATTAAATACACACACGCACACACACAAATGGGTTATTTGCATTTACTCCTAATTTCTCAGAAGAATGAATGATTTAGAATGTTTTTACTTCTTCATTCTACCCTCACCCCAAATTTGTGTTCTTTTCCGAGATAATTTTTTAAAAACTAGAAAAGATGCTGGGAACATGGTGGCAACAGAGCAGTTTTTAAGTATCTCTTCATGCCAACATACAAACAGACAGAAAAACTGGATAACAAAATCAAACCCATGGACAAACTTGATAATGAAACTAGGGGACATGATATCCCCCAGTATGATAGATTTTCTATAGATATGGCTGCCATCAATGTTTCCATTCCCATGTGTGCTTGCCACTCCTCTCATCAAGATGTAGAGTATATTTTTTTCATTCTTTGTGTTTGGGCTGGTTTTATGTTCTGTTTCACCAATAAAATGCAGTAGAAATGGCATTCTGGGACTGCTGTGCCCAGGCTTTAAAAGGACTTGAACTTCTGTTTTAGACACCCTGTAATAAAGTTCATGGTTATCATTCTGAAGACAGAAGCCCTGAAAGATGAGGCACCATTTCAAAAAGAGGCCATGTGTATGAGAACTAAGGCCCCAGCTGACGACTAGCACCGAGGTCCCAATCTTGTGATGAAATCATCTTGGATGCTCCAATCCCATCCCAGCTGCCTCAGACATCATATAGAGAAGAACTTAGCCACCCCCACAGAGCTCTGCCTAAGTTCCTGACCCATAGAATCATGAGAAAGAAATGATTACTATTATAAGCCACTAAGTTTTGGTGTGGTTTACTTATAGAGCAATAGATAGCTGAAATATCCATGAATCACAAAATACATGTGGGTAAAGACAAGTCACCAACAGTCACAATAACTGCATGGTATACTTACCTGTGTAGGAAAAATCAGAGAGAAATAAGGGATATTTGACAGACCTGAGAACATGAGAAGAACAAAACATTCAACAGGGATGACAGGCCAACTTGAATTCAGCAGCTGAAACTGAGAGGCATTTCCCTCCATCTGTAACGAGTATAAGGGGTCTGCAGTAAGGTCTGAGGCGGCTGGAGCAGCCTAATTCACATAAATTCTTAAGAATGACTGTGTTTGGGGTCCTCAAGACCACCCTCAGGTTCAGTGATTCACTAGAGGAACTCACAGAACTTAGCAAAGCTGTTATACTCAGTTACAATTTATTGTAACAAAACGATAGAGATTTAAATCAGCAATGGAAAAGAGCAAATAGGGCAGAGTCCAGGAGAGACCAGGAGCAAGTTTTCAGTTCTCTTCTCCCAGGGGAGTCATCAGGCTAGTGCTTAATTTTCTCAATAAGATGTAGGGTAACAACCAGGGAAGCTCACCTGGGTCTGGGTATCCAGAATTCTTATTTGAGGTCAGTCACATCAGCGTGGCTGACTTCAGTTATTCAGTCCCTCCAAAGTTCAAGCTGATACTGCATGGCTCAAGGCCCCCACCCTAAATCACAATTTTAGAATAAACTATCTGGCATGGCTCATGAACTCAGATAAACAAAGATATCTTAACAGGCAGGATATTCCAAGGGCTTAGAGATTGTCTCCCAGGAGCTAGGAAAGGGCCAAACCTTTCTTTGAAATGTGCAAGGTCTGGACAATCCAGACCTGCTGAGTTAATCCTTCACTATACACTGATTCACCAGGGCTCTCTTCTAGGACAGAGATGTATACTGAGGAGAAACTGCTGGGGGTGAAATAAAAGTTGAGCAGGTCAGGACAATAAAGACTAAGTATATTTGTTTGCTATGGCCTCTGTAACAAAATACCTCACAACTGGTGCCTTTTAACAACAGAAATTTATTCTCTTACAGTTCTGGAGGCAAGAAGTCTGAAATCATCACTGTGCCAAAATCAGTGTCAGCAGGCCCACGTTCCACGTAGAGGACGCCGGCATTCCTAGTCTTGTAGTAGCTACATCACTTCAATCTCTGCCTCTGTGGTCACATTGTCTTCTCTTCTGTCTGTGTCGTCTCTCAACCTCTCCCTTATAAGAACATTTGTGATTGCATTTAGGGCCCACCTGGAAAATCCAAAATAATCTCCCTATCCCAAAATCCTTAACTTAGTCATATCTACAAAATCATTTTTTTGCCAAATTAAGGTAGCAGTCACAATTCCAGGAGTTAACACATGGATGTCTTTTGGGGAGCCGTTGTACAACCTACCATAGTCCACCTTCTGGCCACTAAACATTGACATCCATCCCACATACAAAATACATTCACCCTATCACAACACCCTCAAAAGTATCAACACATTACAGCATACAATCACATCCAAAATCATCTAAATATCATTAGCTCAGAAGTCCCAAATTTCAACATGTAAATTAGGTATGGATGAGACATTAAATATGCCATCCAGGGGCAAAATTCCTCTCCACCTATGGACTTGTAAAACCAGAATAGAAGTTATCTGTTCCCAAAATACAATGGTGGGACAGGCATAGGATAAGAGTTATAGACATTCCTATTCTAAAAGAGAGAAAATGAAAAGAAAAAGTAGTCATTGTGGGGCGGCCGTTTAGCTCAGTTGATTCGAGTGCGAGCTCTGAACAACAGGGTTGCCAGTTCGATTCCCACATGGGCCAGTGGGCTGCGCCCTCCACAACTAGACTGAAGGACAAGGATTTGGAGCTGATGGGCCCTGGAGAAAAACACTGTTCCCCAATATTCCTCAATAAAGTTTATTTTTTAAAAAAGAAGTCATTGTTACTGAGCCATTTGGAAAGCTAGCTGGACAAATTCTATTAGTCTTCAAGGCCTGGGAATAATCCCCTGTAGTTTGAGGATCCACCCTATGGGCCTAAAACTCCAGTCTTGGAGTCGTTATTGTTTTTTCTTGAAGGATAACACATGTTTGAAGCTGAGTAGTTTTATAAACCTGTTTTCTGCCTGCAGAATTTTAGGAGTCTGATGGCCTTCCTTCATTTTATCCTGTCTTTGTCCTTTTCAGTCCAAGATGGCAGTGTTTTCTGCTGGTATAACATTCTCAAAAACCTTTCAAATTCCTGCATGTATCACAGGAATTCACACCATTAGATGAGAGGATACTCCACACCATTAGATGAGAGGAAAATGAGATCTTTTTCTCATTAATCCCATCTCTATTCCTGGCTTCTGCTATGAAGGTTGAGAGGATCCATGAAAATGACATGCCTAACCTCTTCAGTACTAGCAAAAGGTTGTCTGGCCACACCCCTTGGCCCTCTCTCCAGAGCACACTTTCTTAACAGTTCATCTACTAATTTTAGCACTTTTTGCAATCTGGGTAATCTGAGAATTTCCCAAATCCCAAGTCCCGGTTCCTTTTGCTTAACAATTCTTCCCTCAGTTTATCTCTTTTCTCTCACATTTTCCTATAAGCAGCGTGTAGAAGCCGGGTTCCATCTTCAACAGTTTGCTTGGAACTCTCCTCAGCTAAATGTCCACATTTATTGATTATAAATTCTGCTTTCCACATAACTGTAGGACACAATTAAGCTAAATTTTCTGTCACTATAGGACAAAGATCACCTTTCCTCCAGTTTCCAATAACATGTTCCACATTTCCTTCTGAGCTCTAATAAACCACACCTTTAATGTTCATATTTGTACCAACATTCTGTTTATGATGATATATGTGTTCTATATGACAATATAGGCTTTTCTACCATGTTCCTCACTTCTTCCGAGCCCTCATCAGAAGCACCTTCAAAATCTATATTTCTATGAACAATCTATTTTAGGCAATCTAGGCTTTTTCTGTAATGCTACTCAACATTCTTCCAGCCTCTACCTGTTATCCAATTACCTTAGTCCAAAGCTACTACCATATTTTTAGATATTTGTTACAGTAACACCCCACTTCCGGTACAAATTCTATAGTAGTTTTCTATTGCTGCTATAATAAATTACCATAAACTTGGTGGCTTAACACAACAGAAATGTATTCTCTTACAGTTCTAGAGGCCAGAAGTTCAAAATCAGAATCACTACACCAAGATCAAAGTGTTGGCAGGGCAATGCTGCCTCTGGAAGCTTTAAGGGAGAATTCATTCCTTGTCTCTTCTAGCTTCTGGTGGCTGCTAGCATTCCTTGGCTTATGGCAACATCACTCCGAGCTCTTCCTCTGTAGTCACATTTCCTTCCCTTCTATTTGTGTGATCTCCCCTTGCCTCCCCCTTATAAAGATACTCGTTATTGTGTAGTAAGGGCCCACCTGGATAATTCAGAATAATTTTCTCATCTCAAAAATCCTTAATCACACCTGAAAAGTCCTTTTTTTTGTCATATGGTGACGTTCACAGGTTTCAGGGATTAGGACATGGGTTTCTCTGAGGCAGCCATTATTCAGCCTACTTCAGTAAGGAAAGAGAATGTCCAGATAAAAGTGGGAAAATAGAGCCAAGAAATCTCAGAAACAAGTTGCCACAATGTTTAGCACTATGCAAAAACAACAGAAGAGGGAGCTCTGACATTTGAGAAGCTACCCCAAATACGATCTACTTCCAAAAAAGTAAAACTAATTTCATATAAAGAAGAATAACAAAAACGTACAGATGGCAAATCCCATACAAAGTTGCTATAAGAATAAAAGCATAAGGAGTAGATACCATCCTTAGAGACAATGAAAGCATGCCAGAAACACATGTTCACACAACAGCTCAAAGCTATAGTCAGCTATTTCAAACAAACTAAAAGACATTAAGAAAATGATGCAAGACAATAAAAGAATAACATAAATAAGAATTAGACAATTTCAGAAATGACTTGATAGATCTCTGGAAATATTTGGAAATAAAAGAAAAAAACCATTTCAGAATAGAAGATAAAACTACAAGGAACACAAAGTAAATAAGCACAACACATGATGGCTTAAGAGAAATAGAAGGCAAAGAGGAGGAAAAAATGTTTTTAAAGACATTAAAAAAATATTTGAGAGCAAATGATAAATACCACAGTTAGAAAATGAAAATCTAATTCATATACCATAGGAGTCCCTGAAAAAGAAAAGCAGACCAAGGAAACAAACAAATGCTAAAAATTATAGTCCAAGAAAACTTCCTGGAATAACAATAATAATAATAATAATAACAATAATAATAATAATAGAAACCACATACTGAGAGAGCACACCAGACTTCCTTCTGCTTCTGACCAAGATGGCATAACAGGGACCAGATCTACCCTCCCACCTGAAACAACTAAAATAATGGTAAAATATGTGGAACAGGGGACGGCCCGGTGGCTCAGGCGGTTGGAGCTCCATGCTCCTAACCCCGAAGGAGGCCGGTTCGATTCCCACATGGGCCAGTGGGTTCTCAACCACAAGGTTGCTGGTTCCACTCCTCGACTCCCGCAACGGATGGTGGGCTCTGTCCCCTGCAACTAACAATGGCAGCTGGACCTGGAGCTGAGCTCTCCATAACTAAGATTGAAAGGATAACAACTTGATTTGAAAAAAGTCCTGGAAGTAAACACTGTTCCCCAATAAAGTCCTATTCTCCTTCCTCAATAAAAATCTTTTTTAAAAAATGTAGAACAATGGTCTTTAAAACATTGGACATCAGGCAATAAAGAACAATGATCCTTTAGAAATGGGGGAAAAATGAAGTGAGCCTTGCAAATGCCTCAGCTTGGATAGAGTTTCTAGTCACAGTGCTGAGAGAGGGAATCCAGGCAGAGCCCAGTGCTCTTCCTGAGTTAAGGAGATGGACCTGGGAGTCCAAGAAGACCAAGGCAGCTGCAGTTCACAGGGCAGGGCACTGGAGGAGAGAGAGATGCATAGAGATGGAAAGAGCTCCAGAGATCTGCAGTGGGCCCCGCTTGAATCTAAAGCTGAGTACTCCTCAGCTCATGCGTGTGAGGAAACTATGCAAGGCTGGGCAAAGCGAAGAGCCATCAGATAGGATTAGAGATGCTAATTCTGGAAGTTCACAGAGGGCCAGGAATAGTTCCTGATCTCACTAGATATAGTGGAAAACCTCATAATTCATAGGGAATTTAGTAGAGTACTTAGAAGACCAGTAGTGTGGGTAAAATTAGCCTTAGACTAAATGCTGCTATGGCCCTGATTAATAAAGTCCTGAAAGAATCAAACTGTCCCCAAGATAAATTAAATATGTCCCGGAATAAAGCTTAACGATATTTATAGGAATACAAAAATACCCAGCCCAAGCAAGGTAATATTCACAACATCTGTCATCCAGTAAAAAATAACCAGGCATTCAATGAACCAGGAAAATATGACACATAATATGGAGAAAAATAAATCAATTCAACTTGACCCAGAAATGACACAGATTATGAATCAATAGTGAAGAACATTAAAACGGTCATTATAACTCTATCCCAAAGGTTCAAAAGCCTAGATTAAGGATATTATGTAGAAACACAGAAGACTTTTTTAAAAGGCCAAATAGAACATTGAGAGATGCAAACTATAATATCTGAAATGAAAAATGCATGGATGGGATTAACAGCAGATTAGACATCGCAGAAGAAAAGATTAGTGAATGTGAAGATATAGCAATAGACATGATCCAAACTGAAATGTAGAAGGAAAAAAGACTGATAAAGTGAACATAGTATCAGCTGGAGGATAAATTCAAGCTGCCAAATATATATGTACGAGCAGTTGGTATCTCTGAGAGGTGATAGAGGGATAGAAAAGATATTTGAAAGAGCACACTGTGTACCTGAGAATATCTACCCAGAATGACCACCATCAAGTCATAGTTTCATAAATTACTGGACTTTAAAAAATAAAGAAAAAAATGTTTTGAGAATCTAGAAAAAAGAGCAAGTGATCTAAGGGTAAGAAAATTAGATCATCGGCAGACTTTGACAACAACTCTTTATGCCAGAATAAAGTAAAGCAACATTTAGATACACAAGGAAAGAAAATGTGAGCCCAGAAATTTATACCAAGAAAAACTGTCTTTCAACTATAAAGGAGATGGGCAAAATGTTATCATCATGTAAGAACTCAAAGAATATTGTTTTCATAAGTCCTTCCTAAGGAATCTATTTTATTTTTATTTAAAAAAATTTTTTTTAATTGGGTAACTGTATTTTTTCCAGGGCTCATCAGCTCCAAGTCAAGTCATTGTCCTTCAATCCAGTTGTGGAGGGCGCAGGTCCGCTCCAAGTCCAGTCGCCATTTCTGATCTAGTTGCAGGCAGCGCAGCCCACCATCCCATGCGGGAATTGAACAAGCAACCTTGTTGTTAAGAGCTTGCGCTCTAACCAACTGAGCCATCTGGCTGCCCCCTAAGGGATCTATTTAAAAAACAAGCTTCAGAAACCAAAATGACTAGAGAGTCTTTGTCTTAAGAACTGGTGGTAAACAGTGAACTAAAAATACGACTAAATAACAGTTCAAAGGAAGGGTTTAGTATGTAAGGGATTGGGTAATATAGATATAGTACAATCACGAAAAGAAAATTGGGAGAGAACGGGGAGAATATATTCACGTTTTTAAACTATTCTTAGTAATTACATCACTGGTGGTGGTATTAGTATTGCTGTTCTGAGACTGAATAACGTGGGTGCCCAGAAAGGGGTTACCATAGCAGGCCTGAGACTGCTATCCTTTGAAAGGGCAAACGTGCTCACAAGGTTTGCCCTCGACTAGAGTCTGAGAACTTGGGTTTCACGAGGGTTCCCACCATTCCCTACCTGATAAGGGTGGCTCATTATGCAATCAGTGTGGTTTATGCTGAACATCTGCTTCCTTCGGGGCTCTGGACTATTGCTATGTGCTCAGCAGAGGGTGCCTAGTGACTAAATCCCAATAAAAACCTTGGACACTGAGTCTCTAATAGGTTTCTCTGGGCAGGAACATTACACATGTGTTATTGCTTTCGTTACTGGGGGAACAGCAAACTCTGTGTGACCCCTTGTGGGAGGGAGACAGCATAAGGAAGGCTGCGCATGGCATCCTCCTGAGCCTTTTCCCCTTGCTGATTCTATCACATATCTATTTGCTGTTATAACCTTAGTTATAAATATAACTATACGCTGAGTCCGGTGAGTCCTTGTGAATCACTGAATGTGGTGGCAGTGGTGGGATGCAATGAACAACCCTGACTCACTAAAACATGGCTACAGCATTACTGACGAAAAAGAAAGAAAAGGGATGAAAGGTGACAAAATCCTGGTATGTGGGTGGCTATGGAGTTACCTACAGTGTTAAACAGCAACTGAGCTGCCATCTCTTGTGAGAGGTAACAGTTCCCTACGGAATTTGAAAATGATAAATCCAACCATAGGCAAGTTGGCTCGCTGGATGCCCTGACTGCCCTCGGCTGTGCTGGCTAAAGGGAGAAAAAAGAGCAGCTCAGCTGATGGCTTTGGTTTTTGTTCACTCCTCCAAGTGGGAAGAGAAAAGGCCCAAATATTCCGCCCTCCAAATGAGCTTTGTATGAGCTAAAGACAATAAAAATTAATTTGTAGTTGCTTTTTCCTTCAGGTAGGAGGGGAAAGGGTCCTAAATTTCCTGAAGGTGGGCTTTGAGTGGACTAAAACTATTAAAAGTTTGTGTTGTTCTCTCCTCCAAGTCAAAGGAAAATAGCTAAATCGGTTTCCAGGGCTGAAGCAAGGCTTTAGATAAACCAGAGCGGGCGAAAAAGGGGATTACAGAAAGAAAACCATGTGGGTGGCTGGATGGCTCAGTTGGTTAGAGCACGAGCTCTCAACAACAAGGTTGCCGGCTCAATTCCCGCATGGGATGGTGGGCTGCGCCCTGTGCAACTAAGATTGAAAACGGAGACTGGACTTAGAGCTGAGCTGCGCCCTCCACAACTAGATTGAAGGATGACTTGGAGCTGATGGGCCCTAGAGAAACACACTATTCCCCAATATTCCCCAATTTAAAAAAAAAAGGAAAATCATGTGTGCACACACAGCTATAAAGTAATAAATCAGATTTTTAAAAAAAGAAAACCACAAAAAACCAGTCTAGCCTTCTGTCCAGCTTAGTACCCCGTTTCCCCGAAAATAAACCCTAGCCACAAATAAGACCGGGTCTTATATTAATTTTGCTCCAAAAGACGCATCAGAGCTGATTGTCTGGCTAGGGCTTATTTTCGGGGAAACGTGATAGTTGCCTCAGCTTCACTGCAGCCCCTCCTTACTTTGCTGCTTGGATCTCCTGGCATCTGTAACATTAACCCTATAAATGCTGCTTTTAGGGCTAGGAGTTTGAGGGAAAAAGAGGGAAATCTTATAAGAAAGGCTTTGCATTTTATGGCTACTGCATCTGGGCATATGATAAAAATTGATGTAAAATGTTATATTTTTCATTTCATCAGTGCTAGACAGATCATCCTGATAGAGAAAGCTGCAAAGGAAAACAAAAGTATTCGTGGATCATATCTCCCTTGCTTTTTGCCTTGGACAGATTGCAATTTAAACTCTTCGAGTATTGGAAACAGAACAAGACTCCATAACAAATGAGTTTTGCCTCTTGGAGTTTCTGGAAGGAGGGGGACAACATGAAAGAGAGACAATTTCCAGATAGAAATGGAACTTTTAGAGATATGAAACCCAGCTTTAAAAAAAACAAAACACTTTTATTTATTTAAGTGTGTTTTTCCAGGACCCTTCAGCTTCAAGTCAAGTAGTTGTTTCAATCTAGTTGTAGAGGGCGCAGCTCACAGTGGCCCATGCGAGGATCAGATCGAACCAGCAACCTTGTTGTTAAGAGCACTGTGGTCTAACCTACTGGCCCCCTGAAATCCAGCTTTTAGTTTGCTAATGTGCTCTTATTGAAGTGAAATGCCTGGCCTGTAGAGGCTGCTGGTTTTCCATCCACATATACATATTTTTGAGTGAGTCTGTTTGGACTCTAAAACTGGTAAGATAAAAAAAGCTTTTAGGAAAGCTTTGCTTGTCACTTGGGCTGGGAACACAGATGTCGGGCCCTTCCTAGTCTTGGCTTTGCTGCTACTGAAGAAAAACCACTGGCTTTTTAAGAAAATATTTTTATTTTTCAATTGCAGTTGATATTCAATATTGTTTTACATTAGTTTCAGGTGAGTAGCACAGTGGTTAAACATTTATATATGAAGTCTGACAATTAAGTTTGCGAACTTGTTGCAGTGATGTTGCTAACCTTTTTTATATCAGAGGGATTATTTATTATGAATTTGTACCAACTGGACAAACAGTTCACGAAGTTTACTATTTGGAAGTGCTGAAAAGGCTGCGTGAGAAAGTTAGACGACCTGAACTTCACCCACAATTCATGGCTCCTGCATCACGACAATGCACCAGCTCACAGGGCACTGTCTGTGAGGGAGTTTTTAGCCAGTAAACAAATAGCTGTATTGGAACACCCTCCCTACTCACCTGACCTGGCCCCCAATGACTTCTTTCTTTATCCAAAGACAAAGGAAATATTGAAAAGGAAGACATTTTGATGACATTTAGGACACCAAGGGTAATACGATGACAGCTCTGATGGCCATTCCAGAAAAAGAGCTCCAAAATTGCTTTGAAGGGTAGACTAGGTGCGGGCATTGGTGCATAGCTTCCCAAGGGGAGTACTTCAAGGGTGACCATAGTGATATTCAGCAGTGAGGTATGTAGCAGTTTTTCAAGGATGAGTTCGTGAACTTAAGTGTCTGACCTCATAATTTACGAAGTGATCCCTGACTAGTCTAGTACCCACCTGGCACTACACATAGTTATTGCAATATTCCCTATGCTTTACTTTACATCCCCATGACTCTTTTGTAACTACCAATTTGTACGTCTTAATCCCTTCACCTTTCTCACCCAGCTCCCCAACCCCCACTCATCTGGCAACCATCAGTTTGCTCTCTGTATCTATGAGTGTTTCTCTTTTGTTTGTTCATTTATTTTGTTCTTTAGATTCCACATATGAGTGAAATCATAAGGCATTTGTCTTTCTCTGTTTGATTTATTTCACTTAACATAATACCCTCTAGGTCCATCCATATTGCTGCAAGTGGGAAGATTTCATTCTTTTTTATGGCCAAGCAATATTTCATTGTATATATGTGCCATATCTTTATCCAATCGTCTATTGAGGAAAAGCCTCTTGCTTTTAAAAAACCCTGGATTCACAGATCTTAATTGCCCAGGCCTGACTCTGAGCTGAAACCTGAAACTGTCTTCTGCAGCTGTTTCAGCCTCACTGGGAGCTGTTCTCTACTGAAAGTGCATCTCAAGGAACAGAACTCAAATTATGAGACAGTTGCCTACTTATCCTCCACGGGGCCATGAACTGTAAAAATATCATGGATGCTGAGCGAATAAGATATTTGAATTTCATACAAATGCCGACAAGAAAGGGCTTGTTGTCTATAATTGAGTTGCTGATCGGCTTTATAATTCTGATACGGAAACTGATTGTGTGGCTAACCTGTGGTTATTGCTGAATGCTGCAAGCTGGGGGAAGACATCACAGGGAATGTGACCCCTTCACCCACTCCCCACAGACTGGACTCACGACTCCCTGTAGGAGGTGTCTCACTGCTGTTGACTTGCTGTGTTCGACTTTACTTGCAGTTTGTACCAATGAACTGAGAGCCTGATTCCAATCCCCTCGCCTCTATGTTGCTACACACACCTTTGTAAGGTGTTTGATTATTAAATGCAACTATCCGCAGCAAAGGATTGATTTTTTTTTCTAGATTGCTCACAGGGGAAATGATCAGGACCAAAGAAGTGGGAAGTTATATAAACCCATTCTGAAAAAAATTGAAAGTTCAAGGGCCGGCCCGGTGGCTCAGGTTGTTAGAGCTCCATGCTCCTAACTTGGAAGGCTGCCAGTTCAACTCCCACATGGGCCAGTGGGCTCTCAACCACAAGGTTGCCAGTTCAACTCCTACAGTCCCACAAGGGATGGTGGGCTGCGCCCCCTGCAACTAAGTTTGAACACGGCCCCTTGAGCTGAGCTGCCTCCTGGATGGCCCAGTTAGTTGGAGCACGGGCTCTCAACCACAAGGTTGCCGGATTCGACTCCCTGGGTTGAGTACCAGAACCATTTGGAGGGCCTGGTAACTGTCCCCACCCTCTGCCCAGGATGGAGCCACCCAAGCAAAGAGAGTCACTCACTCCTAGAACGTGGGAAGGCAGCAGAATGAGCAGGTGATAAAGGTGGTTCACTGTGCCCAGAGTTTGTGCAAACAGTGTGGTTTATGCTGATCATCTGTTTTCCTTCTAATAGTCTGGAATTTTGGTATACATTAGGCAGAAAGTGCCTAGTAACCAGCCGCCAATAAACATCTTGGGCACTGAGTCTCTAATGGCTTCCCTTGTCGGAAACATCACTTGTTGCTGCATTTTCGTTGCTAGGAAACAGTGAGCTCTGCCTTACTCATCTTGGGAGGGAGACAACATAAGGAAGCCTGTGCCTGGCATCCTTCAGACTCTGCCTTTTTTTTTTTTTTACTGGCTGATTCCATCACACATCCATTTGTTGTAATAAACTTTAGCTATGAATACAGATATATGCTCAATTGCTCCTTTTACTGAGTCACCAAATATGAGATGGTCTTGAGAACCCTAACACAGTGGGATAAAGTAAGTGAATAATTATGAGATAGTCTAATTTTATCATCCTCTGTTGTCTTTGAGAATCTGTGTTTTTGAGGTGGAAGAAAATGCAGATACAATGTAGACTAGGTTAAGCAAAAAAGAAACAACCTATATTCCTGAATTTGAAATAGTATGATCTCATAAGATAGTTTATTTTTTTAAAAGAATGTGTGTGTGCACGTGTATGCGTGCATTTTCTAGCCCTATCTGCTGAAGAGGCCTAGACAAAATGACCGACTCTGGCTCCCAGATTGTGGCCTTGAAATACCATTCCTTGTGAAAAATAAAAAAATAAAAAAAACCCAGCATTTTTTTGGAGAAATGACTGATTCCAGGTCTGGAACGGGAAATGTAAAGATAACCCTGGAAACTTATCATCATAACAGATTGTGAGGAAGCTGTCAAGCCCTGCTAGCTTCGTGGCTAAATGACCTGAAAGCCAGCTTCGGGAGTCTCCCACTGACCACAGATCAGACAATTTGAGCTTCAAGAAAATAATTGCAATTTGATTGAATCCATCTGTTTAAATTAATGAGTTCACAATGATCTAGTAACTTTTGGAGGATGATAGGAAACCAAGTCATTTTCCTGAAAACTGGCAAATAAAGGGAAATGAATCAAGCATTCTGCCTTTCCTACATGAACTGTAGCATCAGTAACCAAATGATAAATGAGTGAAAGGTTCTCTTAAAAAGTATTGCAATTAATAAATGAAAAAGAATTGTTAGGATTTGAATATCACCATTTTGCAACAGCCAACGAATGGATCTAGGCCTTGAGCATCTCAGCTGCTAACATCACGCACACAAAATGACACAGCGCGTTATGTAACCCCCAATGAGAAGGCATGCCATTACCTGTAGTTTTGTAAGAAATCAAACCTGAACCAGATCTGGGCTCTGGATCCAGCTGCCAACTTTTAGGAAATGGAGTACAGAGAAATATGTTGAACGGCTTGTGAAATAATAGAAAAAGATAATCTCTATATCTGTATCTATATCTATATTATCTATTTCTGCCTCTGGTTCCTGGCACAGAACTCTTAAAATTCTTGTAATTTCCTAAAAAGGCACTAGGAGCATCTTTTGTTCTAATTATTGGGTCCTTGAACCCAGTTCCCGACACAGAGTTCCTAAATCCTTTGGAATTTCCTGGGTGACAGCAGTGTCTTTTGTTTTAATAAGGTGACACTGGGTGGGCTCCTGGATGGGAGCTGGTCACCAGAAAGACCAAGCCATGATTAGAAGCTTGGAATTGTCAGCTTCACCCCCTATTCTCCTAAGAAGGGAGAAGGATTGGAAATGGAGTTAATTATTGATCATGTCTACGTGATGAAGCCTAGATGAAATCCCAATAGCTTGGGGTTCAGAGAGCTTCCAGGTTGGTGAACATGTGGAGGTACTGGAAGAGAGGCGTGCTCGGACAGGGCAGGGAAGGCGCGTCCCACATACTTTGCCCTAGACATCTCTTCCATCTAGCTGTTCACCTATGTCTTTTATCATATTCTGTTATAATAAACTGATAAACAGTAAATAAACTGGTTTCCTATGAGATGCTGTAGTAAATTACTTGAACTCAAGAACGGGGGTTATGGGAACCTCTGGTTTATAACCCATCAATCAGAAGCACAGGTGACAACCTGGATTTGCGATTGGTGTCTGAAGTAGGGGAGGGCAGTCTTGTGGGATTGAGCCCTTAACCTGTGGAATCTGATACCATCTCTAGGTAGATAGAATCAGAATTGAACTGAATTGTAGGACACCCCGCTGGTGTTATAGAGAATTGCTTGGTGTGGGGAAATCCCACGCACATTTTGTGTCAGAGGTGTTATGAGCGTGGTAGTAGTGTGAGAATAAAGGAGAAACACAAGAGGAAGTAGTGTAGGATTTCTATACACTGCACCACATGTATGCAATCACCCAAATCTAGGCTGTGGAAAATCCAGACTTGAGTGAGAAACTTGAGAATAAAGAAACTTAAAAATCTAACAATTTTTTAAATGGGCAAGACTAAACGATCATGTTTGGGATATACACTGGGTGTAATGATCAAGAAATACAAAGTAATTGCTATAAAGCTAGGGTAATGGTTGGTGAGTTGAAATTGGATGGGGTTTCTAGGGTGAGTGGTAAAGTTCTTTTTTGAATTTGGTAGTTGTTACAAGGGGATTTGCCTTATAATAACCCATTAAGCTACACTTTTGTGATATATGGCTTTCTGCATCTATATTTTATTTCTTAATAAAAATATTCAAGTCCTAGGCTATTCTTGGTTTTCCCCTTATAGCAGAGAATATTTATCTTAAATGCCCAGTCAACATCCATTTAGCTTTCATTTTATGCATATGTTGCAAGAGTCATGGCTCAATATTGTTTTCCTCCTATTTTGAAATTTCTGTTCTAAGGTTAAAGAATTCTGTTGCATATTTTCCTCAAGCCCAGAACAGTGATGGTAAATTCTCTATACTCTTTGTCTAAAGTATCTTTGCATTGACTGATAGAAATTTTCATACTCATCTTTAAGATAAAATAAGTGAAAACAAAATAACTTCTTTCTATTCTCACACCTAAAAAGAGGAAGAACTGGAATTGAAACTCATTAATTTTGCTCAGAATTTCATGGTATTTCCAGTATTTCATCATGACTGAAATCTAGAGTTGAGTTTTACTGAACTTTGTATACTGTATCTAGCACTGTGGCCTATATCAAGTGCCCCCACAATACATTTGCCCAATAAGTTTAAAAAATAAAAAATAAAATTTAATTGTCATAAAATACACAAAACATAAAATTTACCATCTTTGCCCTTTTTGATCTTACAGTTCAGTAGTGTTAAGTATTTTCATATTGTTATGCAACCAATCTCCAATAGCTTTTTCATCTTAAAGGTCTGAAACTCTGTCCCCATTACACACAAATTCCCCATTTCCCTCCTCCCTCAGCCCCTGGTAACCACCATTCTACTTTCTTGTCTATGAATTTGACAACTCTAGGTACCTCATATAACTGGAACCATACAGTATTTGCCTTTTGGTGACTGGCTTATTTCACTTAGCATAGTGTCCTCAAGTTGCATCCCAGTAAAATTTCTAAAAATTCTTGTAATTTGGAAAATTTCAAACATATACAAAATAAAAGAATGGTATAATGAGCTCCTACGAACTGATATCCATCTCTAACAATTATCATCAACTTGCTGTTTTGTTTCATATACTGCGTGAATTATTTTTATTAGAGTTTTTTCCCAATGTTTTATTATGAATATTTTCAAACATCCAGAAAAGTTCAAAGAATGGTACAGTGAATACCTATCATCTAGATTATATAATTAACATTTTGCTATATTTATTTTATCAATAGTTTGCTTTATCTCCATAACTTTTTGCCATATTTGCTCTCCATCTCTGTCACTCTATCCCCCATCCATCTTTTTTTTTGAGAGTGGATGAGAACTTAATACTTGTAAATGTTACAAATTGTAGGTGCAAGTTGTAAATGACCCCGTGTCATTGTGAGTGGGAGGAGAGACCCAAGTCAGATGTCTCAGCAAACAGCAGTAACGTGAACACACACTAAAGACAAACCTGGGAATGCCATGTGCTATGCGAAGTAGTTCATGCACATGGTCTCATTTCAACCTCTGGGCAGCCCTAAGAGGTAGGTGTTTTATGTCGTCTTATACGTGGGGAAATAGACCCAGAGAGGTCAGCACAGTGAAGAGTTCACACAGTGCTCAAGTAGCAGAGCCAAGATTGAAACCCAAGCCCTGCTGTGTTCATTAATCCCCCCGGGGTCCAGCTCTGTTCTGCTCACAGGGGCCTGTGAGGGCGAGGCTCACACTCGCTACCCTGGGCTGAGTACCAGCACCATTTGGAGGGCCTGGTAACAGTCCCCACCCTCTGCCCAGGATGGAGACACCCAAGCAGAGTCACTCACTCCTAGCATATGGGAAGGCAGCAGGAAGAGCAGGTGGAAGGAGCTAAGAAACCAGGTCATGGGGCCTCCCAGCCCCACGCCCCAAGCTTTGAGTTCCCACGCCCAGGTGTGGCCTTCAGACCTGTACCAGGCTTTGAAGGTGGCACATGAGAGAGCCCGTCCACACCTAGGCACAGCCCAACTGAGCCTGACCAATGGTGAGGTGGGGCTGCTCTTGGCAGGCCCTGCATGGGGTGAGTGGAAGGGAAGGCTTTGCCTTGCAGATACCAGCTCTCTGTTCTTTGTCCGTCAGGTGCCCTCCCACATCCCAGGGCTGGGTACAACCTGCAGCTGTGCCCCCATCGCAGCACTGTCCTGTCACCTTGGCGGTCTCGCTCACTGGTCCGAGAGCTTCTCAGGGGCTGAAGGCACATTTCACTCCCCTTTGCAGTCCTACTGTCAGGGCCCAGCACAACTCCCCTAACCAGGGCACAACCCAAAATTCCTGTCCTCCCGCCCCTGAATCAAAGGAACCAGTAAGTGGTGGTTGGCGGGGGGATGATGCAGGTCCAATGCCTGCTTTGGTTGTCCTTGCTGGCACCACACCTACCTGTAAAAGGTGGACCTGTATTCTGCCAACTGTCCTCCTCGGTCAGGGGAATAGCAGGGTGTGGAAGTGAGGTGGGACAGTGGAGGGACATGGCTTGTTTTCATCAGCTCCAAAGCTGTACCTGAAAATCTATCTAAAAGGAGCATGAAGAAATGGCAGCCCTTGCAGAAGAACACCAGCTGGCCTCCTGAGGAGTCTGCTCTCAAAGGGCCACACTTTCAAGCCAGTAGAATTGTACTTAAAAAAAAAAAAAAAGATTAATCACTTCTCTTTTGTTGGGCTCTGTCTGGGAGCTGCTGGAAGCCTGGGGAAACTGCTCAAGTTTGGGGATGGGGAATGCTCCACAACTCGTCTGCTTCCTCCATTTCAGTTTCAGCTGAGGAAACCAAGGAAGCCAAGAAAAAGGGACACGCACAAGGTCTCAGCGGAAAGGGCAGAGCTTGGCACTGCTCACCCACCTTCCCCAGCTGCCCGCTTCGTAGAGCAGCAGGTGGACTCTGGATTCTACTAGTGGTTACACTGGTCTTCACCCTTAGTTAGGGGGCCCAGATCTACCACTGCCTTTTCATACCCACAGGGAAAACTGCTGGAGAGTGAGGATGGACCTACCTGCCCCAACCCCGACCATTTCCACCACCTCAGAAGCCTGGCCTTGGCGTGTGGCATCAGAGCCAGGGACAAACAAATCACAAGTGCACTTAGTTTCACAAATCTGATGACGGCTGAGTGGGGTATATATTTGGGAAGATGACTGTGGGGACAAAATCCCAAAAAACAGTTTCCAGGCTCTCGGCCTCACATAGAAAGGTGCTGGCTCGGGTAGTAAATGGCCATCAACTGTGATCAGATGGCCAGCAGCTGTGGCTAGTTGGCCGTCAGCTGTCCCGTAAGCCATTGGCCACTAATATAACGGCTGTGGTTACGCTAGCAGCAGAATGGGGGCTAGCAAGAAGATGGTGGCTGGCAAGCACGGACTGCTGTTAGGCAGATTATGTAGATCCTGCTTCCTGTGTCTCCAGCCCAGCCGCCAGCGAGAATATATTGGTTTGACTCCCCTACTTATGGCTCCATGGGTGTTCCTTTTTGGCCTTACCGTGTGTCGTGCGGGGTGTCCGGCGGGGCGGCCTGCGGGGTCTCTGTTCCCGCTCCCCACATAAGAACGCAGGACACGGTAAGGCCAAAAAGGAACACTCATGGAGCCATAAGTAGGGGAGTAAAACCAATATATTCTCGCTGGTGGCTGGGCTGGAGACACAGGAAGCAGGATCTACATAATCTGCCTAACAGCAGTCCGCGCTTGCCAGCCACCATCTTCTCGCTAGCCCCCATTCCATTCCTGCTAGCGTAGCCACAGCCGTTATATTAGTGGCCAATGGCCTACGGGTTACAGCTGACAGCCAACTAGCCACAGCTGCTGGCATCTGATCACAGTTGATGGCCATCTACTACCCGAGCCAGCACCTTTCCATGTGAGGCCGAGAGCCTGGAAACTGCTTTTTTGGGGTTTTGTCCCCACACCGTGTTCTGCGTTCTTGGGCAGGGAGTGGGAGCTGAGACCCTGCACGACAAATGGCGCAGCGAGCAGGATCCCCTGCGTGACAATGACCCAAACTTGGCTCTGGAGGTTTCTCCTGATGGGAGGCCAGTTCTCAGCCGCCTGCTCCTTCTGGGGTCCAAGACCCGGGCCAGTGAGAAATGCTGGCACCCCAACTTTGGGCTATGGAGTCATCACCTTGGCGTGGGCTGGGTTATGGGGACAGCCTAACGGAGACAAGACAGGTCCTTGTAGCCTAGGCTGGGCCTGGTTCTGGGGCTCACTCCCTGTGGTGCCAGGCTTTGCCTGTCAGCTGGTGGCACTGGGTCTCGTAAGTCTTTGGGGGCTTCTTGGTAGAGTCCTGGGCCCATCAGGGATGATTTGTCTTGACATTTTGTGACTATCCCTGCAGCAATGCTGAGAGAGAGGAGATCCTTCTCTCTCCCAGCACCTTCACATACCTGGAAACTCTCCAAACCCCATACTATTGGGATTTCATGGAGGCTTCCTGAACACCCCTTCCATATTGGTATGATTGATCATTAACTCCATTTCAAAGCTTCTTCCCTTTTTGGAGAATGGGGGTGGGACCTGAAAATTCCAAGCTTCTAATCATGGCTTGGTCTTTCTGGTGACCAGCTCCCATCCAGGAGCCATCCAGGCACCCACCCAGAGTAACCTCATTAGAACAAAAGACACTCCTATCACCCGGGAAATTACAAGGGATTCATTCAGGAGCCCTGTGTCAGGAACTGGAGTCAAAGACCAAATGTTAGAACAAAAGATGCTTCTAGTGCTCTTATTACTTAGGAAATTACAAGAGTTTTCACAGCTCTTTACCAGGAACCAGAGGCAGAGACCAATATATATTCTCTATTATCTCACATCACCCCAAACCACAGGATAGCAAGTGGTGGCACTGGGATTCGAATCCAGACAGTCTGGCTAGAGCCCATTCTTTTAAATAATAAAAGTAGGCTACTCATTCTTTCTGCTTGAAGAAATAGCTACTGCAGCTTTCTGACCTGCTCCAATCAGGACTGACTGTCCTACACTTGACTACCCACTCCAGTCCTAGAAACCATGCCAGAGGTTATTGCTATGGGTCAGTTTACTGGAGATCCTTCCAGACCACTTTCTATGCACTCACACATATATTGTACATAGAAAAATATGTAGTTTGTATTTTTCCTTTTATAGGAATATTCTTTTGAAATTAAATTTATTGGTAACATTGGTATTGCTTCTCCAATTAAAAAATAGCTTGAAACAAACATGGCTTAGAGAGATTTCCATAGTGATACATATAAATCTACCTGTAGTACTCAGAATAATGACCCCTCCCTCAAAAATATCCACATTCTGATCCCTGAAACCTAGGAATATGTGACCTTACATGGCAAAAAATACTTAGCAGATATGATTAATTATCTTAAAATGGGGAGATTATCTTGGTTTATCTGGGTGGGCCCAATGTAATCACAAGGTCCTTAGAAGTAGAAGGTTCAGAGCCAGAAAGAGAGAGAGGCGGGGGGGGGGGGGGGAGAGAGAGAGACAGAGACAGAGACAGAGACAGAGATTCGAAGATTCTATGCTTATGCCTTTGAAGATGGGGCCATAAGCCAAGGAATACAGATGTCCTTTAGAAGGTAGAAAGGGCAAGGAAATGAATTCTTCCTTAGAGCCTCTAGAAGGAATGCAGCCCAGTGAATACCTTGATTTTAGCCCAGTGAGACCCATTTAGAACTTTTCACCTTCAAAACTGTAAGATAATAACTTTGTACTGTTTTGAGCCACAAACTTCGTGGTCATTTTTTATGGCAGGAACAAGAAGCTAACATCTTACGTCATCACTTTTAACCACTACCTTGTCAGTACTCCACAGTAGGAGTCGCTATTATTTATTTAGCCGTTTCCCTTTTAGTGAACTTTTAGGTCACTTCTAATTTTTCTACTGGCATGCTCAGCAAATTCCCTGGTATGTGATTCTATGGGTACACATGTGAATACTTTATTAGAAGAATGGATACCTTGAATAGAATTCCTAGGACAAAAATGGGCACTATTAATTTTAATAAAACTGCCTACATTATCCTCCAAAAGTCAGAACCAGCTTATGTTTATGAGTGGATGACCTGCCAATTATACATTCTCTTTCCAGTGTGAGATATTATCAATCTGTAGAGCAAGCAAAACCAAATCGTATATTTGTTTTAATTTGCATGTCTCAAAACACTATTGCATTTCTCTACTGTTGATCACAATTTCTTAACTTTATTGGACATTTCTTTTTCTATAAATTGCCTATTCATATAATTTACCCATTTTTTATTGGGTTTTAAAAATCTTTTTTCTATTGGTTGGCTAGAATTCTTTATTCTGGATATTAATTTTCATTTTACTTTAATTGCCTGTCTTTCTATGTTATTTATAATCTTTTATTGTTCAGGAATTTTGAACTTAGATGTAGTAATATTTGTCAATGTTTTCTCTCATGTTTTTTTTTTAGATAAATTTTATTGGGGAATGTTGGGGAACAGTGTGTTTCTCCAGGGCCCATCAGCTCGAAGTCGTTGTCCTTCAATCCAGTTTTCGAGAGCACAGCTCAGCTCCAAGTCCAGTTGCCGTTTTCAATCTTTAGTTGCAGGAGGCGCAGCCCACCATGCCGTGAGGGAAGTGAACCCGCAACCTTGTTGTCCAGAGCTCATGCTCTAACCAACTGAGCCATCCTGCTGCCCTCTCTCATGATTTTTGTATTCTATATCTTACTATAAAAAGCCTTCTATGATCTGAGATTATTTAGTAATGTTCGATATTGTCTTCTAACATTTTTATAGTCAGTATTTTAGTCCATCTGGAATCTATTTTTTATTTTCCTTATTCAAGAATATTATTTTAAAATCTGCATACACAAAATTGACTTGTTTTACTGTACATTTTAATGAATTTTAACACATAAGTTGATTAACTTAACCACCACCAAAATCTGTATACAGAGCAGTTTCATAACCCCAAAAAACTCCCTCATGCTCCTCTTTTATAAGCAAAACTCCTCTTCATCCCAATCCCTGGCAACCACTGATCTGCTCTCTCTCTCTCCGTGTGTGTGTGTGTGTGTGTGTGTGTGTATAAACTAGAATGTCATATAAGTGGAATCATCAGGAAAATCAAAAAATCTGCTCAATCTGCTCAAGTTACAGTACCTTTGAGTCTGACTTCTTTCTTGGAGCATAATATTTTGAGATTCGTCTATGTTGATGCATATATTAATGGTTCATTCCTTTTTATTGCTAAGCAGTGATACTCAGCATTGTTTGTATACTCTATTGTATGAATGTATCACAGTTTATTTATACATTCACTCATGGAAGGACATTTGGGTTGTTTCCAGTTTGGAAATTATGAATAGAGCTGCTATAGACATTCGTGTATAGGTTTTGGTGAGCACAGAAGTTTTCGTTTCTCTATAGCAGAGGCCAGGAAATTACAGTCCATGAGCCAAAACTGGCCTGTTGCCGGTTTTTGTAAATAAAGTTTTATTAGAACCAGCCACACTCATTTGTTCCTGTGTGGGTTGTTTTCCTGCTGTAACGGCAGAGTTGGGTAGTTGTGACAGAGACTGTGTGGTGCCCAAACTCTAAAATATTTACTGCTTGGCCATTTACAGGAAACTTTACTGACCCTTGGAATTCATAAACAATTTTATGGGGTCACTTTACCAAGTCTTTTCTCTAGGAAGAGAGGTAGGTCTCACCTCCCGGAACCACAGCTCCACCTATTGGAGAGGAAGGTTTTCCTCCCTCAGAGTTTTGGCTCCTATGAGGTTTCCTTTGGCCACTGCCGATTCTATCATGAGACTGCTTAGGGGCCTGGGCACAGAAGACTAGAGAAAATAAAAATAAAAGTAGTGGGGATTTCCACACTCTCTCGGAGCATTAGGCATTCTTTTTTTTATTCCTCAAGCCAGAACTAAAGGGCTTCTCCTGGATCTCTGTCTGAACCACAGTGTTCACTTTTGGTTTCAACCTGCATTTAGTTCAATCTAGAGAATACTGAAGGAAAAAAGTGGAAAACTCACCACCGTGTAAGTGGAACTTCAAATTCTGGTCTTCTTACCCAGTCCTCCTGCCACTATTTACTTTTCAGAGCCCTCAAATAGCTGGTCCATGCATTTATACCTGAGCTAAATCTGTGAAGTCTTTCTCCCCCTGCAATGTACAGCTACTGGTGTCTCTGCTTAGGTCATTTTTTAAAAATATACATTTAAGGCTTGCTTCTGAGGGGTCACCCCCATGTCTGTACAGCTTAGTGTTCAGCCAAAGAATGATCAGAGGTTATGCAAAAACATGTCAAGCCACGTTTGACTTGCTGTAGTGCTGGAGGGTATATTCAAGCCTTAGGACTTTTACGAGTCTGTCCGGGCCTTTATGTTTTCACTAGGCTTGTTTGTGTCTCCTCTGTGCATAAGTAAGCCAGAGATATGTGGCTGGTTTGTGTCTCTTCTGATCTCTGCTATATATGCACAAAGGCTCCAGTCTGCCCAAGACATAGGGAGAGTTTATCAGATCCCCTGTGAATATCTCACCTCCCAGATCTCCACGTTAAATTCCTGACAGACCAGGCCATTGCAGACCCCAAAAGGCTGTAAAGTCTGGCTAATGACTCTGCTGGCCCCCTTTCCTTTCCTTGCTGCTGAGAGATAGTCACTTAAACTGGCCATGCTCCAAATTATGTTAGCCATCTCCAACAGCTGCGGGGAAGCTTGCTATTTTCCTGGCCTGCCCTAGTTGAAATACTGCACCAACAGCGCTGGAGGAATGATGGGAACTACACTGGAAAAAAACAAAAACACAAACTGAACTGCTCTGAGCCAAAGTTGAGCAGTTTTGATGAATAAAGCACTTCTCAGTTTGAGGTATGCATTTGGTCTAATTCCAGAGTACTGAAATTGTTGTTTTTGACAGTTCCCACCTCCCCAGCTTTTAGAGTTACTTTTGAGGGAAAGGATTTGTCAGCCTCCTTACTCCATCACGCCAGAAGCAAAAGTCTGCCTCAAGTTTTATACAAGCAAACATAATGGAAGAAAGCAGTGTACCTGCCACCAATCAATACCTCAGATTAAAATCAAGACAGTTCACAGGGGCAAGGATGCTTGTCTCTTTGCAGACATCCTCAAAACAAAACATCTACTGCCTGCTAACAGCATGATTAAGACTCCACACTTTCCCTTCAACCACACGCTCTTCTTGAATATGACACCTCACATTATCTTCCTCTGTATTTCAGAACTGAATTCAACTAGAGTGTGCAGGGTAACGGAGAACTGCAGAACCAGACCCCATATGCTTACAAAAAAACTTCTTCCATTGTATTATTGTCAGCCTTTCCATTTCAAGTGTTTCCACTCTAAATTGAACATAGCTGTATTTTTTAAAAATTGAAGTTTATTGGGCTGACAGGATATAGCTGTATTTCATTTCTGTATCCAATCTGAGATTCTCTATCATTATTATTTGAGTTTAATCATCTATATGCAGTGCAATTCTTTGGCCTTATTTCTAGACCAGTGTTTCTCAATAAGGGGCAATTTTGTACCCCTGCCCCAGGACATTCAACACTGTATGGGACACTTTTTTGTTTTTTACAATGAGGGAGTGATGATGCTCCTGGCATTTAATCAGCAGTGGCCAGGAATGCTGCTAAACAGCCTACGAGGCGCAGTATGGCCTCCCACAACAAAGAAGTTGCTCCAGATGTTCGGGGGTTATGTACATTATTTCTCAATAGCTTTCTCCTAGGAATGCAGTCATTGACCTTGTTGGGCTGTGAATCACTGACCCACCACACACCCAATCAATGACCACCAAGAATACCCATCTGCCGATTTCCAGAACCTCCTAACCACTGTATCACATGCTTAGCAACACTGACCCCGGAATCTGGGGTTTGTTAACAAATACTGATCCAGAATTGTTTCCATCTATGTCCTCCAGGAAACCTATTTGCTTGATACCCAAACCCCATAATTGGTGACACTTAATCACTCAGAGGAATAGATTTCAGAAGACTGAGGCCCCAGACAGAGCACACAGAACATAAGCTGCCTTGAAGTCACTAGTCAGACAGCTCCTAACCGTTGACTCCCAGAGCATCCACGTCCCAGACTCCCTTCAATCACTACCTTGCAGACAACCATAATCCCTGACTTCTATAGGCCTCTCAATCATTCACCTACACATTTTCCCCAATCAACAACTCTCACACACCTTCAGTTGCATTAAGCAACAGAAGTCCATTTTCTTGACTCTCACATAACTCCAACCCTTGACATCAACAGATCTCAAATCATTGACCCGACAGACACTTAAAACCTGGCATCCAAGAACTCCTACCTCTAACACAACAGCCAGCAAATAACTGCATAGAACCTTGCACAGTGAACTATGACGTCCACTAATAACAGATTCCCATCATTTATCCCCCACAGAATACTAATCACCAAAGAATGTATACACATGGAAAATAAGCATATGAAAAGATGCTCAACATAATATGTCATTTGGAAATTAAAAATTAAAACAACAGTAGGCTACCATTACACACCTATTAGAATGGCTAAAATCCAAAATACTGACAACACCAAATATTGATGAAGAAATGGAGCAACAGAAATGAGCTATCAAACCACAAAAATACATGAAGGAAACTTAAATGCATATTGTCTTTAATGAGTGAAGCCAATCTGAAAAGACTATATACTATACAATTTCAACTATATGACGTTCTGGAAAAGGCAAAACAATAGAGACATGTACACCTACGCTCACAGCAGCGCTGTTCATAACAGCCAGGAGGTGGGAGCAACCCAAGCATCCGCTGATGGATGAATGGATAAACAAAACGCAGTGTATATACAATGGAATACTATTAGCCTTAAGAAAAGGAAATAGTGTCACATGATACAACCTGGATGAACCTGGAGGACATAATGCTAAGTGAAATAGGCCAGTTACAAAAACAAATACTGTGTGATTCCACTTTTTTGAAGGACCTAGGGTAGTCAAATTCATAGAAACAGAAAGTAGAAGATTGGTTACCAGAGGCTGGGGGGGAGGGGAAATGAAGAGTTGTTTAATGGGTACAGTTTCAATTTGCAAGATGAAAAAGTTCTTGAGATCTCTTATGCAACAATGTGAATACACTTAACACTACTGAACTGTACATTCAAAAATGGTTAAGATGGTAATTTTTATGTTATGTGTTTGTTTTATCACAATAAAAAACATTTAAAAATTATAGTGACAGTAAAAAGATCAGTGGTTGCCAGAGTTTCATGAGGAGAGGGAAGGATGAATAGATGGTCCACAGGGGATTTTTAGGGCTGTGAAACTACTTTGTATGATACTGTAATGCTGGATACATGTCTTTATACATGTGTCCAAATGCATAGAATGTATAGAGTGAACCCCAAAGTAAACTATGGACTTGTACATTAAGATAATGCAGTAGAAAATGTAGAACTTGAAAAAATCAGTTGCATCATGACAACACAATATTCCAAAATAGGTATGTGGAAGGCATATGAGGAGAGAATGTGAATAATAAAAATACTTTTAGGATATTTCTTTCCTTTCATCCAGGGTCTTGGCAGAAAACAGATTGGCATTCTCAAGCTGGGTAACTCAAGGGAACTAAGAAAATGGCAAAAGTGTGGGCAGAGGTAGGGAAGTCACAGAGGGTGTGTAGTACCTTGGGTCTGAAAACCAAGACCTTAAAGATCATCAGCCTATGGCTTGTAGGGGGTAGTGGAGAGAAGCGGAGTCAACGGCTGCCTGCCAAGAACTGGGAATGTGAACACATGAAGCACGGGTCATTCCACAAGGACGTGATGTCCCCAGATACCAAAGTACACATGGGGACCTCAAGCACCATTTGCTCCCCAGCCAGACCCAAACTAGCCCAGCCCTCCCAATAGCCTGGTTGCCCTTCCCATCAACTCCCCACTCCAGGCTAACCCCTCAGCTTTGAGCACTCTTTGTCACTTGATTTAACTCCAAACTTGGTTTGGTCAGTGCCAAGTCAACCATGATGTGCAGGAGGGCAGTTTCCAGAATCCTCTGGCCCTGACACTAAATATTTACAGACACACACACACTCATACACACTTCATCTCTTCAGTTCCATCTCTATATTTACTCTCTCTACTGGTCTGTTTCTCTGTTGTCAGCCTACAAATATCTAGGAGAAAAAGTCTGGTGATTTTATTGGGGTAATGGGAATACAGGTGCCTTTTAAAAATGTTTTATGTTGTTCTGTTTACTCTGAATATTTATAATTAATCAAAATCAATTTATGAACAGAAAAAGATATACAGCCATTCACATTTTTAAAAAAAGTATTTAAAAGTCCTGCCAACAAAAATTATTCATAAGTGTTCTATTTAATTTCTGGAGTCATTTGCTCTCCAAAGGCTTTACAATTACTTATCTTCAGTTTTCATATTAAAACTTTGTAAGAAACCTCTGTGTAGTGTGGATCCCAAATCATATGTAACCAATGTCTCTGTTTATGTAGCTTGTGATGAGAGTTGAGATGGGGGTGGGGGTATTGTGGGAGTTAAAACCTTGGATTCTGGGTCAGGGTAACAGGTTTAAAAACTAGTTTCATTGTCTAACATCTCTTATAACCTTAGAAAAGCTACTTAATCTCAGTTTCCTCACCTTTCAACTAGAAGTAATAATACGTACCTGACGTTGTCATGAGGACTGAGTAGGATAAAAATGGTACCAGGTGAACTTTCATTGAGGGGCTCCCCTGAGCCAGGCAATGGAGTATGGTCTTGACAAGAATGACCTCATCAAATCCTCACAACAACCATGCAGTGAGCATTATTATTGTCCCCATACTACGAGTGAGAAGACAGGATTAGAGTGGTCAATGCCCTTATTCAAAGTTACACAACTAATAAAAGACTGAATCACAATTAATCCACAGACAGTCTGCCTCCAGAGCTTCATGTTCTTAACGATGTGCTTCCAGAAGGCCCATAAAACACACATAAGCTGAGGAGAGGACATCATTATTAAGATGAGTAATAAAACAGATATAGTTGACATAGTTCATAAACATCTGGTACTTTTTGTTTCACCACATCGTATCTATGAAATACAGAAAAACAGCAACTATTTTGACTCTGTGACTAAAAGTGCTTATTCTCTAATATGACATAGTTGAACATATGTCAGTATTTCATCTTCAAATTAGGTTAACGCGAGATTCCTCATCTTGCCTATAAAAGAATGAGGAATTCATAGACTTGCACTGTCCAGTACAGTAGCCGCTAGCCACAGGGGCTGAGACATGTAAAGTACATATGGGATTTCTATGATTTAGTATGAAAAAAGAATGTACAATATTTCATTACAGCCATGTGCTGCATAAAGACGTTTAGGTCAACGACGGACCACATATAGGACAGTGGTCCCATAAGATTATAACAGAGCGGAAAAATTCCTGTCATCCAGTGATGCCATAGCCATCTTAATGTCATTGTTTAATGCATTACACAAATATTTACCATTGTGTTACAGTTGCCCACAGTATCCAATACAGTAACATGATGTACAGGTTTGTAGCCTAGGAGCTATAGGGGAACAGAATTTGCCACCCCAAAATATGTCTACTTGGCATAAGGATTATTTTAGACTGGTTAGTTTTAAGAAACAGCAGACATAGAAGCTCTAAAAACCAAGAAGAGGTTACCTTTGTGAAAGACATTTACATTTGTTAGGGAAATCGCCATTTGTAAGGGTTTCTCCCTTGGCTATACCACTGAAGAGGGAGACGATCTTATCTTTAGAAACTCTTATCAATGCAGAAGAGAAAACCTACATGGCAGAACAACCTCATCTTTGTTTCCTGTGCTTTTTCTTGTAACCTCCCATAACTGGCTTCCCCCTACCCCCGACATCTTCTTTTGTCTTCAGCTGAAGATGGTATTTAAGGTGGTGGCTTCAGCCATTTTGGCGAGTTACTCAGTTTTCCTAGGTCTCTCCCATGTATGCAGGAGGTAAACATGTTATGAAACTTTTCTTTGTTTTTCTCCTGTTAATCTGTCTTTTATTAGAGGGATGTCTCAATTAAGAACCCATAACAGTAAAGGGGAAATTATTTTTCCTCCCCCCGCGTGACAATAGGCTACACCATACAGCCTAGGTGTGTAGTAGGCTCTACCATCTAGGTTTGTGCAAGTGCGCTCCGTGATGTTGGCATAACAAAATCCTCTAACGATGCATTTCTCAGAACATATCCCCTTAGTTAAGTGGTGCATGGTTGTGGCATTTTCAGACTGATTACATATTGAAATGATACAACTGAGGACATACTGGGTGTTGACTGAAAAAATATAAGGCCAAAGTAAGAGGCAACGAATGTTTATTTAAGATCCAAAAGAATAGCTATTCAGGACTCATTGGTTCAGGCAGAAACCCAAATAGTGTTCCGATTAGGAGGTGAAGGCAAGGGGTATTTATGAAAAAGGAAAGGAGAGCAATTACATGAATAGAAA
The DNA here is from genome assembly GCF_964194185.1 of Rhinolophus hipposideros. Lineage (NCBI taxonomy): Eukaryota > Metazoa > Chordata > Mammalia > Chiroptera > Rhinolophidae > Rhinolophus > Rhinolophus hipposideros. The sequence goes on along the minus strand of NC_138046.1, from coordinate 88,882,359 downwards.
GAAGGCATTTCTATGTGCATTTTATTAAGGAAGAAATTTCTATAGATGCAGATAAGCTAACATAGTGATGTTAAATTTAAAGAATGTCTTTAATTTTCAGTCCAGTAGTCATAACAGAGAGTTGTTTGGAATATAATGATGATTTTGGCCCAGTCCAAAGGTTATTTTGCCCAGTTTTAACATTCCAAAGGTTTGAGGAGGAAGCCGTGCAAGGCAGTTGTTCTGGGATGGCAGCTCTGACTCCAGTTTAAAGTGGCTCCATTTATATTATTTTTCATGTTGGTTAAGTGAAATATATTCTCCTTTTCTCTCACTATGTTGGCATGCTCCACCCCCAGCCCCTGGCACCCACCATTCTACTTTCTGTTTTCATCAAATGAAATATATTCTTAAAAATAATTTCATTTGTTTCTTTTTACTTATTATAAAGTGGCTATAAGAGAATTTAAAATGTTAGATTCCTTCTCTTAAACAGATGGGACTCAAAATGCCATTTCAATCTGAACTTTGACAATTAGAAAAGTACCATGTGTTCTTGATTCCAAGATACATATGTTTTACATCCTAATAATATTCTGGCTCAGAATCTGATGTAGAGTAGATGGGGTGGAGATGGAGGTCCTGGTGGGGGCTGGGACAGTGAGAGGAGGTGTCAGGTCGGCCTGGGAGATAGAGATAAGGGGGAAGGTGAGGGGATTAGAAATCACAGTCGGTAACCACAAGATGGCCACAGGGTTATGAAAATTAATTTGGGGAATGTAATCAATAATATTGTAAAGATTTTATAGGGTATCCGATGGACACTTGTCTCGTTAGGGAGACCACCTCAGGGAAGATGTAGATGCCTGATCACTGCACTGTACACCTGAAGCTGAAGCTGAACAATAATGAATGTTAACTACAATTATATATATATATATATATATATATATATATATATATATACACATATATATGTATATATATATATATATATATATATATATATATTTACAAGAAGTGGAGTACAGCATTAGGAATAGAGACAGTGGAAATGTAATGGCTGTGTGTGATGTCAGAGGGATAGTGGATGGGGGGGAGAGGGGTTATCACTTTGTGAGGGACATAAATGATAAATGTCTAACTATTACATTGTTTTGTATACCTGAAACTAATAAAAAAAATAATTAAAAAAAGGAAAAGGAAATATCAGCAAAAGACAGTTGGGGAGGGGGAGGAAAAAGGACCAAAGTTGACTCATGGTCACTGGGTACCCTCTTGCCAGCCACCTATCTAGCAGCTGAAGATAGGGATCAGATTTATAATAGGAAGTGTTAGAGTCAGAGGCCCATCCCCTCTCTTCCAGTTCCTCCCTCAATGCCAGGTCCTGACTCATCCCTCCATTTATTCCAGTCACAGTGACAAGTTGAAAGAGAAGGGACACATTAGGCGCAGAGAATACAGGAGGAGAGGATCTGACTAAGCAGAAAGGGAGTGAGGAGATTGGGATAGGAGTGGCTTCTGTTTCTCATCACCCCTCCCCCCGTTTAATTTGCAGCCACTTCTGCCCCATCCTCCAAAGAGCCCAGGTCCAGCTGGCAGGTGTGTTTTGGGCAAAAATGCGGCTCTTTCAGCAGCTAGGTCAGGAGCTATGTCTCACCCTCCTGTAGCCAGAGCTGTAAATCTGGTCCTGCACACAGCATGAGACCCCTGTTTGCCTGTCCCAGTGGGTTGGAAGGACCAAGACAGAGCACCCCTTCCAACTTGCAAAGGGTGCCAAGCTTGTTCTCCTGCACCCATCTGGGGAGCACTGGGTCAGGGCTGAATGTGAATTCTTTTTTTTTTTTAATATAAACATTTAAAAAAAGATTTTTGTTGGGGAACAGTGTGTTTCTCCAGGGCCCATCAGCTCCAAATCGTTGTCCTTCAGTCTAGTTGTGGAGGGCGCAGCTCAGCTCTAAGTCCAGTCCCTGTTTTCAATCTTTAGTTGCAGGGGGCACAGCCCACCATCCCATGAGGGAATTGAACCGGCAACCTTGTTGTTGAGAGCTCGTGCTCTAACCAACTGAGCCATCTTGCTGCCCTGAATGTGCATTGTTTACCTGCCATCCTGGGCCCAATACACTCAAGTGGAATTTACTTTATGGGGCCATAGCCTGGGCAGTGCCTGAAGATAACTATAAAGTATACTATATACTATGAAATTAAATATGTCTTTTAAAACCTTTCTTGTCATTTTCCCAGTATTTTAACTTCTTCTGGTGGCCATTTAATGTATGCCACAAAGATGTATTGAGCACCAAATGTGTACTTAACACAGGTTACCTCTGTGTTTTTACTTCAATCACATCTATTACACCAAAGCCTCTGGGCCCAAGGCAACACATCCAGGTGCTCTGCACTCCCCATTAGGGCTCAGGGCCCAGGGCTCAGGGACATGGATTGCCCTGAGCACCATCAGCGAGGTGAGGATTTGTGAATGGAATGCTGCCTCCATTTATGCCTGATACATAAACCTATGGAGAAAATAGCAATTACCGGGAAGCTATAAATCGGGGCCAAAATGTGCATGCTTGTAACGCCAGGCATGGATGGATAGATTTTTTTCCAATTCATTAAATCAATTGAGAAATTCTTAAATATTCTGAGCAGAAAAATGTTAAGAGGAGATTATTTCAAGAAGCCTGTGGAATAAGATTTTGGGTTTGTGTGTGTGTGTGTGTGTGTGTAATCTTAAGGATAAGAAATACTTGGGCACAGGGGGAGAGGAGCAGAGAACTGTGGGTTTCAGAGACGGTAGGGTCTACACCCAAGAGTCTGGGGACAGCCGACGGTGGCATCTCTGATGAGTCCTCCTGCCCAACTCAAGCCCTGCCCAGGCTCCCCCTTCTGCCCGGCCACAGCTCCGAGCCCCGGATGCAGCTTGCTTCCTTTACTTGTAAAAGGAGAAGACTGCACTTCATTTTAGTATGAATTTATACATTATAAATGCGAAAGGTCTGGAAAAACATTGCCATACCTGTAGAAAAACATTATTCATATTTGGGGGGAGTCTTTGTTGCCATTCCTTTTCTGTGTGTAAAAATGTAGTTAACATTTTTACCTGGAGATCCTTGTGTAGCTTGCATTTTTAACCTTAATATTGTATTAAAACCATTTCCCATGATGTTACATAGTCTTGATAAACAATAAATGGTTTCATATTTTTAGATAGACCATCTACCCGGGTTTCCTTAATTTATTATTCTCCAACTGTGCTTTCAAATGTTTCCCTTTTCACCAATAAAGCTTGGATAAATATCTTTATAACACACTCTTTCTCTCTGTCATCTAGCAAAAGAAGATGAGTATGGACGAGAAGATGGAGGAGGGGAGGCGCGGGGATAAGGGAGGGGGAGCTACTCCTTCACATTGAGCACCCTGGTCCCGGGGGCGGAGCATGGAGTGAGCAGGACTGTCACCAACCCAGGCAATGGCTGCGGAACTGGGCGGAGAAGCCCTGAATTCGAAGGCGGAGGCCAGCCCTCCATACTGCGGAGAACGGGGCGGGCACCTTGCCGCAGTGGCACTTGGCCTTGGCCTCAGGCGGTCTCTGTCGCCCCCTGACGTTAATACTGTAAACCTGCAAGGGGCGGCTGCTGTTAGTCCTCTTTTCCCGCTCCTCTTCCTCCTCCATTTTGCTTCACTGCTTTTCTCTCATCCTTCTCTCCCCGGTCCCTTTCTAGTCGTCCGCTTGTTAATTTAGGGGTCCCAGCCCAAGGAGTTCCTTGCAGAACTGGCTGCCGTCATTAGACCCAGGGGAATAAGCAGGCCGAGAGGGGGCCGAGCAGGGGGGGACAGCCTACGACTAGGCCTCTCCCAGGGCTGCAACCAGAGAGGGGCTAATTTTGAGCCGGGACCACTTGCCGCCTGGCCCAGGACCCCCTCCTTGCTGTCCCTGGTCTCTTGCTCTCTCTGTTCCTGGGAGGAGGTGCCAAAAATGTCATAAACTGGGGTGCGAAGGAGACTGCAAAGCCCTGGACCCTCGTAGTCCCCTCCTGTGAGCAGAGTGCAGAGGAAATGAAACATGAGGGCCCCAGAGCTTAGGGTCTGTCGTCCGGGGCGGCCTGCGGGGTCTCTGCTCCTGCTCCCCACACAAGAACGCAGGACACGGTAAGGCCAAAAAGGAACACCCACGGAGCCATAGATAGGGGAGTCAAACCAATATATTCTCACTGGCAGCTGGGCTGGAGACACAGAAAGCAGGATCTACATAATCTGCAACCCGCCGTCCTAATAGCAGTACATGCTTGCCAGCCACCATCTTCTTGCTAGTCCCCATTTTCTGCTAGAGTAGCCACAGCAGTTATATTAGTGGCCAGTGGCTCACTGGTTACAGCTGACGGCCAACTAGCCACAGCTGATGGCCATCCAATCACAGTTGATGGCCATTTACTACCTGAGCCAGCACCTTTCCACGTGAGGCCAAGAGCCTGGAAACTGCTTTTTGGGGTTCTGTCCCCACACTCCACTCCTACAGGGTCTCACCTCACAATCTACGCGACAAGCGTCTTCCGCGAGGGTCCCTGTGTGACGAGCCTGGAGATGAATGCAAAATCCTGGACACAGCCAGGCACTCTGAGTAGAACCAGGGTTTCTCAGGGCACCACCAGTACTCCTGGGCACAGCCAGACTTCCTGGACTTCTTAGGGTACCACCAGTCTCCCCAGACACAGCCAGGGTTTCTCAGGGCACCACCAGTACTTCTGGGCACAGCCAGACTTCCTGGGCTTCTTAGGGTACCACCTGCCTCCCAGGCACAGCCAGGGCCTCTCAGGGCACTGCCACTCTCTCTAGGCACAGCCAGACTTCCTGGACTCAGCCAGGGCTCTCAGGGCACTGCCACTCTCTCTCTGGGCCTCTCAGGGTACGGTGCTGGAACAACAGTGACTCACAGTCAAGGTGCTTACATATTCTCATGGCGGTCGGTCAAGACACAAAAGCAAACATCTGCCAGTCCCACTACATGGTGGTATGTCCCAAGCAAACAGTCAAGCGGTCCTTTAAATTAGGGACGGAAGGCAATTCCCCATAGTCCATAGTCATTTTCCAGGGCTGTCCTGGGGGTAAGGGACGACCTTGACCTCACCCTCATCTCCCAAGGAGGACTCAGCAAGCGTTTCCTCCCGGGACAAGTCCTGCATCCGGGCTGCCTCAGCAAGCACTTCCCAGCCCACAGGGCCGCAATGTCCTTCGCTTTCTCCGGCCTCTGCTGGTTGGGGAACCATCCACATCTTTCCACCCCTCCACGGGGATCCAGCTCTCTGGCAGCTGCTCCTCCTGGTCTTCCTGAGAGTGAGTGTTCATACGCACAAACTGCTCCACTGCCCTTCGGAGGGCTTTGGCAGGCACCGTATCCTGCCGACTACGCCATGTGTCGAATGGGGCGGCCTGCGGGGTCTCTGCTCCCGCTCCCCACATAAGAACACAGGACATGGTGAGGCCAAAAAGGATCACCCACGGAGCCGTAGATAGGGGAGTCAAACCAATATATTCTTACTGGCAGCTGGGCTGGAGACACAGAAAGCAGGATCTACATAATCTGCAACCCGCCGTCCTAATAGCGGTCCACGCTTGCCAGCCACCATCTTCTTGCTAGCCCCCATTCTTTCTGCTAGCGTAGTCATGGTAGTTATATTAGTGGCCAATGGCTCACTGGTTACAGCTGATGGCTAACTAGCCACAGCTGATGGCCATCCAATCACAGTTGATGGCCATTTACTACCCGAGCCAGCACCTTTCTATGTGAGGCTGAGAGCCTGGAAACTGCTTTCTGGGGTTCTCTCCCCACAGGGTCTCTGGGGTGGGGAACTGCCATTGTTAAAGAAAACCCAAAGCTAGGCAGTGGGTAAAGTGGTAAAAGCAGATTTTATTCAGGACTATTGAAATAGGGGATAAGGGATCTCAGTGTGGAACCCGGTTCCATTCTGAATACAGCAGTCAGTTGGGAATTTATAGGGGGTGGGGGCAGTGTCAGTGGATGGAAAATTACTAAGAAGGAACATAAGGGGTAAAGGAGATTCTGGTTAAACTGACCTAAAATAATTCTTGCTGAAGGCAGGCCAGTGATCAGACATCATCTGGGGGGGGGGGTGGAGGATGAGAAACCCAATCAAATATGGAGGATGGGGGGCTCTCTCTAAACTGACTTTTCGGGATTTTTGCTAAAATTGGACAATGCAGGGAGCAACAAAGAAGTCTAAAAGTCAAGGCCTAGTTGAGAAGTTCAGGGGAGCCCAGGTAGAGTTTGGTCAAGGAAAGAATCTTTGTCACCACTCCTTGGCCCAGGACTCTGGAAATGCCTGATAGTGACACTTCGAGACCACAGGACAATTGTTCGGGAGTGGGGCAGGGTCTTGTGGGGGACGGGAGGCAGCCACGTTCCTATGCCCTTTGCAGATTTCTAAAGCTCAGGCTGCCTCGGATTGACACTCTCCCCTCCCTGATTCAGAATAACCTCAAATCTGAACTCAGTTCCTGGCCCAATGGCCTTCTCTTGGTCCAGCCCCCAGGTTGAGTCATTCCATGTGGAGCTAGGAGGGACCTCAGTGACCCTCCACAAACCCAGTGTCAAGTTACCACAGCTGGGGTTCATTTAGCATCCCGTCTCACCCGGAATCCCCACTTACATGCTTTTGTGTACCTCTTGTGTTTGGGCCAGGCTATCTGCTGTGCCAGACTGGGTACCTGATGGCCTGACCCAAGCCACCTAGGAATGGTTTCCAGGTAGGGCATGACTCCCAGCAGCCAGACATGAAGGTTGGTTCCAGGATCCAGCCAGCTGCTGCCCCAGCGACCCCATACACCTCCCAAGAAGAGCCAGTTCACCAGGAGAGCTGCCTGGAGGAGGAAGAGGGCAACTGCAAACACTAGACTTCATCAGTGATTCCACCCCAGACACTGATTCATTCACACAACATAGATCTCGGAGCTTAGATACGTGAACGAACCTCACAAAGCCCAAGAATCTACACACATTTGTCCATTTATTCTTCTATCCATACATTCACCAAATATGTGTAGAGCTCCCAGGCAGTTGTGGTGCAAAGGGGAATAAGGAACACAGAGGAGGCAGGAAGGAAGATTGCATTACAGCTAAGTTTAGTCAGGGATCATGTGCATGGTAAACTGGGAAGAATTTGTCAGGAAGGGGCCAGAAAATGCTGCTCCCAAGAAGTTACTTTAGAACTAAGCTATGAGAGGTGAGAAGGAATGTGCCAAGTTGAAAAAGAAGGACACTCACAAGCTCCTTCATGGCCTTTGATCCAGATATTAGGAACCATACCTGTCACTTGTTAGTGCTCTTTGCTACCATTGGTGTGTTTGAATAAAGTTTGAAATATTGTGACTTTGCCTATAAAGACAAATAAACAAAATAAAACAAAAGCCTGAAAGCAAAGAGAACAGCATAGGAAATGAAAATCATAATCAAAGTGACAGGGGATGAAAACTTGAATTAAGGCAGGAAGTGCGGTGAGGCAAATATAATACTCCCTTTGCAAGCTTCCTGTGAACTTGAAATTAGATAAGCTAGAGGAAAACAGCCAACATGGAGCATACAGGAGGTGTCAAATAAGTGCTAGATTGCCACCCTTCCCCTCCCTGGGGCAAATTCTGTCAGAAAGCAGGCCTATGGATGCTTTCTGTGAGTGTTGGCCAGGAGGAAGGCCTTATTCTGGCTCCTGATACTACGGCAAGGTTTCAAAGGGATGCCATGCTCTTGTCAGCTCTGGGGAAGGCTTCTGGAAGCAAGGGAGCACAGGAAGTGACCTAGTTAGTCAGGCTGACACACCCTTACCAAGCAGTCTTCCTTTCAAGTTAGTCATACCATTCGTCTTCCGCCATTCACGGGCTCTGTCCAAGGGTGGGGGTTGCTGTGGGGCCCTCTGCCTGCTCTCTGAGAGGTTCTCAGACTCCCACCATCCTGCCCTAGCGGCCCCTTGCCCTACCTTGGTAATTTCCCAACCACATGTCCATCTCAAATTCATCCAACCACGTACTCTTCTCAGAAAAAGTCTCACTCTAGTCTCAAGTTTTACAACACAGGGAGTTGAGTGGACGTTGGGAAACAGGAGGCAGAGACTATAATATCCCATAACTCAAGCATTCTCCTCTTCACATGACTGTGGTCTTCTATATAGCAAGGCAACCTCGAGCTATCTATGGGGCATAAGGAGTCTGTGTCCCCTCATTTAGAAAGGACATAAGGCAGACAAGAAGGAAGGAAAGGAGGGAGGGAGGGAGGGAGAGAAGGAGGGAGGGGAGGAGGGAGGGGAAGAGGGAAGGAAGGAGGGAGGAAGAAGGGAGGGAAGACGGGGGATAATGCAAAGAAGCATGGATGGGAGGAAAGAAGGGATAGAGGAGAAAGAATGACGTGTAGAGATAAGGTTTGGATGGAATGAAGAGAGGAAGGGGGAGAGAAAGAAGATGAAGAAGAAAGAGAAGAAAGGAGGAGGAGGAAGAAAAGGAGGAAGAGGAGAAAGAGGAGAGAAAAGAGGGAGGGGGAAAGGAAGAATAACGTGAAAGAATGAGGTCCAGAGGCAAAATATGAAAGGAATGAAGAAAATAGAGGGGGAGAGAGAGAAAGGGAGGGAAAGAGAAAGGCTGAGGAAGAGGAAGAACCAGAGAAGGAAGAAGGAAGACAAAGGGAGGGGAGATCTGTCAGGGGTTCTGCCGGAGGAGAGGGAGGTTGAGGGTGGTTCTTAGGTCTCTGGCGCAACTCTTTCCCTGGATTCACCCACGTGCCTCAGTAACCTCAGCGTCTCTTCAGTGAAGTGTAAGTGCAGGAGTACGAAACCGGCTGAGACTCACCATAATCCCCCCCACCACCGGCACACACACACCTTCCAGTCTAGGACATCTTCCACTCCAAAATTATGGTTTACAATGTGAGAGGGGATGTTCAAGGGTGAGAGTGCATCTCTCAGAGCCATTTCTTTAGCATCATGTACTCAGTGTGTACTGCATGCAGTCCACTGAGACTTGTTCCGGAAGCATATTCCAGTAAAAAGTGGGGTCCTGTCCTCAAGGAGCTGGTGGTCCAGTAGATCTGTCCTCCTGCTGATGGTCTGATGGAGTCAGTGTCTCTTGCTGCAGGCAGCCATGTCCCCATCTGAGAACATAGGTGAGAAGTGCATGGTCCCGTCTGGGGAAGCTGGAGGATTAAGGCCTCAAAGTCAGCACCTGCCCACTCTGAGATTCCTCTCCTGAAAGCCAGGTATCTCTGCAAGGAGGAGGAAAGCCCCCATAAATTGGTTGCTTCCTTCTCCAATAGTCCAGCAGATTGTCCCAGGCTGGAATGGGAGAAAGTCCTGCCCAACTAGAAGCTTCTGGCACTGCTATACCCAGAGTTCATAGCCCAGCCCAGCTTAGAGGAGATGGGGGTTGGACCTCCCCACCCCTGCTAAGAACTCCTCCATTGTAACTGGGCTTTGCTGGCTTTTTGCTGGGCTTTTGCTGGGCTTTGTGTGAGACCATAGCCACCGTAGCCGAGGGACAAGCTGGTACTTGAGCCCCTCCCAGCTCTCACTAGTGAAGTTGGCGCAGTGTGACAACATGAGGGGCTTCATCCCGGGCCTCTCTCCTGGGGTCTTCCCTACTCAGCCCTCCACAATTAAAAAGAAAGGTCCCCCTAACCATCCCATGTATATTCCCTGATCCACTACCCAACAGAGAAGGCTGATGTAACATTTGGTGTGACTCCCAGGTGTTCTCCTGGGGGCCTTCAGACAAGACGGTCTCACTCCTATGCACCCAGCTCAGGCTCTTCCTGGCTCAGGTCTCAGTGACAGGAAGATGGTATGTGCCTGCCTTCTGGGGCTCTGCCCTCCAGCTCTCAGAATCACAGGGAAGAAAGAGTTCAGCTTTTATGTGCCCAAGGCTGCGTGTCAGGGTGCTGCAGGGCAGGCTAGGACATGAACACTGACGCTGCAGTATGGAGTAGAAGCAAATCACTTTCATGTGGAAATGTTTTCCTGTGTTTCTATTTTTCCCTTTAGCTCTATGGCCACAGGAGAAGGATTACTAGGCCCAAGGGTGTAACTCACCTTAAGGTTTCTTATTCAGCTGCCAAGCGAGTATTTCTTTCTTTCTAAATACATTGTTTTATACTCCCAACCTGAATTATACTCCACCTTCAGCACTGAGTATCATTATTTCTAATTAATTTTACTTTGATATTTGAAAATGATTTTTTTTCTGGTTGTGTTCATTTTAATTTCTTTTTTCACTAGTTAGATGAAAAATTTCCCACAGCTTTTAATCACCTTAATACTTGTTTGTTCAGGCCCTTTGTCACTTTATCTTTGGGGTATCTCCTGGTATTTTTAGTCCAATTAAATTAACTTTTAATGAGTCCATAATTTGTGTCCTGCATGAACTCTGCAGGGCCACTGTAGCATAGAGATGAAGCCAACACAGCCTTTACCCTTCAGATGACATTCTTCATGGGAACGTGGTGTTCCTAAGGAGAACATTTATTTCAGTACCATGTAAGGCAGGGGTTTGCATCAGGCCCAAGGAAGGGGGACACTTTCCTCTGAAAGAAAATACCGCAGCGGAGTACTGAAGGAATAAGAATGAACCAATAGAAGAAAGCACAGAGGAATTCACAGGCAGAAAGAACAGCACTAGGTGGTGAAGAGCCCACCAGCAGATCCGTAAGACTGGAGTGGGAGAGCAGAAGGGTTTGAAAAATCAGGCATTGGGGGTTAGGAACGGCCAGAGTAGGAATGGCTTTGAACTGCACATGAGGGAGTTTGGAACACTTTTTGGAGATAAGGAAGACTTATTGAATGAATGGCTTTTAGCAGGAGAATGACATGGGAATATTTGTCTTCAGATTTGAGTCCCCTGACTGTAGTGTTGAGAGTGAGTGGGAGAGAGATCCAAAATACAAGGGCCTATTAGTGGCCTAGGGCTGCTGTAAGAAGGTGCCACAAACTGGGAGACTTAATTAAAGAAATGTATTGTCTCACAGTTCTGGAGTGTAGAAGTCCGAGATCAGGTATCAGCAGGCTTGATTCCTTTTCAGGGCTGTGAGGGAGAATATGTTCCATGCCTCTCACCCAGCTTCCGGTGGCTAGCTGGCCATCTGACGTTCCTTGGTTTGTAGAAGCATCACCCTGATCTCTGGCTTCATCTTCACCTGTGTTCTCCCTGTGTGCTGCTCTGTGTCCAAATCTCCCCTTTTTATAAAGACACCAAGCATATTGGATTAGAGCCTACCCAAATGGCCTCATTTAAATTTGGTTACCTTTGTAAAGACCGTATCTCCCAATAAGGTCACATTCTGAGGTACTGGGGGTTAGGACTTCAACGTATAGATTTTGCAAGGACACAGTTCAGCCCATAACAAAGAGGGAAAATAAATTAGGAGTTTAGGACTTGAACTAAAGCCACGAGGAGCAGACACAAAGGAGGACTAGAATAGAAATCATTTGAGAATATAAAATCCACAAGTCTTGCTGTTTCATGAAAAGTGGGGGAAGGAGAGTTCAATTTCCAGGTTTGGAATACTTCCATTTCATAGTTATTTGGGTGTTAGTACCAGAGAAGGAGGATGAGGAAGGGGAGTAGAGGGGGATCGGACTGTAAGGTGACGAGATCATTCTAGATATATTGAGCTTGAAATATCCCATAGGTCAAGCAGGATCAGAGCTGCAGACATACATTTGGCAGTGAGAAGCATTTAAGTAAAAGTTTAAAATAATGAGCAAGCAGGTGATTGCCCAAGGAAAGTGGGCAGAGAGAAGACAGAGGGTCAAGAACAGAATGCTAGAGAACCCCAGGTATAAGGACTGCACTTAGCATAAGAAGTAAATTAAAAATTCCAAGGAGGAGCTACCTTCTATGAGACTGTTGGATCTACAAAAAAGGGGACACTGATTTGCTCACTGCTATGCACTCAACTACCTGTAACAGTGCCTGGAACAGAGTAGCTTTCCAATAGTTACTTGATGAATAAAATGCTGAATGAGCTACTCGGAGAGGTGTATGAAAAATCAAAAGCTCAGTGTCCCAGGAACCACAGGAGTGATTCTATCACCTCTACCATACCTCACACCAAAAATATCATTCTTGGGCCGGTCTGGTGGCTCAGACAGTTGGAACTCCGTGCTCCTAACTCCAAAGGCTGCCGGTTCGATTCCCACATGGGCCAGTGGGCTCTCAACCACAAGGTTGCCAGTTCAACTCCTCGAATCCCGCCAGGGATGGTGGGCTGTGCCCCCCACAACTAAGATTGAACACGGCACCTTGAGCTGAGCTGCCGCGGAGCTCCCAGATGGCTCAGTTGGTTGGAATGCGTCCTCTCAACTGCAGGGTTGCCGGTTTGACTCCCGCCAAGGATGGCGCCCCCTGCAACTAGCAACGGCAACTGGACCTGGAGCTGAGCTGCGCCCTCCACAGCTAAGACTGAAAGGACAACAACTTGACTTGGAAAAAGTCCTGAAAGCACACACTGTTCCCCAATAAAGTCCTGTTCCCTTTCCCCAATTAAAAAAAAATCTCTAAAAAAAAAAAAGATGGATTTTTTAAAAGATGTGTTTACACAACTAAAAATGCAGGCAAAATAACATTTCAGAAAATAAAGTCAGAGCAAGTTTATTACCAACAGACTATCACTAAACTACCTCCTAAATGGTGAGGAAGAGTGACAGTACTACCACAAGAAAGGTTGGAGATGAAAGGAAGAATAAAGAGCAAGAAATTGACAAACATGTGAGTAACCATTATCATCTGCTTCCATCCAACATTCTTAACTAGGGCAGGAAGAAAAAAGGGGGATATAATAGTTGTAAGGATAGGGAAAAAAGGAAAAAAATACTGTCCTTATCGGAAGATTTATATAGAAGATCTATATAAAAAACCCAAGACTCAACAAAGACAGAATTAGAAACAATAAGAGATTGCAGCAAAGTTGCTGTAATATAGGCAAGATATACCAAAATCCATTGCATTTCTATACACTGGCAACAAACATTTAGAAAACATAATTAAAAAATAGGGAGCATCTCAAGAGAATGAGAAGACAAGTCACAAACTGAGAGAAAAATATTTGCAAAACAAAAAAATGCAGATATGGACTGTTATCCAAAGTACACAATCTCAACAATGAGAAAATTAACAACTCGATTAAAAAATGGGCAAAAGGGGCGGCCGGTTGTCTCAGTGGTTAGAGCACAGTGCTCATAACACCCAGGTTGCCGGTTCGAGTCCCACATGGGCCAGTGAGCTGCGCCCTCCACAACTAGATTGAAAACAACAACTTGACTTGGAGCTGAGCTGCGCCCCCCATGGCTGGATTGGGGGACGGCGACTTGACATGGAGCTGATGGGTCCTGGGAAATATTGTTCTCCAATATTCCCCGATAAAAAAAATGGGTGAAAGATTTGAACAGACACCTCACCAAAAAATAAGCAGATGGCATATAAGCATATGAAAAGATGCTTCACATTATATGTAATCAGGGAAATGCAAATTAAAACAACAATGACATCCCACTACACACTTATTAGAATGGTGAAAATTTAAAACACTGATAACACCAAATGCTGGTGAGGATTTGGAGCAACAGGAACTCTCATTCATTGCTGGTGGGAATGCAAAATGGTATAGCCACTCTGAAAGATAGTTATTCAATTTCTTACAAAACTAAGAATACTATTACCATATAATCCAGCAATTGAACTCCTAATATTTATCCAAATAAGCTGAAAACTTACATCCACACAGAAACATGCAGAGGAATGTTTATAGCAGCTTTATTCATAATAGCCAAAACTTGGAAGCAACCAAGATATCTTTCAGTAGGTGAATGGATAAACTGTGGTACATCCAGACAATGGAATATTACTCAATGCTAAAAAGAAATGAGCCATCAAGTCATAAAGAGACATGGTAGAAATTTTTTTTTAACTTTTTCTTTTTTTAAAGATTTTATTGGGGAAGGGAAACAGGACTTTATTAGGGAACGGTGTGTACTTCCAGGACTTTTTTTCAAGTCAAGTTTTTGTCCTTTCAATCTTAGTTGTGGAGGGTGTCATTCAGCTTAAAGTTGTTGTCCCTTCAGTCTTAGTTTTGGAGGGCGCAGCTCAGCTCCAGGTCCAGTTGCCATTACTAGTTGCAGGGGGCGCAGCCCACCATCCCTTGCGGGAGTCAAACCGGCAACCTTGTGGTTGAGAGGACGCGCTCCAACCAACTGAGCCATCTGGGAGCTCAGCGGCAGCTCAGCGGCAGCTCAGCTCAGCTCAAGGTGCCGTGTTCAATCTTAGTTGCAGGGGGCGGAGCCCACCATCCCTTGTGGGAGTCGAGGACTCGAACTGGCAACCTTGTGGTTGAGAGCCCACTGGCCCATGTGGGAATCGAACCGGCAGCCTTCGGAGTTAGGAGCATGGAACTCTAACCGCCTGAGCCACCGGGCCGGCCCGAGACATGGTAGAAATTTAAATGCATATTACTAAGTGAAAGAAGCCAATCTGAAAAGGCTATTACTGTATGATTTCAATTATATGACATTCTGGAAAAGGACAACCTATGGAGACAGTAAAAAGATCAGTGGTTTCCAAGGTTGGGAGAGGTAAAGATGGATAGGCGGAGCACTAAGGATTTTTAGGGCAGTGAAACTAGTATGTATGATACTAATGGGGGGCATATGTCATTATACGTTCATCTAAACCCATCAAATGCACAACACCAACCCTAATGTAAACTATGGATAATGATGTGTCAATGTAGGTTCATCAGTTGTCACATGTACCACTGTGGTGGGGATGTTTCATAGGGAGGCTTTACGGGTGTGAGGATGGGGGTAAATAGGAACTCTCTGTACTTTCCCCTCATTTTGCTGTGAACCTAAAACTGTTATAAAATATAAAGTCTATTAAAATATATAGCATCTACAATAGCAGCCAAAAAATAAGGATGTAAAAATGAACCTGGGAAAAATTGTAAAAATAATTATAGTGATTCCTGTGTGCTCTGCACTACCCCAAGTACATTACATACATTAAATCCTCAAAGCAGTCCTATGAAATAAGCAATGCTACTATCCCCAATTTGCAGGTGAGTATGCTACAGCACTGAGGTTAGGCAACTTTCCCGCCATCAAATAACTGAGCAGAGCCAGGATTTGACCTATGCGGTTGTCTCCAGAGTCAACTTTTATGGACAAATTATATTTACGGAAAGACAAAAAAGGAGACCCAAAGTGAATGGAGAGTTACACCACATTCATCCACAGGAAGAATCAGTATCAGTAAGATGCTGAGTCTCACCAAATCAACTTTAAATTCAATGCAATGTCAAGCAAAATCTTATAAAGGTTTCCTGAGGAACTCCACAAGCAGACTTTAAATTTTATATGGAAGTGTAATGGTCTAAGACAGCCTTAAAACACAATGGTATGGGGGAAACTGTCCACAAGATTTCAAGATTTGTTATAAACATGTAGTAAGCAAGGCAGTGTGATATTGTTAAAATGAAATACAAACATCCCAAATAAAGGAAAGTGTCCAGAAACAGAACTCTAGATCCATTTGATTGTAACAGAGGTGGACAGCAGATCTGTGGGGAAAGGATGGGTATTTTAATAAACAGCTGGGACAGTCAGGTATCCGTATGAAGGAAAAATATGATCAGATCCCTACTTAACACTTTACATACAAATCAATTGTAGGGGAATTGAAATATAAATGTGAAATCCAAAACTTTAAAAATATAGTAGAAATTGCAAGGGAATAGCTTTCTGAACTTAGAGTAGAAATGAATTCTTTAAATTAGATACAAGCACACAAACTATATAGGAAAGAATATATATTCAATTTAAAAATGTTTGTTAATCAAAATACATCGTTAAAAATGAATAATACAATTTATGCAGTGTTAAAAGTTATTTGCACTGAAACTGAGAAAGGAGTAATCTCCAGGAATTATATTGAGAAGAATAAGGTACAGTGCATAAGAACACATGCACTGGCATCATTTACATAAAGTTTAAATACTTCAAGAAATACTCAAAGTTCAGGGATTCATATGTATTTAATAAAAGTATTTTTAAAAGGAGTGCAGAAAGCAGCAGCTATATTAGGTAAGTCTGTTCCTTGGAATGCGCCTCCTTAGGCAGATATCCAGGGAGGTGTATGGGGGTGTCCACCAATGGAATCAGCCCCTTGCGAACCCCCAGCCCTGGCAGGCCCAGGTTCCTCAGGGCTTTCTTTTGTCATAGGCCACCTAGGAAGGCCCAGGGATGGACAATGTGGAGCCACATTGACCTTGCTGGGGGAAAAGAGGCCTGGGTGACTCTGGCCCAGACTTTGCTCCTTCTTGTCCTCCCAAATTCTCTCCCCATCTAGCGCACAAGAACAGCTTGCTGTATTTTGGGGCACCCTGTGCACAGCCAGAGCACCTGATCGTCAGGTCTTCTGAGCCAGGCTTTACTAGGAACTGCAGGACTTTGGCCAAATTCGTGAGCCTGTCTCCTCATTTTGAAATAATTGCCACATGCCAAAGAATGAAATTAGATACCTATCTTACACCATACACAAAAATCAACTCAAAGTGAATTAGAGACTTAAACACAAGACCTGAAACTATAAAACTCCTAGAAGAAAACATAGAGGTAAAGCTCCTTGGCATTGGCCTTGGCAATGATTTCTTAGATTTGACACCAAAAGCACAGGAAACAAAACCAAAAATAGATAAGTGGGACTACATCAAATTACAAAATTTCTGCACAGCAAAAGAAACAATGGAGTGAAAAGGAAACCTATGGGATGGGAGAAAACGTTAACAAAACATCTATCTGATAAAAGGTTAATATGCAAAATATAAAAGAATCTCCTACAACTCAATAGCAACAAAACAAAACAAACAAACAAACAAACAAAAAACCAATTAAAAAATGGTGGGCCAGCCCGGTGGCTCAGGTGGTGGAGTGCCATACTCCTAACGCCGAGATCGCCAGTTCGATTTCCACATACGCCAGTGAGCTGCACACTCCACAACTAGATTGAAAAAAACAACGACTTGACTTGGAGCTGATGGGTCCTGGAAAAACACACTGTTCCCCAATAAAAAATTAAAAAATAAAAAACACAATGAGCTATCACTTCACAACTGTTAGGATTGCTATTAGCAAAAAACAAATGGTAAGTGTGGGCGAGCATGTGAAGAAATCGGAATCCTTGTATACTGTTGGTGGGAATGTAGAATGGTGTAGCCACTATGGAAAACAGTATGGAGATTTCTCAAAAATTTAAAATAGAACTATCACATGATCCAGCAATCCCACTTTTGGGTATTTATGCAAAGGAATTAAAATCAGGATCTCAAAGAGATATCCGTGGACTCCCATGTTCACTGCAACATTATTCACAATAGCCAAGATACAGAAACAACCCAAATACCCATTGACAGATGAATGGATAAAGAAAATGTGGTATATGTATACAATGGAATATTATTCAATCATAAGAAAGAAGGAAATCCTGCCATTTGCAATAATATGGATGAACCTAGAGGACATTAGGCTAGGTGAAATAAGCCAGTCACAGAAGGACAAATACTGCATGACTCCACTTATGTGAGGTATCTAAAATAGTGAAGTCATAGAAGCAGAGAATAGAATGGTGGTTGCAGGGGCTAGGGGACAGAGAAATGGGGAACTATTGCTCAATGGGTATAAGGTTTTAGTTATGTAAGATGAATAGGTTCTAGAGAGATTCAAGATGGCAGAATAGATAAATGCTGCACTTGCCTCGTCTGGTGAACACATCAAAATTACAACTAAATTATAGAACAATCAACCTGGAGAATTACCTGAAGTCTAGCTGAACAGAGGTTTTATAACTAAGGATATAGAGAGAAAGCCACATTGAGACTGGTAGGAGGGGTGGAGATGTGAAATGGGCTGATCCCACACCCAAGTATGGTGGTTGATTTCCACCTTCTGGGTGGGATGGAAGGCTGCAGGAAACCCAGACATCCTCTTAAAGGGCCCGCTCAGGCACTCACCCTGGGCGCCAGTGGAGGGGCGGTGACTCTGGGGGCATCGGAACCATAAGGGGAGAGACTGAGTTGTATAACTTCCAGGTGAGAACTGAAGGACATTCCCCATTATCTCTGTGTGGGGCCCTCCTTCAATGCAGCTGGCAGGCAAGCGCCATCTTTCCTGTGTTGAGCCCAGCCCCAAGACCAAATCTAATTTAATTGGTTTGGTGAGCTCCACTGCTCCACCCTCCTGACTCACAGAGACCCTGCCTCATCCAACTTGCATACCACAGGAGGCTTTATCAGTGGCTGAACCTTATGGGAGCTGGCAGGTCGCAGCAGGCCTTGGTGTGTCCTGGATTTTTCCAAAGCTACCCCATACTCAGTACTGGTGGCAGCCATCCTCAGTTCACAGCGTGGCCTCTCCCACGCACCTCCAGGTACAGCAAGGCAGTGACCAACCATGGATCTCTTCGTAGCTCCTACCAGGTACTCCCTGGCAAGTCACAGGCAGTGGGCAGGGATTGACCTGGGCCTGCAATGGAGACCCTCCAAGAGGCCCCAGAAACAAAGTGCTTGGAGATTGGCTTCAGATCACAGCAGAGCACCATCCAATTAGCCCACAAGCGACACGCCCAAAGGGCAGTCTCAACAGAATCCAACTCCATGGAGTAAGCCCCCCTGAACAGCAGCCCATAAGCTGTGGACATGGCCAAACCCCACAGCCAGTCAGCTTGAGGATGAACACCCCCCCAAGGACATGCCAACAGCAATCAAGGCTCAACTATAACAGGAGGGCACACGCAACCCACACAAGGGACCTGGAGTACCCAACTCAGGTGACCAGGCAGACTGTGCCACTGAGCTCTGTAGGACCCCTACTACATAAGGCTACCAGGCAAGACTGGGAGACATAGCAGCTCTACCTAATACATAGAAACAAATACAGAGAGGCAGCCAAAATGAGGAAACAAAGAAATACATCCCAAATGAAAGAACAGGAGAAAACTCCAGAAAAGAACTAAACAAAATGGAAGCAAGCAACATACCAGATACAGAGTTCAAAACAGTGGTTATAAGGCTGCTCAAGGAACTTAGTGAGATAGCAAACAGAGAAAAGGACATAGAGACCATAAAAAAGAACCAGTCAGAAGTGAAGAATACAATAACTGAAATGAAGAATGCACTACAAGGAATCACCAGCAGACTAGATGAAGCAGAGGATCAAATCAGCGAATTCCAAGACAAAGCAGCAGAAAACACCCAATCAGAACAGCAAAAAGAAAACAGAATTAAAAAAAAAATGAAGATAGCTTAAGAGACCTCTGGGACAACATCAAGTGTACCAACATTCACATGATGGGTACCAGAAGGAGAAGAGAGAAAGCAAGGGATTGAGAATCTATTTGGAGAAATCATGACTGAAAACTTTCTTAACCTGGTGAAGGAAATAGACATATAAGCCCAGGAAGCACAGAGAGTCCCAAACAAGATGAATCCCAAAGAGGCCCACACCAAGACACATCATCATGAAAATGCCAAAGGTTAAAGACAAAGAGAGAATCCTAAAAGCAGCAAGAGAAGAGCAGTTAGTTACCTATAAGATTGTCAGCTAATTTCTCAACAGAAACTTTGCAGGTCAGAAGGGATTGGCACAAAATAAGTGATGAAAAGTGATGAAAAGCAAGGACATAAAACCAAAATTATTCTATCCAGCAAGGCTATCATTTAAAATTAAAGGACAGATAAAGAGCTTCCCAGACAAGAGAAAACTAAAGGAGTTCATCATCATCAAACTAGTATTACAAGGAATATTAGAGGGACTTCTGTAAGATGGAAAAAAGATAAAAATATGAATAATAAAATGGCAATAACTACATATCTATCAACAATTGCTTTCAATGTAAGTGGATTAAATGCTCCAATCAAAAACAGTGTGCCTGGATGGATGAGAAGACAAGACCCTTCCATATGCTGTCTATAAGAGACTCACTTCAGATCACAAAATACACACACACTGAAAATAAAGGGATGGAAAAAGTTATTTCATGAAAATGGAAATGAAAAAAAAAAAAAAACCTGGGGGAGAAATATTTATACCGGACAAAATAGACTTTAAAACAAAGGCTATAACAAGAGACAAAGAAGGACCCAATAATCCCACTTCTGGGTATTTATCTGAAGAAACCCACACGCTACTTTGAGGGGACGTGTGCATCCATGTGTTCATTGCAGCATTGTTTACAATGGCCAAGATGTGGGGGCAGCCTGGGTGTCTGTCCATAGAAGAATGGATAAAGAAGAAGTGGTACATATACACAGTGGAATATTGCTCAGCCTGGGAAGGGAAAGGGTTCTTGCCATCTGCAGCAGCATGGATGGACTTGGAGGGTACTGTGCTGAGTGGAGTATGTGAGAGAGTGAAAGACAGATGCAATGTGATTTCACTTGTATGTGGAATCTAAAGAACAAAATAAACAAAACGGAAACAGGCTCATAGATACAGAGAGCATTTTGATGGTTGCCAGACGGGAAGGGGGGTGAGGTTGTGGGTAAAAAATGGGAAGGGATTAAGAAATACAAATTGGTTGTTACAAAGTAATCATGGGGATGTAAAATAAAGCATAAGGAACATAGTCAATAATATGATGATAACTGTGTATAGTACCAGGTGAGTACTAGTCAGGGGGATCACTTGTTAAATTACATAAATGTCTAACCATATGCTGTACACCTGAAATTAATATAAAATAATATTGAATGTCAACTGTAATTGAAAAATTAAAAAGGGGGAGGGGAGGTAAAGGGCAATAAGAGGTCCAAATTTCCAGGTATAAAAAAGTAAGTTGTGGGGATGTAATGTACAACATAGGGAATATAGTCAATAATATTGTGATAGCGTGGTACGGTGTCAGATGGTTGCTGGATTTATCACGGTGATCACCTCTTTAGATATATAAATGTTGAGTAACTATTGTATATAACCTGAAACTAATATAATATTGTATGCTAACTAAAAAATAAAAATAAAATAAATAAATATTAAGCTCCATATTATAAGCTACCAATGGAAAATGTTATTTTGTGGTTTATTTCCCCCAAAAGCTATAAAAAAATTGCTCTGAGTCATCCACACCCTCTTCACCAGTAACCCTATCACTAACAGCTCATCTATATTTTTTAATTCAGCACAGAATAGGATTTTAAGTATAGTTGTAGAGTAGTAAAAAAAAAAATGAAGTTCTAGAAATCTGCTGTACAACATACTTTCAATATATCATTAACTATATGTACTCTATGTAGTTAACAATAAGATATTGTACTTTTTGAAATGTCTTAAGAGGACAGATCTCATACTAAGTGTTCTTATCACCGAAACACACACAAACACACACACACACACACACACACACGCACGCACGCACGGAAGGAAATTTTTAGAGGTGAAGAATATGTTTAGTATCTTGCTTGTGGTGATGATATCACTGGTGTTGCATATGTCCAAACTCATCAAGATGTATACACTAAATATGCACATTTTTAGTATATCAATTATACTTCAGTACGGCTTTTAAAAACAGAAAATCCAGATAATTATGAGACCTCATGAGGTCTTAAAGGACCGAACATGTATCCGCAGCCTACATGGTGAGTACCTAGCACTTAGCAAGAGCCCTTAATACTTTCCTATTTGTTAACTATGAGCTAAGGACTAACTCGCCGTCCCCGCAGCTCTCTGCAACCCCCAAGGGCACAAGCGCCAAAAGGCGTCTCTCGCGATGCGTAATCAGGCGCGCGCCAGCCGGTCTCCGCGGCGCAGGTGGCACCAATGAGAGATGCTCACAGACTCGAAGGGGCGGGGAATCGAGGAGGGCTAGGGGAGACCTGGAAAGGAAGGTGTGGGGTGCAACATGAACAGCCGGTGGAGATGATGGGTGAGACCCGAGAGGCTGGGAGAGAGAGATGGTAGAGGGGCCGAGAGAGGGGGTGATGTTGAAGGGGGCGACGTGGCACCGAAGGCGGGAGCAGGTTCCGGGAATAGGTTCTCGGCTGTTCCAAGTCACACCCCTTGGGCCTAACACCAGGCAATGACTTAATGGAACATGAGCTCCTGACTGCGCGAAACAGGAAGGCACCAATCATGCAAGCAGGCTCCTTGCTCATCACGTAACCTATCCCGGCCCCCGAGCAAACTAAGGCGTTCATTGGTTCAGCCCTTAGATCCTCCCCGAACCCTCCAGCTAAGTTAGCAAAATGCAAGCTTATCCCCAAAGCCAAGCCGATACCTTCTTAGTGACCAATGTCAGTGTCATCGGAGAGCCTAATCAGGGCCTCAGGTGCTGCAAAAGAATTTACCATGATTAGAGGCACATGTAACCTTGTGCTTCACACAGCTTCAATCAACAAAAGCTAAGTGTTGGAGCCTCAGACGGATGAGGAGGGTGTCTGCTAGCTTCTGTCATGGTTTCTAAATACCACTCTCAACTTAAGGATACAGGGCTCTTTGGAGAAACGGTTTATTCTAGGGTCGGAGCACGGAAAGTACAAGATGGGCTTGGAACATCTTGTGCCAGAAAGTAAGGGAGAGCTCAGAGAATGATGGAGACATATCAGAATGATACAGGATGCAGCTTGAGGAGGCTCTCACTGCACCAAATCTGGACAATTTGAGCACCAAAATAAATAACAGGACTCCCAATTCCAGTGGAGATGGACTTTCCCCATTCCTCCCAAGCCCTTCTTACAACTAACAACCCCTTTACATAGCAACAAACAGGCATAGGAAGACTCTGAAAGATGGAAAGAAGAAGGCAGACTGACTCAGGACCTCGGGACTTGAGGAATAACACAGCAGTGAATTTCCTCAGCTTCCTTATTGCTGCCCATAAGTTCTGGGCAAGGGGCTCCAAAAGCCTACAACCCAAAAAAAGAGAGAGAGGAGAGAGAAAAATAAAGAGAAAAAATGCTACGAGGAAAGCCTGTTCTCCTTAGCCAAAGGCCAGAGCAAAGCGTGGCCTAACAACAGAAAACCTTTTAGGTAATACAAGCCCTACACCAACCAAACACCAACGGAACACCCATCCACCCGAATCCCAGGGTTCAGGGGAGCAGGGAGCTGATATTCCACCCCACCCCTCAGCAGGAGGAAATGACCTGAGCCTCCACCCCCACTGGCAGCAACAGACTAATGAAGGCAATACCAGTTGGGTCTAATCAGGATTCCACATTCTCTTCACCTCTGGTGTCAGCAGGGCCCAGCCGGGCCCAGCAAGCAGGTGAGCTCATACCCCCAAAACAGAACAAGGAGATGGTGCCAATCTGTGCCCTAATTTTGCTAGGAAGGTGGGAGCAGATGGACGGGGAAGATGAGTTTCCACCCCACCCACCCACATTAAGCGTGGGGTAAGTGTTCCACCTTTGCTGGGTTTGCGTGGGAAGGGCCCAGCTGGAAGTTGAACTTACATACCCATCCCACCCCTCTCATGCCATACCTCAACAGGGGGACTACTGGCAAATCCCAAAATGAAGATTGAATAGTATAATATCCAAAATGTTCTTAATACAATAAAAAAATCATTTGTCATACCTAGAACCAGGAAAATCAACAACTTCAGTGAGAAAAGACAATTGACACTGAGCTAAACCATATGTTCAGATTGTCTTTCAAGGATTTTAAAGCAGACACCCTAAAACTGCTTCAACAAGCAATTACAAATTCAGTCTTTCACCACTAAGTATGATGTTAGCCATAGGTATCTTCCGTGTTACCCCAAAAATAAAACCTAGCCGGACAATCAGCTCTAATGTGTCTTTTGGAGCAAAACTTAATATAAGACCCAGTCTTATTTTACTATAATATAAGACCGGGTCTTTAGTATAATATAATATAATATAATATAATATAATATAATATAATATAATATAATATAATATAATTA
Organism: Rhinolophus hipposideros; assembly: GCF_964194185.1. Classification (NCBI taxonomy): domain Eukaryota; kingdom Metazoa; phylum Chordata; class Mammalia; order Chiroptera; family Rhinolophidae; genus Rhinolophus; species Rhinolophus hipposideros. The sequence continues at coordinate 88,858,413 of NC_138046.1, read as the reverse complement.
ATATAATATAATATAATATAATATAATATACCAGGTCTTGTTTTACTATAATATAAAACCGGTCCTTATATAACACAATATAAGACCAGGTCTTATATTAATTTTTGATCCAAAAGACACATTAGAGTTGATGGTCTGGCTACGAAAGCCTTATTTGGGGGGAAACACGGTTGTAGATGGTCTTTATCAGCTTGAGGTAATCCCCTCGATTCCTAACTTGCAGAGAGTTAAGCATTTGACAAAATCCAAAAGTGAGCAAAAGGTATGAAGAGACATTTCACTGAACAGTAGATACAATAGCAAATAAGCATATGAAAAGATGTTTAACATCATTAACCATTAGGAAAACAAAACTTAAAACCACAATGAGTTATTATTACACACCTATCAGAATGGCTAAAATAAAAAATAGTAATACCAAATGCTGGTGAGTATGCAGAGTAACTGTGTCACTCATAAATTGTAAGTGGGAATGTAAAATGGTACAAGCACTCTGAAAAACAGTTTGGCAGTTTCTTATAAACATATAATTACCATATGACCCAACAATTGTACTCTAGGGCATTTATCCCAGAGAAATGAAAACTTATGTTCACACAGAAACCTGGACATGAATGTTCATAGCAACTTTTAGTAATGTGAAAACCCGACAACAACCTAGATGTCCTTCAACAGGTGAGCAGGTAAACAAACTGTAGTACATCCGTGCTATGGAATATTACTCAGCAATGAAAAGGAACAAAATGTTGCTACATACAACTTGAATAAATCTCCAGGGCATTGTGCTGAGTAAAAAACAGCCACTGCCAAAGGTCATATTACTATATGATTCCATTTATATAACAGCCAGGTGTACAATGTTTTGATTTGATACATTATATATTGCAAAATGATTACCATCATAGCATTAGCTACCACCTCCATCCCATCACATAGAGACCATTTTTGTGTGTGTAGTGAGAATATGTAAGATCTACTCTAGGCAACATTTAAGTATACAATACAGTATTATTAGCTATATTCACCATGCCATACATTAGATCCTTAAACTTGTTCATCTTATAACTGGAAATTTAAAAAAAAATATTTTATTGGAGAAGGGGAACAGGACTTTATGGGGAACAGTGTGTACTTCCAGGCCTTTTTTCCAAGTCAAGTTGTTGTCCTTTCAATCTTAGTTGTGGAGGGTGCCGTTCAGCTTCAAGTTGTTGTCCTTTCAGTCTTAGTTGTGGAGGGCGCAGCTCAGCTCCAGGTCCAGTTGCCTTTTCTAGTTGCAGGGGGCATAGCCCACCATCCCTTGCGGGAGTTGAACCGGCAACCTTGTGGTTGAGAGCCAACTGGCCCATGTGGGAATCGAACCGGCAGCCTTCAGAGTTAGGAGCGAGCATGGAGCTGTAACCGCCTGAGCCACCGGGCCCTCCCATAACTGGAAATTTTTACCCTTTGACCAATATCTCCCCATTTTCCCCACTCCCAGCCCTTGGTAACCACCACTCTACTTTTTGTTTTTCCGAGTTTGTTTGTGTTATTTTATTTTTTTTAGATTCTACATATAAGTGAGATCATACGGTATTTGTCTTTCTTTTTCTGACTTATTTCACTGAGCATAATGCCTTCAAGATCAATCCAACTTTTCGCTACTAGCAGGATTTCCTTCTTTCTCATGGCTGAATAATATCACATCTTTTTTATCCATTCATCCATTGATGGATACTTACATTGCTTCCTTACCTCGGCTATTGTGAACAATGCTGCAATGAACATGGGTGTACAAATATCTCTACAAGATCCTGATTTCAATTTCTTTGGGTAAATATGCAGAAGTTGGATTGCTGGATTATTTGGTAGTTTTATTTTTAATTTCTTGAGAAACTTCCATACTGTTTTCCATGGAGGCTGCACCAATTTGCATTCCTACCAAGAGTACACTAGGGCTCCCTTTTCTCCACACCCTCGCCAATACTTATCTTTTTGATGATAGCCATTCTAACTGTTGTGAGGTGATATCTCACAGTGGTTTTGATTTGCGTTTCCATGATGATTATTGATGTTGAGCACCTTTTAATATACCTGTTGGCCATTTGTATGTCTTCTTTGGTACACTCTGTTAATTTCATCTGCCCATTTTTTAATCAGATTGTTTTATTTGCTATTGAGTTGTCCGAGTTCTTTATTATGTTTTGGATATTAACCCCTTATCATATACATAACTGTAAATATTTTCTCCAGTTCCATAGGTTGCTTTTTCATTTAGTTGATGGTTTCCTTTGCTGTGCAGAAGCTTTTTAATTTGATGTAGTCCAGTTTTTAATTTTTGTTGCGTGTGCTTTTAGTGTCATATCTAGGAAACCATTGCCAAGACCAATGTCAAGGAGCTTTCCCCCTGTTTTCTTCTAGGAGTTTTAGGGTTTCAGGTCTTAAATTTAAGTCTTTAATCCATTTTGAGTTAATTTTTGTGAGTGGTGTATATCTGGCAATATTTTTTTTACCCAAAAAATGAGTAAAGGAAACACATATTTCAGTTAGCTGCTTTACATTCTATTGGTGTAAAGCCACAGAGCAAAATTTACTTGTATTATTAATTACTTTAAACTACTCATATCTTATAAACTTAAGATGAAGGCAATGAAAGCCTTTTTCTGCCTTACCAACTTGGAGATTTTTATGCTAAAATGGCATGTATCAAAATTTCCATGTGGCTTTTCCTTGTTCAAGTAATGTCCTGACATGGTTCTATTTTGGGTGGTGATTAGTTTATTTGCCTGTTCTATAGCATTTTCTTTCTCTACAGCTCACTACTTATAAAACTGCAGATATTTAAAGGGTTCTGAAAAATTTCCTCCATTAAAAGTTGTCACCATTTTCCTTATATGCCATTTTCCTGCAAATCCACATACTTTTCAAGTATTTCCAGGATATCTAGTAGTTATTTGGGGGGAAAACGAAAACTCAGTATCTATCTTAGTCCTTATACCCAAAGAAATTCCATCTAGATAGAAGTTTTAAATGTTGAAAAAAACAACAACTAAAGAAATAAACCCCTTGGAAGTATTACATTAAAACAAGGGTGAGTGTTTTTATAATTGACAAATCAGATGTCATGAAAGAAAAGAAAACATTGATAAATTAGGCCTCCTAAAAATATAATTGTTTGTTTGTACTTCTGAATATTTTGCTGTTCTTATACCAACATATTTTTTTTTAAATAAAAATGAGAACAATGAATGCTTATTGCTCTGCAACTTACTCACTTGGCAATAAAATAACGGTATATTTCCAAGTTAGTGCCTTCATTTTAATGGATATATAAGTATCTCATTACATGGAAATTTTTTGTATTCTTCTCTTTTGTTAATACCTTAACTAACTAGGTTATAGGAGGAGCAGAAAGTAAACTTACACCAACACTTATAATGCCTAGAGATTTTTATCAAAGGGTTTTAAAGCATTTAATCCAATGGTTTTGTGACCCCCCTCCCCCCGCTCCAATGTGTAGCTGGAGATAGGTGATTCTAAAAAAAAAAAAATGCTCAGAGTCACAGAACATATTTTTTATCCCGCCTCCAGGTGGATATGAAGTTTAACATTTTTATAAAACAATAGTAGTTAAGATTCTGAAAACAAAGTTATGGATGCTGAAAATTACATAGCTTTGCTTTCCAGAGTGATGATAAAAGGCCTCATTTTAGTAATCAACTTTAAAAAATAAACTTAAGACATCAATATATCTCAGCTGTTGCTAATATGGGGAGAGGAAAAATGAGCTTTGTAATTTCATTATCTAAATATTGTATCTTCCAAGCAGTTCCCAAATTGTATACAAAATCAAATGAATACTTAGTTGTTTTCTTTGGTTCTCAGTTTTCTCCTACATTCTACATGGCTTATTTCTTTCCAGAAAATTCCCTGGATGTAATTTTGCACATACCCCAGCAGAGGGCCCTGTATTCTGAGCCACCCACAATCAGGCATACATAGAAGACACGCAGACACCAGTTAGGAAATCAGGAATGAGGGCTCCTCACCTCCCACACTCCACCCACAGGGCTATCAGATTCCAGTCACAGCTGTTCGGCTAACAACAGACGGCGTCTGCACTTCCTTTTAATCAAGGAGACAGAAGAAATGGTTTCTAAGAATAACTAGTGGCTTGGGAAAATATCCCCATCATGTGAATTACCATGCAAGTATTTTATATTGCAGTTCTAGTCCCCTTAGATTTCTATTCTTACTTAAAAATGTATTTGAAAGATATACAGACATATGCATATAACATAAATGCTCAGGAAAAATACATTAAAAAATACATCACAATGATAAACAGCGGTTATTACTGAAGATAGCATGGCCTATTTTGCTACATGATTTTATTTCCCAGATCTTACAGTTAGCACAGTTCTTTTGTTTTGAATATTTCATTTTCAAAAAGAGAAAAGAAGAATGAAAAGGAAAGAGAAAGGAAGTAATACATGCTTATCAAAAAGATTCAAAACATTTGGACCAATTAAAAAATCTTTATTAAAAGAATTTTTAGAACAGTATAAAATAATGTACGTGAAAATGACTCATTTAGCCTTCATCTAATTAGTCATTTTTATCCTTTCAGCAAAGTGGAAGAATCCACTTATGTGCAGAAGCTATGGATCTCTTTTCCAGAAACAAATATTACAAACTGCACCATGAAGTGCTGTTGTTTTTATCTTGATTTCAAGGAAGGAGGAAAAAAACCCTGTCTGATGACTTTCTGTCATTAAAGTATATTTTGAATTAAAAGATCACTTTTTCCACAAATATTTAGAGATTCCTTTTATGTGCCAGGCACTTTTCAAACAATGAACTCTCCCCCCACCCCTCTCCCTCAAAAAGCTTGCCTGCCTAATCTGGATCGCAAGAGGCTTTCTTATCAGGAAACTAGCACTGTTACTAACTTCATCCCCTCTAGATAGATTCTCTATCTCCCCAAGCCCAGATGTCCCTTGGCTAAACCCCTTTATTCTTTAGCTGTCCAACTATCCTTCAAGGACACCCTCTCATCTCCCCCTACCCAATTGGCTTTTGTCCTTTGCGCATTTGCTTCCTCATCAAACTCTTTGCAGACACCATGTTTTCCACTGGACCGTGACAGGAGGAAAGAAGGGTCAGGGAACTCTAGAGCCAAACCTGACATGGAAGTCCCACGTATGTATAAGTGGACTGTACTTATAGAATAAGTAGGTCTGTAAGCATTCCCTAGTTCAAAGATGGGGTATTTCTTCTCTTTCCCACTATATTTTATTTTACAGTTTTTAAATGTTTATTTTGAAACGATTTCAAACAACAGAAAAATTGCAAGAATAGTACAAAGAACTCCTGTCTACCCTTCATCCAGATTCCTCACTTATTAACATTTTTTCCTATTTGCTTTATCCTTCTCTCTCTTTCATCTGTTAACATAAGAAACATCAAACCTGTAGAGAATTTTCATGAGCTTATTGGAGCCAAACTGACACAGGGAGTAAGATCTCAAATGCTCCTGAGAATAATAGTTCTGCAGCTCCTTTTATGAATTTGAAATTAAGAAGGGCATTAAAGAAGATGGGAGAAAGTAAGGCATGGATTGGATTACAGGATAGTTAACAAGATTATGTGCTCTCTTGAGGGTTAATAGAACCTTTGAGGGGTATTTCTGCTGGTATTTCAAAAGTGTGTTAAACTAAATGCACAAGAACAATGGACAGGGCTGGCTTCCAACCTTTCACTAAAGAAGTTATAAGCCTGGGGCATGGCTACCCACCATGACCTATCCAGTTAGGAATTTATGATCAGATCGTCTTGCAAGGTTACTTTCCATAGAACTTTTTTTCATCCACACATCATATCTCTCTCTATCTCTACCCATATAGATATATATGTTAGTAAATAATATAATATAATAATGAAAAATGGGTTCTACAGATGTAACCTTACAGGGTGATCTAATCATAAATTCTTAACTGCGCAGGTCACAGAAGGTAGTCTTGCCCCAGGCATACAACCTTTTTAGTAAAAAGTAAAAGGTTTATCTTTGCCTTAAGCAAGCCCTGTCATTGTTTTTGTGCTTCTAGGTTAATATACCTTCGAAGTAAGCATAACCACCCTCAGGAAAGCACATAACCTTGTTAACTATCCTGTAAGCCAATCCCTGCCTTGCTTTCTTCCACCTTCAAGTAACCTTCCTTAGTTGCCTCCTTAATTTCAATGCATAAAACTATTCAATCCAAAAATGGCAGAAAAAGAGAAAAGGGGCACAAATAACAGCTGGGACATATAGAAAATGAATAGCAAGATGATAGACTCAAACCTAACCTTATCAATAAACACATTGAACATAAATGGTCTTAAACACCTAAATTAAAAGGCACAGATTGTCAGATAGGATAAAAACAAACAAACAACAAACAAACAAAAACAAGACACTACTCTATGCTGCCTAAAAGAAACACACAGAAATAAGTGAAAAGTAAAAGAATAGGAACAGATACACTGTGCTAACACTGTGTGGTTATATGAATTCACACGATGTAGATTTCAGAGCAAAGAAAGTAAGGTCATTTCATAGTGATAAAGCAGTCAATTAATCAAGAGAATATAACAATTCTAAACATGCATGTACTTCATGACAGAGCTTCAAAATATATGAAACAAAAACTGATAGAACTGAAAGAAGAAATAGAGATTTCAATATCCTTCTTGCAAAAGCTGAGAGAATAAGTAGACAGAAAACCAACAGGGATGTACGGTAGTAGTAGAATAATACTGTACTAGGCTGCTCAAGCTGCACTAACAAAATACCACAGACTGGTAGCTTAAACAACAGGAATTTATTTTCTCACAGTTCTGGAGGCTGCAAGTCCAAGATCAAGGTGTCGGCAGGTTTGGTTTCTCCTGAGGCCTCTCTCCTTGGTTTATACATGGCTACAGTCTCTTTGTGTCCTTACACGGCCTTTTCTCTGTGTGTGCATCCCCGGTATCTCTTCTTCTTCTTCTAAGGACACCAGTCCTGTTGGATTAGGGCTCCATCCTTATCATCTCATTGAACCTTAATTACCTCATTAAAGGCCCTATTGCCAAATATAGTCATATTGGGGGTTAAGGCTTCAATGTATGAATCTGGGGGGAACACAATTCAGTTTTGCTTTTTTTTAAAGGAGGGTGAAACTCACAGTGGCCCATGCGGGGATTGAACCAGCAACCTTGGTGTTATCAGCACCACGTTCTAACCAACTGAGCTAACCGGCTGCCCCACAATTCAGTTTTTAACAACACTACCAATCAACCTGACCTGACTGATATTTATAGAACAGTCCACCCAACAATATCAGAATATGTTCTTCCCAAGTACACATGAAACATATATCAATATAGACCATAGTTTGTACCATAAAAGAATCTCAATAAATTTATTAAGGATTAAAGTCATACAAAGTATGTGCACTGACCAAAATGAATCGAGTAAGAAATCAATAACAGATGAATCCACTATCATAGTTGGAGACTTCAACACCCCTTCTCTCAGAAATGGACAGATCCAGCAGGCAGAAACCAGTAACAGCAAGATCCTTGGATAATCCCCAAAGATTTGGAAACTAAAGAACACACTTCTAAGTAACCCATGGATCACAGAAGAAATCAAAAGGAAAATTTTTAAATCTTAAAACTAGATTAAATGAAAACACACATATAACATATCAGAATTTGTGGGATGCTGCTAAAGTAGTGTTTAAGAAATAGACCTATATTAGGAAAGAAGAAAGATCTCAAATAATGATCTCAGCCTCTCCATTAGGCAACTAGAAAAAGAGGAGCAAATTAAACCTAAAGTAAGCAGAAGGGAGGAGTTAATAAAGATCAAAGTAGAGCTCCATGAAACAGAAAAATGAAAAACAATTGAGAAAACCAATGAAACCAAAAGCTGTTTTGAGAGCAATAAAATTGATAAACTTCTAGTCACACTGATGAGGGAAAAAAGCACCACTTACCAAAATCAGGAATGAAAGGGGTGACATGACAGATTCTTCAGATATTAAAAATGATAATAAGGGTACATTATTAACTACTTTATGGCAATACACTTAACAGCTTGGATGAAATGGGAAAATTGAACCAAGGCTCACTCCAGAAGATAACCTGAGTAGCCCTATATCTACCAAAGAAATTGAAATTGTGGTTTAAAATGTTCTTACAGAGAAAACTCCAGGCCCAGGTGACTTCACTGGTGAATCTACCAAATATTAAGGAGGAAATAATAACGTCTACACAAATGTTCCCCCCAAATTGGAGAGGTGGAACTACCTCTCAACTCATCCTATGGGGCCAGTGTTACCCTTATAACAAATTCAGACAACGACATTACCAGAAAAGAAAATGACAGACCAATATCCCTCAGGAACAAAGATGCGAAATTCTAAACAAAATTTTGGCAAATTGAATTCCATAACATATTTAAAAAATATTTTATATTATACATTATAATATCTTATACCAAGTGGGTTTTATCCTAGGGATGCAGAATTGGTTTAACATTTGGAAATCAATCAGTGTAATTCATCACAATGACCACAATAACAAACTAAAAAAGAAAACCATACGATCATCTAAATAGATGCAGAAAAACATTTCCCAAAATCTGACATTCAGGGGTGGATGGGTGGCTCAGTTGGTTAGAGCACTAGCTCTGGGCAACAGGGCTGCTGGTTCGATTCCCACAAGGGCCAGCGAGCTGCACCATCCGCAACTAGAATAAAGTCAATGAGCTGCAGCTCAGCTCCTGGGTGGCCAGATGGCTCAGTTGGTTGGAGCGCGGGCTGTCAACCACAAGGTTGCCGGTTGGACTCCTCCACTCCTGCAAGGGGTGGTGGGCTGCGTCCCCTGCAACTAACAACGGCAACTGGACCTGGAGCTGAGCTGCACACTCCACAACTAAGATTGAAAGGACAACAACTTGACTTGGAAAAAAAAAGTTCCAGAAGTACACACTGTTCCCCAATAAAGTCCTGTTCTCCTTCCCCAATAAAAAATCTAAAAAACCAAACAAACCAAAAAAATGTGACATTCATTCTTGATAGAAAAAAAAAAGGAATTCCCAGAAAATTAGGATAAAAGGGAACTTCATAAACCTTCTAAGGGGTACCTGTGGAGGGTGGGGGAGCGGGAAGGAAGTGAAGGAAAGGAGCAGACCTCCTCAAAGACATAGGACTGGCTGAGCTGGGTACCTGCAGGTCACCAGAATTGCTAAAACATCTGTCAACGCTGGGACTGAGCCTTCTGAAATGAAAGTAGCCTTCATACTGGTTTCTACCGGGGATGTTTAATCACGTGTAATCTGATCACTTGTAATCTGGGCAGCATCCTTGAACTTGGATCAGCCAACGAGTTCTGCCAAGGGACATAGATCTTTGCTTTGATACTTTAATAATATTAATGGTGATGATAGTGATAACAGAAATAGCTGAAAATTATCGCGTCGTCACTGTGTATCAGGCATTGTGTAAAGTTTGATATAGATTAGTTCACAGAATCTTACAACAAGCCTATGATGGAAGTACTTTTAAAAATGTTAAAGATAGGAAACAGAGACACGGAGAGGGGAAACAACTTATCCAAGGTCATACATTTACATAGCAGGACATAGGCATACTCACACACTCCAGACAGTGGTCAAGTCTTAAGGCATTCTGGGTAACTTCAGAATTGATTTTCTCATACCACATGATGGTACACAACATCTACATGGAACAAAAAGTGTAACGAATTGGTCAGAGGGTTAAAGATGGAGCCCAGGGACGAGATGGTGCCAGGAGGTGCGGGATCATACTGGTGGAGATGATGGGGGGGCGGACAAGAGCGGGACCTCTCTCCCGCTAACTCTCTTCATCGTTCCCCAGCCCGAGGTGGAAGGGGTGTCCCGCCGCAGAGATATGCTGCCCTGAGCCTGCAAGAGGGACTCTGACGTGCCTGGCATGCTCACCCTAAACTGGAATTGGGGGGATTGGACCTGAACTGCCAAGGAGCCTGGCCCCAGACATACTGGCAGGGCTACTACATCCACCATCAGGACGTGACACAATGCCCAAGGTTTTTATGTGCCCAATGACAGTCATTCAAGCCTGTCTCCTTGTGAGGAGGCCCAGGTTCCAGCTTGTCTTTGGGAGTACCCCTGACACCTAGCTGAGCACATTGGGATACCAATTTCACCCCCACCCTGGGAGTAGAAGCCCTGGCGTCCATGGGGAGGATAAGGGGCAATGATGCATGTTCCCCTGCCTCCTATGCCTGACCCTTTGCGGTTCCTCCATCCCAAGGCCACTTGACTCAGGCCTGTCCTCTCTTCCCCTGAGTTCCAGGTACCATGGCTAGAAGTGGCCACTTTACTCTTGAGCAGATTCTGTACCCACTGGCCAGAGACACCCCCACCTGCCAATGCAGCTGTAGACTCAGGACTGCGCAGATGCTCCCTCCTCGGGGAAGACTTTTCAGGGATCCACAGCATCCAATATCCCTTCAGCAGAGCCTGTTAGAAACTTTCTCCCTACGGCTGAAGTCCTCATTAGCTCAGGAACCCCATGAGGGTAGAGACCATGTCTTTTTTTAATCTCTTGGCAGTGCCTGGCACAGAGGAGGGGCCCATTATGCTTTTTAAAAATACAAATAAACATATATAAAGTGAAAAAATCTATAAGGAATTATTTTATATATAAGGAATTATTTTATATATACAAAGGATTATATATAACGTGCATTGTGTCAAGAATGATATAAAGAACACATGTGGGTCATTTATCCAGAAATAATGACAATTTACTTGGAGTACATTGGTCTGACATCTCATTTACAGTGGTTTTATAAATTGAATAGAGATTTATCAAATATGTGTGAGGTAAGCCAACAGATATGAAACTTTTTTTTCCACCTGTGATGGGACTGTGGATCAGTCTATATGTGCTTGGAATAAATATGTTAACTCTGAGAAAATTTGTACCAAATGCATTGCTGATGAAAACCGAAAGTAGACATTTCAGAATCACTTCCTTTGGGTAAATGTTGTCAGTTTAATTAATTAATTAAAAATTTAAAAATTACCAAGGACCATATCAGATTATTATTCCTACCAAAGGAGCTACCTGGGAGGACCAGTGGTGTTTGTCACTGTCCATTACATCTCAAAGGGGGTTTCACTGCTCAGCTTGTAGGTTTATATTGATCATTTTGCTTGACTATTAAATATTTTCATACTTGAGCCTTGTTTTATTTATAAGAAATAATCATACTCACCACAGAATTTCCTCATCAGAGTAAATCTTTAATAAAAAAATTACAGGACTGTTATTTGGTTTAATTATTAGTTTTTCTCCCCCCCCCACCTTTATTGAGAGGTAACTGACAATAATTTTTTTCTATTCATTTGATCCTTGGGTTTGGAAATTGAAAATATACAAACCTGCACACTTGTTTAATTTTATGAACACATGGAAATATCATATATATCATATAATGAACTGTTAAAAAATTAATCGAAAATAAAAGAACCCTGTCTGTTGGTTTAACAGTGTGACTTTCACCAATTTGGATCGCAGTGACCACAAATTCAAATTACTGCTCAATGCATTTTGTTAAGAAAGACTTTTTTTTTTTTTTTTTTACTTTAAAAAATAAACCTTTATTGTAGAATAGTTTTAGATTAAGAAAGACTTTTTATAAGGACTGTTAAAAGGAATGTTTAGGTTCACTTGTAAATTTTCCACATTTTGACCCCAGGATTGTGTATTAAAAATCTCTTCAAGGAATATTCAAAAGTGGAAACTTCCATACTCTGCTTTACATGGACAATTACTCCCATTGGCTGGGACACCCAAAGCCCACGTCCTCTGCGTAGCTATTGGTCTGCCAGTGGCTCTTCGGAGTCTCAAAGTCCAGTCTCTTCTCGTTCTAAATGCTAGGGTGAAGTAGAGCCTATCAATGCCTATGGCATCCCAAAGCCCGCCCTCCACTGCACCGCTATTGGGTGACCTCGCTGCCTGTCGGGGACCTGGAGCACTGAGTGTCTCACTCCAAACCGCCTCGGGGGCCTAGCGGAGCGGATAGTTGAGGCAGCTCAGTTGGGCCAGTGAGGCACTCAGTTTTGTCTCGGTCTGTGCGTGGTCACCTCTCCCGACACGGGTAGCTAGCTGAGCGGGAGGCTGAGATGGGCTCTCGGATGTGGCATTCTCCAGGCGGCGGCAGGGCGGGTGAGGGTGGTGAAGGTGGGAAATGGGAGTGGCTGGTTTAGAGGAGAGCCTCAGGCACGCTGGACTGCTGGGGTGGATCCAAGATTCCTTACAGAGGGGCGTGTCCCTGGCCTACACCCTTGTTCAAACACTTTTTACCAAACTTGAATTGCTGGAGTTCTCTCTCCTCTGTCCTTCCGGTTAGGGCAGCCTGAACCTCAATTCGCTCAACTGTGAAACGGGTAGGGTTACAACAGTGGTTGGTGAACACTTCAGATTTTGTATGTTTTTCAGACATGTTTCAAAGAATTGAAAATCAACAATTATAAAAACCAACAACCATTTTAAAATCTTTTAAAATTTCTAGGTGGATAATTTCAAGGGGAATGTCAGAAAAACCATAATCAGCTACTTCAGGTTTTAATATATGGTGCGCTTGATGGTTTTTAATGTGATGATGATGATGATGATGATGATGATGATAAAAACCCAAATCACTTTAAAGGCCTTCATGACTTGTTAACTACCTGTGAAGTACTTGGCTGAAGTCGTGCCAGTTAGGATGGGTTTGGAGTGAGTCCTTGAGGGAGAAAGCTTTGCCCTTTAGTGAGCCATGACCCTCTTCCACCCTCCGGATGTCCCTCCTTTCTGGCACAGCATGTCGAATTTTGCTTACCTTTTTGTAAACGTTGTGCAACGGAGCCAGAAGTCTGTCTTCAAATACTGCCTAGAAATTAAAGTTCTGAAATAAATTAAATAATATTCAAATGAAATGAAATTTAAAATGCACTCCCCACCCCCGACATTATTCTTCCTTTTGGAGCCCCTCACTGAGCTCCAATAGTTGTTTCTGACCCCATGTGGTGCCAGGGCTGCTCCACTGGGAGATGGGGATGCCGGCTCTAGGGCTTCGAATCAGAAAAGAGAATTAAAAAAAAATCTCTAATCACTAAGAATTTGTAAGAATTCAACATTATATTTGAAGCCCCTTTTTTGCCATGCTCTTTTAAATTGAGGTATATTTTACATACAATAAAATGTACCCATTTTCAGTACAGAGTTTGATGAATTTTGATAAATGCATACTGAACTGTCCAGTCACCTCCAAAAGTTCCTTCATGCCCTTCTCAGTAATTCTCCCGCAAGACAACTACTCTGCTTTCCTTCACTATAGATTAATTTTGCCTGGCTTAGACGTTCATACAGATGGAATAATACAGTATTTCTCTTTTGTGTCTGGCTGCTTTCACTCGATCTTATGTCTGCAAGATAGACACATGAAGTAGTTTGTTGCCTTTCATTGCTGAGTAGTGTGAAAAATAATATAAACGGAGCCACTTTAAAATGGAGTCAGAGCTGCTATCCCAGAGGAACTGCCTTGCACATCTTACGCCTCAAACCTATGGGATTCATAAACTGGGCAAAATAACCTTTGGACTGGACCTAAAGCAACATGGAATCCCCAAAAAACTGTTTGCAAAGATAACAAGAAAGCAGATACTATGACTAATGGACTGAAAAGTTCAAAACATTCTTTAGCATTAGCATCACTGTTAGCTGATTCACAATTACAGAAATGCCTTCCTTCTATTGATGTAATTGTTCCCCATCGCTTTCTCATAAATACTTCTTGCCTTGCCTCCTAATGGGAACACTATTTGGGTTTCTGCCTGAATCAGTGCTTTCCAAATAGCTCTTCTTTGGATCTCAAATCAATGCTCGTTGCCTCTCTCTTTGGCCTTCTAATTTTAGGTTAACAGTAGTATTCCAGGATCCAATTTTTGTGTTTCTTTGTCAGTTCTTTTGTTGCTGGACACTTGGTCTGTTTGCAGGGGTTTTTTTGCTATTATGAATAAAGCTAATATGAACATTGGAGTACAAATTTTTGTGTGGGTACATTGCAGTAGCACGCTGTGCCTGGCTCACCAGAGCCAATTTTGCAAATCTCAACTCTGGTTCAGTGGTGTCATATTAGTAGCTTGAAATAAGCCATGGTGGGAGTGTTTATGTCTTAGTTGGCAAACACTACAAATTAGAGCTTTTTTCCTGGACAGCTGGTTGTTAAACATTTACGAGCACGCCATTGGACATGTTTTCATTTCTCTGGAGTAAATACTGAGAAATGAGACTGCTAGATTGCATGGTATGTGTATGTCTAACTTTATATGAAGATGCCAAACTGTTTCCAAAGTGGTTGTACCATTTTACACTCCCAAGGGCAATGCATGAAAGTTTCTATTGCTCCACATTCTCATAAATATGTGGTATTTATTCGCAGTATTTTTCATTTTAGCCATTGAATGGTGAAGATCCTAATAGAAAAGAAACGATGGGAAATAGAGGTCATATGACAACCTAGTAAGCAGAACTTTTGTCTCTTTCCTTATAGGCAGAGAAAGCACTTAATAAATACAAGTTGAAGTATGTTGAGGCTCCCTCACCTAATGACCTTTCTCTGATCCTTCCCACTTCATCAGAGGGATGCTGAGGCTCCAAAGAGGAGAATGTAGTCACTTCAAACAACAGGCTGTTCAAAAAATTAAAAGTGAAATCTCATGCCAACCGGTGAATCCTCCCCGCAGAGGTAGAAAAGAATTACATAGTTATAGAGAGGTACCTCGGTTTTCCAACGTCTCCGTTGACGAACATTTCGGTTTACAAATGCCGTAAACCCGGAAGTAAATGCTTCGGTTTTCAAACACGTCGAACATGTCCCGCGGCTTCCTCTGAGTGCAGGATCCAGATGCCTGGCTGTCGGCTGTTTTCGAACGTTTCAGAACTCGAACGGTCTTCCGGAACGGATTACATTACGAAAGCGACGTAGCACTGTATTATCAAAAAGTGTAAAACCAGACTGCAATGTGCATCACAAGCAATTCGCTAAAGAGATTGTAAGGACAGTAAAACCTCATCCTTTAAATGGCTGGGGAGATACAAGCCATTACATACATGTTCTCAAGAAAGGCAATAACTTGTCCTTAAGTAAGAGAACTTGACAGTACCTTTTGCTACACAGTTCATCTCAAATTTACCTGGTAACTGGGGTAGCCATCTGTCTTTATCCAAAGGAAAAAATAAAACACCTATCTCTCTGACAAGCAGCTAACAACTTGGAGCCAGACGCGTTGGTCAAATTCCTACCTGACGGAGATGGGGCGCTATCTTTGTTGATGTTTACATTTCAGAGAGATGACCACAACATCCTTGGGTTGTAAAACTGGCAGGAAGCCTATTTAGCTTGTAAAAAGATTTACATACATCTCGAGGGGACAAAAAAATTTACAAGTTTTCTAAAGGAAATGCTCTAAGAAAAGGGAGGGTGGAAAGTCTCTTTCACTTTTCACACCAGGTAAAAGTCATCTTTTAAAAAATTGTATTTACCCCTTAATTCCTCCATACATTTCCCTGCACTTGTGTCCCATTCCAGGTCCACACTTCCCTCCCCTCTTCACCTGGCCATCTATGACTAGCCTCACAAAATACTTATCAACCCCATTCCTAAAGGACAGCTCTCGGAACAGCAGGCCGCTCTTCCTAGGGCCAGACCCCCACACTAGAGACCCGCTGTTATCTAAGGCTAGGACTTCAGTCTTTCAGAATTGGAAAACGTTGCTGCTATTTGATCTGATTCCAACCCATTTCAAAGACGGTAAAACGGAGACCCAGGAAACTCCCAACCGGCTACTTAGGCCTCCGGGTCACTGGAACAAAAAGGGGCATTTAAGGATCCTCCGCCCAGATTCAGGAAGCCCTAAAGTCAGACCCAACTGACCGAAAAAAGCCCCGCTTTATTCTGCCACGATACGATTGGGTTAAAGCCCCTGGCACGCAGGTCTCTTGACTGCGCCTGCGCGACTCCGGACTTGCGAATTTGCCCCAGACCCTGACGTTTCAGGCAGCCCCTCCTAATCCGGAACAAGACCCACATTCCGCCTAACTCGCCTTGATAGGCGTGACCCTGATCCAATAAGGATAGAGGGCTGAGTCCTGTGGAGCCAATGGCGAAAGTCCGAGGGGCGGTGGAGGCGGACTCTATGAGGAAACAAGAAGACAGGCCCAAGATGGAGGCGGCTGCGGCCGTTGCAGCTTGACAGGTGAGGGCGGGCCCCGCAGGGTTAGGTTTCTGGAGCGACCGCCAGGCATGGGCAAGGAGCCGGGACGGAAAGCTTAGCTCCAGGGTGGCTGCGCCTGGGCCCCGGTGCCCCCTGCCCGGAACCGGAGGAGTGGTTTGACCCGGGGCGAGACCATCGTCGACAGCGGGGGGTAGTGGTGGGTAGACAGGAATAGGGGTGCAAGGCTGCGGGGGATGGTTTCGCCCGTCGCGTATAGTAGCACGCCTGCGCAGAGTTGGAAGGCACTCGGTAGGCGGGGCAGGGCTGAATGGGGCCAGGGCTGTGGTGTGTTGTTCCCAGATCCCCTGTAAACCTTCTTAAGGTATCTGATGACCCTTCTTTACCAACAACGGGGAATGCATGGGGACGCGGCTCACTACTCGCTTGCTTCTTCTGGATCATTGTCTGACCCACTAGGAGAATGTTTGAGGATTACCCCCTTACTCCTTAACCCTCACCAGCCTCCTTCCATTATCACCAGAAATATGTCTGTCACCCCTTCTAGTTGTCAACGAGAATTTTGGAGCCTCCCTGCTTTACCTCCATTCATCTCACCTCAGTAATGACTAATGATTCACCATTATCCTCCTTTTCCCCATGACAGTGTCCAGTGACCACCTTATCCATTCTTCTCCCCATTACAGTCTCTAGTGATCTCTATTACATCTTCCTTCAGCATAATGTCTGCTGAGCCTTGTGATCTCCGTCACAGTCTGGTGACTCCCATTAGCCACCTAACAGTGTTTGTGAGCCTGCCATCATTATGGCAGGCCAGGGCTTAGGGGTGCCCACAGTACCCTTAAGAACACTCTTTGGTGCAATCCCCATATTCCCCAAACTAAGGGCAATAGCTGATGATCTTCCATTCGTTCCCCTTCACTCTGTCTGTGACTCCTCCCTCAGCACAGTGTCTGGTAACCCCCTTATCCATTAAAAAGCTGGGACACTGTTCGTGTCTATTATGTACCTGACACGCCCCAGTGCACCGTGGGCTGCCTTCCCCATTAGCCCCCAGCACAGACTTGTGTACTCCTGTTTCCTCCAGGACAGTGTGTGCTGTCTCTCCTTGTGTCGTCCCACCCCCACCTGGCCCCATGCAGTGAATCCGAGATCTTGGCTGGGCTGAGCAGAGGAGGAACTGGATCGGCTTCAAAGTGTTAACAGGCTCCCTTGGGCTGCTGTGTGGAAATTAGGCTACTGGGGGTGACGTGGAGCCTGGAGGTTGAAATTCTTTTTGTTTCCTGCCACTGTGCTTCCAGACTATCATTACTGGACCTCTGAATTCCTCCTCTGTCTTCTAGGAGCCCCATGGCACCTGCCCAGCCCCGCCTCAGGCCGTCTTGACAAAGTCCTAGGCTCCATGGAGCCACCACGGGGCCCCCCTGCCAACGGGGCCGAGCCGTCCCGGGCAGTGGGCACTGTCAAAGTATACCTGCCCAACAAGCAACGCACAGTAGTGAGTCTGAAGGGAGCAAACCTGGCAGGGGTGTGGATGGACCCAGTTGTAAATCTTGGGTCAAAAGGGTAACTGGGGCTGGGAGGAGGCTTTGGTCGAGGGGTGGGAGAGTTAGTTGGGGCCCCTGTTGGGCAATGATCCCCCACATCTGCACAGGTGACTGTCCGGGATGGCATGAGTGTCTACGACTCTTTAGACAAGGCCCTAAAGGTGCGGGGTCTCAATCAGGATTGCTGCGTGGTCTACCGGCTCATCAAGGGGTAAGTGTGGCATACACCTCATCCTCTGCCTGCCGGGTGCCCAGCCTCCCAGCCCCTCCTCAGTGTCATCCGACTCCTGCTCTCTGTTGTGGAGTCTCTGTTGTTAGTCTTGCCTTAGTTCAGTGAATTCGTGAGTCCATCCAGCTTTTGTTTCATTACTTCATTAGTTTATTGGCCTGTAAGGTTAACATCTCACTCTCTCTTTGACCCCCAAGTCTCCACCCTGCTCCATCACCTCCTCCCAGAGTTCATCTCTTTTGTTCTTTCACTTTTTCATCAATTTGTTAGCTCTGTGCTACCTCCATTTTCCCATTGCTGAGTTGGGCCTTGCTGACCTTCCATTTATTCTTCTGTTCTGAGGTTCCTTAATTTTTTTTTTCAATTCACACATTGCTATGTATTTGTTGTTTTCATGCCTCATCAGCTGTTTTTTCAGGGGCTTCCTTAGCACTTCTGAGATTTACTTGTTTATTCACCATCTCATTTGCTTCTCACCTTGTGGTTAAGAGCATGGCCTCTTCACACTGTCCTGCTACTCATAGTCCCTTGTGGCTTTGGGCAAGTCACTTTATCCTTCTGAGCCTTAGCTTCCTTATCTGTAAAATGGGGGTAAGGATAGTAGCTAGTTCCTAGGGTTGCCGTGATGGGAATGAAACATGGTAGATGTTGCTCCGTGGATGCAGACTCGGAGGTACTTTTAGGGGTTCCCTGCCTCCCCGAGGCCCTGTCCACCCTCCCACTCACTCCTTTCATACCTCCTGCAGGCGAAAGACAGTCACTTCCTGGGACACTGCCATTGCCCCCCTGGATGGCGAGGAGCTCATTGTGGAGGTCCTTGAAGACGTCCCACTGACCATGCACAATTTTGTGAGTGCAGGGTGGATAGTGGGTGCAGACCCTGGGCGTGGGGGGAGGGTCCTTGACCAGGCCTCAACCTTCCCTGCTTTGTGGCAGCAGGTACGGAAGACGTTCTTCAGCCTGGCGTTCTGTGACTTCTGCCTTAAGTTTCTGTTCCATGGCTTCCGCTGCCAAACCTGTGGCTACAAGTTCCACCAGCATTGTTCTTCCAAGGTCCCCACAGTCTGTGTAGACATGAGTACCAACCGCCGACAGTGAGCCTGGCCTGGGGTGGATGGGGGGATCGGGAGGACAGATGCCCAGCCACAAGGTTGTTACAGAGAGCTGACCCTTGTCCCCTGCTCTATGCCCTTAATGTCCTCAAGGTTCTACCACAGTGTCCAGGATTTGTCCGGAGGCTCCAGACAGCATGAGACTCTCTTGAACCGCCCCCTGAATGAGCCGCTAACCCCCCAGGGTCCCAGGTAGGGATACTTTAGCTGAAGAGCTGCTGCCGGGAGAGAAAGATCTGGAGGCCCCTGTAGACCACAAGCCATTCTTTATTCATTCATTTACTTGACAAACATTTGTTGGACACCTACAAGTATGAGTAAGGGCATGGAGCGGTGGGACCTTGGGCAAGTCACCTAATCTCTCTGGCCCTCAGTTTTCTCATCTGTAAAGAGGGGATAATGTTACTTTTTGTCACATAGGGTTCTGGTGAGGCTTAAGTGAGTTAAGACATGTCAGGTGCTTAGGACAAGATCTGATACAGAGTATAAAGGTTCTCCTTATTAATTATAAATATATACGTATGTATGTATATGTACATCAAAGCATCTAACTACTTTATTAATTCTTCCAGTATAATCATGCTCAGGCCTTCCCATTTTGAAATATATATATTTTGTCATAAATTCCCTTTTATTTCTCCTTTATGTTAAGTATTATAAGACTATATAGTATTTCTATATTAAAATGATTATTGCTCTAATATATCATAAGTTTATAAAACATGTGTTTTCTATGTCTATATTATATATTTTATAATGTTTATACTTGTACGGTATATGTTAATGTAGCATATGTTATATTTATAATATTTTTGTATAATGTAGAGCATCATATATTTTCATACAATATATAAAATACTAAAGTTAGGGCATTATGTTATATTTAATTGGGGATGTAATTGAATTAATTAAATGATGAATTTCAGAATAGTGGAAGGGAACATTAAGAAATGTTTTTGTGGGTGGCCGGTTAGCTCAGTTGGAGCGTGGTGCTAATAACACCAAGGTTGCCTGTTCGATCCCTGCCTGGGCCACTGTGAGCTGGGCCCTCCTTAAAAAACAAAGTTTTTGTAACATTATGTATATGTAGAACATGTATGTAGAACATATATAACATTATAATATGTATATTTTGAAACATTGCCATTTTAGTATAGAGCATATTTTATACATTATATAGTACATAATATATTTGAATAGTACATATTGTTATAAAGTATGATATATATTACTCTTTCCCCCACAGTGTGGCTCACTGTCCCTTCTTTAGGTCTTTGCTCAAACATCACATCCTTAGAGAAAGAAGCCTTTCCTCACATCATAGTGACACTTTCTGTCTCCTCATTTTGATTTATTTTTTTCTTTATTGAATCGATCAGACAGATTAAATATTTCGTTTTTTTTAATTTCTCTCTCTCCTTTCTGGAACTCAGCCACATGAGGGCAAGAACCTTTATTTGTTTTGCCCCCAGTTTTATTTCCACTACCAAGCATGGTATCTGTCACATGGCAGGCACTCAATAAATGTTTCTAGAACAAATGAATAATAGTAATGACGGGATATTTACTCTGTGAGCTAAACACATGTTTAGGACGGCACGAGGGTGGCGTGGCTGCTTCTGTACATGTGACAGTGATTCCACAGCCTTTCCCCTGGCAGCTCCTGCACCCAGCACCGTGACGCTGAGCACTTCCCCTTCTCTACCCCGGCTAATGCCCCGCTCCAGCGCATCCGCTCCACATCGACCCCCAACGTCCATATGGTCAGCACCACAGCCCCCATGGACTCTAGCCTCATCCAGGTGGGTGTCGAGGGGGGCAGTGTCGGGGGACCACTGGGCAGAGGGGAGAACCTTTGCTGTTGGCCTCAGCGCCCTCTGTCTGACCCTGTCCCTCTTCTTCCAGCTCAGTACCCAGAGTTTCAACACTGACGGTGAGCCCCCACTGCCTGCATCCTGAGCGCCCCCTCCCCACTGCACTGGCGTCCACTGACATTCTCTCCACAATCACAGCTGCTGGCAGTAGAGGTGGTGGTGATGGAGCCCCCCGGGGGAGCCCCAGCCCGGCCAGCGTGTCCTCGGGTAGGAAGTCCCCACATTCCAAGTCCCCGTCAGAACAGCGGGAGCGGAAGTCTGTGGCTGATGACAAGAAGAAAGTGGTAAGCTCCAGGGAGAACCTGTGGGGGGCACCACAGGCTGAGTGATACGGGGAGTGGGCAGGCCCCTGAGATGCCGCCCATATGGCCCACAGAAGAATCTGGGGTACCGGGACTCGGGCTATTACTGGGAGGTACCACCCAGTGAGGTGCAGCTGCTGAAGAGGATCGGGACGGGCTCGTTTGGCACCGTGTTTCGCGGGCGGTGGCATGGCGATGTGGCTGTGAAGGTGCTCAAGGTGGCCCAACCCACAGCTGAGCAGGCGCAGGCCTTCAAGAACGAGATGCAGGTGCTCAGGTGAGATTGCCCATGTATGTGGAGGGGGGCGAGGGCAGCAGGCACGGCCTTGGCACCTCTGGGGAAAGGCTGTGCTCGGGGAGCTTCTGCACGTCACCCATGTTTGTGTCGTGTGATAACCGTAAGCGTAAGTTGGTTATCAAGGGCATGCCTTTCCCCTCTGGGAAATGGGTCTATTTAGAGGACCTCTGATGATGTTATTGTTTGTGTTTGGGTTAATACTGATATTAATTAGTGGCTCTGCCGCCAAAACATGGGTCTTCTCGTTGGCCTGCCGTGCAATGGGTATGGCCGTACGACGCCATTAGTAGCATCACGCTAGTGAACTGCATCGCCAGGAAGGCTCGCAGCCTTCCTTCCTTCTCTGCTTGTCCTGCATCATTTGTATTATGTTTATTGTTACAGTCTTGTCATTAATTATAAAACTGCCATCATTTAAAGAACAGTGTTACAGTTGACCCTTGACCAACAATGGGTTTGAACTTCCTGTGTCCACTTATACATGGATTTTTTTCCAATAAAGACTGTACACATATTTTTTTCTTCCTTATGATTTTCTTAACATTTTCTTTTCTCTAGCTTACTTTATTGTAAGAATATAGTATATAATACATATAACGTACAGATATGTGTTGGTCAACTGTTTGTGTCATCAGTAAGACTTCCGGTCTACAGTCGGCTATGAGTAGTTAAGTTTTTGGGGAATCAGAAGTTATGTGTGGACTTTCAACTGCATGTGTGTGGCGGGGGTCAGTGCCCCTAACCCCTGCATTGTTCAGAGGTCACCTGTATTAACTATAATCATAACCGTTGTTTAATCATTATTTAATTCAGGGTTATAGTTACTCAATATAGCATTAATACTATATTAATTCATTTGCACCGAGAAAGCCTGGTGTTCCCTTTTTGCCATTCTAGTTACTGCCATTCCTAGGGTTGCTAGCATGGGCTTTCCCCTCTGACAAATGGGCACAATTACGTTACAGAGCTGATGTTATCACCATTCCTCATGCTATTTTAACATTTATCTTCATAATGGATGCCACAGTAAGAAAACTTCTTTCTCTCTGTGAAATAGCAATGATTTAAACATGCTGGTAATTTGCATTTTATTACTATTTTAACCGTAATCTGACTGCTATGAAGAATGCTCATGTGCCGTATTATCTGCTCTGACGTGACAAAATGGCAGGGCGTCATTGATG
Source organism: Rhinolophus hipposideros (assembly GCF_964194185.1). NCBI lineage: Eukaryota > Metazoa > Chordata > Mammalia > Chiroptera > Rhinolophidae > Rhinolophus > Rhinolophus hipposideros. Next base: position 88,835,576 of record NC_138046.1, on the reverse strand, counting down.
GTACAGTTGACCCTTGAATAACGCAGAGATTAGGGGTGCCGACCTCCCCACGCAGTCAAAAATCCGTGTATAACTTTTGACTCCCCTAAAACTTAGTTCCAGGGCCCCCCCCTCAGATAGCAAAATCCACAGATGCTCAAGTCCCTTATATAAAATAGCGTAGATCAGTGCATACCATTGGAGGTCTGCATGCACGGACCCCACCCTCAGACTGAAAACAATACAGGTATTGATTGAGAGAAATCCATGTATAAGTGGACCCGTGCAGTTGAAACCCGTGTTGTTCAAGGGTCAACTCTATTTGCATTTGTGTTGCTATAATTGGAGTTAATACTTCTTTAAGGAATGACGGTTCTTCTAAATTAGGGCGGATCTATTCATACATGACAGGGAGCCAGGTACCCAGGAGCAGTAACAACAAGGACAGTGAAATTTTCAGAGGGCTTACTTGTGTTCAGTGCTGTTCTAAGTCCCTTACAGATTATCTGCTCACTCCTCCCAACATGCCCATAAGGTAGCTAATATAATCGCCACAGTTTTACAGTTGAGGAAAATGAGGCACAGTGAGGTTAAGTGTCTACCTGAGGTTGCACTGTGAGTACCTGGTGAAGCCTGGATTGGAACACAGGAGCTAACTTGAGTCCAGACCCCAAGCTCTTTACCTCTGAGCCTCTCGTGGTGATTAACAGGATACAATCACACACCACTGATATTTTTACCTGGCATTTATCGATATTGTGATGCTATACCATGAAGAAGGTTGGCATTCCACCTTCTTGTCTGTAAAATGGTCACAGGCCCAGGGCCTGGTCAGGGCCGGGTGTGGCAGGTGTTGATGGTTAAGGTGCTACTGGACTGCGGAGGTGTGGGGGCGCTAATCCATCCGTCCTGCTCTTGCTGGGAGACCCGGATGAGGCAGCTCAGGACAGACGCCCCCTCGTCAAGTCAGCCCAGCAAACACATCGCACAAATTCATTGACTCTGGCCACAGTCTGGCCTTGAGCCTCCTGAAAGAGGGTGGAAATGACGACAGAAGTCAGCAGTGTGCGGTGTCATTCCTGATGTTCAGAAAGTGACAGCTGCTGCTTCCACCGTACCCACACCCTTGCCCTGATCCCGCCCTCCCTGCCTACAGGAAGACACGTCACGTCAACATCTTGCTGTTCATGGGCTTCATGACCCGGCCTGGGTTTGCCATCATCACACAGTGGTGTGAGGGCTCCAGCCTCTACCACCACCTCCATGTTGCCGACACGCGTTTCGACATGGTCCAGCTCATAGATGTGGCCCGGCAGACGGCCCAGGGCATGGAGTGAGCCTCCCGGCCCAGGGATGAGGGAGGGGGCTGGGGTACTGGGGAGGGAGATGAGGTGGCACCCAGCCAATTTGCACCTGCTTCCACCCCCACAGCTACCTCCATGCCAAGAACATCATCCACCGAGATCTCAAGTCGAACAGTATCTACCTGTTCCCGTCTAAGGACTGGGGTGGGGTGAAGACTTAGGTGGATGGCTCTGTGTGTGGGGGGGTGCTTCTGGGAGTGAACAGGGAGGGACATGTGTCACATGGCCTTTGCCAGACGGCAGAGCTGGGGCTCGTGGGGAGCCTGTAATGGGGGTCTCTTGGTCAGGAGTCAGAGTTGTGGCTTGTTCAGGTGCTGTCCTTGGGGACTCTGGTGAGAGTCTGAGGGGTGACCTTGTGGAGGGCATTACAGAGTTTCTGATCAGTCACAGGCATGGCAGGTATGGGCGCCCTGAGGGGGACTTCCTGGTAGGGAGTGACCAGGGCCAAGTGTAGGGGGCACTCATAATTGCTCCCCACTCAAGTCAAGGTTGTGGCGGGTTTGTGTGACACTGGGGGCCTTCTGGTCAGGGTCAGAGGCATGCCTGGTGTGGAGGCGTAAAGGACAGCCTCCCGGTCAGAGTGAGAGGCATGGCTATTGGGAGTCTCTGTAGTGGCCCTTGACCTCGGTGGACATCTTTTTACACGAGGGACTCACAGTGAAGATCGGTGACTTTGGCCTGGCCACGGTGAAGACGCGGTGGAGCGGGGCTCAGCCCTTAGAGCAGCCATCAGGCTCTGTACTGTGGATGGTGAGTTGGGCCAGGCTGCGCCCGGGGCTGGACTGGGAGTATATAGGGATGTGGGCTGCAGGGCTGGGATGTGGGGGGGCCAAGTGGGGATGGGGATGCCAATGCCAGGTGTGGGTGTCTGGACTGCTCACGTGTCACCTCCTCTGGGGGGCTCTGAGTTGTATCCAGTGTGGCTAGTGGGATCTAGGACTATGGGCCGGCCATTTGCTGACCTCCATGGTCCCCCTGCCTGGTCTGGCCTATCGAAGGCGGCTGAGGTGATCCGTATGCAGGACCCGAACCCCTACAGCTTCCAGTCAGATGTCTACGCCTATGGGGTTGTGCTGTATGAGCTCATGACCGGCTCCCTGCCTTATAGCCACATTGGCAGCCGTGACCAGGTGAGCCCCACACCTTACCCGCAATTTCCCAGGCTAGGAGAGTCCCTCAGCCACCAAACCCCAGATCTCCTTTGCACAGACCAAAAATGCCACACTTCTTCCAGAAACCCCAAATTTTGAACTCCCAGAATATTCTGGGTCTCCCATACCCAGAATCCTCTCCTTCCCCCACATCCACAATTCTCTGGGTCCTCAAAGTCTGGAATCTCCTGAATCCCCTATAGCCAGAATCCCTTTAGGCCCCCAAACACCCAGAAGCCCTCTGGACCCCTAGACAACTGCCAGTCCTTTGGCCCAGGTACTCAAAATCCTGCAAATACCCAAATCCCAGAATCCCATTTCTCCCAGAAACAGTATCCCTTTGTACTTCTGGAATACTCACAGATACCCACAATCATTCAGGCCTTGGGTGTCCGACAGGCTTTGGGGCCCTGGCACCCACAATATTCTAGGGCCCAGACTCTCCCAGTTCTCCAGGTTCAAGGCCTGGAATTTCCCAGGCCCTCAGAAACACTGGATCCTCTAGGCTCCAGATACCAATAGTCCTACAGGCTACGTGGACCCATAGTCCTCAGGCCCTAGAGCCCCACAGCAATACAAGCTCCTGAGGGCTGGTATCCTTTAGCTCCCTCCAGACCCAGAAGTTCACATTTCCCCCTGACCCAGTACTTTCCAGGTCCCTAAGCCCCCTAGAAATCTGTGGATCCATAATCCTCTGGGCCCCAGACAGCTGCAATCCTTGACTTACCCAGAGCTTCAATCCCAGTGTTCTGCAAGCAGAGAATCCTTCCAAGGCCTCAGAGACCCAGAATCCTTGGCTTCACAAGATACCACAATCCTCAGAGCCCCAATACCCAGAATGCCCCAGTTCCCCAAAAGGACCCTTACAAGTCCCTGGAAACCCCAAATTCCCCTGGGTCTCACAGCCCGGATCAGCCATTCCTGTGCCCCACCCCCAGATTATCTTTATGGTGGGCCGTGGCTATCTGTCTCCGGACCTCAGCAAAATCTCCAGCAACTGCCCCAAGGCCATGCGGCGTCTGCTGTCTGACTGCCTCAAGTTCCAGCGGGAGGAGCGGCCTCTCTTCCCCCAGGTAGGCCGGGTAGCAGGGCTAGACACCTTGGGGAGGGGACTCTGAGAAGGAGGAAGACTCCGAGGTGTGTGAACCATGCGTGTTCAGGGCTCAGAGGTGTGCAATGTGTGTGTATGCTTCTCTGTAAGGATGGGGTCTGGTGGTGTTGGGGCACTTGTGTGGCTCTGGACACCCCTCCTCATGCGCACCTGCCCCCAGATCCTGGCCACGATTGAGCTGCTGCAGCGGTCACTCCCCAAGATTGAGCGGAGTGCCTCCGAACCCTCCTTGCACCGCACCCAGGCTGATGAGTTACCCGCCTGCCTACTCAGCGCAGCCCGCCTTGTGCCTTAGGCCCCGCCCCCAGCCACCAGGGAGCCAATCTCAGCCTGCCACGCCAAGGAGCCCTGCCCACCAACCAATCAATGTTCTGTCTGCCCTGATACTGCCTCAGGATCCCCCATCCCTGCCCTGGGAGATGAGGGTGTCTCCATGTGCTTTTCCAGTTCCTCTGGATTTGGGGGACCCCCAAAGACTGAAACCCCTGCCTCCTCCATAGTTTGGTTTCCTCTTGGTTTTGGGGATACTTCTAAATTTGGGAGCTCCTCCATCTCCAATGGCTGGGATTTGTGGCAGGGATTCCACTCGGAACTTCTTTGGAATTTGTGCCTGATGTGCCTTCCACTGGATTTTGGGGTCCCCAGCACCCCATTTGGATTTGGGGGTCCCCAGTTTCCCCCGCCATTCAAGGACTCCCTCCTTTCTTTACCAAGAAGCACAGAATTCTGCTGGGCCTTTGCTTGTTTATTTTGCTTCCCGACTCTTCTCGTGGGGTTCAGAGCCGCTGGAGGGTGGGGATGAGTCCAGGCGAGGAGTGGAGATTAGGGGGAGGTGCGGACCACACAAACAGCGCCACTGCACGCATCACCACAGGCGGCACGATGAACGAGGACCACATATGCCAAGCACGGCACAAGAGGAGGCCACGTCAGTCACAGACACAGACATCACGGCAAAGGTGGGGAAGTGGGGGACCACTGGCCTTCTGTGTGCAAAGGATTCTGGGAGGATGGGTAGAGTTTGCATATTTAAGGACAGCTGTCGGAGGCAGGAAAGTGGGGCAGGGGTCCCTGGGGAACTGAGGGATCCTAGCAGTGGGAGGAGCTCTCAATGTGTTGAATAGGGTTGGGGGCAGGTGAAGGGCAATCCTTGTGGGGCTGGAGGGTGGCATTTGAGGAGGTGGGTCTCCAGAAACAGGAGATCCATGGAAGGGGGCTCAAAGGTAGGGCTTTCTTAAGGATTTGGGAAATTCTGATGGGGAACAAAGTGTGCTTGAGAGAGCTGGGACCAGGAGTAGGGTTTTCTGGGAATTTCAGGGCTCCAGGAGGGGAGGCTCCAGGAGGGGACACAGTGGTGTTGGGGCCAGAATGGGTTGCCTGGTGTTTGGGAGCTTCTGGGAAGGAAAACGTACTCTGGGGGACCAGGGGTGGAGGTCTTTAGGAATTTGGAGATTCTGAAACTGAGAAGTAGGTCTTGAGGTGACCGGGAGTGGGCTTCCAGAGGTCTTGGGAATTCCAAACGTGAGAACTGGGTTTAGGACCGGGAGAGAGGTTTCTTGAGGGATTTGGGCATTCTGAGAAGAGGGATCTTGGTGAACCAGGACAGTTGGAGATTCCAAAAGTGAGAAATGGATTCTGGGCCCAGAGAGGGGTTGCCCAGGGATTTGGGGGTTCTCAGGGTGGGGTGTCAGTCGGAGAAGAGGCTGGCGAAAGACTTCCTCAGGCTGCGGATGGTCTCAGCTTTCACCTCGTCCTGGCTAAGGCTGGGCCTGGGCGGGGCTGGCTCTGGAAGGTTGAAGGCATTGGTCAGAGACTGGGATTTGCTAGAGAGAGACAAGGTGGAGGCGTGGGAGGGGGGGAGAGGAAGGGAGGAGGGGGAGAGAAACACAACGTTACCCCAGGCCCGGCCCCAGCCCTGCCCCTGTGGTCCTGGGGCGGTGCCTGTGACCCTCCCCCCCCAGCATGGGCCTGGACCCTGATGGGTTGTCAGACGCAGTCAGGGAGCCCCAGGAGGGCTGGGAGTACTTGGATCCATGTTGAAGTCTGGGACTCATGAGAAGAGTCCTGGGCTGAATTTTCTCCTCAAATCTAGGCTCCGACTGGGAGGGGTTTGACATAAAGGTGAAGAGGGGCAGGGCCGTTTCCAAGCTAAGGGTGAGAAGTGTAGGAGGGAGTGGGGGGGTTCCAGCCAGGACAGGCAGGGAGGGGACAATCCACAGGGGAGCAGTGAGATGGGGCAGTGAGGACTTGAGCTAAAGTGGGGGCATATGAGGAATGGACCACAAGAGGCAGGGGGGGCGGCGGCATGATTTGGGAGGAGACTGAGAAGGACCAGAAGGAATTTGGGGATGGAGCAGAAAGGAGCCTAGACTGGAAGAAAAGTATGCAGACAACTGGAAAGGGTGTGAAGTGACATGGGAGGACTGCGAATTGGGCCGGGGGTGGGGTGTGGTGGGGTGGGGCCTTGGCTGGGAGGGGTCAGGCTGGGCAGGAAGAGGCTAAGTTTGGCAGCAAAGGCTCTGAGATGGGAGGAGGACTTAGTGGGCTGGGCCCGACGGAAGGAGGGTCAGCAAGGTGCTTGCGGTGGGTCCAGAGGGGCTGGAGAGAGGACTCTCCCAGGACCTATTAGGAAGCCTGAACTGAAAGGGGTTTCTCTGGGATTCTGGCGCTGTGTCTCTGGGATGGAGGGAAAAGGACCTGGGATGGAGGGCAGGAGCCTCTCTGGATGGGAGGGGTCTGGCCCAGACTGGAGCGAGCTCTCAGGACCCCTGGGTAGGATCTGGGTCTGTGGAGCTTGGGAGCTGGGGCTGCCCTCCTGGTACAGGAGCATGTTTTGGGAGCAGCAAGGCAAGGGCTGCTGTGGGGGTCCCCTTACTTGAGCTGGGGGTGCGAGGGTCCCCCGGCAGCAGCGGTGGTGGGTTGCGGCACGTCCTGGCTAGGTTTCTGGGCCAGCTGTGGCTTGGTGGGGCGTCCAGCGGGACCCGGGCCACTGGGCCGCGGCTGCTGTGTGGTGGGTGGCCCAGTGCGGGGCATGGGACCCGCCTGGCTGGCTTGGCGGGTAGGGCCAGCAGGGCCTGGTGGTTTCTGGGGTGGGCCCTGGCGCTGCTGACCACCCGGTGGAGCCCCTGAGGCCTTTGGTGGAGCCTGACCAGAGACAGATGTCTGACGGGTAGCCTGTGGGGGGCCCGCCTGTCGCTGGGGAGATGGGGAGGCAGGTGGGCGGGCTGCTGGAGGTGCCCCGGGTCCTCCTGCCACCGGCCGGGATTGGCGGCCTTGACCCTGGGTCAGCGGTGGGGCCTGGGACACAGGCTGCTGGGCCGCTGATGTGGGACTCGGTAGGCGCTGGGGCAGGGGGCTGCCAGCTGGGGGTCCAAGGCCGGAAAGGTGCTGCTGGCCCTGTGGGGGTGGGCGCTGCTGCAACGGGGGTCCCTGGCGTTGGGGGCCTGGGCCTGGCTGTGGAGGGCCACCTGAGGGACAGAGAGAGAGTACACATGTGAAAGCCAGCAAGTTCAGGGGGGGCTGCGGAATGGTAGGGGTCCAGGAAGTTGGCCCCTCACTTACCCTGTGGTGGGGGTCGTTGCTGAGCAGGGGGCCCCACGGGCTGCTGGGAGGTCTGGCGGCCCAAGGGCAGGGCCCCTGGGGACAAAGTCTGCGGTAGAGGAGTGGAGCAGGAGAGGTTAAAAATAGTTACCAGCCAGTGGAGCATCAGCCAATCAGAATAACACGGGTTCCCTGTGTGCTGGGTATTGCCTGTGTTTGTGGTTGAGCTGAGGGGATGTCAGGTTGTTGGGTGGGGACTCCTTCCCGGGGGAGGGGTCGGGAAGCATTCAGGGGAAGTCAGGGTAGCAGCTATTTATCAATTTTTAAAACAATTGGTCATTGCCACCACACATAATGGCGACACCCTTAGCCTGCTGATGTGCTCTGTGACACAGCATGACCCAAGGCTGGCATGCCCACCCCTAGCTGACCTGGCTGTGGGAGCCCCTGCCAGGGGAGGCATCCCGCTGCCGGGGCAGGGCCTGAGCCATCTTGCTGACCACGAGCTCTACGATGAGCTGCTTGTCTTCATCCTGGTGGTCACCGATGAGTGGCATGGAGGAGCCCACAACCTTGGGGAGGAAAAGGGACCGAGTGAGGAGAGAAGTAGGAGGTGCATGTGAGGGTGACAGTGACAAAGTAAGTTGGCAGAAAGAATGGTGGCCGCCACGGAAATGAGCTTCAGTTTGAGAGGCACTGAGGCACAGTGTGTAGAAGGCTGATCTGCAAGGTACGGAGTCATCAAATGAGGAGCCACAGGCCAAATCTGGCCCAGCGCCTGTTTCTGTATGGCCCCCCAGCTAAGGATGGGTTTTATATATTTTTTTTTTTGAATCAAAGAAAGATTTCATGACAGGAAAATTACATGAAATTTCAATTTCAATGTCTATACAGTTTTATCGGAACTCAGCCACCTTATTTTTTTTTAACATATTGTCTGTGGCTGCTTTTGCAGAGTTCAATTGCTTCAATGATACCGTTTGGCGGCAAAGCCTAAAATACGCACTGTGTGGCCCTTGACAGACAGTGTTTGCTAAGCCCTGCTTTATAGTTTGCGAGGTGCTCTGTTCTTTACAAAGAACTTTGTAGTTGACATGGTACTTTACAGTTTACAAAGCTCCCTGCCCTTTACAAAGGACTGTGAAATATATGGCATGTTTAGAGTTTAGAAAGTGCTCTGCAAAGCATTTACTGTTTACCAGGGGCACAGCTGTTTACAAAGAGCTTTAGAATTTTGAAAGTGTTTTGCTTGAATAACAAGGACGTCCCAGTTTACAGAGCTCCTTTTTTATAGTTTTATAAAGCACCTTGCTGTTCACCAAGCACATCCTACTTTATAAGGTACGTTACAGGTTACAGAACGCTTTAGTATCAGCCAGTACTCTTTACAAAGTATAATTTACAAAGTGCTTTACTGTTCGCCAAGGACCTCTCAGTTCACAGAACACTTTAAAGTTTATTAAGTGCTCCGCCATTTACCAAATGGGCTCGGTTCACAGAGCACTTTATAGTTCAACGAGTATTTTGCTATTCACTAAGGATGTCCAAGTTCGCAAAGCAGGTTAGAGTTTACTAAGTATTTTTCCATTTGCCAGCGTGTCCCAGCTCACAAGGCACTTTACAGTTTATTACACATTTTGCCATTTGCTGAGGACCTTCTGGGCCATGGAGTCCTCTGCCGTGCACCTGCTCCTCCCTTTATTCCTCTTACCAAATCTGGATGCTCCCACCTCAATGATGTGATCCCTTCCGTCCTTGCCATGCAGCGCTTCCACGGCGCAGATGTCCAGTCCCCCAAAAATCTCTGAGCACGTATCCACCCATAGCTTGTACCTGCCAAGACATAGGGCAAGGAGCCTGTCAGTGCCTCACTGGGCAGCCACACTCCCCCCCTCACGTCCCCTCCCTGCCGAGTTCGGGCCAGCCACCTGTCAGACATGGCAATCTGCTCGAGCATTGCAGAACCAGTGTTGGTCTTCCAGTTTCCTGACACTGATGTCCTCCTGGTGGGCAAAAGGAGAGAGGACAGAGACTCAAGGGGACCTGGGCCACCCAGGGCAGGGCAGGGGACCCCTGCTCGGGCCTCAGTCTCTCCACTCACATATAGGCCTTGTAGTTCTGCCCAATCTTCTGGATGCGCACATCATATTTGGCATCAATGAAGGGCTCGGCAGTGGCGTATGTCTTGGTCAGTGCCACGACACTTGCGATATCCTGGAAGTCATGCTGGTTGTCCACCTTGACCTGTGGGAGTGGGGTGGGGATGAGGGCCTGGGCAGGGTGGCACAGCAGTGGGTGGTGGGGCTGCCTCAAGCAGGGGTATGCACACAAATGACACAGGTGAGCTGAGTACATAAAAATTTGGTGGATACACCAAGGCACTCACACAGGCATAATACTGGGCCTCCTGGTTTTTACATGTACACACACACAAAGGTGGGTGTATACAACTCTGTGAATATAATAAACACTACTGAATCGTCTACCTTATGTGAGTATGTTTTATGGTATGTGAAGTATATCTTAATAAAGCTGTATGAAAATTGTGTGTATATACGGTATATGCATACAGACACAAAATCAGTTGTACACACAACATACAAACAGAGAAGCGTGGACACACTCCAACATAAAAATTACAAGTCTGCTTTCTACATACACAGAGACCAAATCAGATGTATAGAAAGCACACAGCACCACAAGACGCTTGAATGTAAAAGATGACATGGGGTGTGTTCAGCACAGAGGCATGCGTATACACAGAATGCTACAGACACTAACAAAACAACAGCACACATAAACTTGGCTGAGTGCATGATACAAAATTGGGCCAACAAAATCGAAGGATGTGAGGGAAAGGATACAAATAGATAAAAACACCACAGGACACACAATCACATAAAATGACCCATGTGCATTGAATATACAATATACATCTACATGCATGTGCACAATGCCAGGAGTATACACCATTTACGAACACACATGGACACACCGCACTTGGGGACTCACCTTGCCCATCCCGGAGTGTGCATGCCCCATCTTCACAACCACGGGGTATGTGGTGCTGCTGAGCTGGTAGGATGGAAAGGCAGAGCACGGTCAGGGCAGGAGGGCTGATGGCCAGGGTTGGGGTGGTGCTGAGGGGCGCCCATCCAGCGGGAGCCACATTAGGAGCCATTTCCCAGAAGAGGCAGGTCAGAGACAGGCATACAGCAGCTGGGGCTCACACAGTGCTGCCTAACTCAAAATCAAACCCAGAGCCCTGTCTGTCTGCCCCCCCCCAACCACCCCCAAGTCCCAGACTTTCTGCCTCTGCTTGGATAAGGGTGGGAGCCTTTTCCGGAAAAGGGAAAGTTTGTTTATACAGTGACTGGATGAGAGAAAAGTGAGTGTGCATGCCTGGAGCTGTGGTGGTGAGCATGTAGCAACTGGACCCTTCAACCAGGCCTTGCACGTTAGCCTTGTCCACGTGCATACACAACATAGAAACACACACACAAACCCCTAGAACTCAGATCTACACGACCAAAGCCAGAGATGCCCACGCAGGTTGAGACCCACGAGACGGAGAGACCTGCAACCCACACAGGCTCCAGAGCCCACGTTGCTCTCCAGCTGCACCGGCACCCAGTCCTTCAGCCCAGCGCTCAGCGTGCGGGGCGGGGGCCGGCGCTCCAGGCCAGCCTCCTTGCCCAGCAGCACACACTTAACTATTTTGGGTGCAGACACATACACAGCCCTCCTCCCACCACCCCAATCCACGCAACAGTTAGAGGGGCACACACAACATGAAGGATTACCCATGCAACACAGAGACAACCCTCAAGGCACAGCCACAGAACGCAAAGGCACACACAACTCGGACAGGCACACACAACAGAACTGGACACGTAGTCGACACTCACGGACACACACGCAACCCTCCTAGGCAAACTCACAACAAACAGAGGGACCCACACCACGTACAGAGGTACACACACTTCTAGGTATTCACAGAACCACCGAGACCCATAACACGGAGACCAACACCACACTCCTGGGCACACTAAAAGTATGTAGGGACATGCACACAACGTGCCTTGCTATGTGTACAAACGGAGAGGCATACACACAGCTAGAGACACCCACATCCCTCCTAAGCTTACACACAACACTTGGGTGTGTGCATGGGCGTGCGCACACACACACACACACACACACACTCATTTGCTCACACATTCAGGTACAGGGATATGTCAAGTCTCCCTGATCCTGGGCGGGAGAGAGGGAGCTGAGTTGGGCGACCCCAGCCCCACACAGTACAGGACGCACGTGGGGCCGGCCGTGCCCTCCCTCTGCTGTGCAGACTGCTGCCCCACAGCGTAGAGATGGTATTCCCGGAGGGGTGGCGAGGGCGGTGGCGGTTCCCGACAGGCACAGGAAGCCCGCAGGCTCAGGGTGACCGATTGACCTTCAGGCCTTGCCCGCCCTCCTTCCCGCACTCCCACCTTCCTCATTTCCCAAATGACTGTCGTCATAATGGGGCGCTGAGAGGAACCGTGTTGGGTCGGGCTCGTGAGGATCGGCTAGGTAGTGTTGCAGGGAAACACTGCAGAAGCAGCGCGTGATTTGTGACGTAGCATTCAGGCAACACTCTCAGCTCACAGAGGGGAGCAACACATCCACAAGGATATGTGCAACCTAGACCCGCTTTACAGAGGCACACACAACTCCTAGAAGCAAGACACACACACAGGGCTACACAACACACCCAGGTCCACACATACACCACACATACCACCACCTAAAGGCAAACATTTGACTCTCAAAGGCAGAGACACAGCAGAGAGCTGTGCACAAATGCGCACACACAAGCCCAAATTTTTCTAGGCTCCTCTTTTCCTACACCCTCCTTATTTCCTCTGGACCTGAGCCTGAACACAACACTGTGGATATGTGTCTGTGTGTGCCCGCACATGTGTATCTGTGTCTGTGTGCCCACACTTGTGTATGTGTGCCTGTGTGCCCACACGTGTGTCTGTGTGTGCCTGCACATGTGTCTGTGTGTGCCCGCACATGTGTATCTGTGTCTGTGTGCCCACACTTGTGTATGTGTGCCTGTGTGCCCACACGTGTGTTTGTGTGTGCCCACATGTGTGTCTGTGTGTGCCCGCACGTGTGTCTGTGTGTGCCCACACATTTGCGTGCAGGGATCCCTGCACTCTGGGATCCCCTAGAGAGCCCTAGCTTTGAATCTTGGCCTCTCTTCCTCCTAAGGCCATGGGGGACCCTAGGCAGGTCACTTAATCCTCTCTGGGCCTCAGTTTCCTGATCTGTACAAAGGGTACAATCAGGCACAAGCACTTAGTGTGCTCTGGGGATTGCCAGGTGTCCGCTCTGCATACCCAGGTGGGCCCCACGGTCCCCACAGCCCCCACCCTGCTCCTTAGATGGTCACACACATGGACACCCCTCCACAAAACCCTACCAGCTTCAAAACCTGCACAATAAACCAGATCCACACAACCCCTCACATGTAGACAGTCGGCGAAACTCTGTGCTGACTCATGTTTCAGAATCACAAAGCTGGCGTCAGAATCAGCTTTGGGTCAGTGAAGTGCTGCAGCAGGACTTTCCCTTCTTTCACTTCTCTCTTTGGTCCCGACACTGACTTACTCAGCCCCCTGTCTCATTCACTCTCACTCCGCCACTTTCACAATCAGCTTCTCCAGATTCCTCGTTTACTTCCGCCCCCACTTCAGAGTAATTTCTTCACTCTCATTCCTGGGCAGATCACTCAGTCCTTTGTGTGTCTCAGTTTCCTCATCTGTATAATGAGAATATGAACAGTCTCTAACTCACAGGGATGTTGTGATGAACCAATTAGTTGTCGTGAAAAATGCTCAGCACAATACCTGGCACACAGGAAATCTGCATTCTCTAAAAGTACTGGGTACTATTATTATAATAGTGCTGGGTACTATTATTGGTAAGCCAACACTAATTAACAAGGAGGCAATCAGGACTGACTGAGAGATAAAATACTAAGATTATAGAACAGTGCTTGATAACCAGTAAGCACTCCTCAAGAGCTGGTGGTAGTTTTTATTGTGGTGATCTGGTTGTTGACTGAGTTAATTCAGCTTAATTAGCAAGGGGGTATTGGCGATTGAATGAGAGAATTTACACAAAGACTTCAGGGCACAGTACACAGTAAGTGCTCAATAAGTGATGCTAACAACTACCATTATTGTTATTATTGGTCTGTCCTCGTTGAACTAACAAAGGGTGTTAATCAGCCCTCAGAGCCCTTTCCCAGGACCCCAGGGAAGATTCAGGCAGCATCTGGAAGCTGTTGGGCAGGGATTGCCTCACCCCACCATCTACGTCTACCAGGGCGTTGGTGGGGGGTTGGTGGGGAAGGGGCAGGGCAGGACGGGAGGGTATCAGTTTTCTCCTGACTCACTGGCCTCTTTCACCACCATTCAACTCCCCCCACCCCAATGCTCATTAATTCACGGGCATCTTCCTGCTTGCCAAGCCTGGATTAAGATCCTGGCTCCAGTTGGCCTAGGTTCAAATCCCAGCCATTCCCTGTGTTCCTGGGAAAGTTCTTCAATCCCTCTATGCCTCTTATTTCCTCATCTGTAAAATAGGAATAATGTTGGTACCCATCTCAGAGGCTTATTGTGAGCTTTAAAAAAATGGAATTATAGTTGACATACAATATTATATTAGTTTCAGGAGTACAATATAGTGATTCGATAGTTTATGCGTTATGAAATGATCACCGTGATAAATTTAGTTAGCATCTGTCTCCATGCAAAGTTATAACAATATTATTGACTGTAATCTCTGTGCTGTACATTGCAGTCCCCTGACTTATTTATTTCATAACTGAAAATTTGTACGTCTTTATCCCCTTCACCTATTTTGTCCACCCCCCATCCCTCCTCCCATCTGACAACCACCAGTTTGTTCTCTACCTATGAGTCTGTTTCTGTTTGGTTTGGTTGGTGGTGTTTTTAAGATTCCACATATAAGTAAAATCATGCGGCATTTGTCTTTTTCTATCTGATTTATTTCACTTAGCATAATACCTTGTACTAGGTCCACCCATTGTGAGCTTTAAGTGAGATAAATGATGTTGACTGCCTCGTACACAGTTGGTGCTATGTAAATGCTGACTATTTGCCTGTGTTTTTTGAGAGGGATTAAGACCCAGGCTCTGGCTCCAGGCCACCTGAGTTCAAATCCCAGTTCTGTCCCTTATTAACTGTGATCTTGGATAAGTCACTTCATCTCTCCATGCCTCAGTTACCCCAGATTATATTCTTCCTCCATTCACCTGCTTTATCTCCCTCCACTACTTCTACTTAGCCTCCTCTCTGCCTCCCCACCCCTTCACCAGAACGTTGGGTGTATCAGAGAGGAATTTTTGCTTTTTTTTCTTTGCTTTTTAAGGAGGGCGCAGCTCACGGCGGCCGTGCGGGGATCGAACCGGCAACCTTAGTGTCATCAGCATCACGCTCTAACCAACTGAGCTAACCGACCACCCTTCCAGAGAGGAATTTTTGTGTGTGTTTGGCATACAGTAGGTGCACAAGAAATGTTCACTGAAGGATGAACTAATTCAGGCTTCTGCCATGGGGAGTTTGTGGGTTTGTGGGTGATTGGATAGACTTTGGAGAAAGTTTGGAAGCTTTAGGGAATTGCACTGGGGGAATCCTGCCTCTAAGCCCTCCATTGAGGCCGCCTACAAGGACTGGGGCCGATTTGGAGATGGGGGAGGGGGATGACCAGGGCGAGGCTCAGGGGGAGGGAGAGGAGGGTGAAGCCCGTTTTCGGCAGCCCTCGGCCCGCCCCTTGGCCTCCACTGATGGTGGGCGGATGAGTAATGCGTCCAGGAAGCTTGGAGGCCTGTGGTTTCCGCACTACTGCCACCCCCGCCCCTCGAGTGGACATTTATCCTCCGCTGCTCTGGCCCTGCCGCCATCACCGCAGACCCAGCGCCCAGAGAAGCTACACCGAAGGTAGGCAGGGGCCTGCCTGGGTGGCAGCAGGGCCTAAAGCAGAGCTCGAGCTTTCCTGTCTCGGCTGCCGGACACCTGGCTGCTCAGCCTGGTTGGGTGGGGGTGGAGGGGGGATACCAGGACCCTGGACTGGTGAATGGAAAGGGGGGGAGGGTGCTGGAACTGCTGCCCCAATCCCGGCACTTCAAACTCCTCCGAACCCCTGACATCCATCCCAACTCTCCCAAACTCCTGAAACCCTAATACAACAGAAGCCTCCTAAGCGGCCAACTGCCCTGAATTCCCTCATTGCCCCCCAATCCTCCAGACTCCTAAATCCCCAACTCCCTAAACCTGGAGACTCATCTGCTCCCAAATCCCTCAGGCACCCCCACCCTCTTAAACCCCCCAAGTCCTGCAACTCCCTAAACCCTAAACCTCCTCCAAATCCCTCAGCTTCCCTCAACACCCCCACCTCCTCTATCTCTCAATATGCACAGCTCTGAACCGCCCAACCTCCCCCAAACTCCTCCAGCTCAAAACCCTCACATTCCTCACCCCACTCCTCTCAACTCTCCGACTTCCTCGACCCCTCTAAATCCCCAAACACCACAGCTCCATAATCTCCCCCACTCACCCAGTCCCTTAAATCACTCAAATGTCACAACTCTGAAACTCCTGCCCCCCTAAACTGTGGGCTCTCAAATCCCCACCCCCACTTAAAATCCCCAAGCTCCCCAACCCCTTAATCCCAAGTACAGTCACCTCATCCCCCTCCAGGCTGCTTGGTGGTGGGGGGGACAGGAAGGGGTGGGAGGCCTGCCCAAATCTGAGGATCAGCTGGGCTGGGGGCCTCCCTGAGCCCTCCTCTCTACCTCTACCTGTGCAGAACCCAGCATGGCCCCCTTTGCGCCCCTGGCCTCCGGCATCCTGTTGCTGCTGTGGCTGACAGCCCCCGGCAGGGCCTGTACCTGTGCCCCACCCCACCCGCAGATGGCCTTCTGTAGCTCCGACCTTGGTGAGTTACCCTGCTCTGCCCACATGCTCTGTGCTTTGGTTTCTGCCTCAGTCCATTGGGCTTCACGACGGGGCTCACCTCTAGAACAGTCCCGAACTCAGCCCTGCCCTGACGCTGCTCACCACACCGGCATCCTGGTGGTGCCGATTACTCCAGGCCCAGTCCCGGCTCACAGCCTTTGCACTGGCTGCTACCTCAGCCTGGTACCCCCTGCCCCCCAGGTATCCATCTGGGTGGCTGCCTCAAAAGTCACCTTCTCAAAATTTTAACTCCTGTTCCCTAATACTCCTGATCCCCTTTACCCAACTCTGAAGTCCCCGGTCATACTTAATACCTTCGAACATCCCACAGACTGATCTATTTTTGCTTGTGTTTAGTCTGCCTCCTTCTGGCTAGAATGTGAGCTTCACAGAGGGAAGGGATTTCTGTGTTTTGTTCACTGTTGTGTCCCTAACACCCAGAACAGTGCCTAGCACACAGCAGGCACTCTAGAATATTTGAGTGAATGAACACGTGGTGAATATATGAAAAAGGCTTAAAGCAGTGCCTGGCAGCGTAGGCACTCAGTAAATCAATGCACAGAACTGTTAGTGTGTTGTTTGGCATCCAGTGATTGATATCCAAGTATGTGCTTTGTTAGTATGACTGTTGTGATCGTTTAATTTTTATTGGCTCACGCAGTTCATTTGACTCATTTTACCCCCTCCTCTCCGGCAGTCATCAGGGCCAAGTTCGTGGGGACCGCAGAAGTCAACCAGACCACCTTATACCAGCGTTACGAGATCAAAATGACCAAGGTATCCCTACTACCCTTTCCTCAGCAGTTCCTAACATCTTTCTCCCTGTCAAAAAAAAAATAAAGGAAGGAAGGAAGGAAGGAGAGAGTGAGAGAGAGAGAGAGAGAGAGAGAGAGAGAGAGAGAGAGAGAGAGAGAGAGAGAGAGAGGGAGAGAGAGAAGCCTCTGGCTGTTGGTTGGTGAGCAGGAAGTTAGCTGTGATCTCAGGATGCTGGTATACGAAGAAGGTAGAGTGGGAGGATTATGTCAGCAAAAGAGACTCTTCCCCTCATCCATCAACAGATGTTCAAGGGGTTCAGTGCCTTGGGGGATGCCCATGACATCCGGTTCGTCTACACCCCGGCCATGGAGAGCGTCTGTGGATACTTCCACCGTTCTGAGAACCGCAGCGAGGAGTTTCTCATCGCCGGTGAGGCCCCGCCCCCTCGCCCTGGGCCACGCCCAACCGTCCCTCAGACGCTGCTGGGCATCCTGGGCCCGGCAAGGCTCTGAGGGAAGGGTCCCAGTTGAAATGGGGACCGCCCCCAGCCGGGTCTGTGCTCCAGGGACGCCAATTAGGCGCCGCCCTGACCCCGGCCTAGCCAATCAGAAGCTGCCTGTTGCCTCCCCCCCCCCACGCAGGACAACTGTGGAAAGGGCACCTGCACATCACCACCTGCAGTTTCGTGGTTCCCTGGAACAGTCTGAGTTCTGCTCAGCGCCGGGGCTTCACCAAGATCTATGCCGCTGGCTGTGAGGAATGCACAGTGAGTGCCTGGGCCCTGCCCACTACCCAGAGAGTGCTCCTTGGACTCTTCCCCAAACCATGGCTTGTTTCTTGTTCCCTCTAGCCATTCCTTGTCCCTTTGGCTGCTCCCCAAATCCTTGGGCTGCCCCTGATTTCTCTTGCTGTTCCCCCAGGCCTGAGACCGTTCCTCTAACATTTTGGTTGTACCTTGGCGTGGCTTCTGATACCTGAGGATTCGCTGTTCCCTGGACCTTCTGGCTGCTTCCTGTCCCTCTAACTCTCCTTTGCTATTCTTCTATAGTCCTGATGTCTGTTCCTGACCCCCTGGGATTGTTTCTTGGTTCCCTAGAATGTTCTCCAAGAACCCAAAGTGCTGTTCCCCAACCCACTGACTCTTCCCCAGAACATCTGATTGTTGCTTTCCAGCTGTGACCGTTCCACACACAAGGGCGAGTTACACTGCCCTTCTGACTATCCAGGACTGTTCCCTGATGGCCCTGAATGTCTGCTGACCCAGTGACTGTCTGAGCTCCACGGCTCCTTCCTATGCTTACGTTCCCCACCCGCTAGCTGTTCCCTGCTGCTGCCAGTTGTTCCTCATCCCATGGGACAGTTCCTCAGGAGATCCCCCTGACTGACCCTTATGTCTGTGCCCAGCCACCAAGAAATGGATCCTTTTGCTAGATTACTGTCACATCACCGAACCCAATGACTGCTCCCCCAGTGGGAGGCTGTTCTTGAGTCTGTACCCAGGTGGAGTGATACCAGGTCTCTCCAGCAGCTCAGTGTTGAAAGCTGAGGAGGGGAAGTTCTGTTCTGTCGGGGAGGGCGGGGCAGGAGGACAAGCCCTCAGAGATGTGCGTCTCTTCCCTCTTCCAGGTGTTTCCCTGCTCATCAATCCCCTGCAAACTTCAGAGTGACACTCACTGCTTGTGGACAGACCAGATCCTCACAGGCTCTGACAAGGGCTTCCAGAGCCGTCACCTTGCCTGCATGCCACGGGAGCCAGGGATGTGCAACTGGCAGTCCCTGCGGCCCCGGACCGCCTGAATTCTGCCCCCAGCAGAAGCCAAAACCTGCACAGTATTCACCCCCTTTCCCACTCCTGTCTTTCTTTCTTTTAGACAATGAAATAAAAACCTACCACTCAGCAGGCAGTGTCCCTGTGCAGTGTCTGGGAACAAACTTATGTCAAAGATGACCTGGTGGGACTACCCTGGGGCCAATGCTGAGGGGATGAGCGGTGTAAAATGTTGGCTTTTCATATTTTACATAAAATTTGAGGTATCGGTAATAATTCTATACATTGGCATTAGCATTAGTGATCTGCAATGTCAGCAATTTAACCTGTGTTACCAACCACAACTTACTGGATAATCTCTCTACTCCATACTTTAAAACATTTTACTGATTAATTTATAATTCCTATTTGCACAAGGTTCTCTAGTTCATAAATTACCCACTGCTGCCAAATCACTACCTCACTGGCAAATTCGCCTGTTCACAAATCCCTCCGGTCCACAGGCTCATTGACAAATGCCCCGTCAATGGGCTAACAGTTCTCCTTGTTTCGGGCACTGTCCTGATGCCATCCAGTGAGGGCGTTCTGCCCCGTCCAAGTCTGTGGCTGTTACTGTCCCCACCCTTAGGTCTTACACTGTGAGTCTGACTTGAATGAAAGGGAAAACGCCCCTGGGGTCTGAGACTCCCCCCCCAACCACATAACCCAGCCAAGGACTCTGGAAGAAGGGGTGGCCCTGCCACAGCCCCCTACCATGGCCTGCAGGAGACTCCTTGGAAGTGGTTGTTTGGGGAATAGGAAGGATGGGAAGAAGGTATGATCTGGAAATCCCCAATCTCTGCCCTTCTCCCCCTTCTCCCACCTCTCCTTCCCTCACTTCTCTGACCAACTTTGACAGCAGTGAAGTGCAGATAAGGGTTCAGAATCAGAACCAACCAGGTACGTTAGCTCAGCCACCCCCCCACGCCTCCCCTTATACAGCTGTCCCCTCACCGAAACTGGGGCCTCTAGGTCGGAGCCTCACCTTTCTGGCTCATCTTCCCCCATAAAACCTTAGCTAGAGACCCTCCGAACCAACATTCCCTTCCTTAGGCCTTCCTGCTCCCACAGCTGGTCCCAGGCCCTTCCAGTCCCTGGCTCTTGCCTTTTTCACTCTGAAGGTCCTCACTCAGCTGAGGGCCCTGGGAACCAGAAATTTAGATTGGTGCAAACATTCCGTGGAACCCTCCAGTGACCTGTTGCTCTGAATCTGCTTGAAAAAAAGCTGCAAAATATCTTCTTTGGTGGAGAAAAGGACGCCTCAATTCCCTTCCATCAGACTACCCACTGCTCCTGCCAATACGAACCCAGGTCTCCTCCAGAGGGGCCCCTGGATCCTCTGTGGCCCGGTCCTTTTGCATCCCTAGAGGTTCCCCCAGGGCCCAAGGTATGTCCTAGCTCGGGATGTGTGCATTTTGAACACCCACTGCTCATCTGCCGGTGCAGAGCACCTCAGTCTAGCAATTTTTACATCAACATCTATTCCTGGGTTATGCCCTGGGGGGATCTGAACCCCAGCCGCCAAAAGGGCTAACTGGCAGCCTTCACTGATAGGTGTAACTGTAAGGGAAGGGCGCGGGCCCTGCTTTGGCCCTGGTGGCCATGTCACTATTGCCTCAGTTGCCTGCAAGAGTTTGGCAGCTCCTGACAGTTCACCGAATCCTAGTACTAACAGCTGCCTGCACTCTTAGGCGGTTCCCTGACCCCAGTGGGTTCCCTGAGCCCTCAGCTGGTTTAACCCTGGGGAGGAAGGAGATGTAGAAAGTGGCAATGAAAGGATGGAGCCCAGTGTGGAGGCCATTCTGCCAACCTGCCTACCTACAGGTGGTGCCCCAGATCAATACATCAGTGCTTCATGGACAGGGCTATCCGACTGCAGGTCTTTCCACAGTGTCCAGAGCAGTGTACAAGGCTGCCTGCCCCCCACCCTGGCCAGAGTTCCTGGTAGGAGTTCCTGGCAGGATATCTGCAGTCCTGGGGTCACTGTATCTTCCAATCACTCTTTTAGAAAATCCACGAAAGTGAGGAAAGTGAGTTAATCCCCACTCTAGCATTTGGAGTGTCTGTGTGTAAATCTCTGCTGGGGAGACACACTAATACCGGAGAGGAAGTACGTGGGGGTGACCGCCTGGGGGCTGGTCCTTCCCTCACTGGAACCTCAGTACTTCTCCCTGAAAAAGGCGCCTCACAGTCCCTACCCCGTATCCTTCCAAAGCAGAGGCTAGGGTTGGAGGGTGATCCATGGGTGTCTTCTCCCCTTGGGTATTTTTTCAGGTCAAAACACATGAAGTTCTCATAACAATAACTCTATGTGCAATATTACTAACAGTGGTTTAATTTCTAGACAGGTAGTGTAGTGTAGTGTAGTGATTAAGAGCATGAATGCTGGGGCCAGGTCACTTGCTTTTAAATCGTGCCCCTTCCATGTACTAACTCTGTGTCCTTGGGGAAATCACATTACCTCTTTTTGCCTCAGTTTCCTCACCTGTAAAATAGGGATTAAAAAATGCTTAATACATAGGCACAATGTGAGCATTAAATGAGGTCATACATGTAAAGTGCCTAGAACAGTGCTAGCCACATAGCACTTATGAGTATTAGTTATTAGTAGTATGATAAATATAATTTAATGTATAACAGTAGTGATAATTCTTATCAGTAATAATTATTTGCAATATTACAAATAATGTTAAATAGCAGGAATGATAACTTACAATATTGGAAATAATATATAACATCAGTAGGAATAATTTACCGCACCCTGGAAACCTTAGTTTAACTTGTGATGTGACAGTCTCCCGCAGAGGTGTTACACATATCTAATATGCTCACTTGTTTTTCTTATTACTATGATGCTTGTACGCTGCTTCCCAGTGTGCAAATCCTCCCACTGAAAAATACCAACATTTTCAGACTCCTAAGGACAACCCCACTCCCCAGGGATAAAGTTCCCTACTATGCAGTCCTCGTTGTGGGCAAACCATCACGTCTATAAATCCCTTCTGTCGCCAAGACTACAGGTGACAAATCTCTAAGCTTTGGTCAATCTTTCCTTTGAAAATTCCCCTCTCCTCACGGTACAAATCATTCTTTCACAAATACCCCACTATCAAATACCTCTGTTGAACTACCTCCTTATTCATAAATACCCCACTGATATATCCCCATTGATGACCCCCACTGATAAATCTCCCTGTTCACAAATACCCAGCAGCAATCCATCACCCACTGATGGACTCCAGTGACAAACATCTCTCTCCATAACTATCCATTCATTGGCATATCCCCTACTGATGGCCCAGTTGACAAATTTCCCTATTCATAAATATCTTTCTAGGACATAACTCCCACTGACAACCTCTATTGACGAATCTCCCCATTCATAGATCTTGACCCACTGGCAAATCTCCCTCCCCATTCATACATGCTCACCAAAGTACTCCCATTGATAAGCCCCCTTGTAGAATCTTCCCATTCACAAATATCCACCACTGCGATCTAGCTCATTGATAAGCCTGTTTGAAATTCTTTCCATTCATAAAATTCCACCCATCCATATAGCCCTTATTGCTTAACCCTCATTGACACATTTCCCCATCCTTAGATATTTCCAGGTGGAAAATCTCCCTGCTGGAACAGCTCCCAATATATTACTCCATATGTCAACCCCCGCCATGACCAACGAAGAGGTAGATTTCTATAAGACTAGCCCTATCTTTTTATCAATAGTAACTGACACTGATGTCTCACTCTCCAGCCCTGGACACCTCCTATGCCAGTAGTGGTGAAGTCTGAGGACCAACTCCAATGACTCTATAGCGTCCCACCAAAGGAAATGATTAGGGCACAAGTTCTTTGTGGATGTGGGGGTGAAGGTGGAACTTAAGAAAAAGATTAATTGAAAGTCTGCATAAGAAGCTATTAGAACCCCAAACATCCTCCCCAACTACCGATCACTACTCCAATAGAAGGCTGAAGTTTTTATTCTTTGTTCGTTTTCTAAATATTTTATTGGGGACTATTGGGGAACAGTGTGTTTCTCCAGGGCCCATCAGCTCCAAGTCATTGTCCTTCAATCTAGTTGTGGAGGGCGCAGCTCACTGGCCCATGTGGGAATCGAACCGGTGACCCTGTTGTTTAAAAGCTCGCGCTCTAACCAACTGAGCCATCCGGCTGCCCCAGAAGGCGGAAGTTTTGATCTCTTGAAAGAGCAAAATAGAAGGTTCATGTGGGCAGGAACGCCCAGGCTGTACCTCCCTGTTGTTGACCATCCACCACTGAGCCTGGGCCTCCTGCCGAACTGTTGTGGGGAGCTACAGCTCTGACGGGTGGAGGTGGGACCATCGGTATCAATGTGGGACACCCAGATTCAGTGTCCTTTTCCCTCACTGCAGCATGGGGGCCTCCTCCTGACCCAGGCCCCTAGAAAGCAGTAGTTTTAGATGGATCCTCTCCTGGTTGGGAGTGAGGTAGGCTGGGGAACGGTTATGTTTCAACTGCTCCCCACCCCTGTATCCCTCAGGCTCTGCCATGAGTCCCACCTTCCTGCCGGTCCCTGCTTTGCTCCTGGCTTTGTCCATGACCACCCTTAGGTAGCCCTTCAGGTACTAGCAACAACACCCCCATGCTGTTTATTGTAACTCAGATAGGGGTAAGTCTGGGCAGGCCTCAGAGAGGCCCCCAGCACAGGGGCTCACAGCAAGGTTCCAGAAGTGTGGCTCAAGCCCACTGAAGTGGTAGAGGCTGGCAGGGAGGTGCTCTGCAAACTTTTCATTTTGTTTTCAGGAGTCTTAGGGAATGGAGAAAATCTTGAATGCTTGAACCCTGGAGGGTACCCTGACACATTTCTCCCAACTCTAGTCCTCGGCTTAATTCCCGGGGCTCATCCTCCTCACTGAGACCATGAGGCATTATGAGTTCAAATCACCAGGGTATCCTGCCCATCTCTTCCTCACACTTGTCTCCCCACTAAAATACAAGTCCCTGACTGTTCCAGCTGAGTGAATGTGGTGGGTTTCTGAGACCCAAAGGCTACTGGATGTGATACTCAGATCCCAGCCCCTCAACCCATAAATGCTCCTCAGCCTTAGTGTCCCTTTCCTGCCTCACAGACAATCAAGGTTCCTAAAGGGTTCCTGAACCTCTGGCTCATGGAAGTATCTGAAAATGAAGAATAATGTGGTTATGTCTGCATGCCCATCAAGAACAGCTGTGGTGACATTATGAGGAGAGCTTCCCCTTTAGGAATTCCTCATCACAGTTCAGCCAGCCTGTCTTCACCTTACATGGACTCCTCATCCTCAGGCCTTCCTCTGCCCCAGGGAGGGGAACAAAGTGTCCCCTCCCTGGGACACTCTCTCACAAAGTACCCACCACCCCAGGACACTGAGTTTCCTAATTTCAGCCAACCACAACACATTCTGTTCCTGACCTACAGTGTCCTGAATCTTTCGGACTGACCACTTGGGAGGGGAGTCACAGTCTGTCCTAGCCAAGGGACATCTGGTCACAGGGCATGGTGTCTGCCCCCTCTAGGCTCCTTGAGGGATGGAAACCTGCACTTCAGGAAATGAGTGGTGTGTCTTTGAAAGTGGCTCAGGAAGGAGTATATCAGGGAGGCTTCCTGAACATCCACAGGAAAGGATGTCACTAGGTCTTGAGTGTGCTTCTCAGGTATGCCTGCAGCCACAGTGCCAGCTCGCCCCTGTTCTTTCTGCTCCCTGCTCCTGTTTGCCAGTCCTTACTTCTTTTCCCTGTCCCCTGCTCCTTCTCATTGTTCCCGCTCACTTTCCCTCCTCCTGCTCCCCATCCTTGCTGTCTTCTTTCCGCTCTGCTCCCTACTCCTCTCTGTCTCACCATGTGCCATACCCTGCCCCCTCTGCCCACCCTTAGTCATTGCTGCTCTTCTCTTCCAGGAGTACAAATTATGAGAAGCATGTGCGACAATGCTCTGCCCAACCACCTCCAGGTGCTTCCCTGCCACCCCTGCAAAAACACCTACCTGAACCCCAGCCTAGCACTGTCTATGGAGGGACATCTGCTTGACTGAGCACTGGCAAGAAGCACATGAAACCAATGAACTTGGTGGCCATCCCTGGTGACTCAGTATCTGCTATTGAATCATCAGGTACAACAGTCTCCCGCCTTGGGTCCAAACTTCTACTCAGCCACAGTGAGCAGGGGACCCTCCACCTTCCTGAAGCTCCGAAACCGCCCTAATCCCACTAACCTTCCACAACTGTCCGTCCCCTCGAGCCTCCCAAAGACCAAAGACCAACTGCTAACTGTGCTGGGGATCTGATCATGTTCTGTTTCTTGATCTGGGTGCAGGTGACAGCAGTGTGTTCACTTTGTGAAAATTTAATGAGCTGCATCCTTCTGATATGTTCCCTTTTCTGGACTTGTTATATCTCAATAAAATTGGCCCCTCAAAAAAAAAACAACAAAAAAACCCTGCACCCTATGACACATCTTCCCCGCTTCTTTTTTCACTTCCAAACTCCCTTCTGCCCTCCCTCTTTTGCACAGTCCCCACACCCCTGACCCTCTTGGTTCTCACCCCAAAGCACCCTCTTTTTCCTTACTGCACAGGGAGCATGAATCTTGGGCCCAGGGGAGGGACTGGATCCAGAGAAACCTTGGGATCAGACTCCACCTGTCACATCGTGAACCCTCTATAAATATTTGCTGAGCCACAAATCACCTGGAGTGCAGGTGACAAGGGAGGTGAAGTTCCTATTCCCACAGCACCTCTTACCCCTACGTCTACGTGATTAGGTTGATGTAAGCAGATCACCAGGCTAGGGAAGTTGGGCCGCAGAAAAGTCAAACTGTGCTTAACAAAGTCCTCCCATGCACCCTAACCTTGACTAAGCTGAGCAGCCCTGAGGATTCCTTACGCTCTACATCCTGGATGGGAGTAAATGGGGTACCAGAGCCAGAGTCCCGATATGTGTCTTCTACCACATGATTGAGGCTGGGCAACCTTCCCACCAGAGCTTCAAAGTACAGGGTGGGGGAAAACTGCTTCCACAATTCCAGGCTGAGGTTTTGCCCCTCTGGGTGGGGGACAAAAGAAGAAATAGGGATGGCAAGCTGGCCTGTGGGAAGTCTAAGGCCTCTTCCACCACACGCCACCATTACCCACCATTAACTTTTTCTTCTTCCTGGCTTCTGAAGTTCTGTTCTTTCTGTCCCTGACAAAAATAGACTCTACACAGCTACAGAACAGCCAGGAGGTGCGACGGCCCTATTACATATCAGGAGCTAATGAGAAAATATAGTTTTCAACATAATACTGCATTGGTACAGGTATAGAGAAAGTGACCGGTGGACTAGAGCAGAGAGTCCAGAATCTGCCCCACACATAAATGAGATTTTTAGTATATGACACAGGTGGCATACCAGATCAGTGGGGGAAAAAGGGTTGCCTGTAAGGAAAAAGATGAAATTGGATTCCTACCTACCACACTGCATATGAAAATCAATTTCAATGAACACATGAAATAAAAAATGTTTGTGAGAGTGCTCCTTGCTCGCTATGTTGAGAATGGTGTTATGTAAGTGAATGGATATGAGGGCCATTCTGTAATGCATATAGAGAAGTGTTAAATAATACATGTAATAAGGATGTTTGTAAGAGTGCTAAAATCAAGAACATCAATTTCAGACTGATGAAAAATTTAAATGTCAAAAAGAAAGCTGTCAAGGAACTGTCAAGAATGTCAAGAATGTCAAGGAACTCATGAAACTCAACAACAGAAAAACAAACAACCCAATTGAAAAATGGGCAGAGGACCTGAAGAGACATTTCTCCAAAGAGGACATACAAATGGCAAATAGACATATGAAAAAATGCTCAACATCACTAATCATCAGAGAAATGCAAATAAAAACCACAATGAGATATCACCTCACCCTAGTCAGAATGGCTGTCATCAACAAGACAAATAGTAACAAGTATTGAAGAGGCTGTGGAGAAAAAGGAACCCTTATACACTGTTGGTGGGAATGCAGACTGGTGCAGCCGTTATGGAAGGCAGTGTGGAGGTTCCTCAAAAAATTACGAATAGAATTACCATATGACCCAGCAATCCCTCTCCTGGGTATCTACCCAAAAAATCTGAAAACATTTATACATAAAGACATGTGTGCTCCAATGTTCATTGCAGCTTTGTTTACGGTGGCCAAGACATGGAAACAACCAAAATGTCCTTCAATAGATGAATGGATAAAGAAGTTGTGGTATATATACACAATGGAATAATATTCGGGAGTAAGAAAAGATGATATCGGAACATTTGTGACAACATGGATGGATCTTGAGAGAGTATAATGCTAGGCCTGATGCTTTTTAATGGGATATTTCCTTAATGACTTTCTCTATTTGGTCTGTTACGCTCTAATTGGGCCATTTTTTGTTAACTGTGTTTCCCTAGAAAATTGTCCATTTTATTTAGGTTTTAAGTTGTATCTGTATATGCCTTTTTGTATTTTGATTTGGAATCATGCTGTCTTACATTTAAAAAATATATAATTAAATCAGCACAGATAGGGAAAAACTGAAATTTAATACAAAGAGAGACAAACTACATTTGTAATAAACTGAATAACATAACCATGGTGAATGAGAAATAACGTGAACTAAACCAAGTAACTTATGAATGCAGTACTTTGACTGTATTTTCTCAATTAAAGACATAAAAAGGGCAAACAAATCTTAAGCTCTATCTTACTAGGTTTGTTTTTCACAATGGTATGGGTGTTGGAATTCTAAAAATACTTTCTGTGTATTGTAGGATTGAACAAATGAGTAAGTATATTGATGAGGTTGGAGGTTAGGGTTCTCACTGTTAGAGAAGAGAAATATAAACATAGAATGAAGGAGAGGTAGAAGGAACTGTGTAATGTGTTGAATTACAATTGGAAGTATCAGTATGAAAACATTACACAGACACACACACACACACACACACACACACACACACAGAGGGTGCCAGAAAATATATATACATTTTAAGAAAGGAAAAACTGTATTAAAATTGTAATACTCAATACATACCAATAACAAAAAATGAATACAAGTCATGTGTATACATTTTTGGCACCCCCAGTATATATTGAGTATTACAATTTTAATATAGTTTTCCTTTCTTAAAATGTGTATACAATTTTTGGCACCGTGTGTGCGTGTGTGTGTGTGTGTGTGTGTGTGTGTATTTTTTTCTGGTTCTGTACAGCGAGGGAGCCAAGAAGGAAGGACATTCTAGTAGCAATGAGTACATCTGGCTGCCAGATCTTGACTTTGAGATACCATTATCCTAGGGCTGAGGCAGTGAAAGAACAAGAAATGCCTGGAGGTGATATCAGTGGAAATGCTAGAGTAAGGGCCTATAACCTCCATAAAAGCAATGAGAATACTGGTAAAAATTGTCAAAATCAGTTTTGTCAGAGCTTTAAAAATGGACTAAAGGTCTAGAACAATTAAAAAAAAATGGTTGAATCTTCTTAAGAGCAGTGAGTTTTGTGGCATTTGAACTTTCCCTGTTTCCATCCCCTTCTCCCCACTTCAACAAACAGCCTTGAAAATCAACAGCCTTGCAATCCTGATGAAAACCAGCAACCTAGCAACCACAGGAGTAGGCAGAACAGGGTTGGAGTCCCCTCAAAATTCCATTCTCAGAGAACTATCTTTGTTTGAACTGTCTGACACTTTCCTAGAAAACTCCACTTGGGACTTGTCTATTTGACCTGACTCAGAGTTCATCTGGTGTGGACAGCTTTGCCTGGTCATACTTTTCAGAAACAATCAGCAGCAGCTGTTTAACATAGCAGGTGTGTGAGGCAGTGATTACAATTAGGACAAACCACAAGCTGATGAACAAAACCTAACAGGAAAAGTTGGATAATGAGATCTCCGTAGGAAAGTGATTGAAAACCTCTGACATATTCCTAGGAATCTAGAGAGCCACAAATATGCATAAGGCTGTGTGCATGCCCAGGATGTCTGGCTGATTTGAAGGCTCTGCACAAGTTGGAAGTAAAGTTAAGGCAAAGTTGTAAACAGCCTGCCTGAGCATTAACAGCATGCACACACATGAACACTGAACCCATCAGCAAAGACTTGGAGACTTACTAGTTCTAGGTGTTTAAAGAAATATCTGTCTAATCATTAGCTGACCACTAAGCTACTGGAGCAGAGACTTCAGTGGCCATATATGACAAAGAATACATACTTTACAGAATTAGTTCTGGAATATCACTAAAAATACCTCACAAAGAACAACAAAAACAAACCCTGGGGATGGGGAAGAATATGATTTCTAGAGTTGCCACATTATATTATTTAAAATGTTAAGTTATCAACAAAAATTTATGAGACATGCAAAGAAACAATAAAATATGAGCCAAACACAGAAAAATAAAGCAATCAATAGACACTGTCCCTGAGGAAGCCCAGATGTTGGAATTAATAGATAGACTACAAGTCAGCTATTTAGAATATTTTCAGTGAACTAAAGAAAATCATGTCTAAAGAACTAAAAGAAAGTATAAGAAAGTGTTTTTTAAAATAGAGACTATCAATAAAGAGACAGAAATTATAAATAATAGAATTCTGGAATTGAAAAATACAACAACTGCAATGAAAAATTCACTTGAGGGGCTCAACAGTAGATTTGAACTGGCAGAGAAAAGAATCTGAATTTGAAGATAGGTCAACTGAGATTATCCAATCTGAGAAACAGAAATTAAAAAAAAAATCAACAAAATGAGCAGAGTCTCAGCGGCTTGTGGAACACCATCAAACATATCAATACATACATAAAGGGAGTCCCAAAAGGAGAGAGGAGAGAGAAAGGTGCAATAAGGAATCTTTGAATGAACAATGGCTAAAAATATCCCAAATTTGATGAAAAATATTAATCTATACGTCTAAGAAGCTCACTGAACTTCAAGCAGGATAAACTCATAGAGATCTACATTTAGATGCATCATAAGCAAACTTATAAAAGCCAAAGACAAAGAGAGAATCTTGAAAGTAGTAGGAGAGAAGTGACTCATCACATTCAAGGGATACTTGGTAAGATTAATAGCTGAATTCTCATCAGAAACCTTGAAGGCAAGAAGGCAGTGGGAAAAATTCAGAGCACTGAAAGAAAAAGACTGTCAATTAAGAATTCTATATCCTTCAAAACTATATTTCAAAAATTAAGACGTTCACAAATAAACGAAAACTGAGATAATTCATCACTAGCATACTTCTACAAGAAATACTGTGAGAGTCCTTCAGGCTGAAATGAAATGACACTACTTAGTAACTTAAATCCACATGAAGAAATAAAGAGTACCTATAAAGGTAACCACATAGGTAAATATAAAGACAGTATGAATGCATTTTTTTGTTTGCAATGCTTTTTTCTTCCATCTAATTTAAAAGCCAATGGCATCAAGCAATAATTATAAGTCTATATTCATGGGTACATGATGTGTAAAGATGTAATTTGTAATGACAATAAAAGCACAAAGGAGGGGCGAGGAAACAAAGCTATAAAGAAGAAATTTTAAAAATACTATTGAAATTAAATTATTATCAATTAAATAAGAGTGGTATAAATTAAGATGTTAATTGTAATCCCCCGGGAAACTACTAAGAATATAATTTTTAAAAAGACATGGAAAGGGTCCTGGAGAAACACATTGTTCCCCAATATTCCCCAATAAAATTTATTTAAAAAAAAGACATGGAAAAGAAAGAAGATAACTAAAATGGTGCATTAGAAAATATCTGCTTGATAGACCATATACTGGGACATAAAACTAGCCTCAGCAAATTTTAAAAGATTGAAATGAAACCAAGCATATTCTCTGATCACAAGGCTTTGAAATTGGATATCAACTGCAAAAAGAAAGCAGGAAAAACCCACAAATTTGTGGAGATTAAACAACATATTTTTAAAGAACAACTGGGTCAAAGAAGAAATAAGAGCAGAGATCAAAAGATACATAGAAACAAATGAGAATGAAAATACATCTTACCAAAATTTTTGGAATGCAGCAAAAGAAGTTTTAAGAGGGAAATTTATATCATTATAGGCCTATCTCAAGAAACAAGAAAAATCCCAGATAAATAGCCTCACATTACAACTTAAAGAACTAGAAAAAGAAGATAAAATGAAAACCAAAGTCAGCAGAAGGAAGGAAATAATAAAAATCAGAGATGAACTAAATGAAATAGAAAACAAAAAGACAACAGAAAAAACTCACGTGACAAAGACCTGGTTCTTTGAAAAGATTAATAAAATTGACAAACCCTTGGCTAGACTCACTAAGATAAAAAGAGAAAAAACACAAATAAACAAAATCAGAAATGAAAGAGGGGAAGTTATCACGGATGCCAAAGAAATACAAAGGGTCATCCAAGAATACTGTGAAGGACTATATGCCACCAAATTCAATAACCTAAAAGAAATGGACAAGTTATTAGAAACATATAGACTTCCTAGGCTGAACCATGAAGAACTGGAAAATCTAAATAGACCGATGGATCACCAGTAAGACAATTGAATCAATCATCGGAAACCTTCCCAGAAGCAAAAGTCTGGGACTACACAGCTTCACTAGTGAATTATACCAAACATTCAAAAAGGATCTAATACTTGTCCTACTCAAACTCTTCCAAAACATTGAAGAAGAGATAATACTCCCTAACTCATTTTATGAAGCCAACATTACCTTGACACCAAAACCTGGTAAGGACAACACAAAAAAAGAAAGTTAGAGACCAGTATCTCTGATGAATATAGATGCAAAAACCCTAAACATAATTCTAGCAAATCGAATGCAACAGTGCACTAAAAAGATTATATATCACAACCAAGTGGGGTTCACGCCAGGGGCACAGGATGGTTCAACATACACAAATCAATCAATGTGATCCACCACATAAATAATATAAAGGACAAAAATCATATAATTATATCAATAGATGCAGAAAAAACGTTTGACAAGATACGACATCCATTTATGATTAAAACACTTAATAAAATAGGTATAGAAGGAAAATACCTTAACACAATAAAGGCCATCTATGACAAGCCCTCAGCTAATCTCATAATTAATGGTGAAAAACTGAAGCCCTTTGCTCTACATTCAGGAACACGACAGGGCTGTACCCTATCTCCTCTGCTTTTCAACATAGTGTTGGAAGTCCTCGCCAGAGCAATCAGGCAAGTGAAAGCAATAAAAGGCATCCAAATTGGGAATGAAGAAGTTACGTTGTCACTTTTTGCAGATGATATGGTGCAATGTACAGAAAACCCTAAAGACTCCACCAAACAGCTATTAGAAACAACGAAGGAATACAGTAAAGTCGCTGGCTACAAAATCAACGTACAAAAGTCCATTGCATTCCTATATACTAACAATGAAATCTCAGAAAAAGAAATTTTAAAAAATTCCTTTTGCAATTGCAACAAAAAGAATACAATACCTAGGAATAAACTTAACCAAGGATGTGAAAGACTTATATGCTGAAAACTAAGACATTTTTAAAGAAATTGAAGAAAACACAAAGAAATGGAAAGAGGGTCCTATGTTCATGGATTGGAAGAATTAGCATAGTTAAAATGGCCATATTACCCAAAGCAATGTACAGATTTAATGCAATCCCCATCAAAGTCCCAATGGCATTTTTAAAAGAAATAGACCAAAAAAATCATCAGATTTGTATGGAACCACAAAAGACCCCAAATAGCCAAAGCAATCCTAAGAAAAAATAATAAGTCTGGAGGTATCACACTCTCTGACTTCACCTTGTACTACGGGGCAACAATAATCAAAACAGCGTGGTATTGGCAGATAAACAGACATGCAGACCAATGGAATAGAATTGAGAACCCAGACTTAAACTGACATAAATATGGACAGGTAATTTTCAACAAAGAAGCCAAAAACATACAATGGAGAAAAGACAGCCTCTTCAACAAATGGTGCTGGGAGAACTGGAAAGCCACGTGCAAAAGAATGAAACTAGACTGCTATCTGTCCTCATGTACCAAAATTAACTCAAAATGGATCAAAGACTTAAACATAAGACCTGAAACAATAAACTGCATAGAAGAAAACACAGGTACTAAACTTATGGACCTTGGGTTCAAAGAGCATTTTATGAATTTGACCCCTAAGGCAACAAAGTAAAAGCTAAAATAAATCAATGGGACTATATCAAACTAAAAAGCTTCTGCAAAGCAAAAGAAACCATCGACAAAATAAAGAGGCAACCAACCGAATGGGAGAAGATTTTTGCAAACAACGCCTCTGATAAGGGGCTAATATCCAAAATATTTAAGGAACTCATACAATAACAACAACAAAAAAACAATCCAATTAAAAAATGGGCCGAGGACCTGAAGAGACATTTCTCCAAAGAGGACATACAAATGGCCAATAGACATATGAAAAATGCTCAACATCACTAATCATCAGAGAAATGCAAATAAAAACCACAATGAGATATCACCTCACCCCAGTCAGAATGGCTATCATCAACAAGACAAATAGTAACAAGTGTTGGAGAGGCTGTGGAGAAAAAGGAACCTTCATACACTGTTGGTGGGAATACAGACTGGTGCAGCCGCTATGGAAGGCAGTGTGGAGGTTCCTCAAAAAATTACGAATAGAATTACCATATGACACAACAATCCCTCTCCTGGGTATCTACTCTCAAAAATCTGAAAACATTTATCCATAAAGATATATGTGCTCCATTATTCATTGTTGTTTTATTTACAGTGGCCAAAACATGGCAACAACCAAAGTGTCCTTCGATAGATGAATGGATAAAGAAGTCATGGTATATATACACAATGGAATACTATTCTGCCATAAGAAAAGATGAAATAGTACCATTTGCAACAACATGGATGGATCTTGAGATTATCATGCTAAGCGAAATAAGTCAGACAGAAAAAGTAGAGAACCATATGATTTCACTGATATATGGTATACAAAACTGAAAACAACAAAAGGACAAGACAAACAAATGAGGAAACACAAACTCATAGACACAGAGAATAGTTTAGTGATTACCAGAGTGTAAGGGGGTAAGGGAGGGTGGTAGATGAGGGTAAAGGGGATCCAATATATGGTGATGGAAAGAGAACTGAGTCTGGGTGGTGAACACACAATGTGATATATTGATGATGTATTACAGAATTGAAATCTTTGTAACTTGACTAACAATTGTCATCCCAATAAACCTTAAAGAAAATCTACTTAACTCAAAAGTATACATTAATGGAGGAGTGCAGAAAAAGACATAAGAAATATAGAAAACCAATAGCAAAATTATTAATAGAAATTCTGTCTTATCACTAATTACAGTAAATGTAAATGAATTAAACACTCCAATTGAAAGGTAGACCTAGGCATAATGGATGAAAAATATTATCCAATTACATGCTGTTCTATAAGAGACACACTCTAGATTCGAAGACACAAATAAGTTGAAAGTAAATGGATGGGTCAGCCTGGATGGGCCAGCCTGGTGGCCCAGGTGGTTGGAGCTCCGTGGTGTGCCTAACGCCAAGGTCGCCGGTTCGATTCCCACATGGGCCAGTGAGCTGCGCCCTCTACAGCTAAGATTCTGAACAACAGCTGTCCCTGGAGCTGGACTGCTGTGATCAGCCGGAGCCGCAAGCTGCCCAGTGCTGCCTTGAGAGGCCAGCAGTGGGCGAGAGCTGCCCTGAGCGTCCCATGGACGACTGGTGACCGACTGCCTCAGCGGGTGGGGGAGGGGGGGAGCGCAAGGCTTGTAATACCAGCATGGGCCAGGGAGCTGTGTCCTACACAACTAGACTGAGAAACAGCGCTTATACCAGAGTGTGTGTGTGTGGGGGGGGGGAGGCGGAAGTAGGGGGGAAAAGAAAAGTAAATGGATGGGAAAAGATTTACCATGCAAATAGTAACCAAAAGGGAGGTGGAATGGCTATACTAACGGATAAAATATACTTCAGTGGTGAATTTTAACAAACATTTAAAAAGAATTAACACGAATCTTTCACAAACTCTTCCTAAAAATAGAAGAAAGGCAACACACTGTCCATCTCATTCTGAGGCTACTATTACCTTGATACCCAAACCAGACAGACATTGTAAGAAAACTACAGAACAATATGCTTTATGATTATAGATACACCTACCATAATTCTCAACAAAATACTAACAAACTGAATCCCACAACATATAAAAGAGTTTATACCTCAGAGCAAGTGGGATCTGGCCCAGCGATGCAAGTGTGGCTCGACTTGCATGAAAATCCCTTCATGTAATACACCATAGTCATAGAATAAAGGAAAAAGCCTACTTGCTCATATCAATAAACATAGAAAAAGCATTCAACAAAGTCCAACATCCTCTCATGATAAAAACATTCAACAAACTAGGAATAGAAGGGAATAGGTAGCAACTTCATATATGCTAGCGGCACTGTTGGAATCACTTTCACTCATTAAATAATTTAATTCTCACACCAATTCTATGAGCAAGAACTATTCTTACCCACATTTTGCAAATGAGTACATGAAGGCACAAAGCATTTAAGTGATGTTTCCTATGTTAGAAAGTTAGTGAGCTGTGGAGCTAGGATTCCAATAAAGAAATTCTGGCCACAGAGTCCACACTATTAATCACAATCAACTATGTGGTCTCTCAAAGAATGTGGAATAATAATAATGATAAACAAATTTGGTTTCCTAAAAACTAATGACTTGATCTTCATCTGGAAGTAAACTCAATTCATAACACTGCCAATTTGTATCAGTGACCATGATTTGTAATACAGATAAGAATTTTTAATATTAATACCAATGTCATTTAAGTAAGTTGGTAATGTTGGGTCAATATTGATACTTAATTGTAATTTAATTCATAAAACTGGTGATGATTATTTATATATTATTCGTACACAAATTATATAAATGTAATTTGTAACATTGTTAAAAAATTTTAAACTAGTAGTAAAATTTGATGGTATTAATAATGGTGATTCAATTTCTATTTGTACCTAAAATTTGATTCCTAACCGTTGTACTCATAATTTATATTGCTAATCATAACTTTAATATTCGTAATTATTTATGATAACAATTGTTATGTTAACCATATTAATAATGATTTATATTAGTAACTATAAGATAATTAATAACATACTCATAATTTATATTAGTAATATTAATTTGTAACATTGGCAATAATTTCTAACAACATTTTACAATGTTTTACTAATAGTTTAATTTCTTTTAGTAATTATAACTTAATTCACAACATAAGTGCTAATCACGTATATTGATAATCTTAATTTGTAACACTGGTAATAAATAGTAACGTTAGTTAATTTGATGATATTAGTAATAATACAATTTCTATTATTAAGTATAATATAATTCAAAACAGGGACTGATAATTTATAATTTGTAATGTTGATAATAATTTGTAATAATAGTTATAATATTTGATGATACTAGTACTGATTATTCAATTTGTATTGGGAACTATAGTTTAATTCATAACATTGGTACTCATAATTTATATCAGTAACATAAATTTGTAGTATTGGTGATAATTTGTAAAATTAGTGATTATATTTTACGATAATATAATCACTATATATATAATCAATATAATAATATATATAATCAATATAATAATAACCTACAATTTAATTACTATTTGTAAGCAATTTAATTTATAACATTGCTATTGATACTTTTTATTGCCAATCCTAATTTGAGACATTGGTAACATTTCTATCAAAAGGAATATTTGATAATGTTAGTAACAATGATTTGATTTCTATATGTAATATAATCTGATTCATTATATTAGTTCTGTTAATTTACATTAGAAGTCAATTTTTAATACTGGTAAGAGAATACATACTGTATATAATAGGATTAATGATTTAAATCACACTTGTAACCACATAACTAAATTCACAGTATTAATACACCCTTCCCAAAGCAACTTCGCCCTCTGCAAGCACATGCCAGCTGTGCTCTCTGGTAGCATACCACTGGTAACACATCCATTGGCAATACTATTGCAGTAGGCATGATGCTTTTCCCTTCTGCCCATTCTATTTCCCCCAGACTCACCATCTCTTTGTGATTGGGGTAGAAGGTCTGATCGATTAAAGGGAATTCCTGTGTCCCCAGTTTCTTGTGCAGCCGAACCATCTGGGCAAACTATGAGAGTCAGGAGAGACGGGTCAGCAAGTCCTTCACCTGGGGGAAGTCTCCAAACTGGGAGTCCAAGCTTGC
Organism: Rhinolophus hipposideros; assembly: GCF_964194185.1. Classification (NCBI taxonomy): domain Eukaryota; kingdom Metazoa; phylum Chordata; class Mammalia; order Chiroptera; family Rhinolophidae; genus Rhinolophus; species Rhinolophus hipposideros. The sequence goes on along the minus strand of NC_138046.1, from coordinate 88,798,519 downwards.
ACACTTCCTCAGTCCCCCCAAAATCACAGTGATTTCGAGCTCCCACCTGCATGCATGAGATATTCCCTGTGCCAATAGCATCCTTCCTGTCACTTACCACCCAGGGCTTGTCACAGAAGTTGTAGACAGAATGCAAAGAGTTAACGCTGGGGATTCCAGCATACTGCAGCCCGATGACCAAACTGCGGTAGTCTCCGTTCCGCGCCATGCTGAAGGCGTGCTGACGGATCAGCACAAAGTCTGGCTTCAGAGACCTGGGGTTCAGGGGTAGGAGTGTTGAGGGTCCCCCTAGAAGCTTCCCACCTCCCTCAGAACAAAGACCAAGTTTCTAAACCTCCACAGCTCCTAGACATTACTAAGTGATTTCTCACCTCAGCACACACGCACAAGTGGTTCCCTCCCCTACAAGCACCCTTTCTACCCTTTCCCCATCTGGTGAACCCCTCCCCCTTAAGCCTTTCCTACCTGCTCCTCTCCTCAACAAGGTCAGCTTGCAGCTTCCCTAGTCAGGTCTCTCAGGCTACTAGCTGTCCTCAAAGGATGCTGCCCAGAATAAATTCCAGCCTCAGGGCCTCGACATAGGCTGTTCCTTCTGCCTGAAACAGTTCCCCCCTAGATAGCTGCATGTAGCTCTACTCAAATGTCTGTTACCCCAATTGTAGACCCGCCCACCAGCCCAAATCCCTACATCCCTTTGCTTCTATATATTTTTCCTTAGCACTTTTTCATTCTTTTATTTATTTATATATGTGTGTATCCCATGGTAGAATGTAAGTTTCATGAGGGCAGAGGGGTTTGTGGGGTTTTTTTTGGTGTTTTTTGGGGTCTTTTTGTTCATTGCCACGTCTTCAGCACGTAGAACAGTTCCTGGAGTACCACAGGTGCTCAATAAATGTTTGTTGAATGTCAAATGCTGAGAGTGGCACCTGGCATACAGTAGATGCTCAAGAAACGTCTGTTGAGTTAATAACTGAAAAGTTTGGCTTGTGGTCTTCTGGGATCCTTGACTTTTCTTCAGAAGAGAAGCTATCTTCCATATTCTGTTCCTAAGCTCTTTTTTTTAAATTAAAATATATTTGACAGATAACACTGTGTAAGTTTAAGGTGTATGACATGTTCATTTGATACATTTATATATTGTAATGTGATTGCCGTTGTAGCATTAGTGAGCACTGCCTATCATGTCTTATAACTATTATTTATTTTCTGTGGCAGGAATAGTTGAGATCTAGCCTCTAAGCAAGTTTGATCATTATGATACAACGTTGCTATCTGTATTCACGATACTGTGCATTAGATCTCCAGGATTATTTATCTACCATTTATGTGCCCTTAAACAACATCGCTCCTATTCTTCCATCCCCCAGGCCCTGGTCACCACCATTCTACTCTCTGTTTTTATGAGTTTGGCTTTTTTACAATTTCATATATAAGGGACATGATGCAGTACTTGTCTTTCTCTGGTAACTTATCTCACTGAACATAGTGTCCTCCAGGGCCACCCATGTCGTCAAGAATGGCAGGATTTCCTTCTCTCTCGTGGCTGAATAACATTCCATTGTACTGTGCCTAAGTTCTTGCTCACAGAAGGATGGGTGGGGAAGTGGGGACTCTGCCTCAGCTCTAAGGGAGGCCTTAGGCCTCTCCCATCACACCAAGGTACCCTTTTTATACGCACCGCACAACCTTCACCCCATTCCGAAGAACTTCCATGTCCACAGAGAATCCACCATTGGCGTGAGCCACGAGGTTGAGATCAGAGAATTCAGCCTGGAAAGGAAAAAAATCCGTGATTCACTCCCATCACACAAAAATGACCACTGGGTTTGCAATCTGGACAGTTCACCCTCAAGTCCACCTGCTCCAACTAACCTGTTCTACTTTAATGTCAATTTCTCCATGGATCTTTTTTCCTTTGAAGTATTTCACCCTGGAGAGAAAAGGAGAGCACATTCATCAATGCTCAAATCTCAGGAAGACAGAACCCAGGCCCGTCCTTTGCCCATTTTGTCCCTGTGGTGCCACTAGAGAAACCATAGAGTGATTTATGATTGTTGAAATAATTTGAAAAACTCAAACAATACTTTGTGAACAATAAAGAAACAATAAAGTAATCCTCGTGGAGGTGTATAAATGTCAAAGACCATTGCAAGCTTTAAAATTAGTCCTTATACCCCAGAAAGCAGGCAACTGCCGAAGTATGGTCTGCTCGTCACACTGCTATTGTAATGTTTTTGGAAAGCTTTGGAAAATAAGGGGTGCTTTGTAAACTGTAACATACTTTGAAATTGCACGGAGGTTTGTAAATGTCAAAGAACCGTAAAGAATACATACATATGCAGTCTGTCTGGGTTTGTCTCAGGGCCTGAGGCCGCTTGTGCGGCCTGAAGCATCTCTCTGCTCTCGGGCCCTTTCCCAAGGAGAAGCACATTCACCATGTGTGGTTGTGTGCCATGAGGAACACAACAGCCACGGGTGGGCACGTGTATCAGAAAAGGAGGAGCAGACTGAGGGGCACAGGCTGGTGGTGGTTCTATAGAAGCTGGAGCCAGCAATAATGGAGGTGAGGAGAAATGCAGTTAAGGAGGAGGGGAAGCCATAGGAAGGAGAGGAGGAGGAGCAGCCGTAGGCACAGCACTAACTGCTATGTCACTGTCCCTCGGCCCATCCCCAGCGGGACCAGGTTTCCAGGGACATCTTCCCCCAGGCTCAGGATTCCTACCTGACAGGTTTCTTCACAGACAGAAGCTCATCCCCAATCAGCTTTCCCATAGAAGGGAGATGAGGGGAGAAGGCACTCCTGGGGTCACCTTCATACATACAATCAGGGTCTCGGACACACACACACACACACACACACACACAGCACAAAGGGGCCCTAGTGGCTTGACTGATATACCTAAAAGACCTCAAGCACAGTTCTCTCTCTCCCTCTCCCTCTCTCTCTCTCTCTCTCTCTCTCTCTCTCTCTCTCTCTCTCTCTCTCTCTCTCTCTCTCTCTCTCCATCACTGATACTGACCCCTCACAAGTGTTGGGAAAGAATCTTTCTTAGAACTGCATTTTTCATTTATAAAATGGAGATGAGTGTAGACTGTATCACTATTTTTCAAACGTTTTTGACCATAAGGGTTGTGAGTACTGTGGGGCTCTGTTCAGATGTCCTCTTTGGGGCCAATGCACCTGAATATCAGGGTGACAGCTCACAGCTGTGTCCCACTGGGAATTGGCTTCTGTCGCAGGGAACTGCCTTGGCCAAGGTTATACCTACTTCGGGCAGTCCATGGCTTATATGTGGTCTGAGGGAGTATGAAGGCCAGCCTCTTTGCCTCAACCTAGGCTGATCGTGAAGGACCATCCCAGCCCCAGAGCTCCCTCTAGGAACAGCTGAGGCCACTGATGCAGCCACATGGTGGAGCAGCTCCTCCTGCCCCACCCTGCCCTCCTTACAGGGGTTGATACCAAAGTCTTTCTCGTATCCAAAGGCACTCCCCAGTAAGCCTCCGACATGCAACTGTTTCAAAACCTGTTTCCAGAAAACCCAACCTAAAACAGTGGGCCAGAGAAGTCAAAGCACAAATGCCATTCTAGAGCTGAGTCACCCAGCAGCCAGCAGACAAGCGGGGGAGCCATCACTTGTTGGGGGGTGGAGCACAGATAGCCCCTGACATGGAGTAGTGACACAAAGTGCTCTGCAGCAGGTTTGGGCTATGACACAAGCAAAACGCCACCTGACCCATGAAATCTGGCAGATTCCATGATACTGGAAGTGTCAGTAGTGGGAAGAGATGCAGTGTGGAGTTTATTCTCCCGAGTGGGAAAATGACAGTGCAGGCCCCTGCGGTTTTGGAGGAGCAGTAACTTTTACTGATGGTGGGCTGTAATGACATGCTGGTGGAGAGGAGGAATACAGTAGCTGGTGAAATATCCCTGGTAATTGAAAGGTCTGAGGGAAATGGTAACCAGACTTGGGTGACTACTCACTAAACACCATTGATTAGCTGAAGAAAGATCTGACATGCTCAGGGTGAATAATCACCAACTCAAAGCAAAATGTAAAAGCCAGAGGGCCTCCTTGGCTGCATTAAAAAAATATATTTATTTTAAGTGTGTTTTTCCAAGACCCATCAGCTCCAAGTCAAGTAGTTGTTTCAATCTAGTTGTGGAGGGCGCAGCTCACAGTGGCCCATGTGGGGATCGAACTAGCAACCTTGTTGTAAGAGCACCGCACTCTAACCAACTGAGCTAACCGGCCGCCCCCCCCCCCCTTGGCTGCATTGTAGGAAATCCCAAGCTTCTGCAACCAGAGAGTAGTCAGAGGGGAGGAACAGGCTTAGGACTTAATTGCAAGTGTAGTAGAACTTCAGAGAAGGTTGACTTCTCACACCCAGGATGTGTCCTATGCATACTCAGGGCCCTAATAGGACAGGAGTGGGGCCCTGAGACTTGGCATGGGGGTACCTGGGAAGATGAATGTAACTCCTTGAACTTAAAGATTCACCTGCAGAAGTAGCCCACTCCTCCTTGTTAAAATATAGACCTTCCCTCTCCTTGAAGATAATGCAGAAGCCTCGAATGAAGCAGGTGTCTCATAAAACAATGCTTGCCCCTTTCAGAATCTACCCTCCTCCTTCCCCTCTCAGCAACCAGATCCATCACCCGGGTCAAATCCTAGCACCTGACTGGAGAGGTTGTGAGCTTGCAAAGGAAGGAAAGCAAAAATACACGGAAGCTGAAGAGTCTGGCTGATGTGTTTTGGCAGGAGCTGGGAAAGTATGCATGAGACGGGATCTTGAGGATGATGAATCCAGGGGGTGGAACATGCAGGTGGAGCACCCTCCTGGGACACAGAACTTAAAACCTTGACAACGACTCTAGCAGATGTTACTCATACACTGCTGGATGGCTTATGGAAACTTGGAGAAAACAACGGCTCACACCAAGTGAAGCAGAAATGCTGTAACTTTATGGTAAACTGTGGAGGAAAGGATCAAAGGGCCAGAGAAGGAGACATGTTAGAGTAGATATTCCACCAAAGTCTGGAAAACTCACCAGCTGACTATGTTCAATGGGAGGGCCCAGAGGATATACCCAACTTACAAAATCAATGAGGAAGATTCTGGTGAGAGTGGCACCAGCCATGTTGAGGAGCACAGTAATTGTAGGTAATAAATGAAGTCCTGGCCCAGGTCCTGTGCACAGTGGTTCCATTGCGTCCACAGACCCATCTGGTGGGCACTTCCCCAGTTCACAAATGCATAATTGGAACGCACATATCTGTAGTTGTCAGAACACTTACATGGGTTACTTGGCCTGTGGGTAAGAGCTATTGTAGTAGGGAAGTCCAAATGGATGCCTCTGAAACTACACCCCGCTTCTCCAATCCAAACAGGAAATCAAAGACAATACTGTATCTATTCTAGGGGTGATGGTGGAAATGAGTGCCACTCAAAGATCTAACGGACGCAGCAGTGTTAGTCCCATCATATCTCCAATGAATTAACCAATTCGGCCCCTGAGGAGGCTGGATGGATCCTGGAGAATGTTTGTAGACTACTGCAAACTCAACTAAGTAGTAGGCCTGGTTGAAGCTACTGTACTGGACATGCTGTCATTCCTAGAACAGAGTAAGAAGACCTCAGGCACAGCAGGTGGCCACTGAGTTAGTGAATGCATTCTTTTCCTTTCTGATCAGAAAAGAGGATCAGAAATGTTTTACACTCACAGGGGGAGTGACAATGGCATTCATTCATGGTCTTGCCATAGGACTATGTTATCTTTATCACCCTGTGTCATCATATAGTCCAAAGGGACTTGGACCATCTGGGCATCCCACAGAAAATCACATTGGATTACTATATTGATTGCATCATATTGATTGGGCAAGATAAGCAAGAGGTGGTTAGTACACTGCCTTGATAAGACACATGCACTCCAGAGGGTGGGAGGTAAAACCTCCAAAGACTCAGGGGCCTATCACATTAGCAAAATGTTTAGGGATTCCGTGGTCCAAGGCATGCCAGGACAGCAGTCCAAATAATAAGATAATGCATTGCATCTTGCACCTCCCACAATGAGGCAAAAACCCAACATCTGGTATGTCTTGTGCGATCCTGAAGGCAGCATATTACACATCTGGAAATACTACTCTGACCCATATTTCAGGTGACATGTAAGGCTGCCAGCCCGGAGTGGCAGCCAGAACAGAAATGGGCTCAACAGCAGGTCCAGGCTGTGGCGCAAGCAGCCCTGCCCCTCAGGCCGTATGATCCGGCAGGTCCTACGACAGTGGAGGCGTCAGTAGTGGGAAGAGATGCAGTGTGGAGCTAACGGGAAGCTCAAGCGGGAGGCCCCTGGGCATCCGGGGCAAGGCCATGCCATCTGCAGCAGAGGATTACATGCCTTTTGAGCAACAAATCCTGGCGCGGCAGTGGGCCCTGCTAGAGACAGAATGCTTGACCATCGGGCACCTAGCAAGTGTGCATCCAGAGTGCCCATTATCAGCTGGGTTGTGCCAGGCCTGCCAACTAATAAAGTCAAACAGGTCCAGCAGCCAGGGTTGTGCCCAAGTAGGACCAACCAAGCTGCCTGAGCAGGTGGCCCAGATGTCCATGTCAGCCGAACTGTTGTGCTCATGCCTCCCTCAGCTCCCTAAGGGGCCTCCTGACAACGAGCGGATGAAAGAAGAAAAAGCCGAAGCTTGCTTCACAAATGGCTTGGCATGGTGTGTTGCTGGAAGCCAAAAGCGGACCGTGGCTGCACTATCGGCCCACTCGGAATGGCCTTGAAAATAGTGGCAGAGCCCCCACTGGGCAAAGTTTTGCGCTGTATACCTGCTCACCTACTTTGTGGAGAAAGAGAAGTGGCCCAAGATTAGAATATATGTTCACTGATGTGCAGTGGTGAATGGCTTGGCTGATTAGTCAGAGGCTTTGAAGAAAAACGATTGGAAAACTGGAACAAGGAGGTCTGGGACACAAAAATGTAGGTGGACATATAGGCGTGGAGATGAAGTAGAGTGAGGAGCAGAGATCTTTGTATTGTGTGCTAACACCCACCAGACAAGCAACCGCCATGGAAGCGGCACTAAGCTACCAGGTAGACAGATGAGTTAGCTGATGACGTCAGCCAGCCTCTGGAGTCCGTCATCCCAGCGCTGGCAGACGGGCACACATATGAAGTGGTAAGAGTAACAGACACAGAGGCTACATGTGGGGCCTACAGAATTATTGCTGAATGTCCAACCTGCCAGCAACAGAGACCAATACTGAGTCCCTGACGTGGCACTGTCCCTCATGAAGACCAACCAGCTACTCTATGGCAAGCTGACTACATCGGGCTCTTTCCATCCCGTAAAGGGTAATGACTAATTTTGAATGGAATATTCTATATATGGGGTTTCCTTTCCTAACTGCAGGACCTTGGCCAGCATTGCTGTCCAAGGGCTTACACAGTATTTGACCCACGAGTATGGGATCCCACATAACATTGCATCAAACAGCAAAAGAGGTGCAAAAGTGGGCCCATGACCGTGGAATCAACCGATGACATTATACACCACACTACCCAGAAGCTGTTGGCCTGGTAGAGTGATGGAACAACTTGTTGTAGCCACAGCGAAGCCCCCCAGCTTGGAGGTGATACCATGCAAGAATGGGGCACCATTCTCCAAAACCCCGTGTACACCCTAAATCAATGACCATTGTTCGTGCTGTGTTTCTAATAGGTGCAATGTGCGTACATGGGTCTGGGAACCCAGAAGTGAAAGTGGGAGTAGCCCAGCTTACCACCTATCCCAGTGATCCACATCTGGAATGTGTGTTTTCTGTTCCCTCAGGGCTCTACAGGGTTAAAGGTCCTGGTTCTTTAAGGAGGAACACTGCTACCAGGGGACACAGCAAGCCTCCCATTACATTCTAAGCTTTGACTGCTACCCGGACATGGAAGGTTTCACACACCAACGGACACGAGGAGGAGTCACTGTCTTGGCACATGACCCTGATCGTCAGGAGGAGGCAGGGCTGCTGTTACACAAGGGGGGCAGGGAGGCACCCAGGTGATCTGCTTGCGTACATGTTGGTACTTCTTGCTCAACTTTGATAGCGCATGGACAAATGTAGCAGCCACAGCCTGAAGAGAGCATGGGGACCAAGGGCTCAGGGAGGTCTCAAGGATGAGGGGACGGATCATGCACCAGGTGAGCCACCGAGACCAACACAGGTACCAGCTGAGGGTGAGGGGAATCTAGAATGTATAGTAGAAGGAGACAACACATATTATTTATTTATGCCACATTTATCAGCTGCAGCAGTGGAGGCTCTCGTTGGTCTCACTAACCATGCACTTTCAAGTTTCTCTCAGAAAACAAGGCCAATTACAGTCCTGGAAATGCTGTTCCCAGATCGGGTGAATGTACTCTAAGAAGCGAGTGAATCTGAGCAGTACAAGGGGTGGACCGTGTACTCCACCCAGACCCTCACCCTCCTCCCCAGGCCTTTGCATCTATCCCCCCCGCTCCTGGGAGTAGCTGCTGCTAAAAGTCTCACAGTGCCATCCCACCCTGGGAATTGCCCTCTGCAGCACTGATCTGCCTTCCCCAAGATTGTCCCTCCTCTCAGGGGGCCGCCTGTAGCCCATGACTGACTGATGCAGGAATGCAGAAGCCTGGCCACCCCGCCCCCCATTAGGATAGCTCTGGACGGTCATCCCAGCTCCAGAGCCCCCCAGAGGATTGGCTGAGACCTCTGTTGTGGCTGCATCAAAGCTCAGCCTTTCCCTCTGCCAACTCTTGCGTCCCCCACTTCTCCCCCACAACAGGTGTTCCCCAGAGCTCTCCCTAAGAAATATGCATGCAAATCTCAGAGTCTCAAGGTTTGCTTTCAGGGAAGTCTCAGAAAAGAAGCCACAGTAATAAATATAGTTTATATAACCCACCATATACATATTTACATAAGAACCCACCCTACATATATAATATATATTATATAAGACACATATATATTATATAGTAAATACAATATTGGATAATATAATATAGGATGTCTTATATGATATATAACATACAATATATTGTTTATTACATATTATGTGTAGCTGTATCTAGACTGTATAGTAGTATGTATTTAAATGTACATATATAATTACAATGAAAGTTTCAGAAAATAATTACCCTTACTATGTGCAATAGAGTCTGAAACTTCCTATTCTATTTTATTCCATTTCATGAAGCAAAATATACATACATACATGTATTATATACCGTAAACCCATTATATAATAAATGTATTATTAGTATATGTCATATATAATATATGGCATGTATTATTGATTATATTTCATATGGGATTAACAGTTTTGCTAAATAATAATTCCATTTATTATGTGCAATATACTTGGTTATTTTCTATTTTCATTCATCCTACTTCATTAAGAAAATGAAATGCTGGTCACAAGCCAATAGATGGCCCACAGTTTGAAAAACACTGAACTAAATTATCTCTACAAATGGGAGATGAGCCTCAGCTCCAGAATTTGCAACTTTCAATTGCAGAGGACTTGAGAGTCAGAAAGGAATGACAATGAGATTTGGTGGGAAAGGCATCAGACTTTATGTGTACAATTCGTTAGAGTTTGCACAACGCCTCTCTTTTTCCAGGCTGAGATCCCTAAAACTTGCATAGCTCTGAATGTCTGCAAGTTGGTGACGCAGAGGTCTCTGTCCCCACACTGAGCTGGTGTATATAAGCACTCTCCTTTTATCTGTCCTACCCCACCTATAGTAGACACTAAATAAACATTTGCTAAATTGACTGAAAGAAAAAACTGGAGCAGCTGCTGGGATAAAGGAAGGGGGCTGCTTCTGCAATGCAGAAGGGGAAGGAAGAATCTTTCACTGAATCCAGCAGGTTCTCAATAAATTCTTCCTGGACAAATTAGAAGAAAAAATGCAAAACACTGGAGTTATGATTATGGGAAGGGGAAGGGTCTTGTTAGTATTCAGTAGATAATTAATAAATGCTTGTAGGAATAAAGGAAAAAGCAGCAAAGAACCTGCCTGGAGGGTCAGAGTGGAGAAGGGGTCTGAAGGATGACGGTTACCAATATTCAGAGGGGACTCATAAAGGTTTGTTGACTTCAGTGAAGCAAATTTAGCCAGGAAGATGGCATCTGTGCGAGTGGGTGTTGGTGAAGGAATTATAGCATGTATTCAGTAAATGCTTTGTGGAATGATAAGAGAAAAGACTGGAGGATCTGATGTAGGAATGGGAATGTGGTTGTTTGAACAGAATACACTAAGAGATTAATAAATGCTCATTGGGTTAATTGGGAGAAAGGAGTGGTTGGGAAGATAGCCATCTGAGTGGGGGAGGGGACCTGGCCAGCATACAGTAGGTGCACATTATGAGCTTTTAGGATTGTGTAGTGTGGAAGGCAGGGTGAAGGCTGTTGAAGGGGGAATTAGGGCTACAAGAGGGGGAGGAGAAGAGGCTTTGAATATGGGGTTCTTAGTAGTGTACAATAAGTGTTCATTAAACACTTAGTAGTGTACAATAAGTGTTCATTAAACAATAAGTGTTCATTAATTGTGGCATTAAATGGAGGAGAAAAGGTATAGAGAATCCAGCTGGTGATTAGGATTAGAAGGAAGAAAAACTGAAGGAGGGGTCTTCCTAGTATATAGGAGTGCTTAACAAATGCCTCCCACTCTCACACATGAAAAGTATCTGTAAAATAAATAATTGGCTCTGAAAAGAGAGAAAGGATGCTGGGTAAGGGCTCCTGGGGGGGAGGGGTTATCTAACCAGTAAAAAGCTGATACTCAATAAATTTAGGCTGAAGTAGACCCTTGGGGAGGGAGTTCTTGAGCTAGGGGCAGAACTTCCAGACTTGGAATGGCTCTTACGTAGTTAGTAGGTGCTCAAAACGTGTTTAGCGGCTTAAATAGAAGAAAGGCTCTTTGAAGTATGGACTTAAGACTGGGAGAGGGAATCCTAAGGACACTGAAGGGAGTGGGAAAGGGGTAACCTTTATAATTTGGGCTCTGGACTTATCAAAGTAAAGGAGCCTGGGGAGAGGCTTTATGATTGATGCAGGTTCTCCTAGGGGTAATGAAGTGGGGTGTACTCCCTACACACAATAGGTACTGGATCCACTGGAATAAAAGGACTTTGGGGAGGAAGAGTGAACACAGAGCACACAGAAGGCACTCCATAAATGCTGACAGAACCCATTGGAGGGAAGGGCCTTTGGGGGAAGGAGATTAGAATTGAGCACCTGGCAGATAAGGAATAAATGCGCGGTGAATCCATTAAGAGAAAAGGTCTTGGGGGGGTGGGGCTAGGGATGGGAATACAATCACTGGACCCATTGGAGGACAAGTCTTTTGGGGAATGGGAGTGGGGATGCAGAAACTTGATCTACGTAAGCTTCATCCTCCATCTATGGGAGGAAAGGCTTTTGTGGAGAAGGCACAGAATCAGGCACACACCAGGTGCTCCACAAGTGCTCCAAGGAGTTATTAAAAAGAAAAGGTCTTTGGAAAGAGGGATTGAAATAGTACACACAGCAAGTGCTAGATAGCTGATTACTGTATTAATTGGAGGCAAATGCCTTTATGTAGAGGGTCTCAGTTTGGATCGTGCAGAAGGTGCTCAATACATGCAAACTGAAGCCACTGGAGGAAAAGGCATTGGGGAAAGGGTTTGGGGATGGGGTAAATAGAAGGCACTCAATTAATGCTTGCTGACTACACTGGAGAAAAGAGTCTTTAGAGAAGGCTCACACAGTAGGCGGTTGATAAGTGCTAGGCGGGTCCATCAAAGGAAAGGTCTTTGAAGAAGTAGCTTGAAAATGGGGGATAAAGGAGGCACTCGATAAATGCCTTCTAGAGCCATTGTAGGAAAAGGATTTTGGGGAGAGAGTCTGAGGATGAGTCACACACAGAAGGCTGAAAAATGCTCATTTGAGGAAAATGATATGTTTGAGAAAGGGGTTTGGGGACGGGGCATACGTCAAACAGTTAATCAACGCTTTCTAGATTCTTTGGAGAAATAGGCCCCTTGGAGAGGGGGTCCGGAGTTGGGGCACACAGAAGGCATTCAATGAAGGCTCACAGGATCCATTAAAGGCAACACTTTTGGTGAGAAGCTGAGGTGGGATACACAGCAGCCACTCGAAGTTCACTGACTAGTTTTAAAGGTCCTTGAGGAGAGGGCTGGGGTCGGACACGCAGCTCACTCTGGATACATGCTCACAAGATCTATTAGAGAGAAGGCCTTAGGGCAAGGGTTGCAGGGGACCAGACACATGTCAAACTCTCAACGAATGATCACAAAATTCATGAAGCCAAAGGCCTTGGAGAAAGGCTCCTGTTGAGGCACACTGCAGGTACTTGATACATGCTCACGAGATCCATTAGAGGATAAATAAGGCCTTTGGTGCGAGGATTGGGGGGGCAGGGAACATTCTGCTCTCAAATGTTCACATGACACATTAAAGCCAAGGCTTTTGGGTAGGAGGTACACAGCAGGTGCCCCATAACCTCTCCCTGTATGGATGGAGGGAATCTGGGGTGGGGTAAGGGCGGGGTACACAGGAAGCGGCCAGCATAAAAATTTAAAGGAAAAGGGTTTGGGCGAGGGGTCTCAGGTGCTAGGCACACAAGTGGTGCTCGATAATTGCTCATCACGGAACCATCTGGGGACCCAGGCCCATGAAGAGACATTGGGGCAGTGGCTTACCAGTCGGTGTGGGACTCGTCGATGACCAGCAGCACCCTAGCGGCGGCGCCCCCACGGCCTGCGCCCCCAGAGCTGCCGCCCACCTGCTCGCTAAAGGTGGCGGCCGCGGCCGCAGTGGTCTGCTTGACAGCGTTGGACAGCGACGAGAAGAAGCCACCACCCCCGGAGGACCCTGGGCTAGGGGCGGCAGGAGAGGCCACAGGGGCGGCCGCGGAGGCCCTTTCGGCAGTGGCGGTCATGGGACCGGGCGTGGCTCCGGGGCTGGGGGCAGCAGGTGGTGGCGGGGTCGGCTGCGGGCGTTGCAGGTCTGTCATGTACCCATTTGGCAGATTGGCCATGAAGTTGCTGTCCGACAGGCGGCGCCGCAGGTAGTTCATGGCTGCGGCGCGGGGCAGGGGGTCCTAGGAGCAGTCTGGTCAGGAGCCGCGGGGGCGGACCGCGCCGAGCCCAGGAGCACAGCTGCACTCTCAGGCACGACGCGACTCTTTCGCTGCCCGCTGCAGACTGAGGCAGCGCTTAGTCGCGGCCGCCGCAGCGCGGATGGTCGCGCCCGTGCGCCCCTATCTCGTGCCCCGTGTGGTGCAGTCCGGCAGGGCCGCGGGCGGCGTGGACGCGACCAAGGCGACCGGGAAGGGGAGTTTGTGGAGGAATGGCGAGTGACGTCAGCGCGCCTTCAGTGCTGGGGCGTCGGTGGCGCGCGCCGGCTGGCGGGGGCGAAGGCGCTGTCCGCGGTGCTGAAGGTGGCAGTGCGCACGCGCCACGCCGCATCTTGTTCCCCTCCCCCCCTCTGATTGGGGATGCGCAATTTGGGGAGTGGGGGCGGGGGTAGGTGCTTGTCCGAAGGGTTGGGGTGGGTGGTCAGTCAAGCCCCCCACCCCACTTCATCCTGGTCTTCATACTCAGTCGCATCCACAGGCAGGACCCTCCGCAGATACTTGGTTTCCAGTGTTGATATTCACCACAGAAGGCATGTATGGGGGCGTGGGAATGGAGGCATACACAGAGACACGAAAGTACAAAAATAACTCCCTCAGGGCGAGGGGTGGGGGTCACACGCAATACCCCGCAGCGTGATCAGTTTCCCACTTCTACACAGGCTCAGCTAGGCAGAGAGGCATGCGGGGGTGGCGTAGACAGCAACAGACAGGCGGAGTTGGACACTTGGGCGGGGTACACACCCTTGCCCTGGGGGGCTGGAGACGCACGGGAATGACACACACAAAAGTAAGGAAACACACGGAGGCATGTACAGACAGAGAAGACACACCAATCTAGGAATCTATACACACCCAAGCCCAGGGTAACACACATGGACATGCATGCATACATGCACGTGTATACGCCTACACGCACACGGGCACCACACTAACACACTGAACCAGGGAAGCTCACACGAGTATGCAGACCCAGATAAAAGGCATACCCACAGACGATAACGAACGTAGATCAGCCACACCGGCACATTCCCTGAAGCTCTAGCCCTGATGTGTGTCCATCTATCCCCCTCTACATACATACTCCGTCTGTACGCCCCCATTCGTCTGCCAAAAATCACGATTACCACCTGGTATTCAGTGCCCATGGCTGTCTCCCCCTGCACCGGAGAACTTTCTACAGGCAGAGGCAGACCCATCCTATGGTATGCACACAGTTGGTGCCAAATAATGTTTGCCACATAAGCAAATGACTTTTATAGTCCAGGTAGAGGTGGGCCGTGAAAGTCATTCTGTCTGCTCCTGTGAGATCCTGACTACAATGAAAGCACAAATTCATTTCAAAATAATTATTTCTTGATTGATTGTACCCAATGCTTAACTGAGCTGTTTTGAGAAATGTATTGTCTCATCCAATCCTCACAACAATAATATGGGGTGGGTAATATCATTTCCATTTTATAGATGAAGGAACCCAAGAATTCCAATTCATTCCCAAAGGGTCACGTTCAATTTGTGATCCACACATTGGTTTTTCTTTTTAAGAATGTGCCAGACGAGGTGCCAGTGTGGCTGGAGCAAATTGAGAGGAGGGGATTTGGCAGGAGATGGGGTCAGGGAGGCTAGCAGGGACAGGATTGAGCAGGCCCTTGTGGGCATAGTGAGCGATGCTGGGAGACCAACTGAGGGGAAAGAAGATACGGCAAGAAGTAGGCAGATTAGGAGTCTCTTCCGCCCGCAGGATTTTCAGATGAATCATCCACTTATTCACGTGTCCACTCTTAATTCATTAAATCATTGGCCTGTTTAAATGAGGTAGTAATGGTGTGGGGTCTGCAGAGTGCCTGCCTACAAACTAAAAATGATCACCTGACTCACCTCTAAGGCGATCTGTGGGGCGGCAGGAGGTGGGGGGAGACCACCTCTAGCCTTGCATGTGCTGTGACTTCTGCCAGGCATGTCCTGTTCCTCTCTGTCAGGGATCATCTGTGACCAGGGTCTCTGGGAAGTCCCCTCCCCCAGGACTCAGATTCCATCCCCTCTTCCCTGAGGCTCCCAGTCAAGTCAAATATTTCCAAACCATCCTTTACTTCCTCCTCCATCCCAGACAGCTTCAGTCGAACCTCCAGGCCTTGGCTTTGGCCATTCTTTTCCCCTCTCTCCCAACACCCTTTCTGGCATTCCATATCCCAGCATTCCCCACATGGGAAACTCCCCACGAATTGGGCATTTCCCAACATTCCAATATGTGCTGTCCAGTTTTTTTGCTCAGTAACTGAAACAAACAAGCTGTGCTGGACCCATGGTGCCTTTTCTGGGGGCCAGGAACTACTGCAGGTTTAGACTTTTCTGGCTTCTCAGGAATCTGTTGCTAGACTGCCTCTTCCTAGGGGCCCCATTTCCAGGTTCCTAGTACTTGTGGACCTCAGCGTCATTCCCTTTCACCAGGTGGCCCAATTTCCAGAGATTAATTTTTTGTAGACTGTTTTGCAGAAGAATGAGCATTCCCCCCAGAGGTGTCTCAACTCCTTGAAGCAGAGGTAAGGCTCCTCTACACTGTTTCCATGTTCTCCAGCAGGAATGAGTGTACAGAAGAGGCTCCAAGAATACTTTTCTTTGCTGTGTACTGGTGAACGACTATGAAACCCACACGCCATGTTTGTAATCAGTATTGTACCTATGTTTATCACACACACACACACACACATATCCATGTTGCCTTGATGTGCACCCCCCCTAAACTCACACATTTGTTATGGTGCACACATGGTTGTAACTTCACACTGCACACACTCAATACATCCTTAATTCTTGCACAGACCCATAGGTCTGCACATCACACAGGCACAAGGATATGTGCTGCATAATGCACACACACACGAACTTCCACTGTCTTGTAAACGCTCTCTTGTATTCTGTAGTAGCAACCAGAACCCCTCACTTTGGCTTATTCCTCCCAAGATAACCAAATATTCATCAACCCCGTCTTCATCTCAACCCATCAACTGGCCCATTTTACACAAGGGGAAATCAACCCAGGGAAGTGAGCATGTTGACAGACTCCGGGTGTCACAAATCTCCCACCTGAACTCTCCCACAGTGATGCCCCTCCATTCACAGCACGAAGTCCCAAACTCTGCTCCTGACATGGTGCTTCAGAAATGGCCAGCCTATTACCTTTCGTGTTTGGGTTTCCTCCTTGGTAAATGGGGACGTTACTGATCCTTACAGGTTCATGGTGGATTAAACAAATTCATGCTATGGAGGCTTAAAACACTACCAGGCACAAAGCAAGTACTAAGTATTAGCTATTACCATAATTATGATGATTCTTATGCTTTGTCTCATTACAAGGGGCCCAGCATTCGTAAGTGCTAAATGAATGACCAAATGCTAAGAGCATTAGTGTCTGGGTATGTTCTCTGCACTGTGGAGACACAAACCACTCTGACTCTTCTTCCCTACCCCTCATGATGTCTAAGACTATTGTTAGTATATAGTAGGTGTTGGTAAGTGTTGAATATTTAAAGGAAAGGATCACCTACTCTGACTCTATTCCCTCGCATAGATGTCCTCACCTTCTACCAGCCCTCCTCCACCCCAGATGCTCAGACTTAGCTCTAGTATACAGTAAACGCTAATAAGTGTTGAATGAATGAAACAATGCTAACAGGAATCTGTGTCTGGGTGTGTCTGGGCTCCTCCTGGCAGATGCTGATTCTAGCTTCTCACAGGCACTTCCTTGCCACCGCCCCCACTCCGGCCCCGTGGAGCTATTTGTCCCAGCTAACTGCAGCGCTGGAGCTGGGCTGTTGGGAGTGGGTGGGTGCAGGTGCTTGTGGAGCAGCCAGGCGCCCACCCCAATCACCTCAGGACTGACGTGGAATCTGCCAGCAGAGAGGCTTTGACGGGTGGGAACCTAGGGAGCTTCAGGAGGTGGGGAGATGGGTAACAAGCACACTGGCCAATCAGAAAGTGCCTGCCCAGGCAAGTAGCCAAACAGGAAACCCTAAACACGGAATTCTGCAGAGGGACTTTCTGGGTGGCCCCAAGCACTGCAGGGTAGGGTGGGGTGGGGTGGGGTGGGGTGGGGGTGGAGGGCAGACACTGGGGCTCTGGCAGCAGCAAAGGGACGAATACTCGAATACTCGCCTTACTCCTGCCAAACTGTAGCCACAGTGGAAAATACTGTTTTCCACAACAGGCCACTGTGACTCTGCTGGTACTGTGTGCCCTTTGGCCTAGAAAATGTTATCGCCCCGCTCTTGGGGAAGAGGCTGGTTTATTGAGGTGTGGGAGGTCAGGGAGTCAGAGGGAAGAGAGGTATTAGAGCTTCTAATCCTCAGGGTCTTTGCAGGCAGGCACGTGTAGACATGGCCGATTCTCTTCCACCATCACCTTCTGCCCCTGCAGCACCTCACATACTGCTGATGGTTTCCCCCAGAAGGTCACATTCTTCTCACCTTGACCTTCGACCGCGGTAACAGTGGGCCTGAGGTGGTAGGGGGGAATGGAGGGAAGAAGCTCAGGGAAGGCAAGAACGCAGTCAACAAGCTCTTACTGAGTGCCTACTGTGTGCCCCACACTATTTTTAGCTGTGAGATATTGGGTAATTTCTTTATCTTCCCCGTGTCTCACTTTCCCTCATCTGAAACATGGGAATAATAATAGTAACAATAACCCACTTCATTGGGCTGAGCGAGGATACATGAGTTAATTCAGGTAAAGTGCTCAGAGTGATCTGGTACACAGTAAGTGCTCAATAAATGCTGCTGATTGTCACATGAGCTACCGTCTCTTACAGCCAAAACCCTTTACATCTCTCCCCATTGCCCATTGGAACAAAATCAAATGTATTACCCTGGCATTCAAGGCCTTGTTGTTGGGTCCAAATCCCTGTCCCAAGGCAATCTCTCTCTCTCCTCTCACTTTATCAAGACTCAGTCCCTTGTCTAGAATGGTCTTTGCCTGGGTTATTTCTCCCAATAGGCAACTCCTCCATTCACTCTAATTCGGATTTTCTCAATAAGCCCTTTCTCCATTCATTCCCTCTCTTTATCAAGTCCTTCATGCCTCCACTTAACACCCCTAACTCATCTTCAGGACCCACTCTAAACTCCACCACTGGAGACCACTTTCCAGATGATAGGTCTTCCATGAGATGGTAACAGGCCCTTAATCTAGTAGCTTGATGTATGAGGAAAGAAAGAGATGAGTTGGTGTTTTAACCCTCTCCAACACCTGGGCCACCCTGGACACTGGGAATCACTTAGGGCGGCTGATCACCTGTGTCCAGGACTCTGCTCACAGTTTTGACCCCTACCCGCCAGGGGAGGCCTGGTCAGCATTCTAGACCCTAGTTGAGGTGACAGTCCTTTTTCTACATATCAACCATTCCTCATATGTTCTCTGTCAGGGCCCTGCCAACCTGGTTCCCTCGGGAGATCCACGGGATCTGTGTGGCAACTGCTGCTGAAAAGCCTTAGAGTGCTTGGGGGCAGTAAGACATTGAGTGAGACATCAAGTCCCCCATGGCGGCATGGGTGACTGAAGGAATGAAAAAGTGAATGGAAGCATGAGTGAGTGAGTGACTGCAGGAGCAAATCAAAGCTCGGGTAACAGAGAGCAGAACAAATGGACACGTGAAGAACGGAGTGAATGGGAGAATGGCTGAGTAACTGGATGAGTGACTGAGGGCCACAGTGGTTGCTAACTCTCCCCTCATTATCTTCTTTCTCAGCTTCTTCAGTTGCTCCCCTCTTCCTTCAGCTGGGAAGTGGCACTTGGCAAGTCAGGTACGTTAAGCCAGTGCTATAAACCCTGGTTGGGCGTAGCCAAGTCTCCCACTCTGACTGCTGACATAGCAATATCATGATCCCTTCCTCGGCTCTCTGCCCCCCCGACTCACGCGAACTTGGGGAGTGAGGCCTCGCAGAGGCGCTGGCGGGTACGGACGGGGTTGGGTCCACACGGGGGTTTGCACAGCCCCCAGGTACTCCACTCCGACCACGAGCCTTTCCCTGCAATGAGAGGATGGGTTTACCGAGTCAGAATTAGTGGTCTCGCGGTGGTGAGAGCAGCTGTAGGGATACGGGGTTCACATCAGAGTCAGAAACCTCCTGTCTCTTCATGGGCTGCCCACCCTCACAGTACAGTCTGGGAGGCACTCACAGAGGCAGCGCTGGATGTTGTAGCAGTGCCGGATATCCTGATATTCCCCAGCACATCGATGTCCGTTAAACTTGCGGCCTTTGCAGCTCCTTAAGCGTGTCTGTTGGCCCGGGATCTCCTCGCAGCTGATATGTTTCATCTTTGGGCGGACACAGGTGCTCCATTCCTCCCACGGCCCCCACTCTCCATTCACTGCAGAGACGAGGGCAGCAGGGGCTCGCACCAAAGAAGGGAGCCAGCAACATGGTTCGAAGGAAGGGATGAGGGATGGGGGAGGGAGTGGGAGTGATTAGAAGTGGGAATGGGGGATCAGAGGTGGAACCAAGGCATCAGGGCCAGAAATGGAGGACTGTGAGGCAGGAACAAGGCATCAGCAGCAGGAACTGGGCGGGGGCGGGGGGGGGGGGAGGCTTAGGCTTGGAAATGGTACATCATGAGGTGCTGACCAGGGCAGGGCACGGCTGTGTTGCAGATGTGGGTCCGAGTGGCATCACCAACACAGAAGGGACCCCCATGTTGGGGCACAGGGTGATCACATGCCCGTCGATCCATAGTTTGGCCCAGGCCGCAGGTCACAGGACAGGGGCTCACAGGGCCCCATGGCCCCCAGCCCCCAGCCACTGTTGAGAGGGACAGGAGTGAGGAGAAAGGCCATCTCAGTCTCCCCCCTCAGCCCTTAGACCCCCGAGGCAGACCACCCCCAAACAAAGAGCTCCATGGTCACATGGTCTAAGACCTCTATCCCCTGAAATGCAGAGCATCTGTGCCCGAATCAAGAGCAGAGTGTCAGAGGCCTCATGCCGGGGTACCTGGGCAGGGTGGCAGGCCACTGCAGCCTCTCTGCTCATAGGCTGGCCCTGGGCATGGCTTCCCAGGAGGATTTGTGGAGGGTGCAGGTGCAGAACACGTGCGGCTTCGTCTCTCCATAGGTGCGCTGGGTCCACCGTGGCAGGAGCCCGAGCAGGCGCCCCAGGGGCTCCAAGCAGCCCAGGCCCCATGTGCTGTGATGGGGTGGGGTAGGGAGAAGCCAAGTGTGGTCATGCGTGCTGAAGTCCTCCCACCCTGGCAGTTCCCTGCTGTAACCTGCAGACCCATCCTGGGTACCTGCATCAGTGCCCTGTGGTTGCCCTCACTCACTGGGGCAGACCTGCTGCGTGTCACAGGCCTTTGATTCCTTTGCTTCTCCTGGACAGTGGCCCCCACACTTGGGGGTGGGGTGATCACATGTTCGATGACGGGTCTGGGTCCCTTTGGAGCAGGTGACAGAGCAAGGCGCCCAGGGCCCCCAGTCAGACCAGCCACCTATCTCTGTGGAAGAGAAGAGAGGGGGACAGGATAGAGGTGGGGGTGTCATTCAGGGATCCTCGCTTCCTCATATGGCCACATTAACTAATCCTATCCCCACATGCTCTGTAACACCTGTTCTACCCTCCTTGCTCATCTGGACTGTCGCAGTAACCTTCACACTGGTCCTTCTGCTTCACCCCTCACCAGAGTCTGTCCTCTTGACAGCGAGGAGGTCACAGGCCAAGTCCGATCACATATTCCTCCGCCCACAACCCACATCACTCAGAATAACAGCCAACGTCCTCTCTGTGGCCCACGAGGATCAAGATCCCCTATGACCTCACTGCCCACCACTTTCTTCCAGCCCCGCTTGCCTCCTCCTTAGAGCTTCGCCAATAGCAGGCACAGTGCCACCCTCAGGGCGTCTGCCCCGCTTGTTCCCAGTGCCCGTAACAGGCAGTGCACATCTGCCTTGCTGATCCTCCTCACCAGGACAGCAGGGCTGGATCTCACAGGCCTGCAGCTGCCACTCGAGGGTCCCAGGGTCCACCTTCTCAGAGCACTGCCCACCCCAGCCTATGCAGCGCCGGTGCCGCAGCTGGGAGCCCTCAGTGCAGGTCACTGAGCAGGGGTTCCACGGGGACCACAGCGACCATCGTGGGGACCTGTAGAGAGGAACACACGTCCCATCCTGGCACGAGTTGGCCAGGATGGTGTATGGGACTGCAGAGCAAGGGCAGGCATAAGCGGGCGTGTCGGATAAGTATGTGCAGAATGGATTGATGAGGGTACCTGCCTATTAGGGATGTTGGGGGACTGAATGGGGAGAGGTGGGTACACAGTAAGTACTTATCACTTACCTTCACGATCAGGGACCTGGAGCTACCCTTTGAAGTACCCCCAAGGACAGTGCCAGGTGTGCACTGTCCTTGGATTAGGGGCCCAGAATTGCTGTCAGGCCACCATCATGCAAACAGGAAGTGCTTAATAAATAGGAGCCATCATCCCAATGAGCTCAGAGACCCCGTAAGAAATACCCCAGATCTGCACAGCATAATGCTAAATAGATGTGAACTGACGACATGACGAGGGGCACAGAGCTGCCTTCAAAAAGATCCCCAAGCTCCCCGGCCTCATGGTGTATCTGTGATATACAGTAAGCAGTTAGGAAATATGTCTGGCATACAGTAAACGCTCAATACATGTAAGCTGGCATCATGATTAGGAGACGAGAGCTACCCTCAGAAATCCTCCAGCTGTCCCTGACCTCGGCAATGCATCCGGTATGCCGAAAGTGCTCAATGGATGCGATGTGTCATTATAATTAGAGGCGTGCAGCTGCCCTCAGAATTCCCCAAACTCTCCCATCTCCACAATGCATCTGTATACAGTAAGCAGTCAATATGAGCTGTCATCACAATTGGGGAACTTGAGCCACCTTCAGAAATACTTGAGCTGCACCCCACCCACAACGCTTGCAGTATGCAGGAAATGCTCAATACACGTAAGCTATGGTAGTCCTCAACCAGGGGTGATTTTGTACCCCAGGGGGACATTTGGCAATTTCTAGAGACATTTTGGTTGTTGCAACTGGAGCGAGGAGTCACTACTGGCATCTAGTGGGAGGTTGGGGATTCCACAAAACACCGTGCAATGCACAGGTCAGCCCTCTCAATAATAACTTTCTGGCCCTAAATATCAATAGAGCTGAGGCTGAGAAACCCTGAGCTATGGTCATGATCAGGGCCCTTGAGCCACCCTTAGAAATACCAGAGAAGGAAAGGGTCCAGTTCTGGGTTGCCACACAGACCATGCTTCCTGCCTCCCCCTAATCCCAGGCTCCCCCTAACCTGCATGCCTGGCAGAGCTTGCTGTCTGGCTCCTGGAAGGCGTAGGCACTGTTGAGACAGCAGTCTTCCACACGGACACCTGTCCCCAGGAGGCCCTTGCACTTGCCCGAGGATTCCTCATACTGGCTAAAGCAGAGTACAGGGTCTGAGCCTGTAACAGGGAAGGGGAGGAGGGCACGGTCAAGGGTATGGTGTGCCTGAGGGGCCAGCTGGACCCTCACCTACTCACCTGTGGATGGCAGGGTGAGCAGCAGCAGTAGCGGCGGCAACAGCAACCAAGAGGCCTGCGCTGGGGCGGGCATATTGAGCAGTGCCCCTGCAGCCCGACCAGAGAGGTGGCCTGGCTTTATGAGCTGACCTATTCTGGTAGTCAGTGGAAAAAGAGGAACCAGGGGCAGGAGGAACTGGGAGGGCAAAGGGTAGCAGGGGGGAGGGGAGAGCATTGGACAGGTCTCTTCAGCTCCCATCACTCCCGTGTCACGTCTGCCCATGAGCCACCTCCTCTCCTCTCCCCTCCCTACTTCCTGTCTCACTCTTCATCATGCTGTTTATCACTGTAACCCTGGCACCCCAAGCCCCACCTAGCGACCTTTCAGCATTCAATCAATGCTCTTTGTACAAATTCTTACTGAGGGAAATGGAGCCAAGGAATTTGGAGCAAGACAAACTTTCTAGCTGTGTGACCTTACGCAAGTCACTTGAACCTCTCTGAGGCTGTTTCTTCACCTGTAAAATACACACTCTCTACCACGACAGAGTCAATCTCATGGGGACATTGAACAGGGTGAAATGAGTGTGGCACGCTCAGTATGTCCATCCTCATGGGGTGAAGAAGGCGTTAAGGTAATTGCTTCATCCTCCATCCTGACTTAACCCACCCTCTTTCCTGAAAGGGAGGCCCCTGTGTCAGCAAGGGGAAGGGAGGTCAGCACAAGGGAAGTGAGAAGGGGAAGTGAGTGTGTGGAGGATTTGGGAGTGAATTGGGGATACCAGTCCCCAGGGGCCCTGCTGGGGACATCTTCAGTGCCTGAGGAGGGGGTAGTTGGGAAGGCACCGGTTGGGTCATGTTCTATCAGTGTAACTTGGGCAGGTGACATCTCTGAGCCTGTATCATAGGGTTTGTTGCAAAGATTCTGAGTTCAGATTTTTTGAAGTCCTTAGCACAGTGCCTGGCATGCTGTACAATCTTTTTGTGAAATACATTTATTCAACATTTATTGAGCACCTACGGGTGCCAGATGCTGTTCTCAGCATTGGACAGAGCAGAGAACAAGACAGCCCCAAATCCTGGCCTTCAAGGCTTACGCTCTAAAAGGAGATAATAAATGTCCCCTCTCTCACAGAGGCCTGCCCAACTACCCTTTATGTACAGCACCCCATCACTCTCTAGCCCAAGGGCTCTCAAACGTTATTGTGCATCAGAATCATCTGGAAGGTTGGTTAAATCCCAAACTGCTGGGCAGTACCTCCATTTCTGATTTCTGATTCTGTGGGTCTGGGGTTGGGCTCCAAAATGTGCATTTTTGAATAGGTTCCCAGGTGACAGTGACACTGCTTGTCTGGGGACCACACTTTAAGAACCATCATTCTAGTCCCTGACCCCTCTCTTCCTTTGTAGGTCTCATGGAGAAAACCTATTTTACTGTTAATAAAACCCGTTTTCCATGCAGGTAAAACTGAGCTCCGTGGACCTACTATCTTTTTATAAGCCCTAATGAGTGAAACTCCAGAGCTAATTTTACAACAAGACTTTTAGAATAACAATAAAGAGTCTAACAAAGGTAGGAATGCAATGTCATTTCCCCTGCATTCACGGAAGGAGAAATACCATTCTGCAAATTAAAACAAAGTAAATGAAATTGATTGGGTCAGGTTTAACATTAAAACAGAACTTTCTCAAGAATATTAATCTTGTTTTATGGACGATAAGGTGTGTTGACATTCAGATATGTTGTTTCCTGATAACAAAAGCCTGTCTCAGAAAGTGTTCCTTTGAACAAAGAGGTCTTGTTATTCAAAGCCGTTAGACAACAGGGCTGTGTTATCCTGTGAAAACAAACTCAAGAAACCTGTACTTCTGGTTGGCTGCTTTATCTAATCACCGTTGCCCTGGTAATAATGTTATAACCGATCTTCTTTGTTTCTGAACTGTACAAATACTCATAGGATTCCCTGTGGAAAAGGATTGTCCGCACTTTCATCTTCTCCCACATGTTTGGGCAATAAAATGACTGCGCAGATTTCTTATTTAAACAAAGAGTGAGAGTCTTGTCTCACGTACTTATTGCACTGCCATCTTGTTTGATATATTTATCTGTTTCTCGCCCTCACTCAAATACCAGTTCCACAAGGGCAGGGATTTTAGTCTGGTTTGTTAACTGCTGTGTCTGAAGGGCTCAATAAACATCTGCTAAATGCAGAAATAAATGAAATAAAAAAACTTTAGGGATTCTGTGAAGTGCCAAGAGGAAGAGTCTGTCTGGGTTGGAGGTAAAAAAGTGGGCATGATAGGGGTGGAGTAAATAGTGTCTCAAGTACCGGGACTGGACCAGAGCTCGTGAGAAGAGGGAAGGGAACTCAGGCAAAGCCCGGGGGAAGTCCAGCATTACCAGTTTTGGAGAACTAACAGGAGTGGAGCATAGGGCCTGAGGAGGAGGGACGTGCCGAGAGAGAGGACAAACAGAAAAGGGCTTTCTCGTAGGCCTGGCACGTTTGATTCCTGGTCTCTCATGCAGTCTCATTTGGTCTCGGTCATTTTCTCTCTTTTTTAAAAATATAGTTACACAGTTCTGGATTTACAGCCGCTACTGTAGTCTCTTACGAACAGGCTCACATACATAGTTGACCACACGGCCTCTCAGACATTCTCTCAGTCACTCACTCAAGGAGTCATTTTTCTCTGTCACTGATTCCCAGTCTTACGACTCTCTCCTCCTAAGAATTCACACACATGGTCATGTCTTACAGCCTGTCTCATTTGGGCCAGTATTACCAATATTTACTCTTACCCATCAGTTTTTCACATGCACACAAACATTCACACCTTTTTATGTTGCAATCACTCAGGCCATCATTTTGTTACGTACACAAATAGTCACTGAGTTACAGCCACCACTAGCTTCTCACGAAATTCCTTGCACACACACAAAATCACCATCTCTCCTACCTCTTCACACTCAAGTCCCCATTTATTACTAACACACCCGCAGTCTGCTTAGATATAGCTAAGAGTTTCACACGCATACACCATCACACAGTATCTCAGACACTGTCTGAGTCACCTAGTCTCACATTTCTTCTCAAGCAGCTTCCAATATACCAGTCCTTGATTTGTGGCCTTTATTGAAGTCTCTTGCAAAGAGTTCTACACAGACCCATACAATCAATCGCTGTCTCAGTCACTGTCTCAGTCACCCATTCAGTGGCACGATCACTTTCCCTCAGTCAGTTTCTGACATCTGTCGTCACTAATTCACAATTGCTACTAGGCTCTCAATACATTTTATACACACAGTCTCTCACGGCCCATCTTACACCATCATTTTCTTCATACAGTCAGCTCATCATGTACAAACACAATTACAGCCTCACCAGTTTCTCACACACAATGATCCCGTGGTCTTCTAGTCTCACATTCTCAGTTTTTCACAAACATACAGCCTCTGAGTTAGTCTTATGCAATGTTTTGCAGACCCACACACTCTCACATACTGCTCAGTCATCAACAGCGCTGACTTTGTATTGTTACTTACCATCTCTTACCCCAGTTATGCGGTCTCGTGGACCGATTCAGTCACTCTGTCTCACCATGATTTTTTCCCACACTTTTCACACTCCCTGAACCTGTGGGGCTAGACTGGAGTAGTAACTGTAAATCAGTTTGCCGCTACTGTCAGGTATACACACATATAATTACAGCCTCTCATACTCTCCCAGGCACCACCAGGTTTTTCTCAGTTTCTCACACAGTCTTTGCTAGTCTCACATGAACAGTTTTCATACACACAATCAAGCGTTCTCATATTTTGTGTCTCAGGCACAAATTTGGCTTCACTGACATTTTCACTTCTCACACATGTGCTCCCATGACTTTAGTTGATAGGACAGCCTTGCATGAACAGTTTCATACACAATTCATCTCCCAACACTGAGTCACCTGCTTCCGTACAGGGAAGTTTCTCACCTACACACAGTGCCTGACAAGCTCTATCTACCACACTTTCATCCCCACAGGCTCTCACACCTTGCTTTGATCACTCAGTCTGTCTTGCTCACCAGTAGCCTGTCAAGCAATGACTGGTTTACAGTCCCCACTACCTTCTCGTAAACATTATTTCACACACAGCACTACTTTGTTGTACAGTACCTTAGTCATTCATTTGTACAGTGATTTCCTGACACACAACCACAATTTCTCACAGACACAATGTCAAGTTTGTGGTTACAACTTCCCTTCTCTCACATGATCTCTCTCTCTCTCACACACACACATACACACACACACACACACACACAGAGCTCTCCACAGTTTCTTTTTCATACTGGGTTACCAATCTGCAGTCTCTACTACTGTTTCTGACACACACCATAATGCTTTCTCTCTCACAGTCAATCTCACGCCCTCACCATCTTTCACACACAGTCATGCCTGTCATACACGGTTAGCCCCCATGGCTTCAGGAAAAAAAAAATGCTAGCAGCCTCCAGCATCACCTTTAAAAATATATATTTACAGGAACAATTCCCCATTCTTTGGGACTTAGAAAAAAAGATCCATTTTTGAGGAAGTAAAACAAACAGTGGCGACAGGTGTAGCACTGTCCCCCCAAATCACCAACCTCCAGGTCCCTAGGCCTGGACTGGGCTGATGCTGACAGGTGAATCCAAGAGTCCTTTGAACCCACCCTCTCCAGCCTGGAAATCAGACAGGACAGGCTTTATGTCCCCCATTCCTCCCTCCCAACTCCAGGGACACTTAAAGGGTCCTTTGTACCCGCCCGCAGGAAATTGGGGGGCTGGGAGGGAGGGAGCTGAAAATACACGTTTGGTATCAAAAATAAACACTTGGGGGTGGCAGGAAGATTCCCCCCCCAAATCCCTTCCTTCCCACCCACCCCATTTCAGATATAGGAAGAGATGCCCCCTCTCCCCTATTGAAAAGCCCCATTTAAAAATAGATTATACTATCAAAATGGCAGGGGTGGGGGGACAGGGAGACCTGGAGTACTGGCTGGAGGGGCCCCCCAGACGGGGACCACTCCCCCCAAAAAACCCTCCATTGGGAGGTAAGAGACAGGACCCCAGGAATTTTGGCAGACACAGGAATGGCTTCTCATGGGGAGAAGAACAAAAGGGACATTCATCCCTGGCCAAAAAGGTGGTTGACAAAGGACAGGCTGTCTGAGAGAAAGGCTGGGGGGGTGGGAATTCCTTTCCCAAGGATGTGAGTCTGTCTTGGTCAAGACTTCCAAACCGTTAAACGGCACAAATTCTTCCTGGACCCTTGGGGATAATCAGGAATAAAAAACTACAACAAGCTAGCTCTTCCACTCACACCCCAAAATGGAGACAGGGCTCCCTCAGCTCCCCAAGGGCAGGCTGAGAAATAAATAAAGAAAGGTCCTTCTCAAGCCAGACCCCAATAGTCTTACTCTGGGGAAAAAAATGTGGAGCTTGGGGAGATGTCCTCACCACCCAGGGTTGGGCCAGGCTCCTCCCAGTGGCCTTCAAAAAATAAATAAATAAACCGCCCCTACCACCGTGGTAGGAGACGTGTAAGGGCGGCCACTGGGGGACTGACCAAGAAAAAAGAAGTATGTTTTCTGTGGAAGAGTTAGTTAGAGATCCTTCTTCCCAAGAATCCCCACCCCACCATGACCAGAGCACCAGTCAGCTGAACTGTTTCTCCTTGAGACAGCTGGCTGGAAAGAAGTTCAGGGCATGAGTGACCCCAGAAATGGGTGGTGGTGGTAGTCATGGCTTCTGGGGCCCTGGGGAGAGCACCACGGGGGTTGAGAGGCCATCCACGCTGATGGAAGGGATGTGCACCTGGGCGCTGCCACTGGACGGAAACTGGGGACAGAAATAGGGAGAGGTCATGGATGGGGGCCATGCTAGTGTCTCTCATTCTCTCGGAGATGGTGGAGGGGATCCTACCTGGAAGGAGAGCTTGGCAGGGCTACGAGGTGCAATGGGACTCAGCGTGCTCCAGAAGTGAATGCTGGGAGGCAGCGAGCTGGGCGTCAGCAGCACCGGGGTCTGTAGGGAAGGGGTGGTCGGAGATCAAGTGGGCAGAGGGCAGGTGTGGGAAAACAGAAGGAGCTTGATTCCAGCGCCACCAGATTTCCAACTCAGACTTCTGAGGTCACTCCCCGAAAGGGCACGGGCCTAGACCATAACTCACTGCTAAGGCCATGCCCGAGACATCTCTCCCATTTTACCTCAACAACCCCTCCCAACTCCTGAGAGCCCACCTCAGCCTCATTGGGCAAGACCACCTAGAAGACCCCACCCAAACTTCACAGTCATCCCAGTATCTCAGGGTCAACCTCCAACTGTTCCGTCCCAGCCCTATACCTCACAGGAAGCCCACTAAGCAAATCCCAGACCAAAAAGCCCCGCTCAGTTTCCTCATGCCACCTCCCAACCCACAAACAGTTCCCACACAAGGCCTCTTGGTCCTTCGGTCCCCACCCACAAAACTCCTGACTTGCCCTTCCTTCTGACCACTGATCCCTCAGCCTTAGCCTTGCTCGGCCTTCATTAATCCATCCCTCCAGCTCAGCGCAGCCAATCGCAGTTGTGGGCTGCACCTTCCCACTCACTCAGAAAACCACATTGGCCCTCGCAGTCTAAGGCCTCTTGTCCAGCCCTGCGTCAGTCCCATTCCTCCTGGGAGCCAGCCCCGCCCCTCCCTGGGCACTCACCAATGTGTGCGTAGGTAGCAGGGATGGCGTTAGCGCTGGCCCCGGCGCCTGCAGACTGGAGCCAGTTCCCGATCCTGGAGTACGTTCGGGTCCTGGCCCACCCAGCAGGCTAGGGCTGAGTGGAAGCTCCAGGTCGCGGGGCTTCCGGCCCTTCTGAGGCTGGGCGACCTCCGTGCTGGAAGCTGTGGAAGCCCCGAGGCCGCCCACTGGCGCTGCACCTTCCATAACAACTGTGGGCAGCCGTGACGGCAGGCCCTCCATGGGAGGGTCTTCCGGCTCGGCCTTTGCGGCTTCTACCACAAACCCTGCCTCCCCACTGGCTGCCACATCCAACTCTTCCTTGGGCCCTTCCACTTTCACTTCTGGGGGAAGTGGCCGGCCCAACCCGGGCTCCACATTCAGCTCTTCTGACTTAGGGTTCGGGGCCTCGGGCGGGGTCAGGATGACCTGGGAGAGGAAGGGGCGTGTAAGGATTGCTGGGGTAGCGAAGCCAATGACTTCCCTTGGAAAGCAGGGCTTGGTACTGCTCGTACATCCAAGCAGCTACTCCAACAGGACTGGGGCTTAGCCAAGGAAGCTGGGTTTCTTCTGGGGCAACCTCTCCTCCGGGGGGGGGGGGGGGGGACTCTCGGGGATACTTCCCTCAAGTCATGAAAGCAGTGGTTCTAAAAAATTTGCTTTCCAGACCGCAGCATCCAGCTCAGCTGGAAGCCAGTTAAAACTGCAAACTCCTGGGCCCATCCCTAGACCCACACAATCAGAAACTGGGGGTGGGGTGCGCTCCAGCAACCTGTGAGCTCTCCAGGCCATTCTGATGAGTGAAGTGAGAGAACCAGTGCATTAAGCAAATACATACACGTCCGTTCAGGGCACCTACTATGAGTTGGGCTTACTACTAATTACTGCTCCCTTCATCTTCCTTCTCAGTACCTGCACCGCTCGCCTCCCCAAACCCTTTCTCCAAGGGGACTTCTCTATCCCTCCTTCTACCATGTCTCCTTTAAGTGGACGTTTATGTCCCTTGTCCTACCCCTCCTCATTTGGGAATTGTACAGCCCTCCTTTTACTGAATTTTCATATTCCAGCCCTTACCTGCAGAGGCAGGCCTGCCTCCTCAGCCTTCAGGCAGGCCTCCAAGGGGCTAGGACTGGTGCTCCTGCTCCCTGAGGGGGGCACTGCGACTCCTGCCGGGGCGGTGCCGGGAAGCACTGAAACGGGCCGTGGATGCAGGGGTGGCTGTGGCTGTGGCTGCAAGGACTGGATGGTGAAGGTGGAATAGAGGCCTGAGCGCATGTACTCATTCCGGCTGCTGCGTGCCAAACCACCTGGGGCTGCCATTCCTGCACCCTTGAGTGTGCCTGGCTTCCCGGAGGCAGTGTCCCCAAGGACGGCATGTACAGCAGTGGGGGCCACGTTTGCCACAGAGGAAGTGATAGACACCTCGGGCTGGGGTGGGCAGTCCTCAGTGGAGCACCCTGCAACTTCAGGATAGGACACAAACTTGTAGACGAACTTCTGGCCACTCACTTTGCGGATGATGTTCTGGGAAGGGAGGAGACAGGATAGGGGGCCTTAGAAGAAAGGGCCAGGGTGGAAGGAGGCTGTCGATTGGGGCTGTGGGGGTGGAGGGGTAGGTCTCCTAGTGCCTTTCTTCCCTCATGCCCCTCTCCTATCTTTTTATATAGATACTGTCCTGCTTCCATGTCTGCCCCCCATGTGTTCCTCCTCTCAGCCCATTTCACATCTCACCTGTCTCTTTCTCAATTTTTGGGCTCCTCACTTATCCTCCTTCAGCATCTCCCTCTCTTTCTTCCCCATCCCTATTCCTCTCTCTGGATTCTTCCCCAGTTTCTCCCCCTTTTCTATTTTTCCCTCCACAATTCTTCCTCTAGTCTACTGCTCTTCTCCCCTTTCTCTGTCTCTCTCCAATCTGACCCCCTCCAAGTCTCCCTCTGTCACTCTTCATGTCCACCTCTCCGATCAATTCCCCACCTCAGACACCCCTCCCCACACACACCCATTGGCTCCTCTCAATGATGGGGCCCACCTAGGGCAGTAGGTACAGGAGCAGGCTTTCCTTCTGGCTCCAAAAACCAGGGGTGTCTTGGGTTAACGGGGTCAGGCCTTGGGGGTGGTTGCCGGGACACAGTTTTGGAGTCTAGCTAATGTAGTAAGACAGGAAAATGAAGTAATTGATATAAATGTTCGAAGAGACTAAATTAATGTAAAAGAATGTGGTGATAAATGACTAATAGAGAGGATTATTTAGAGCTATTGACAGACATGGAACAGGCAAAGTCACTATGAGAGACAGGGTGAGGAGCCGTGTTAATTCTTCTGGGCAGGTTTAAGCGAAGGCGATTTGAAAACGGAGTGATACAACTCATAGCAGCTGCTCATAGCAACTTGACAGGAACATGAAAATACTGCTATCAATTTGGGGGAGAACCTCAAGGCTGGCTTGGGTGGCTCACAGAGCATGTCTCAGGTATTTCAGGATAGGTCTGGAGGGTTTCACAGATGGTCCTGGGGTCTCAGAGCACAGCGAGGCAGCCTCGTTATTAACACTGTTTTGGAGATTTGAGCTAAAGGAATAAAATCCGAAAATGGAATGCATGCTATACATGATTAAAGGTGTGCAGCATAGGTCCAGGGTTGTGCTGGGGGATAACAGGCATCTGGGGAGGCAGAGGTTAGCCTGGGGACATCTTAACCCTGGTCAGGTAAGTCACAGGCTTGTGTTCGCAGAAAAGGAACGAAAAGAGATAGTCATTAATATTGTTTTGGAAGTTTCAGGTAAAGAAATAAGAAAATTAAATAACTTGTATAAATACTTGAAGGGGAGGAATCCAGTGCTGGTCTGAGAGTCTGAGAGGATAAGATGAGGAAAATTTAAAATTTTAGCTATAGGAATAAGATTATAAAATAACTGATATAAATATTGGGGTGGACCAGTGTTGCTCTGAGAACTGAAGAGGATGGGGTGTGGAGCTGGTATTATACTACATGATGTTTTGGAGATTTTAGCTAAAGGAATAACAGAAGAAAAGAAAACAATTAATGAAAATGTTGAGGGTTCCAGAGGATGAGATAAGGGAAGGTTAGTATGATATTATCATGGAGGTTTTGATTCTAGGAATAAGGATCTTTTGGATAAAAAAAAAAAATCTTCTAGAATTCTTATTCTGGAATAAGAGCCGATTATGAAATAACTGGGGGGAGTCTAGGACTGGACCAGGGGCTCCAGAGGACAGGATGAGGAAGAGTCATTATTAACAGCAATTTCAAAAGTTTTGGTTATAGGAAAAAGGAAAGAAAACAAAATATTGTGTGGGGCATGGTGGGACAGCATGACTGAAGGTTTTAGCCAAAGCAGTAAGATAAGAAAATAACAGAGAAAAATGTCTGGCGGGGGAGGGACGCAGTGGTCCAACACTGGTCTGAGAGCACCAGAGGATGGGGTAAGTACTGGTAAAGTTTAATATTGGTTTCAAAGTTACAGCTATAGTGATTAAGACAAGAGAATGAAATACAAATTTTGGGGTTTCTAGCCCTGCTCTGAGGCCTTACCTTATCGTAGTAGTACCGCAAAGCCCGGCTGAGCTTGTCGTAATTCATGTTGGTCTTGTTCTTGCGCAGCCCCCACAGCCGGGCTACCTCCTCGGCGTCTACCAACTTGAACTCACCGCCATCCCGTGAGGTCCAGGAGATGATGTGGCCGTTGCCTTGTTCTCTCAGCAGCTGCAGCAGAAACTGCCACAGCGTCACAGAGGGGTCCATTGCTGGGGGAGTGCTCACGCCATCCCAGGGGTACCTGGAGGGCAGATGGCTCAGAGCCAAGAGGCTGTGGACACAGGATGGGGCAGAAGTCAGCAGGAGGATTCTTTTCTTGCCATTTTGCTTCTATCTCTGCCCCCAAACCCTGTCATCATTCCCTAAACACCCTCAAACTAAATTCTAAGCTCCTCAGCCTGGCTTTGGATGACTCCTGGAACGGGATGAAACTTCTGGGGGACATTAGGACAGTGTGAATGAATTTTGCACGTGGGACAAATGTGAGTCTTTGGGAGCCAGAGGGCAGACTGTAGTAGACAAAGTAATGTCTCCCCAAAGATGTCCACATCCTAATCTTTGGAACCTGTGAGTATATTATGCTACATGTCAAAAGGAACTGTGCAGATGAATATAAGGTTACAGACCTTAAGATAGGGAGATTATTCTGGATTATTTGGGTGAGCTCAATCTAATCACATAAACTCTTATTAATAAAAGAAGAAAGAGGCAGAAGCGCAGCTCAGAGAGATGTGATGACAGAAGAGGCATGAGAGATTCAAAGCATGAGAGGGACTCAACCTGCCATTCCTGGCTTTGAAGATGAAAGCGGGCTGAGCCCAGGAATGTGGTAGCCTCATAAAGCTGGGGACGGCCCTCAGCTGACAGCCAGTAAGGAGACAAGGACCTCAATTCTACAACCTCAGGAAACTGAATTCTGTCAATAACCCAAATGAGCAGGAAACGGATCCTCCCCTGGAGTATCCAGAAAGTAATGCAGCCCTGCTGACACCTGGATTTTAGCCCAGCGAGACCTGTGCTGGACTTCTGACTTACAGAGCTGTAACATAAATTTGTGTTGTTTTAAGCAGCTAAGTGTGTGATAATTTGTTACAGCAGAAACAGAAGTCTGTTTGTATAATGGCCCTCACCTGAACGCTTTCAATTGCATCTTCTACCATGTCAAACGT
Source organism: Rhinolophus hipposideros (assembly GCF_964194185.1). Lineage (NCBI taxonomy): Eukaryota > Metazoa > Chordata > Mammalia > Chiroptera > Rhinolophidae > Rhinolophus > Rhinolophus hipposideros. The sequence goes on along the minus strand of NC_138046.1, from coordinate 88,764,371 downwards.
CAAGTTTTCGGGAGGTTCCCTCTGCCAGCCTCTAGCAAAGGCTGTTCACTCCATGTGGGGCTCCCTTCCTCTGCTTAGAAGTCTTCCTCATCGTTGAAGCCCAAGCCCCAGGGGCCTCGGCTTTATGAAGCTTTCCTGAAACTGAATGCCTGCTCTCTTCTGTCCCTCTACCCACACTCCTCAGACCTATTACTGTCCTTATATGTTCTCCTTCTTGATAACAGCCATAGCTACCATTTATTTATTGAGTTCTTAATATGTGCCACACATTGTTCCAATCAGGCAATATGGTCTACCGGACCATCACCCAGGCGCTACAGCCAGACTGCCAGGGCTGGAATCCTGGTTCTGCAACTTATTAGTGGTGTGATCTCTGGGCCTGTTTTTAACCTCTTTGTGCCTCAAATTTCTCATCTGTAAAATAGGGATAATAATAATAATAATAATAATAATAATAATAATACCACCTAGTATAGGATTATTGTACAGATTAAATATACTATGCCTGGGGTATAAGCTCTAAACAAATATTAGTTTCTGATTTGCTCATAATTCCCTACCCACGATTACAAAATCCCAAACGCTCTAAGAACAGAAGGCTTCTTTGTAACTCTTTTGGCAGCAAAACCTGATTTGAAACAAAACAAGGTCCTTTCTGGTCTTTACTGATCCTGACTTAGTGTTACTGTTCATGCGTTTTGCTGCAGACATCTGAATGTGGCTGATTACAGAGCCACTCAGAGTGTTATGTAACCTCTTGTATGTGCACCTTGTTACCTTTCTAAAAATCTGAAAAATTCAAAATTTTGAAACACATCTGGCTCCAAGGGCATGCAGATAAGGGCATGCAGACCTGTACTGCTATTTTTATAGGTATTGACTCATTTCTCCTTCATCACAACTCTGGGAAGTAGGTACTCTTAAGATTGCTAATTTACAGAGGAGTAAGCCAAGGCACAAAATGTCTAAATGACGTCTACAGGCCACACAGTTCGAGGTGGCAGGGCCAAAATTTGGACCCAGGCAGTCGGATTGCAGTTGTCTAAACTTTTAAACCATTAGGTTAAATTGCCCCTCACACTGACTGCTCCTCAGTGTGTCCCGTAGAAAATAGGACCTTCCCTGTCCCCTGCCATAATTGCTCTCTTTGCTGAGTGCCAACTGGAAATAAACATAAGCTTCCTATTCCTTACAGAATGAGCTTTCATTAATCAACTGTCCACTGCCTGGGACTGTTGGGTTAAGAAAAAGACCTTCCAAATCAGGTTTCAAAGAACCTCCCTCTATTATTCATAGCCTGATTCTTTAATCTGTAATTAAATATACCGAATGACCCTCTTATGTCTGAGCTGTCTTAAAGTTCATTCAGCAGACACAATTTTAGGCAATTATACAAGCCACAAAGCCACGGAGGGTCCAGATTAGAGTCCTGTCACTGGGGCCCTCATTCAGTTTATTTCGAAGGCCTGCTTGTTTCAGAGGCACAAAGAGTTCAGTGTGACTCCTGGTGGCGAAGACAGGCAATTTTAGCAGTTCCTCTTTCAGTGGCAACAAAACCTATCGATGAAGGTGAAATCTGACAGTTTGCTCAATAGCACACAGGGTTTTGTGTTTTGTTTATTATCATATTTCCCACTTGACCCCTACTAAGAGTTCTAGTAATGTGCCTTACTCAGATGTGTTTACCTCTTTTCATCTCATTTATTTAGCAAGCATTTATTGAGTGCCTACTGTGAGCCAGGTGCTCTAGTGGAATTGACATTTTAGTGGGGAAGACAGATAAGAAACAAGATAAACAAGTAAAGAATGTCAGATGGTGATGGAACTATGGCAAAAAAATGAAGCAGGAAGGAGTTCTTTTTGAAAGGGTAGTTAGGGGAGAGTGGTCACTGAGGAGGTGACATTTGAGCAGAGATCTAAAAGAAGCGAAGAAGTCAGGTTTGTAACGACCTGGGGAGCAGTGATCCAGGCAGAGGAAACAGCCAGAGTGAAAGGTCCTGAGGCTGGAGTGTGCCGGGCAGGTTGAAGGAAGAGGCAGGACAGGAGGGAGCGAGGGGACAGTAGGAGGAGACGAAAACAGAGAGGCGATTGGGGCCAGACAGAGTGAGCCTTTTTGGGATCCTGTAAAGACTTTTGACGCTAAGTGAGACAGGAGCCAGGAGAGGGTTGTGAAGAGAGGGTTGACAGGCTGTGACGTGGATGTTAACAGGATCCCTCTGGCTCTTGTGAAGAGAACTGACGAGGGGCTGAAGAGGCTCCTGCAATAGTCCAAGTGAGAGATGGTGGTGATAGCAGTGGAATTGATGAGAAGCGGCTGAGTTCTGGGTAAACTCTGAAGACAGAGTGAATGATTTGCTGACAGAAAAGATAAGGGGTAAAAGAGGAGTTAAGGGTGATTCTAGGTTTGTGGCCTGACCACCTGGAAGGATGGAACTGGGATCGACTAGATGGGATCACTGTGGGGGAGCAGATTTTGACAGGAGATGAGGAGATCAATTTTGGAGAGGGTCAGTCTCAGAGGCCTCTTAGACACCTGCTTGCATGCTGTGAATGTTAATTTTAAAAATAGGAACATGTCATATAGCCCTTACCATGTGCTGCACACCATTTTAGTCATTTAACTCATTTACTCTTCAAACCAACACTAAGGAGTGGACATAATTATTACCCTCCCTTTTTCCAGATGAGGAAATGGAAGCATAGAGAAGTAAAGTACCTTGCCCAAAGTCACATAGCTGGAAGTTGACAGAGCCAGGGTTCAAACCCAAGCGTGATCCTAGCCACCTTACAACACCAGCTCTTATGAAGAGGAACAGACAGGTAAGATCGTAGAGGGTGACAGGGATGCTCTTTTACACATGGTGAGCAGGGAGGGCTTCCCTGAGGAAGTGACATTTGAGCAGAGAGTTGAAGGAGGGGAGGTAGCCAGCCATGCCATCTGTGGGAAGGGAACAGCATGTACAAAGGCTCTGAGATGGATACAAGCTTGGCATACTACATCATGGGCACCCTGATTTCATCCAGTTCCCACCTCTGAGGATACGTATGTGCTAAACTTCCTGCCAGGAGTGCTCTTCCCCCTTCCCGCACCCGATGAACGCTTTATCACACAATCATCGAGTTCCAGTATCTCCCAAGCAGAATTCATTCTTCTTCTGTGTGATCCAATGTGCCAAATAACCTGTCTGCCCTTGCAAAGCTGTTCTTCTCTCTGGACCTTCGGCCTCATACTCCTCCGCCCTGTTCTAGCTGTATGACCTTGAGCAAGTTACTCTATCTCTTAGGGTCTGTTTCTGCATCTGGAAAATGGGGGATAGTTCACTCGCCAAGGAAAATATCCTCAAAACACACCTATTCTCAAAGGCTTTTGCAACGATTAAATGTCAATAGATACAAAGGACTTAGAAAAGTATTTCTGACACATGGTAGACACTCAAGAAATATTAGCTATTAGCTAGTGTTTCATCCTTTTCCCCTTCCCAAGCCCCTTTCCCCAACCTTATATATCACTGTGACCTGTAGCTCCTGGCTCCCGTTACCTCTCAGATCTCACCTTCCATAGCTCCTTCCACTCTGGTCCAGCCACACTGGCCTCCTTCGTGTGCCTTGAACATGCCACCTCAGGGCCTTTGCACCCGCTGCTCCTTCTGCCTAGTATACTCTTCCACTAGACATTACGGCACCCTTCCTGACCTCCTTCAGGCCTTAATTCAAGAGTCACCTTTTAAGTGAGGCCTGCTCTGCACTCAACATTTCCACCAACTTAATATTCTATCCCTGCCTTCCCTACTTCATTTTTCTTCCTTAGCTCTTGTCTAACATACTATCTAATTTTACTTATTTGTCTTATTTATATAGTCTGTCTCCTCTACTTTTAGCAAATCTCTGCTCCACAAGGGCAGGAATTTCTGCCTATTTTGTTGCCTCCCACATCCCCAGCACCTAGAAGAGTGCCTGGTAGTCAGCAGTGTTTGTTGAATGAACAGTCCCAACTAACTAGCCTCTTAACCAGCTCTCATGCGCCTGCTTCATATCCACTCCCCCCACCCTGATTTGTCTGAAATTATATTTTCCCCCACTCGTTCATGCAATAAACTCGTATTGAGCACCTACTACATACTAGGTATATTTTTAGGTGCTGGAGACCTCCCAGGGAGTAAGCAGACAAAAACTGTAGGCCCTCATGAGACTGGGGAGAGACAACACAATAAACTTCATACAGTGTAACCGATAATGATAAAGGGCAAAGGGACAAATATGGCAGAGAAGGGGCCTGAGTTCTGCGAGGTGTGCAGGTTCAGATGGTCAGGGACGCGTTGATGTTTGAACAGAGCCTCGAAAGGAACCATGCAGAGATTGGGGATAGAGTGTTCTGGGGAGAAACAATGGCCAGTGTGAAGACCCTGGGGCTGGATCGCATCAGGTGTGTTTGAGGACAAGTGAGGAGGTCAGTGTGAACAGAACAGAGTTGGGGTGTAGGAGGTAAGGCCAGAGAGGTTACTTTATTAATTCACAAGTATTCTTTATTTACACTGGAGGGGATTCTAGCTCTGATCATCCCATTTTACAAATGAGGAAACAAGTGCAGAGAGAAAGTGGTTAAATCATTAAGGATACAGAGCTTCTGGGATTGGGGGTGGATGGGTGCTGAGACAAGGTATGCAATGGAGACAGCTCTGCAGGCAGAGGAAATAGAAAAAAAAAAGCTTGGAGATGGAACTAATTTGTTTTTTTAAGGAGTGGGGCCTCACATGGGATTGGATAAAGTGAGAGAGGGGAGCCTCAAAAATTATCCTGTGTTCTGAGGGGCACCCTAACCTGGTACTTACTGGGTCTCCTTTGAGTAAGCCTCCGTACCTATCTAGTAGGGTTGTGGTGAAGATTAAATGAGCTCATTAATATAAAACACTCTGCCTGGTCCATAGCAGGTACTCAATAAATGTTAGGTCCTATTAGCATTACCACTATCTCTAATTATTCATTTACTGTAGTGAGGCAGGATGTCCTAATGGTTACCAGTGTGCATGAGGGTATGTGTTCTAGAGTAAAAAAGACCTGGCTTCAACTAGCACATGAGCTGACCCACTATTAAGAAGGAGGGAGGACGTCAGGGAAGCCCATGACTGATCCACCACCAGGAAAGGAGGGGGGAAATAAAAGTACATAGGCCGACCCTCCTGGAGGAGGGATCACAAAGCACTGGACTCACAGGAGGGAACGGGGCGTAAATGCAAGGACACCAGTTGCAGGAAGGCTAATAAACAGGCTCACTGCAAAGGCAGGGTGGTCATGGTGGTGGTGTAAAGGCTCCTTTTATTTACTGGGCCAAGGGGGGCAGAAAAGCACATCGACTCCTGCACAACAGTGGAGAGGGGGAAAAGCCATCACACAGACTAATTAAAAGGAGAAAGGGGACAAGACCATGGAGAGGCTACTGAAAATAGGGAGAAAGTACTAAACTGATCCACTATTAAAAGGAAGGGAGAAGCCAAAGGACTGGAATGTCAGTCTACAAAAAAGGGAGGATAGGGCAATGGGCTGGCAAGCTAGGGGGATGTGAATACAAGCATGTAGACTGATCTACTGTAAAACGTTGTGTGCATATGCGTGTGTGTGACAAAGCCATGAACGGGTACACTGGGGGACTGGAGGAGGGAAGAATACAAATTCAGAGATTAATTTACTGTTAAAGAGGGGTGTATGGGGGGGGCGGTTTACAATGCTACAGATTGATTCACTATAAGGAACAGGAGGGGTGGGACAAAGAAGGCCAAAGACAGGATCCCTGAAAGTTGAGGATAGGAGAAATGCACTAAGACAGACCTACTGTCAAGAAGTTGGACAATGCCAGAGACTGGTCCCCTATAAGTGGGGTTAGGGGCAAGACCATGGACGAGTCCACTATAAGGCAGGGTGGGGAAAAATATAAGCACGCAGACTGATCCACTATAAAACAGGAAGGGGGGTTAGGCCACAGTCAGATCCAGTACAATAGGGAGGGGACAATGCTACAGACAGGTCCACCAGCCGTGGTGGTAGCGGTGGGGAGTCTAACAACAGTAGGCCACGGGCCAAGCCACATCCCTCTCGCTAGGGTGGGAAGGATACGTGGGGTCACTGACCCGGCCCTCTACCCTCCAGGCCAAGGCTCACCTGTGCGTAGCGCAGCAGTGGTGTTGGCAGCTCCGGGGGGCGGGGGCTCCATGCGCGGCCCCACCGCCCCCCAGGCCCGGGCTCCGAGGCGGCGGAGGCGGCGGTGGCGGCGGTGGCGGCGGCAGTGGCGGCGGTGACGGCAGCGGCAACACCTAACAGCCACCCCTGCGTTTCCCCACCGCTCACGTGGGCCCGTAGAGGAGGAGCCGAGCATTCCGATGCTCGCTGATTGGCTAAACGCCATGGATTGACCGCTCGACTTCGGGCCGAGGAGGCGGGCCCTACCCCACAGAGCTATGCCGTGATTGGCCCAAGAGGAACCGATGGAACGCAGATGGCCGCCAGGATCCCAAGGGGGCGTGCTCGGCCCCGCCCGTGCTACACTCTGATTGGCTCAAGAAAGACTGATAGACCCTGAGCAGTTGACAAGGTTCTGGAGGCGCCTGCCTCGCTTTGATTGGCCTGTATGGGATTGATGGAAGACAGACAACCTCTGGGGATAGGGGTTAGGTGAGCGCTGCTTTCTGATTGGCAGATGAGGTACTCCTAGACAGCTGCCAAAACACGAACGGGGAGGTGCTGCACGCCAGGCTGGTCCCCGGAAGCAGGACTTGTATAGAAGTGGGAGTAGCCAGCAGGGAGGGGGTCGGGCCTGGGCAATGCGTAGGCAGGGAGGGTAACTCTATGATTGGCTAGAAAAGACGAAAAGAAGGGAGAAGCCCAAGGAATTTAGAACCGAGCAGAAGTAGGAGGGGACGACAGCTGCCGGACACGCAAGGGAGCGTTGAGTGGCGGGAACCAAATGCCAAAGAGGGCTGGGTCGAGCAGCAGTCAGTTATACAGGGACGAAACTTGGCTCTGCATTGATTGGAAGCTGGTCTCAACCTAGAAATAGGGGCCGGACCAGGGAAGGTGGGATCCGGCTCTGTGCCCACTGGTAGAAGCTGGAACATTTTAGAAGCAGGAGCAAGGCCAACTTGGGCCGAGACAGCCGTGGGTGTAATTTAAGGTATCCTAGAAATGACTGGGGTGTGGGAGAGGGGTAAACCTTAGGGCCAGAAGTGAAAGGCTGATTACCTTGGGAACAAAACCACTCTGAATCGGTCCATTCTCTATGGTAATTGAGTGGTGTCCAGGAAAAGAAAGGACAGTTGGGGGCCCAGGTTGCCAAGGCGACAGAAGAGCGGGCAGAGCAGTAAGTCAAGTAGCAAATGCTGCCAGGTAACAGGATGCTAGCGGGACTTCAGGGGCACTTTAAACGTTCCACACCGAGACTGGATCTCTGGGCCTTCTAGCAATTTTGTGGTTCAGAATCAGCACCTTAGCAAACAGCAGGGGTTAAAGGGGAAAAGAAGGGCTATGTGACTCAAAGGCATTCAGGCTCTTTAATGTCTGGAGAGGGGGGAAGAAGTCAGTGATGAGAGTCCTCTGGGAAATTCTGCAGGCCTTGTAGTTCTCTAAGCCCCTGAAAAAGAGGACAGAAGAAATAGAACACAGAGTAGGTCCAGGCCCCATCCCAGGCTTGCTCTGACCTCTCCCTCAGAGCCAGCTTGGTTCTAGCTTGGCTCCAGGTCAGAGATCAGATGGACCTTCCAGTCTCTGGCTCACTCTTCCTCAGGTCACCACCCTAAAAGCATTTGGAGTCTCAGAGTGGGGTGAGCCGCTCTCACCTCTAGCATCATATGGATATGGGCCTTGATATTCATGGAGTCCTTTGTGAGGCTGTCGCTGAGCCTGGAGAAAAGAAACAAGAAAGTACAAAGTGGGCCCCATGATCATGAGGCTTCCTCATCACTTCAAGAACCACCTACATCCTGGATGACTTCCACGTGGCCTGTGGCAGGACACCCTACTACCTGACCTGCTCCCATGCAGAGATGCCTGGCCACCATATGGATTGCACTGATTCTAAGACATTTATTGAATCCCTACTCTATGCCAGGCAGTTTTAGGTACTGGGGAGACAGCAGCAAACACAACAAACAAAAATCTCGGCCTTGTGAAGCTTAAATTCTCATTAAGAGGGACAAATGATGGAATAAAATACAGAGTATGTCAGATAGTTCTAAGGACAATGAAACAATTAAACAATGGGAGGATAAGGAGTGCAGGAGTGAGGGCTGCAATTCTAATTAGAGTGCTTAAGGTTGGCTTCACTGAGAAGTGTTTGATTAAAGACTTAAAACGAAGTGAATCATCTCGATATATGGAGGATAAGTGTTCCAGACACAAGAGGCAGCAAATGCAAAGATGCTGAGGTACAGGTGTACCTGGCATGTCTGAGGCACAGCAGAGAGGCCAGTGTGGCTGGAGAATAAGCAAAAGTGGATTGTAGGAGGTGAGGTCAGGGTGGTAAGCAGGGAGACAGATCGTGTAAAACCTACAAAGCCGCAGTAAGGACTCTGGCTTTTACTCTAAGTGGGATGGCAGCCAGGCTGTCATCAGAGCAGGGATGTGAAATGACTAGGGTTTACAAGGATCCACCTGGCTGCTGTGTGGAGAACTGACCGGGGAGAAGGAAAGATGATGTAGAAGCAGGAAGTCCAGGGAGGAGGCTACTGCAATAGTCCAGGTGCAATATGGAAACTCAGACCACAGTGGCAGCAGTTGAGGTAATGAAAAATGATTGGATTTGGCATATATTTTGAAGGTAGAGTCAACAGCTTTTCAAAGGGTTGGATGTTGGCTCTAAGAGAGAGAAATCAAGCAAGACTCCAAGGCCTAAGCAACTGGGAAGCCGGAGTCGCCTGAAACCACTCTGGCCCTGGACTGTTGAGTTACATAAACCAGTCGATTCCTTATATAAACCAATTGGGATCGGTCTCACCCAAAAGAATCCTCATTGACACAAAGGGTCAAGGAAGGCCTTTCTGAAGAATGAAGAATGAGTAAGAGTTAAAAAGTAGGAGGGTCTTTTCCACAAAAAGGCCAAGAGGCAGGAAAGAGCTTTGTGAGGAACAGTCAGGAGGCCGGAGTGTTAGAAATTAAGTGAATGGTGGAAGAAAAGTGGTATAAGGGCCAAGAGGTAGGAAGAAGCTAGATCATACAGGACCTTGATATCATGATAAGGAATGTGGATTTTATTGTGCTGAGCTGTTAAGGTAGGAGTCAGTTTTAGGGAAACTAAATACTGTAAGGAAAGAAGGCAACACAGGATGCTAAATTGGAAAAAATATTACAAACCCATTTATATATCAGTATCTCCCAAATTTATGTTTTCAATCCAGACCTCTCTCCGGAACTCCAGTCTTGGGAGTTTTTTCGGGTTTTCTTGCCTTTTAAATTTTCTTTTTTAAAATTTATTGGGGTGACAATGGTTAGTAAAATTACATAGGTTTCAAGTGTACAATTCTATAATACATCATCTACATACCACATTGTGAGCTTACCACCCAGAGTCAGTTCTCCTTCCATCACCAAGAGCCCCATTACCCTCTTATATCATCCCCCTCTCCCCGCACTTACCTTCTGGTAACCACCAAACTGTTGTCTATCTATGAGTTTTTGTTTATCTTGTTCTTTTGTTGCTTTCAGTTTTATATCCCACATATGAGTGAAGTCATATGGTTCTCGACTATTTCTATCTGACTTATTTCACTTAGCATAATAATCTCAAGATCCATCCATGTTGTCACAAATGGTCCTATTTCATCTTTTCTTATGGCAGAGTAGTATTCTATTGTGTATATATACCATATCTTCTTTATTCAATCATCTATCGAAGTGATGTATGTACTTCGATGTTCATTGCAGCATTATTTACAGTCTTGGGAGTTTTAACTACATCTTCAAAAACTACACTTCAGTGTTTAACAAGCACCTCACACTTAAAAGGTCCTAGACATAATTCCTGATCTTCTCCATCTCAGATAATGGCAACTACATCCTTCCATTCGTTCAGCCAAAAACCTGGACTCCTCTCTTTCTCTCACACCCCACATCCAATCAAGCATTCTGTTTAAAATTGCAACTGCTCCATCCTGGGCATATTTCTTATCTCTATTCCATGCTGTTCCCTGTAGCATTGTCAACCTGTGACACTACATCCTTTATTTCTTTGTTGTTTGTTTTCCCTGACTAGAATGTAAACTGTATAAGATTTGGTCTGCTTTGTTCCTTGCTGTATCCCCAGGAGCCAAAAAAGTATGTGGCACATAGTAGATACCCAATGTATGTTGAAGGAATAGCTGAATGGCTACTCTACTCAAAAAAACCTGAAATCTTTAAAAGATGGTTGAGTCTATGTTTAAAGACAGGAAAAAAATGGAACATGGGGTTGTTGACAGAGAGCAACAATGCTTTCAAGAATATCTGGGGTAGTGATCAAAGAACAAAGAAACGGACTTGATCAGCTTGATCCCTTGATCAGGGACAATTTGAACATCAAAAAAGAGAACAAAATTAGTTAATGGTACAAGTTTAGTCCATGAAAGGCTATGCGTTCAACACTTAAAAAGGAGAAAAATATGAAGTTCACCAAATGCTAGTTGTAACACAAAAGGGATATGTTTAATTTATTGGTACTGATTTAAAATGTAAGGAAGTGTTAATAGTCATATGGTTATTCTGTTCTTTCTATAATGGCATGTCTGTTTATGGGTGTGGATGTGTACTCCTTTTCTGTATAATCAGGAAACAACATACACAGAAATCTGATCCTCCCATTCCCCAAAGAAAGAAATATACTAAGAACAGGAAGGACTGACAGACCAATTTGGCTACATGAAATAACCTGAAATTTCAAAGTCTGCCACAAGTAACCAAGCATTTTAAAGAGTGAGCTACATAGACTCAACTCTTCATCTTCTAGAAATATTAAACCTCAAGGAAATCCTCCTAATTATAATTAAGTAATAAGAGATTCAACCACCTTTTGATCACACTAACAGACCAGGCCAATATATCAAAAAGACCAGACAAGGGGGCAGGTGCTGACAACTTAAATATCTAATTTTGGGGAAAGACATCAAGTCTCATAAAATTAAAATCTATTTGAAAGGCTCAGGAATCCTGTGATAAAACAAAGAGAGTTGTTATAAAAAAATGGTCTTGGCCTAATGACAACAGCTCAGAACTGCACTGACCCCTGAAAGCAGGCCCCTAGACCAAACTGTTCACCAAATGGTGTGACCACTAAGATTTAGAAATCTCAGCAGATCTGAGGCTCTTTTGGGTTTACTAACACTGAAACCCTTGAAAGGTTTGAAAAGAGAACTACTGAAACCCTAATGGAGGCAACTCTGGAAGAAATGAATGTAGGAATAAAGATAAATACGGTAGTACCTCGGTTTTCGAACGTCTCTGTTGATGAACATTTCGGTTTACGAACGCCGTCAATTTTATGATCTATGGTACCATTAGATAGTAAAATTCGTGCTAAATTTGCAGTTTTCGGGGTTGATTTTAAAGGTCTGGAATGGATTAATCCATTTTGCATTACTTTCTATGGGGAAACCAAGCCTCGGTTTTCGAACATTTCAGAACTTGAATGAACTTCTGGAACGGATTACGTTAGAAAACTGAGGCCCCACTGTATCTTGCAGAAAGAATCTTAGGTCAGTGGCATAAACTCTAGTGAGGTATTGTTAACCTTAGTGCACTGCTCAACATCACTCCACCTGAGCCATGCTCACCTCTCCTGGCAGTTCCTCTAACACAGCAGGCACACAGCTCCCCTTGCCAGGAATGTTCTTCCCCAGTCAGCCCCCTGGCTTGTTCACTCAACCAAGTGACTCAAATGTTACTTCCTCTGGGAAGCCTTCCCTAGCTACATTTCGAACCTCTCATCCACACTCCCAGTTCCCCTTCCCTGCATAAATGTTAAACGCAACCAGAGTCCATACTTTCTCCCACAGTACCTCCCCATCACCATCAACAGAGATCTGCTTCGATCTCCACTTCAGTCTGTTTCTAGCATACCCTTTCAAATTCATTCAGCAAACACAGAGTGCTCACTGGATGCTAGGTACTATTCTGGTCACTTGGGGTAGAGACAAAATATCTCCCTTTGTAAACCTTATATCCCAGTGGGAGCAGGCAATGAATATTAGAAAGAAGTAAATTGCATAGTAAACATTAGGAGATCATAAGTGCTAATATGAAAAAGTCGAACAAGGGAGGGGAATCAGGAGTGCCAGGGGTCACCATTTTAAAGTTAGGTTACAGAAGGCCTTGTTGAGGAAGTGACACTTAAGTAAGACTTACACTGAATGAAGAGAAAGGAAACCATGCAGGTACCCGGGGAAGGAGTACAGCAGGCAGAGAGAACAGCCACTGCAATCACCTTGAGGTGGGATTATTCTAGGGTGTTTAAAGAAGCCTGTGAAGGTCAGTGTTGTGAGAGCACAGCAAATGAGCAAAAACATTAGCAGGAGGTGAAGTCAGAGGTAACTTGTTTTATTGTTACTGATTTATAGGCTAAGACCTCTTGGATCTGGTCAAAATTATGGTTATGTGCAATAGTACAGTCCTTCTAGAATGTAAGCCTTCAAGAAACCCTTCTGTCGTGCTCACTGCTGCCTTCCTGCCACCCAGCACAGGGCCTGGCATACAGCAGATGCCCGATAAATGTTTGTGTGAATGAATAATACAAAGACCATTTACTGAGTCCTTAATATGTACTACACTTAACATGCTTAATATGTACTACACTGGGGCTGAGCTTTGCACCCCACTTTCCTCAGCTCTAGCCCTGTGGAGGAGGGGAGATGGGTCCCTAAGTATCCCAGGCAGTCATGGGGGAAAAGGAGAAGGGTGTTGCAAATGGTGGTGTTTTTAGACACTATCCTCATGGAATACTTACTCTGTGAGGAGATTGCTCTTACGATCAATGAACTTGAGAGCTTCTGTCAGTGTCAACTCCAGGAAAAAACCATATCCAAGGGCCATGTAGATCCGTGAAGTGTCTGGGCTGAGGAAACAGTGGTGAGAGGAATTGGGGGAAGTTCTTATCCCTGTTTAGCATACTGTACAGTTTAAGGTTTTTCAACTCCTTTTCCCCCACCTTCCCTAAACTGAAGCTCTGGGAGGGCAGGAATTTTGTCCCATTTTATTCACTGTCACATCTTCAGCACCAAGCACAGTGTCTGGTACACAGCAAGTACTCAAATAAATATTTGTTGAAGGAAGGACGAGGGAAACTGAACCTTGTGGGCTTAGAAGGGCAGGTAGATACTCACACCACTGTATCAACAAAGAAGTTACAGCCCAAATCCACCTGCATATATAACTCCGAGTGCTTAGCTTCCTGTGGGACCAGGGAAAAAGAGGTAGGGGTTAGTGGTCAACTTTTAGGTCAGGTGACAGGTTTTGGTCTGGAATACTTGTTCCCATGCCCCTCCCTTGTCCACAAAAAAAGGTAGCTAACCCTGGCATCTTTACCTGGAGTCGCTCAATGACATTTCTCAATTGGAGGTATTTGGACAGCTGCTCATATACCTCGTCACGATGGTCCAGTACCTTTCTGATGGGACATGATGGAACAAGAGTAAAATAGTGACCAACAGGAAACCACGTCCCTCTTGGAATACCATGACCCTCTGAGACCTCATGTCATCATGGCCTAAAGAGGCGTTTTAGTGCAGAAGTTAAGATACGGACTCTCGATCAGACTGCTTGGATTTGAATGCAGGCTCTCCTTTTTACTAGCTGTGTGTCTTTGGTAAGTAAACAACCTCTTTGGAATTCAATTTCATCTATAAAATAGGGATGACAAATGTTACCTCATAAAGTCATTAGATGTATTAAATAAGTGTTTACTATAAAGCATTTAGAATAGTGTCTGTGAAATAGTAAGCTTCATATATGTGTTAGCTATTATTTATTAGTATTATTACACTATTCCCAATGCCTTCGTCCAATCAGAATGTTCCATTCTCACCCTAGAAAAATCCTCCATCCCTTTTAGGATGCTCTTAATCCTATTTATGAACACTCTACTTGCTGCTCAGATAAATAATGATAGTAATAATAATTTTTCATACTCCTTGACCCTCTAGTATCCATGTTAAATCTTTTACAAGGACTGAACACATTGAAAACTCAAAACCATCAACTTCCCCATTTCACAGATGAAGAAACTGTGGCAGAGAAAGGCGATGCGAGCGAGGCACAGTGTGTTCAGAGATGGCTAAATGGCCAAACCAGGATTCGAACCTGAGAACTCCAGCCGAGGAAATCTAACACCTAACTAACCCTTAAGCGACGTCGGAGGCTGCGCATGTGCGGACATACCCTCAACTAAGACCGCCACATCCCTGTCAAGTTGCACCCAGAATGTCGCCCCTCCTCCCCACTCGAATGGCGCGCGGGGCCGGGCTCCGAACGTCTCGTCCACCAATCAGAAGGTTAGGCCCTGACTCCAAACGCCCCGCTCACCACGTGGAACGTTCCAAACGCCTCGCCCCCGCGCTGTCACTCACCTCAGATCCCTCTGCAGCACGTCAGAGACGAAGGCCTCATAGCGCAGCACTTTCTCCCCGGTGGCCTCCAGCGCCCGCCGTTTAGGGGGCGTCGCCATGATGGGCTCCTGAGGAATGGGGAGGGGGGAAAACCACGTTGACCACACAGTGTGGCTTCATGCGCAGTACATATGCACCCTCTCAACGTAGGGAGTGGGCTCGTCCGACTCACGCTGGGGGCGGGGGGGTCAGCCTCTGCCCCTCCCACCTCTGGGACCCGCCACCCAGAGATACCCAAACAAGGTCCTCACCTTAGAGCCGCCGGCAATAAGAACGGTTGGGATGAACCGCGGCTTCCGGGTGGCGCGGGTGTGTGACGTACCACGAGGGCGCGGGCCAACCAAATAGCCAGGTGGGGAGGGGCAGTCCTGTACGGAAGAAGGCGGCTGAAGTCGAGAAGAGAAGGGCGGGGCTTTACCCAGTCCGAGAAGATTGCGGAGGGCTGCAGAGCGTGGGAACCTGGACTGCGCGCGGAGACTCTGGGGACTTGCAGGGCTGCTGGGGGTGGACTTTAATGGGATTTGGCGGGTCCTGGGGCAGGCGGAACGCACAGGTGGACATAGAGAGAGAGTAAAAAGTGCTTAGTATTTGAAAGTCAGAGCTTTGGAAGCAGGAAGGCAAGCATTGATTCCGGTTCTGGTCTGTAAAAGAGGAGTACGGTACATCCCTGAGATCTATGGCCCTGGAGTTTGAATATTTTACACGGCAAGTTTGAGTTTGACTCCCGGTAATGGAAATGAATGTGAGCATTTAAAAAGATTTAAACGGAGACAGATTTTCTAAAATTCATCCTTGATAATTCCAGCTCTGCGGCTCACAGTGCATAACTGGGGTTCAAACAGAAATTGACAATACACCGTGTTTAATCACCTCATTTAATAGGGGAGTCAAATGAAGGGTCGCTGAAGTCTTCTGCCCAAGATTGGCTATCTTGTGGTTAGAAATATTTTCTATTTTTTTAATATGTAAGCTTTTTATTAATTTTCTTTTTTGCTCTCAAGTTACTGAATGAATATTTCCCATGTTAGATTTTTTTTTTAATGAACAAAGAATGCTTTTCAAGGATACTTTTGTTGCACCAAGGTAAACCCATATACATCTTCATATACCAAAATCTAGTTTTAGAAGTTACCATTTCCGAAGAAGGGAAAAGAATGAGAATGGTTATTCCAGGTTTTAGGTTAACTTAATTTATAATAAAATGAAGAAAATAAAAATGAAGAATTGTATGGATATGTATATGTCCATATATATATATATATATATATATGGATATGGATATGGATATATATATTAGTTCGGTGCAAAAGTAACTGCGGTCTTTGCAATTTTTAACCTTTTAAACTGTAATTACTTGTGCACCTACCCAACATATGTGTAAATACAGAGGGTGCCCAAAAATGCACACACACCCTAAGGAAAAAATTGCACCAAAATTGTAATATTCAATATATACATACTGATAACAAAAGGTGAATGCAAGTCACCTTTGACTTCTGCAATGATAGGTGCTCAGAGTGGTTACCATCAACCTAATTTTAATACAGTTTTCTCCTTTCTTAAAACGTGTATACATTTCTCTGGCACTCCCTGCATATATGAAAAATCCCAAAATGTGGAAATATTAACATCATTAGACTATGTTCAGTGACTATGGTATTGCTATTATATTTCCTTGTAATGTTTGTATGTTTTAAGTAGTCAAAGGAAAACATTATAAGTGAAATATACTCAGTATTATGGATTTATGCTAATTGATTTAATCATTCCTTTAGTGGTGGATACTAAGGTAGTTTCTAGTTCCCAATCCAAACCCTCAGAGCTTCAGGAAAAAGCTCACTTTCATCAACTCACATCATCAGGAAATACAGCATCCCTTCATTTTCTATATGATAAACTAATTTCAAGTTTGCCTTCACATCTTGCCAGAAGAGAAAGAAGTGCTGAGTTGTCCCTTGACCTATTCTCTCCTGGGTTTGGTTACAGTTTGTAGATTTTCCAGACTGGGGGACGTGGTGATTACAGGGAAGAGGCCGTATTTATCAGTAAAATGCTTTTGTTGGTGAGGATTCAGCAGATTCTGAATCTGGTGAGGATTCTGCCCAGTACCCACGGTATGGAGGCAGTATGGAGCTTGGGAGCAAGCTCAGTGAAGTGAGTACAGAAGATAACCACTGCTCACAATACAGAGTAAAACCTTTATTTGGATTTCCAAGTGGTTCTTCCTGCCCCCTGCATTAGTCTTGTACGGAACAGGATGATTTAATTGTTCATCGTCCTTTAAATTGCACAGATTCTGCTTCCAAAGAAAGGAGGCCTGGACCAGGTTCTGAGAACGACATTGGTTTCCTCTTCCTGAAAGTGAGCTTTGTTTTGCATCATGTGGAACAGAGCCTGAAAATCTTCACTGACGCACAGCTGGGGTCCTAGAGTGTCCTTTTTCTGTGGATCAGAACAAAATTCAAATTTTCAGGAGTATCTTTCCCTGAAAATCTGGATTGTGGGAGTTGACCTAAAGGCTTGAGGTTTCTACATATTGGTGCGATTGACTGAGGGGATGAGAAGGTTCTGCAGCTGACTGTGTGTGCTGTGGCCATAGTGGGTCAATGGGTCCCTTCTCCAGGATCCCATTCTGCAATCAGAGCCTGGCAGCACTCCTCCCACCATTGCATAATGTAAGATAAGTCCACGTGACCCAGATCCCGTAATTGGTGTTTTTTGTGCTCAGGATGAGGCTGACAGTAGTCCTTCAACTGCAGTGTTGCTATGCCAGTCTGTTCTTTGTGATTCTGGCATTTTTCTTGGTTTGGGGGCCAGAAAGGAGTGTGAGTCTCAGAAAGGACCCTCCTGGAGTCAGTGGTATTGGCAAGTAATTTGTAAGCATCAGAGTAGAGGGTTGAGTTCTTCCTGCACAAGCTGCATGGGCTGCACCATCATGACACTTGGTCCTTGGCTCACACAAGGGACGAAGTACACATGGGATGGGAGAAGAGCAGGTAGAAATGTTTGGTTCCTGCTGAAAGAATTGGAGGAAGGAAAATGATGAGACCAGCCTGAGAGAGTGGACAGGTCCGTTTGGTGCTGCTGAGCTGTCAGGCCTGGTGTCCCACTTGGGCCATTTAACAAGGAATTCACAGGCTCACTTCTGCTCTGCCCTGGGGACAGAGATCTTTGGTTCTGAAACCACATTTGAATTTTTGATTCCAGAACACCTGTTTGTTTCGCCAGTATTTTCCTGGTTGCAATATCAGGGAATCGGTTCCTGTCAAAGGCTTAAACTAGGATGTTTGATTGAGATCTTGTGATGGCTGTCTGGTCTTGTCTGGCTTCTTTTGGTAAGTATTCTTACCAAAGTCCAAGGCTTTTGCTGGTCCTGTCCCTGGGTTTGATCTTTTCCTAAGGACCATCCAGATCCAAATTGTTTCTGTTTTACTCTGTGGTTTTTAAACCAAATCTGAATGTTATACTCTGGAATGCCAGTTTCCTTGGCCAGCTGTTCCCTAGTAGCTATATCAGGGTAAGGGTTGTGTTCAAACTATTTTTGGAGGATATCCTTTGGACTCTGGTTGTAAATAATCCTGTCTAGCCATGTTTCTTTTTGTAGTATGCCACTTGCAGTGCTGTTCAGACCCATCTCGGGAAGAGGTACCTGGATTCCACAGAGACAACAAGCAGGCAGCTGAGCAGCTCTTCAAGACACAAAGCTTACCAATCCCCATGTTAGATTTTCAAATAATAACATCTAACCCAGCAAGTCCAGGCCTGAGCCTGGAGGAGAATCCCGATGTCTGGATTGCCCAAATGCTATTCTCACTCACAGGGCCTAGAGTACCCACCCTTACCAGGGAACTCTTCCCAGATAATTTGTGTGTTTAATGTGTAAAAGCAAGTTTTTTCACCCAAGTGTTCAAAACCTAAGCAGGTGAAAATTTTCTTTGCCTTTAGAACAAGATGATTGTAAAAGAAACATTGAGATTAATTTTTCTTTTGTAAATCTTTTCTTTTGTAAATATAGCTAAAATTACATGTAGTGTGATTAAAACAGACACTAGGTAGTTAGACAAATATTACCAAATTATATAATTTTCCTGTGAAAAGGGTGTTACATTTATTATCTTTATTTAACAGGGAGAACACAGAGTTCTTTTGAGCTGGAGGTGGGTCTGTCTATGTCTATTAACTTACATTTCACAAAAATACTTTTTACTTCTTAAAACCATGTTTCCAACTTCATTTTTATATTTCAAACCTATAGAAAAGTTGGCAATGTACACCCATACAACCTTGACTTAGACTCACAAATTGTTAATATTTGACCACATTTGCTTTCTCTCTTTCCAGACCACATGATAATCGTTGACATGGCTGCATAGCATTCCATCTTTTGGATGGACTTAGGTTGTTGAGCTGCTTTTCTATTATTGGATGTTTATGTGTATCCAATTTTTTTCATTGTTATAATCCAAGATGGAATAACAGTCTTTACTTTCAAATTTTAGTGTGCAATTATGATTATTTCCTTGTGATAAATTTCTAGAAGTATAATTTATGGATCTAAGGGATGTCACTGCATTATAAATCAAGTATCAAGTGATAATTGTACACATACTTCCAATAACAAACTTCCTCATCCAGGCTCTTCATCGGGGTCAGCAAACTATGTCCCTTGATTTGCTGACACTTGATGTTATTCTTTTTTTTACCCCGTGATGTTTTTCTACAGCCTGCAAGCTAAGAATACCATTTACATTTTTTAAATGCTTGAAAAAAGCAAAAAGAGTATTTTATGTGAAAATTTGATGAAATTCAAATTTCAGTGTCCAACAATAAAGTTTATTGGAACATGGCCACATTCATTTGTTTACTTATTATCTGTAGCTATTTTCATGCTACAAGGGCAGATTTGAGTATTGCTGAAGAGACCATATGGCCTGAAAACCATAAAGCATTTACTAACTGGCCCTTTACAAAAAAAGTTTGTCAACCCCAATCATGACAGCTCTACACAATCATACATAGGTATGTGGGCCTCCTTGGCGACCTCTGACCTGGCTAATGGGTGGGCAATTTTAGGCTGGTGCTTCTGAGAGATATGAAGCAGATTATATCTCGTGTATTTTTTCTCCCCATGACCCCATCTAACCTTCAATCTTCAGGCCTCCCCCAGCTCTGCCCTAGAGATCTGTCTTGCCTTTACCCAAGAAGAGCAAGAAATGACTGAGGCCCAGATGAGTTACTTATAGCTTATTTGTTCATTCAACACCTAGTTTATTTTCCACTGGATATTTGGAACCTGATAAGAATACATCTCATAAAATTGAAAAATAAAGGTAGGATAACAGAAAATATAAGGCCAGTATAAGATTAACATGAGGGAAAATTGGAATGTAGGTATGAAATTCACTCTGCACTTAGCTGTCAATTTGTCTCTGATCTTCCTATAGCCATAACAAAAAGGAAAATTGGTTCACTTATGTGACTGTATTGTCTATGAGGAAAAAGTGTACCAGTTCATCTGCAGAAGCAAATATTTCATGGCACTCACCAAAAAACAAATTAGAACTCTCCTTTACTTTCTTTTTTTAACATTTATTTATTTTAAGTGTGTTTTTCCAAGACCCATCAGCTCCAAGTCAAGTAGTTGTTTCAGTCTAGTTGTGGAGGGCACAGCTCACAGTGGCCCATGTGGGGATCGGACCAGCAACCTTGTTAAGAGCACCATACTCTAATCAACTGAGCTAACTGGCCACCCCCCCCCCCCGTACTTTCTACATTAGAGTTAATCCCAGGTGAATTAAAGATTTACATGTAAAAATGGAACCATCAGTGTACTAGAAGAAAAAAAGAGAGAATTCTTTAATGATTCTCTTAGAGTGAAGTCCTTTCTAATGACATAAAATTCTGAAGTCATGAGAGACTATGTAGGTATTTGTATACATAAAATTTATGCAGACATGATTAACTTTAAAAACCTTAAAGCCAAGTGACAAATTGAAATTTTTGCAACAGATACAATCAATGGCTGGTTTACTTCATATATAAAAAGCTCCTACAAATAAATATAATAGACCAACACTTTAGAAGAAACTAAACAGGAGCCTGGGGCAAGATGGCAGAGTAGGTTAATGCTTTGCTTGTCTCCTCCCATGACCTCATTAAAATTACAACTAAATTATAGAACAATCGACCTGGAGAACCATCTGAAGACTAGCTGAACTAAGAATATAAAGAAGAAACCACGTCAAGACTGGTGGAAAGAGTGGAGATGCCTAATGGGCTGGCCCCACATTCACGTGTGGTGGTTGAGAATTGGGAGGGATATCTTGGCTGTGGAGGTACCCTGTGAAGTGAGGAGCCTCAGCCCCACACCAGGCTCCCCAGCCTGGAGCATTGGTGCTAGAATGAGGAGCCCTCACAATATCTGACTGTGAAAATCAACAGGGAAATCTGACCAGGTGAGACTGAGGGTGGCTGGAATCCCAGGTGTCCTCTTAAAGGGCCCACACACAGACTCACTCACAGACACTTACCCTAGCTTCCAGCAGAGGGACAGCAACACAGGAGGTGCCAGAAACATACAGGGAGAGGCTGCATTGTGTGGTTTCAGCGCGAGGACTGGAGGGACAGCCACCATTGTCACTGTGTAGAGCCCTTCTCCCATACAGCCTGTGAGCAGGTGCCATCTTTCCTGTGTTGAGCCCACCTCCTACATGACCAAATCTCAATCTGCATTGGCCTGGTGAGCTCTGTTCACTCCATCCTGGTGACTCCCTGGGACCCTGTCCCACCCAACTTGTGCACCACTGGAGGTACTTTCAGCCAGGAGCAGCCAGCCCTGCCCTGTGTATTGAAGGAGGCTCTTTCTGTCATAAGTAGTCAGCCTCATCTCCCATGCCACCAGAGGCACATTTGGTGGCCAGCAGCCAGACCCAATCTGCACTGCAGTCTTTCTTGGACAGCTTTCAGGGGTCCATGGGCCTCAGGTGAGTGGCAGTTGGCGTTGGTGCACTCTGAGCCTTTTGCTGAGTAGCCCAAGCTCAGAACTGGCACCAAACCTGAATCTGTATTAACCTGGTGACCACTTGCACCAACCTAATGACTCCCTCAGGTCCTGCCTCACCCAAATTGCATACCACCTGAGAATCTTTAAGTGGGTCAGCCTTATGGGCAGCTGGCAGGTGGCAGCAGGCCTTGGGGTATGCTGGGCCTTTTGCTGAGCTGCCCCAGGCCTAGTACTGGTAGCAGCTGGCCTCAGTTCACAGCATGGCCTCTCCAACTTGCCTCCAGGTCCAGCATAGGCAGCAGCAAACCACACATTGCTTTGTATCTCCTACCAGGTAGCCCCGGGCAGGTCACAGGCAGCAGCAGACCTTAGCCTGCATGGGAACCCCTCCCAAGAGGCCTCAGAACCAACATACCTAGTGGCGGGCTTCATACCATAACAGAATATCACCCAAACACTTCCAGAAAAAGGCACACACAAAAGGCAGACTGGACAGGCACCAGAGCCCTGCCAAAGTGAATCCTGCTCCATAGGGTCATTCCATGCACAATAGCTCTTCCACTGTAGTCACGACCAGTCCTCACAACCAATCAGCCAGAGGTTCAATCCCTCTCACTGATGTACAAACAGCAACCAAGGCTCAGCTACAAGAGGAGGGCACACATAGATCAATGGAACAGAATAGAGAGCCCAGAAATAAACCCATGCCTATATGGTCATTTAATCTATGACAAAAGAGTCAAGAATATACAATGGGGTAAAGACAGTCTATTCAATAAATGGTGTTGGGAAAACTGGACAGATAACATGCAAAAAAAAATGAAACTAGACCACCTTCTTACACTATAGAGAAGAATAAACTCACAATGGATTAAAGACTTAAAAGTAAGACCCAAAACCGTAAAACTCCTATGAGAAAACATGGGCGATAAACTCTCTGACATTGCACTTAATAATATTATATTTGGATGTATCTCCTCAGGCAAGGGAAACAAAATTAAAAAATTAAAAAACGAGATTATATGAAACTAAAAAGTTTTTGCACAGCAAAGGAAACCATCAACAAAACGAAAAGAATACCTACTGAATGGGAGAAGATAT
This sequence comes from Rhinolophus hipposideros, assembly GCF_964194185.1. Classification (NCBI taxonomy): domain Eukaryota; kingdom Metazoa; phylum Chordata; class Mammalia; order Chiroptera; family Rhinolophidae; genus Rhinolophus; species Rhinolophus hipposideros. Next base: position 88,741,655 of record NC_138046.1, on the reverse strand, counting down.
TTGCCAATGATAAATCTGATAAGGGGTTACTATCCAAAATTTATAAAGAATTCATACAACTGAACACCAAAAAATCCCCCCAAATGATCCAATTAATAAATGGGCAGAGGACCTGAATAAACATTTCTCCAGAGAGGACATACAGATGGCCATTAGACATATGAAAAGATGCTCAGCATCACTAATCATCAGAGAAATGCAAATTAAAACCACAATGAGATACCACCTCACACATGTCAGGATGGCTATCATCAATTAATCAACAAGCAACAAGTGTTGGTGAGGATGTGGAGGAAAGGGAACCCCCATGCACTGTTGGTGGGATTGCAGGTTGGTGCAGCCACTATGGAAAACAGTATGGAGGTTCCTTAAAAAATTAAAAATAGAACTGCCTTATGACCCAGCAATTCCACTTCTGGGTATTTATCCAAAGAAATCAAAAACACTAATTCAAAAAGACATATGAACCCCTGTGTTCACTGCAGAGCTATTTACAGTAGCCAAGATATGGAAACAACCTAAATGCCCATCAATTGATGATTGGATAAAGAAGGTGTGGCACATCTATACAATGGAATATTACTTGGCCATAATAAAAGGAAACCTTACCATTTGTGACAACATAGATGGACCTAGAGGGTATTATGCTAAGTGAAATAAGTCAGACAAAGACAAATACCATATGATCTCACTTATATGTGGAATCTAAAGAACAAAATAAATAAACAAACAAAAGAGAAACAGACTCATAGATACAGAGAACAAACTGATGGTTGCCTGATGGGAGGGGGGGTTGGGGAGCTGGGTGAAAAAGATGAAGGGATTAAGAAGTACAAATTGGTCGTTACAAAATAGTCACCGGGATGTAAAGTACAGCATAGAGAATATAGTCATAATATTTTAATATCTTTGCATACTGCCAGGTGGCTACTAGACTAATTGGGGGGATTACTTCATAAATTATATAAATGTCTAACCACTGTGCTGTATACCTGAAAGTAATATAAAATAATATTGAATGTCAACGGTAATTGAAAAATAAACAAATAAAAGAAACTAGACAGACAATTCATAGATATACAAATCACATTTGAATACATGAAAAAGTGTGCCTTCTCAATCATAATTGAGAAATGCAAAATAAAGATATGATGCTGTTTTTCATTTATCAGGTTTGAAAAGACCAGAAAGATTTCTAATATACTGTTGGTGTCGCAGCTTAAGTTCTTCAGGAAGCAGATACTGAGGTGCAGTCAGAAGTGCAGGTTTATTGGGCAGTAACACCTGTGAAAGACGGGAAGCAGGATTGGCCAGAGGGAGCTGTCAGAACATGATGCCAGCCTAACAAATTTGAAGCTCACCCAATGGGGAGCTATAGAGCAAAAATTATTTTTTACAGGAGTCCCGGCTAGCCCTTTGAACCAGCCCATTGCTCAGTCATTGGCTGGGGACAATCCTGAGATGAGTGGCACCTTGACGCTAAAGCTGAGGTGAACCCCGTCAGAGTTAACAACTTAGAGACTCTCAAGCAATCACACTTCTCACAGTTGGGCAATGAGTCCTTTCTTGAGAAGGAGTCTGAGAGGCTCATCTCCACTTTGGCCGCAACTGACAGATATGGGGGGAAGCTAATACTGTTACACATTGTTTGGGGAGTAAACATAGGTATATCTTTTTTAAAAAAGTGTTATTTTGTTTACTGTAGTAAAATATACATAACCTAAAAATTACCATTCTAACCATTTTTTTGGTTATTATTTTTAATTAAAATTTATCGGGCTGGCAATGGTTAACAAAACTACATAGGTTTCATGTGTACAGTTCTGTAACACATCATCTATATATTGCGTTACGTGTTCATCACCCAGTCAGTTCTCCTTCCATCACCATATATTGGATCCCCTTTACCCTCTTCTACCACACCCCTACCCCCCTACCCTCTTACCCTCTGGTAACCACTAAATTGTTGTCTGTGTCTATGAGTTTTTGTTTCTTTATTTGCTTGTCTTGTTCCTTTGTTGCCTTCAGTTTTATAAGAATAGAATGACCATTTTAACCATTTTTAACTGTACTTCGGTGGCTTTAAGTACATTTACATTGCTGTGCAACCATCACCACCATCGTCTCCAGAACGTTCTTTATCCAGAATATCTTTTACAAGTTTAAAGTACACTTACTCTTTAACCCAGGAATTGCACTTCTAGGACTTTATCCTACAGGTATATTAGCACAATTATGTATCAGAGTATTACCAGAACATGCATGGCAGCATTGTGTGTAACAGCAAAATATTAGAAACAATCTAAATGTCTGTCAATTATGGATGGCTCTAATTAATTAAAGTACATTTTGCAACAGAACATGAACAACTCACCGGAAAGTTATAATCCAGGACCTGTATGTACCTAACAACATGGCCTCGAAAAAATAATGTTTTAAAAATAAAATTCTAAAATTTCTGTTACTGTTTCTTGTAATTCAGGTCACCCAGCAAAAAAACTCTTTGTTTTTCTAGGAATGTATTTTGCCTTCCTTATTTTCCCCCCTTTCTTTCGTCTCCCCCCCCCACTCCAGTTCAAGCCGTTGTTTCTTAGTCTAGTTGTGTAGGACACAGCTCCCTGGCCCATGCTGGTATTACGAGCCTTGCCCCCCTCCTCCCCCCGCTGAGGCAGTCGGTCGCCAGTCGTTGGTCAGTCACTCACAGCGGCTCATAGCAGCTCACGCCAACCTCTTGCTGCTCCCAGCAGCCCAGCTCAAGGGAAAGCTGTTGTTCATAATCTTAGCTGTAGAGGGCGCAGCTCACTGGCCCATGTGGGAATCGAACCGGCGACCTCGGCGTTAGGAGCACTGTGCTCCAACCACCTGAGCCAATTTTTTTTAAATTTAAAAATAATTATAAATTCACTAGAATTTGAAAAAATAGCACAGAGGGGTGCTGTATACTCTTCACCTAAATCTTATGTTAACTATAGTACAATATCAAACAAAGGGGACTGATAATCAGAGCAGTGTGTGTATATAGTTCTATGCTATTTTATCACATGTGAAGATTCAAGTGACCTCTACCACAATACAGAAATATTCTCTCACTGTAATGATCTGCCTCAAGCTACCCTTTTATAGGCGCACCACCCCACTTCCCACTATCCTTAACTCCTGGCAACCACTAATCTGTTTTCCATTTCTATAATTTTGTCATTTTGCAAGTGTTTTATAAATGGAATTGAGCAGTAGGTGTCCTTTTGAGACTCACTTTTATTTCCACACAGCACAACACCCTGGTGATCCATCCAAGTTGTTGCAGGTATCCATACTTCATTCCTTTCATTATAGATGAGTAGTATTCTATGGTATGGATGTATCACAGTGCATTTAGTCATTCACCTGTTGAGGGACATTTAGGTTGTTTCCAACTTTTGGCTATTACAAACAAGGCTGCTATGAACAATAGTGTACAGGTTTTTGTGTGGATTTAAGTTTTCATGTCTCTAGGGTAAATGTCCAGAAGTGCAGTGGTTGGGTTGCATGGTAAGAATATGTTTAATTTCTTTAAGAAACTGTCAAACTATTTTCTAAAGTGGCTGGACCATTTTACATTCCCATCAGCACTGTAGGAGAGATCCAACATCTCCTCATGCTCACTAGCGTTTGGTATTGTCACTCTTTTATTTCAGCTGTTCTAATAGATGTGTAGTGGTATCTCATTGTGGTCTTACTTTGCATTTCCCTAATGGCTGATGATGTCAAACAAATTTTTATGTGCTTATTTGCCTTATGTGCTTATTTGCCCTTATTTACATTCTCTTTGGTGAAATGTCTCTTCATGTCCTTTGCTCATTAATAGGTTATATAAATGTAATCATACAATATGTAACCTTTTGGAATTGACTATTTCACTCAGCATAAGCCCCTGGAGGTTCATCCAAGTTGTTGTGTATATCAGTAGTTTGTTCCTTTTTATTACTGAGAAGTATTCCATGGTATGGATGACCACAGTTTTAACTATTCACCTGTTGAAGGACATCTGCGCTGATCCCGGTTTTGGGTTATGACAAAGTTACTATGAATATCAGTGGACAGGTTTTTGTGTGGACATAAATTTTCATGTCTCTGGGATAAACTCCCAAGAGTGCAATTGCTGTATCCATGTTCAATTTTACAAAAAACTGCCGAACTGTTTTCCAGAGTGGCTCTATTATTTTACAGTCCCACCAGCAATGCATGCGTGGCCGTTTTTCTGCATCATTAACATTTGGTGTTTTCACTGTTTAGAAAGTTTTAGCCATTCTGATAGGTGTGTAGTGATATCACATCCTGGCCTTAGTTTGCATTCCCTGAGAGCTGATGATGTGGAACGTCTTGTCGTGTGTTTGTATGTCATCCATATATCGTCTTTGGTGAATTGTCTTTTCACACCCTTTGCTCATTTTCTAACTGGATTGTTTTTTTAAAAAACTGTTGCGTTTTGAGAGTGCTTTATATACTCTAGATACAAGTCCTTTGTCATATGTGTGTTTTGTAAATATTTTCTCCCAGTCTGACTTTTTGTCCTCCTAACGGGGTCTTTTGCAGAGCAAAAGGTTTTAATTTTGAAGTCCACTTTGCTATTTTTCTTTTTTGGATCATGCTTTTGATCTCATATCTTCACAAGCCCTAGCTCCCAAATATTTTCTCCTATTTTTTATTCTAAAAGTTTTGTCGTTTTATGTTTTAAATTTAAATTTACGATGTTTTCAAAAACAGCTTTATTGAGATATAATTCACATGCCATAAAACACACACATTTGAAGTGTACAACTTAATGGTTTTTTAGTATACTCATAGCATTGTGCAAACATCACCACAATCTAATTTTAGAATATTTTCATCACCCCAAATTAAACACATATGCCCACTCCTTAGTCCACTCCAGCCCAAAGCAACCACAGACTTATTTTCTGTCTTTATAGATATGTATATTCTGGACGTTTCATATAAATGGAACTATACAATATGTGACCTTTTGTGTCTGGCTTCTTTCACTTAGCATAATACATATATATGTGTATATATATGTATATATGTATACATACATATATACATATGTATATATATATATGTATATATGTATACATACATATATACATATGTATATATATATATATATATATTTTTTTTTTATTTTATCTTTTAAAGGAAGAGGCAGCTCACAGTGGCCCATGCGGGGATTGAACCGGCAACCTTGGTGTTATGAGCACCACGCTCTAACCAACTGAGCTAACCAGCCACCCCAGCATAATATTTTTAACATTCATCCATCCACGTTGTAACATTTATCAGTATTTTATTCTTTTTATGGCTGAATAATATTCCATTGTGTGTATATAACACATTTTATTTTTCCATTTTGCCAGTAGAATAAAATGTAAAGTCCTTACCTTCCTTTAAGTCCCTTTATCCTCTTCCTTTTATAAAGTTAAATATTAACTATTTCTTCTACATACATTGAAAACCACATCAAACAATGTCACAATTTTTACTTCAACTGTGAAACACAATTTAGAAAACTTAAGAGGAGATGTGAAATCTATTTTATTTACCCTTATTTTCACTCCTTCAGGTGCTCTGTCTTCCTTTTGTGCACAGTCTTCCAGACCACTGGGGATAAATAGGATCTCATCAAGATCTTTCTTGTCTCTTTCATTCCCTCGAGCTCCCTGTTAAATTTATGACTGACTTGTTGATTTATTGCTTGCCCCAATCAATATTGAGATGCTAGTGATGTTGGCATTTCCTGATTGTTACCCACTGAAATCACTATTGTTTTTGATAATGCCGTTGGGCATGGAATTTCCCTCACTTTGCTCTAAATAAAGTCAGCCCCCTCCTGCAGTAAAGCTACTTTGGGTCTGCTCATTCCTGGTGAAACTTCTGTTTCTCAGAGCTGGAGGGGATCGGAAAAGCTCCAGGTTAGAACAAAACAGACTCCCATGGTTCTTACAGAGATTCAGTAGATTTTCTCGAATAAGCATTTCTCAATTCGTTGTATGACTTTGGTCAATTTCCAGAGTCTTTAACTGGTTGTTTTGACAATTTGTCCACTTTTGTAATTGCTTTTTGGGGAGGGGATTTGCCAGGCTCCTCACTTAGCCATTCCAGAAGTCTCTTCCTTCCTGAAACTAGATTTTTGATTGCATCATTTAAAAATGTTAGTATGCTTAGTGAAACTTTATGACAGTACAAATGAACAGTTTAGATACAAACGACCTATGCATTTTGTGACTTAGACTCTTATTTGTTCCAAAAATACTTAGTCACCATGCAGTGTCTTTTTTTTATATGTGCATTCATATATATGTGATGATTGTGATGCGTAGCAGTGAAATGATATTGCATGATTCCCAACGGTGGAAGATGATAGTTTGAAGCTTCAATAAATGAGTATATTACTACTCTCCCTTATTAATGGTGCCTCTACTTCAAGGACTAGTTTCTTTGTTGTTTTTTTTCACATGTTACTTTTGTTTGACATCCTTTCCTCACTTCTAGGAAAAAAATGTGTTTCTCCTTTAATATCCTTCATAGCAGATGAAATATTGGCTCCTTGCCATGGACAACTGTAGTTAATACATTGACATACACAATCAGATGATGTTTAAAATATAATCATATTTACATAAAGAAACTAGACATTATAGGGATCTACTGTTTATCAATTAAGTAGCATAACCACAGAGAAAATAATTCTTTTAAGTGCATAAAACTTTACTGTACATCCCAGTTAGAGTATATTCTAAACAAACAAATAAACAAACAAAAACCCTGCAAAATTTTAAACCATTTCTAGTAATTGTATTTGTGGTAGTAGTGTTGGTATTGTTATTTGGAGACAGCTCTGTGTATTTTGGCGTACCACTATTCAATCTACTACACAGATATAAGATTGATAAGAATGTGTAAAAATATTGACCTAAATTTGAATTAGAAGTATCAACATGACTCATGATGTCTTTTATGGTTAAAAAATATTTATTTTCTTAACTCTGTCCACTGAAAAGACTTAGAAACAGTGCAGTGGCAATGAGCATTCCTATTGGGTGGGAGTCTATACATACCATTACCCACTAAAAGCAATTAGGCCTCCTTTGCAAAATGACTGATTTTAGGACTGTAGAAGGAAGTGTATAAAATGATATTGGCACATCTTGTCATTCCAGCTAGCAAGGAAGCTTTCAAAGACTGCTATATCCATGTTAAAATAACTCAGAAACCAATTGAAGAAGTTTCCACTGGTGAAAGACGGGACAATTTGAGCATCAGCAGGGATAACGGCAATGGATTGAAGTGCATGAAATATATTTAAATTTAGAAGTTCACAGCGATACAAAAACAATTCATAGGTCACATTTGGCGGTGCTAGTAACCCACTCTGTTAATTTGAAATCTGCTTAAATAAAGGGAAAGAATCAAACATTTTTTTTCTGCCTGCTTTATATTATCTTTAACTCAGGATAACCAAATTGTTGATGAAAGTTTTTCTTTATAGAAATGATCTTCTAATAAATGAAGAAGAGGGCATGATAGAATTAGAATATCATTTTTTTTGCAAACCATTTTGAGTGAAAGTAGGCAATAACCACCAATTATTGTTAAAATCACACAAAAAAGACAATTTGACATCCCAACCTAATGGAAGCACATTAGTCACACCACCTATGAAGTATTTTTGACAAAACATTGGTTAGATCTTATTAATAGATCTAACCACCAATTTACCAGAAATATAGTGAACAGAGGAACATCTAAAATAACATCATGGGGTGCATTTAGAAATTCATTCCAAATACATTAGTTTGCAACTTCTTCAAGACTATCTCTTTTCACCAACAAATACATGCAAGGAGGGATAAAAGAGGTGGATGAGAAGCCTATAGATTAAGAAATTTAAGAACTATATCAACCAATTTTAATGTGTGAGCCTTATGTGCTTCCTGATTCAAGCAAACAATTCAGTAAAAAGTGTATGAGACAACTGGGAAAATTTGAACACTGGATACTTGTGGATAATCTGGAACTGTAACATTTTTAGGTGTGGTAATGATGTTACAGTAATTATTTTCAAAGATTTTTTTTAATACATACACATCAAATTTTTTTTATTTTTATTGGGGAACAGAGTGTTTCTCCAGGGCCCATCAGCTCCAAGTCATTGTCCTTCAATCTAGTTGTGGAGGGCGCAGCTCAGCTCTAAGTCCAGTCGCCATTTTCAGCCATCCCATGTGGGAATTGAACCAGCAACCTTGTTGTTGAGAGCTCGTGCTCTAACCAACTGAACTATCCAGCCACCCCCTCAAAGGTGTTTTTATTTGGAGGAGTACATTAAATATATTTAAGTGGAAATGATAGGATGCCTGGAAATTGTTTCAAAATAATCCAGGGGGAAAAATATGGGGGTATAAAAGCAGGTTCACACCTTGTATTTAGCTATTATGTCTCGAGTAATAACAGTCCCCTCACTTTTTCTTTTATTTTACTTTTTAATTAAATTGATTACGGTGACATTGGTTGATAAAATTATATAGGTTTCAAGTGTACATTTCTACACTACACCATCTATATGTTGCGTTGTGTGTTCACCACCCAGAGTCACGTCTACTATCACCATATATTTTACCCTCTTTACTCTCTTCTACCACTCCCCGCCCCCTTACCCTCTGGTAACCACTAAACTGTTGTCTGTGTCTATGAGTTTTTATTTGTCTTGTTCGTTTGTTGCTTTCAGTTGTATATTCCACATGTGAGTGAAATCATATTGTCCTTGACTTTTTCTCTCTGACTTATTTTGCTTAGCATAATAACCTCAAAACATTAGAAAGAACTGGAATGTCATGATCTTGCAAAATATCAGGAGAGATTTCCAATATTGGTTTACTCCAACTTAACTAACCAGGAAGTTCTGGATTCAAGGAGTTTTTGGCCCTCTCCATCTGCAGAGCAAGCCAGGTCTCAATTTATAAGGCTCAGTTAAATGATTATTTATCTTTCTGCTCAGAAAGTAATTATTTATTTCTCTTACCTGGCTCAGAATCAGTCCTGCCTCTCAATACAAATACTCTTGGATATGTACAGCCTGCTTTGTTTTTCCAACAGAACTTAACACCAAATGATATATAATTTATTAGTTTAATTTCTGCCTTCCTGTGGGGACAAAACCCCAAAAAACAGTTTCCAGGCTCTCGGCCTCACATAGAAAGGTGCTGGCTCGGGTAGTAAATGGCCATCAACTGTGATCAGATGCCAGCAGCTGTGGCTAGTTGGCCGTCAGCTGTAACCCGTAGGCCATTGGCCACTAATATAACGGCTGTGGCTACGCTAGCAGAGAAAGGAATGGGGGCTAGCAAGAAGATGGTGGCTGGCAAGCGCGGACTGCTGTTAGGCAGATTATGTAGATCCTGCTTCCTGTGTCTCCAGCCCAGCCGCCAGCGAGAATATATTGGTTTTACTCCCCTACTTATGGCTCCATGGGTGTTCCTTTTTGGCCTTACCGTGTCCTGCGTTCTTGGGCGGGGAGTGGGAGCTGAGACCCTACCCGACACTTCCACCAGTAGAATGTAAGTTCCCCATATGTGTTATGGTTTGCGATTGTTCACTGATGATTCCTCAGTGCCTTTATGTAGCAAGTTCTGATTAAATAGCTGAATGATTTATTAAATGAATGAGCCAGAGGTAAGGGCCTGAACACAGGCATCGGTGCCTGAAACACAGTTGTCGTGCCAGCAGGAGGCGCTCCAGGATATCTGAATGGATTGGAACCGGTCGCTTGCTTTAATACTTTAAGGTGTTTCGCAGAGTTCTAGCCCAATGCTTCTCCAATTTAACAATGCACCCGAAACACCTGGGGATCTCGTTTAAGATAATGCTCATTTTTATTCAGGAGGTCTGGGTTGGGGCTCAAGAGTCAGTCTTCATCTCTAACACGTTCCCAGGTCATGCTGCTGGTCTACACACCACATATGAATTAGCAAGATTGTATGACCACCTCCTAGGTGTGTTAAGGAAAACATCATCCCCAATAATTCTAAAATTTTAAGTTTCTTTCTATAGAAATGTAGTAGTTAGGAGGGTTTAGGCTTTGGAGACACACAGAGCTGCATTCAAATCCTGACTCAGCCACTTTCCCACTGGGCATGTTAATAACCATGTCTATCTTAGGTTAACAATCATCTCTGTGCCTAAGTTTCCTCAGCTATTAAGTGGGAGGATGTGGGGACAGAGCCAGGAGTGCAGATTCCAGGCTCTCGGCCTCATGTGGAAAGGTGCTCACTCGGGTAGTAAATGGCCATTAACTGTGATTGGATGGCCATCAGCTGTGGCTAGTTGGCCGTCAGCTGTAACCAGTGAGCCATTGGCCACTAATATAACTGCCGTGGCTACGCTAGCAGAAATTGGGGGGCTAACAAGAAGATGGTGGCTGAGCTGGCAAGCGCAGATTGCAGTTAGGGTGGTAGGTTGCGGATAGTGTGGATCCAGCCTCCAGTGAGACTATAGTGCTGCCAGCAAGAATATAGCAGTATGACTCCCCTGTCTATGGCTCCGTGGGTGTTCCTTTTTGGCCCCACCATATCCTGCGTTCTTATGTGGGGAGCGGGAGCAGAGACCTCGAAGGCCGCCCCGCATGACAGAGGAATAATGTGTACTTGGCAGAATTATTATGAGTTAAATGGGCAAATGCAGGTAAAGTTCTCAGATAATCTCCAGCAAATGGCACTTAAAAATTAATATGAATATAATAGAGCACTTTCCATTTTAAAAGGCTTTCCCATGTGTAGCCTGGTCCACTGCCATTAGCTAGCTAATGATTTAGGTCACATTATTATTGGTTGATGATTGGTAATGAAATGACTCCAGATTTCACTGGATCAAAGGGGAATGAGATTGACCTGGCTAGCTATAATCTCAAACTGAAACTATTCCTTTCTTCCTCATGGATAGCGAGGCCCAGTCTTCTTTTTCTGATGCTGGGTGATACATGACTACCCTGAACTCTTACGACAGCAGTGTGTGAATGTGTAGGGAGAGAGGAGAAGCTCAAAATTAGTGTATGTGGCAGGATCCGGGCTGGTGTCTGTGAAATGTGGGAAGTCTGGATTCTCTTGGCTCCACTGTCTCAGCCTGCCTGTCTTCTGAAAGAGACACAGGGGAGGATATAATGGTTTCTAGGTGGATGATAAATTTGTCACAGGTGAGTAGGAATTTGATACTTCTCCAAAAAGTATACATTTTCCCTTTGCCTGGCTAGGAGTTTCCTAAAACAGACTGCAACAGTCACTACCTGGATTCCTGATGGTGTTTTGTCATGTTTTGGGCTGCTTGTGGGTAGGGAAGGACTATATGGAAATACTCCCAGGCAACCCCTCACCCAGGCTGACTGGCCTCCTCTGGGCATCATGTTCTAGTGCTGTGGTCGACACTACAGAAGGAGATAAAAATGTCTTTGTTTCCAAAAAATCCATTTTCTCACTGGGGAAATAATTTTTTCAGTTATTCGGTGTTTCACCCATCCCTGCATTGTTTTGCGGATTGTGCTCAATGTTGGAAAAAGAGAAATAAATCTGGAAGAACTCAGAGTTTAGTATTGGAAATATATGCTAAGGCATGTGTTAGAGGTACTATTAGAGTTGAGACTGGATATGGTAAGTTGCCTTGGGAATGAGTGTGGACACTGAGCCTTAGAGTAGAAGACCCCTCTAAATGTCCTCTGAATCAGATCAGGTCTCCACACCACAAGGCTATCACCTCATTCACCCTCCTATAAACTTTAGAGGAGATGGTATCTCATGGAGGCAGAATCAGTGTGATTTTACTGGAATCAGTAGCCTTCCGGTACGATATACGGCTAACACTTCCCCTGGGAAGGAGTGGGGTCTGTTGGATCTCTCAGAGGATCTCATGCAGAGACGTGACACTGAAGAACTACAGCAATCTGGTGACTGTATGCACAAATAGCATCATTCCTTAACTTAGTCATTTATGGGGCTAGTATTTCTTAAGCACCTATTGTGTTCTGGAATGTGGGCTGGGGACTGGGAAAACACCAATATATGAGTGTTGCAAGCAAAGTGAAGGGGACATTAACCCCTCAGCAGGGCCCTACGTCCCTGCATGGTACTCGTGATGTGAGTGGGGAACAAAGTCCCGGCACACAGGTTCAGATAGAGTGAGCAACACAGCTTTATTTGGGAGCCAATGTCCCTCCAGAGGCACAGAAAGTTATACAGGATGAGCACTGCGAATTTAATAGAATTTAATAACGAACCAAGTCCCAGAGTCAATCGGGATGGAGAAGGTTCCTGATCTGGGAAAAACGAGTGGACCCACGAAGGGTTTGAGGCGAGCTGGTCTTGCAAGGAAGAACTTTGGAGAGTCCCATAGAGTATGGTGGCTTGCACCTTGCAGAGGACTCTGTCAGATCGCCGAGTCAGACTTCTCACAGCATTGTTCTGGAGTTCTGCTTTTATCCTCTTTTCCCTGGACTTGTTTATTTCTTAGGCGATAACCAGTTGTTTGCCAGGAGTTTTTTTTTACCTCTCTTAGAAGATAACCAGAAGTTGTTTGGTAAATGTGTTTATCACTCAATTTTGTTATGCTCAGTTTCACACAAAAACATGTTTTTTACTTCACTCTTATTAGTCTCACACACGTGCGGCCATAGTCCTGTCCCTACTAGTAAACAACTTATTTTGCAAACCTCATTCCAACATATATAATACATTTTTATATGCTCTATACAATGAGACAGAAATTATCCTTACCATCATGGGGCTTGTCTAAGACTTTATTATGAAAATGAAGACCTGTATGTTTAAGTGGCTTTTTATTTCCTCTATTATTGAAAGGCTTATGGTTCCTTAAATGTGTATCTAGGGGCGGCCGGATGGCTCAGTTGTTAGAGCGTGAGCTCTTAACAACAAGGTTGCCGGTTCGATTCCCACATGGGCCAGTGAACTGTGCCCTCCACAACTAGATTGAAAACAACAGCTTGAGCTTGGAGCTGAGCCACGGGTGGGTGGCCAGTTTTCTCAGTGGTTGGAGCGCAGTGCTCATAACACCAAGATCGCTTGTTTGATTCCCACATGGTCCAGTGAGAAGTAATGTCTTGAGCTTGGAGCTGAGCTGCCAGTGGGCGACCGGTTTGCTCAGTGGTTAGAGCGTGGTGCTCATAACACCAAGGTTGCCAGTTTGAGTCCCAAATGGGCCAGTGAGCTGCGCCCTCCACAACTAGATTGAAAAAATCAATAACTTGATTTGGAGCTGAGCTGCGCCCCCCCGACAACTAGATTAAAAAAAACAAACACAAAACAACAACGACTTGACATCCTGAAAAAACACACTGTTCTCCAATATTCCTCAAGAATAATAATAATAAAAAAACTGTGTATCTAAGCTTGGGCATGAGTTTCAGATATTAGAGATCCTCAGTACATTGGGGGTACAGAATGGGTATTTGAGTTTGGGATCCTTTTGAAAGACTTATTGGATTGGTGAGAACTTTGGTAAGCTCATTTGATGCTCTTACAGTCATATTTGTCTGTCTTTAGAACTGCTGAAGGTGAAAATATTGGCAGCTGTTTCATGGGAGGTCTTATCATCCTCTGCAGAATCGTCCCGCACGTACTCTTCCCCATGAGCAGGACATGAAGCATGAAAACCCAGTGTAATCTCAGAGGAGGACCTATTTATCATGTAAATGTAACATTTTCACGTGGACTCAATTTTTCCCCACTGGGGATTTCTGATAACTTCTGTTTGTCAACATCAGTTTCAATTGTCATAGAATTATTGTTAGTAAATTTTCTAAAATGTCTACACGTTATCCCTGTAGTTGCCACTGTGCCCATACAACCAAGGTTCTCAAAGTCTGTCTTTGCTCCTAACTGCATTTTACCCCCAATTTAGGGTCTGTACTTTGATTTGGAAGAAAACTATATTGGCCATACTGACGTCTTTTGGTGCATTATATCCCCATGATTTATTTATTTTATAAGTGGAAGTTTGTACATTTTGACTTTTTAAACCTTTATTCTGGCATTTCTTACTCCACATTTTTAGTATTTGTCAAGTTTGCTCCAGATTAGGAGTTTACTTAAACACCCACGGTCACCCTCTCAGCAGGTAGTATTTGGGGAACAGCCATGCAATGACCTGAGTTTGGTAAAATTCCCAAGGGATGATTCTTTGTCCTTTACATTAAGAGAATATTGGAAAGGCTCTGAATTACAAAAGCCACATGTGGTAGACTTAAAACTGGCCTCCAAAGATATCCAGGTCCTAATCTTTGGAGCCTGTGAAGGTTCACTTATATGGTAAAAAAGGACTTCGCAGATGTGATTAAGTTAAGGATCTTGAGACAGGGAGATATGCTGGATTACCCAGGTGGGCCCTAAATGTAATTACAAGTATGCTTCTGAGGGGAAAGCCAAAGGAGATTTGACTGCTAAAGGGGAGAAAGCGATGTGATGGCAGAAGCAGACTTTGAAGATGGAGGAAGGGCGCACAGCTGCCGCTTCCCATGCAGCCAGGAGGGCTCGGCCTGAGAGGGAAGGGCGAGGAGATCGAGAAAAAGACACAGAGACAGAAAAGCTGGGATCGGGAGCTCCCTTGTCCACAGATGGCGGAGCAGTGGTGCAGTCTTTATTTCACACACAGTTTATATACAGCGTTAGAACAGTTGTCTATACAAACAAGTATTAGCAGATCAAGCAGGTATCAGTAGAACATTCTGTTTTGTGTATTGGCAAGTTTGTATGTCTGTGGCTGCATTAGTGTTACCTTATTCTTCCTGGGAAGATGCTGAGGTGAGGCTTCCCATGGGAATGACCTTGCAGGCTGCAAGGCCCTTGTCAGCTTACAGCCCACTCCCTACACACAGCCAAGGAATGCAAGGCATCTACGATAAGCTGAAAAGGTAAGGAAACAGATTCTCCTTTCAGAGCCTCCAGAAAGAACCAGCCCTGCCAACACCTTGACTTTAGCCTAGTGAAACTTATTTCAGACTCCAACCTCCAGAACTTTAAGATTTAAAAAAATTGTGTTGTTTTAAGCCACTAAGTTTGTGGTAACTTGTTAAAGAGGCAACAGGAAACTAATACACCATCTAAGAACTGGGAGAGTCAGGGGTGACCGGATGGCTCAGTTGGTTAGAGCACAAGCCCTGAACAACAGGGTCGCCGGTTCGATCCCCACATGGGCCAGTGAGCTGCGCCCTCCACAACTAGATTGAAGGACAATGACTTGGAGCTGATGGGTCCTGGAGAAACACACTGTTCCACAATAAAAAAATTGAAAAAAACTAAAGAACTGGGAAAGTCATTTAGGTAAGTGGAATTCACTTAGGAGAAAACAGTGTTTCAGAAAAGATACCATGAATATTAAAATAGCTCAAAACATGTGACCCCACCACTGGGAATTTATTTATAAATATTCCCATTAATATATTTCCATTAATTTGAATCAGATATTGAGTGTTTATAAAGCAATTCAGCATTAAAAATTACCAGAAAATCTCTGCATGAAAATAATGAGCATGATAGAGCCCTATGGCAGAAGAGTCACCCTTTCAACTCGAAAAAAAACCCCAAAACGTAAGGCACAAACCATAGACATTTCCAGAAAAATCATTAAAGAATATAATATCCATCAGACATAAGGAGAGAATTCCTATGAAGGTAGTGAATAGAAGAACATATCCAGTCATCACTCATCTCTTCATCAACAGGGGAGGCTGTATACTGGAGAGAAACCCAATGAATGTAATATTTCTTTTGAAGTTTTCAGCACGAAGGCTAACCTTACTCAGCACAGGAGAATACACACCAGGGTGAAGGCCTATGAATACAATAACTTTGGGAAAGCCTTCAGGGATCTCCCTTGTCTTAGGAATCGTGATAACTCACATTGGAGGAAATCCTTTGGATGTATTTAACATGGCGAGACCTTTAGTGTAAGCCTATCCATTAAGGCATACATGAGAATTCACAGTAGAGCAAAACGTTATGAATGAAATCAATGTGGAAAAGCCTCCAGCACAAGCTCCTACCTTAACAAGCAGAAGAGAATATGTAATAGGGGAGAAACTCTATGAAATGTTAGGCTGAAAATGCTGCTAGTCCCATATCCCTTAGAAGTCATATGAAGATTTGCACTGGACAAAAACCTTGTGAGTATAATCAATGTGGAAAAAATACTTCACTCTGAGGGCTCAGAATAATACATTCTGAGGAGAAACCCTATGAATGCAAGGTTTGTGGGAAAGCCTTTGGTGATTCCTCGTCCCTTAAGAAATATGTGAGAATTTATGCTAGAGGGAAACTATGGATGTTTTCAGTTACTGTGCACAAGGGAAGTTAAATTGGGAGTGAGATCTTATAAATGTTATAAATATATAATAGCCTTTGTCAGTGTCTCATCTTCAGAGTGGATCACTGACTATTTTCTAATGGGTTTGATATGGCATGTGAGAGAAAAAAGAAGTCAAGAATGACACAAAAGAAGGGGCCAAGTGTTTCTGACAAAATCACAATATCTTTGTCCATTCTTTTTTATTGTGGTAAAATATACATAGCATAAAATTTACCATTTTGACCATGTTTACTTTTTCCATTTCATCTTTCTGGGAACTTAGGTTTTTGTTGTGTGTGTGTGTGTTTTTTTTTTTTAATAAACAGGTGTATATTTACTTTATTCTATGGGTTATAATCCAACACAATCATTGTTTATTTTGTTGCTCAAATTTCCAAGAGGAGATCCTCCAGGTTGGCTCCTGTAATCCCTTCTACCTCCTCCTGCCTCATATCCAGGCAACCACTGACTTGCTTTCTGTCCTATGAATTAGTTTGCATTTTATTGAAGTGTCTATAAGTGGAATCCTATAGTATGTAGCCTTTTAAGTCTGACTTGTTTTACTTAGCATATTTGAAGGTTCATCAATGTTCTGTATATCAATAATCCATTCCTTTTTATTGCTGAGTAGCACTTGATTATATGGATATATTACAACATGTTTATCTGTTCACGGGTTGATAGGCATTTGGGTTGTTTTCAGTTTTGGGCTATTCCAAATAAAGCTGCTCTGAAATTTGTGTACACTTCTTTGTATGGATATATTTCCTTTTCTCTTGAGTGAATACCTAGGAGTAGAATGGCTAGATGATGTAGTCGGTCTATGTTAAACATTTTAAAAAATTGCCAAACTGTTTTCCAAAGTGTTTGTGCCATTTCACATTCCCACCAGCAGTGTAGGAGAGCTCCAGCTCCTCTACATCCTTGACAAACTTGGTGTAGTTGGTCTTTTTAATTTGAGCCATTCGAATAGGTATGCAGAGTTATCTCATTGTGGTTTTAATTTTCATTTCCCTAATGACGAATGATGTTGAGCATCTTTTCATGTGCTTATTTGCCATCTGTATATTTTCTTTGGTGAAATATGTGTTTAAATATTTTACCCATATTTAAATTGGCTTCACTTCCTGAGAATTGTTGCTTCTATTCCCAGCTCATATCGCCATACATAGGTGTCGTGCTTCTTAATCTAGCTATCTGACTCCTTCTACCAGAGGAGGGAGAAGATCATGATCATTTAACTTGAACCAAAGAATTTTTCATGCTTCACTCTGATCTCCTTGAAACTACTCTCTTAAGACCCAGACTTAGAATTTTTTGTACATGGGTCATATCTAAGACTGAACAAGAATATTTTCAAGCCGAGTTTGCTTTCACTGCTTTCTAAGATCTTATCAAATCCAATTCTTTTCCTGAAGTCAAGTCAGCAAAACTACTCAAACTTATAGGCATGACTTAAGCCTAGCAGCTTGCTTAAGTCTAAGGGATAAAAGAATTAAGATATACACAGACTGCAAATATAGCTATGGTGTGGTCCAAAATTTCCACATGGTATGGACACAACTGAATTTCCTAACTGCTGCTGGTACATTAAGCACAGTGAGTAAATTTGAGCTTTACTAGGTGTCTTGCTCCTCTCCACGGCATTTCTCTCACCCCAAATACAATTAGTACAACAAATTAAAGATGATTTGGTTATTCCAGATCACTTCTGTGAAATCCTGTGCAAACTGAAGTCACAAGCACCAGGTTCTGAACATATTGGGAGAAAGCTGGATGTACTCTTCAGTCAGGTGTATTGTAAAGACACCTAGACAGATGCTTGTTTCTCCAGACTCTTTGAAATGGAATTTGGTGAAAAAAGTTTTCACAATATGATTCATCACAGCAAAGAAAACTTAAATTATTCTGAGACAACATTGGTGAAGAAATTTTAATCAGGTAGTAGAGGAGGTTTCCAGTGAATGTTTCACCTGCTAGACTCACAGCCCTAGAAGAGCTATAAAGATGGGACATGGCCAGGAACGATAATACTCTCAGGGACCCTTAGAACATTTACAAATGGACTTTATATAACTCACAGGGGTTTGAATATATATTTATTGTTTTCTGCCTTTTCTTTGAATGGTCAAAAGTTTCCCCTTGTTGGAAAGCAGTGGCTCTTACTGTGGCTAAGAACAGTAGAGTTTTATCTTTGCTACTTGGGAATTCTCTAGTTACCTTTCTACTGACAGAGGTACTCAATTTACTGGGACCATAATTAAGGAACTTTGTAAGGTGTTGCCTGTTAGCCAAAAATCACTGTCCTTATCATCCTCAATCCTCAGAAAAAAAGTAGAAACAGGTACTTTAAAAATCAAAACTTGCTAAACTTTCTTAAGACTTACAATGAGCTTGGCCTAAGGTTCTCCAATTGGCCCTAATGGCCATCTGGTCTTCTCCTCTGGCAAACAGATTTCCATCTTGTGAACTTGTTACAGCCAGGTTATTTATTTTAGATTCCACTTTGTTGCAAGCAGATGTGGCTTAGTACTGTAAGGATCAATGGCATATACTAGGAGTCATCACCAACAGATTAAGCTGCCTTTTCAAAGGTGATTCAAAGGAATCACTTTCCGAGCCTCTACATGCCTTACAACCAGGAAACCTAGTCTACAGAAGAAACACCAATGAAAAACAACCCTGAAGTCCCACTGGAAGGGCCTCTACTGGGTTTTCTTGCAATAGCCAAGTTACAAGGAACAGATCATTGGGTCCATGTTTCCTAGACAAAGAGACATTGACCTCTGAATGAACTACTTTAACCAGAAGCCAAGAGTTTCTTCAAAGTCTTCTCAAGTAGATGATGGCATGAAGCAGACAGCTTTCCCAAAAACATTGGAACAAGCAGACAACCCTGAGTAGTGGACAGCTTCTGCCCAAGATGGGAAAACATGACCCTTGTCTAATCTTTCTTATCTACCGTTTATTTATTTTTTTTATTTTTTTTAATTACATTTATTGGGGTGACAATTGTTAGTAAATTTACATAGATTTCAGGTGTACAATTCTGTATTACATCGTCTATAAATCCCATTGTGTGTTCACCACCCAGAGTCAGTTCTCCTTCCATCACCATATATTTGATCCCCTTTACCCTCATCACCCACCCCCCACCCCCTTACCCTCTGGTAACCACTAAATTATTGTCTGTGTCTATGAGTTTTTGTTTCTCATTTGTTTGTCTTGTTCTTTTTGGTTTATATACCACATATCAGTGAAATCACAGGGTTCTCTGCTTTTCCTGTCTGACTTATTTCACTTAGCATTATACTCTCAAGATCCATCCATGTTGTCACAAATGCTCCTATATCATCTTTCCTTAACGCCGAATAGTATTCCATTGTGCATATGTACCACAACTTCTTTATCCATTCATCTATCGAAGGACATTTTGGTTGTTTCCATGTCTTGGCCACCGTAAACAAAGCTGCAATGAACATTGGAGTACACGTGTCTCTATAGAGAAATGCTTTTATATTTTTGGGGTAGATACCCAGGAGAGCGATTGCTGGGTCATATGATAATTCTATTCGTAATTTCTTGAGGAACTTCCACACTGCCTTCCATAGCGGTGTGAGGGAGTTTTTAGCCAGTAAACAAATAACTGCATTGGAACACTCTCCCTACTCACCTGATCTGGCCCCCAATGACTTCTTTCTTTACCTGAAGATAAAGGAAATATTGAAAGAAGACATTTTGATGACACTCAGAACATCAAGGGTAATAACACTACAGATCGGATGGCCATTCAAGAAAAAGAGTTCAAAATGCTTTGAAGGATGGACTAGGCGCTGGTGTCGGTGCATAGCTTCCCAAGGGGAGTACTTCAAAAGTGAACGTAGTGATATTCAGCAATGAGGTAAGTATCTAGCACTTTTTCTAGGATGAGTTCACAAACTTAATTGTCCGACATCAGACAAGCATTTGACAAAAAAAAACAAAAAACATTTGACAAGATATAACATCGACTTATGATTAAAACTCTTAATAATATACCCCCAATCGGGGAGCACCAAAACATACAAAGCAACTACTAACAAAATTAAAGGGAGAAACTGACCAAAACACAATTATAGTAGGGAAACTAAACACCTCATTGACACCTATGAATAGATCACCCAAACAGAAAACCAATAAGGAAATATCAGCCTTAAATGACACATTTGACCAAATGCACATAATTGACATTAGTAGAGCACTTCATCCTAGAACATCAGACTTTACATTCTTTTCTAGTGTACATGGAACATTCTCAAGGATAGACCATATATTGGGACATAAAATCAGCCTCAGCAAATTTAAGAAGATTGAAATCATACCAAGCATGTTCTCTGATCACAAGGTGTCGCAATTGGATATCAACTGCAAAAAGAAAGCAGGAAAAAACACAAATACATGGAGATTAAACAACATACGTTTAAAGAATGATTGGGTCAAAGAAGAAATAAGAGGAGAGATAAAATTACATAGAAACAAATGAGAATGAAAATACATCATATCAGCAGCTGGTAACCACAAGATGGCCTCAGGGTTTTCTGAAAATTAATTTGGGGAACTTATTCAATAATGTCGTAAAGATTTTGTTGGGTATCCGATGGACATGCGTCCTATATGGGAGACCACCTCAGAGATAATGTGGATGCCTGATCATGGCATTGTACACCAGAAGCTAAACATTAATGAATGCCAACTATAATTTTATATATATAATGTGATGGCTGGGTGTGAGGTCGGAGGGATAATGGATGGGGGGAGGGGGGTTCACAGTGTGAGGGATATAAATGATGAACGTCTAAGTATTACCTTGTCTTGTACACCTGAAACTAATAAAAAAAAAGCAATTGACTATTTGAAGCATAAAAAAAATACATCATATCAAAATTATTCAGATGCAGTGAAAGCAGTAATAAGAGGGAAATTTATATCATTATAGGCCTATGGGCAGGGAGTGGGAGCTGAGACCCTGCACGACAAATGGCGCAACGAGCAGGGTCCCCTGCGTGACAGACGCATTAGAGCTGATGGTCCAGCTAGGTCTTATTTTCAGAGAAGCAGGGCGGCAAATAGGAGAGGTCCAAGATGGCAGATTAGGTAAACACAATACCTACTGCATCCCAGGATCACAGCTAACCTTGTGAAGGAAATAGGCATACAAGCCCAGGAAGGGCAGAGATTACCAAACAAGATGAACTCAAACAGGTACACACCAAGACACATCACAATTAAAATGACAAAGGCTAAAGACAAAAAGAGAATCCTAAGATCAGCAAGAGAAAGACATCTAGTTACTTGCAAGGGAGCTCCTATAAGACTATCAGCTGATTTCTCAATAGAAACTTGCAGACCAGAAGGGAGTGGCAGGAAATATTCAAAATCAGGAAAAATAAGGGCCTACAACCAAGACTATTTCACTCAGCACGACTATCACTTAAAACTGAAGGAGAGATAAAAAGCTTCCCAGACAAGATAAAGCTAAAGGAATTCATGATCACCAAGCCAGTATTACAATAAATGTTAAAAGCACTTCTTTAATCAGAAGAAAGGAGAAAACAAACAAAGATAAAAGAATATGAATAAAAAATGGCAATAACTATGTACCTATCAATTATCACTTCAAATATATATAAATTAAATGCTCCAATCGAAAGACATGTGGTAGCTGAGTGGATAAGAAATCAAGACCCATTAATATGCTGTGTACAAGAGACCCACTTCGGATCAAAGGGCACACACACACTGAAATTAAAGGAACAGAAAAAAATATTTCACGCAAATGAAATGAGGAAAAAGCTGGGGTAGCAATACTTAAATCAGACAAAATAGACTGTGATAACAGACAAAGAAGAACATTACATGATAATAAACAAGAAGATATTAATAATCCCAACAAGAGGATATAACCCTAGTACACATTTACACACCTAACATAAGTGCACCCAAATATATAAAGCAAACGTTGACTGACAGAACAACAGAAAATAACAGTAACACAATCATAGTAGGGAACTTTAACACTCCACTGATACCAGTGGACAGATGTTCCAGACAGAAAATCTAGACAGAAACGGCAGCCTTTTAAATGACACACTATACCAGATGTATTTAATCGATATTTTTTTAGAGCATTTCACCCCGAAACAGAAGAATATACATTCTTTTCAAGTGCATGTGGAGGATTTTCCAAGATAGACCATATGTTAAGCCACAAAACAAGTCCCAATAAATTGAAGAAGATTGAAATCATGTCAAGCATTTTCTCTGACCCTAGTCATATGAAACTAGAAATCAAATACAAGAAATAACTGAAAAACACACAAGGAGGCTAAATAACATGCTATTACATAATGAATGGACAAAAAAGATCAAGGAAGAAATCAAAAGATACCTTGAGATATACAAAAATGAAAACACATTAACCCAATATCTATGGGACACAGTGAAAGCAGTCCTAAGAGAAAAATTCATAACAATGCAGGCCTACTTAAAGAAACAAGAACAATCTCAAACCAACTGTCTGTCTTTACACCTAAGATAACTGGAAAAAGAACAGCAATCAAAGCCCAAACTGAGTACAAAGAAGGAAATAATAAAGATCAGATTGGAAATAAATGGAATAGAGACTAAAAGAACAATACAAAACACCAATGAAACCAACAGCTGGTTTCTTGAAAAGATAAAACAAAGTAGACAAACCTTTCACCACAGTCATCAAGAAAAAAAGAAAGAGGACCCAAAAAGATAAAATCAGAAACGAAAGAGAAAAAGCAACAACAGATACCACAGAAATGCAAAAAACATTTAAGAAAATACTATGAGCAACTATACAGCAACAAATTGGACAATCTGGTAGAAATGGATAAATTCCTAGAAAAATACAATGTTCCAAAGCTGAATCAAGAAGAATCAGAAACTCTGTGCATACTGATTGACCAATGAAATTGAATTGGGAATCAACAAGCTCCCAACAAACAAAAGTCCTGGATCACATGGCTTAACAGATTAATTTTACCAAACATTCAAAAAAGAATTAACACGTATTCTCCTCAAAGTATTCCAAAACATCCAAGGGGAGGGAAGTCTCCCAAGCTTATTTTACGAGGCAACCATTACCTTGATTCCAAAACCAGACAAAGACATTCCGAGAACAACAACAACAACAAAACTATAGGCTGCTATCCCTAATGAGCAAAGATGCAAAAATTCTCAACAAAACATTAGTAAACCGAATTCAGCAACACATCAAGAAGCTCATACAACACGATCAAGTGGGATCCATTCCTGGTATGCAAAGCTGGTTCAACACCTGCAAATCAATTAACATGACACATCACATAAGCTAAATGAAAAATAAAAATCATATGATTATATCAATACATGCAAAAAAAGCATTTGACAAAATCCAGCATCTATTTGAGATAAAAACTCTCAGCAATGTGGGAATAGAGGGAACATATCTCAACATAATAAAGACTATATATGACAAACCCACAGCTAATATACTCAATGGAGAAAAGCTAAAAGCATTCCCCTTAAGATCAGGAACAAGGCAAGGATGCCCACTTTTACCACTTTTATTCAACATAGTACTGGAAATTCGAGCCACAGCAATCAGACAAGAAAAAGAAATAAAAGGCATCCAAATGGGAAAGGAAGAAGTAAATTTGTCATTATGTGCAGATGACATGCTAGTATATATAAAGAACCACAAAGATTCCACCAAAAAACTATTAGAACTGATAAATGAATTTAGTAAAGGAGCAAAAACGAAATTAATATTCGAAATTGGTTACATTTTTACACTCCAATAATGAACTATCAGAAAAAGAAATTAAACAAACAATGCCATTAACAATTGTATTTTTAAAATAATTAGGAATAAATTGAACCAAGGAGTAAAAGACCTGTACTCAGAAAATTATAAGACATTGAAGAGAGAAATTAAAGAAGATAGGAATAAGCAGAAACATATACCGTGCTCATGGATAGGAAGAATATAGATAAAACGTCCATACTACCCAGAGCAATCTGTAGATTCAGTGCAATCCTTATCAAAATACCCATGGCATTTTTCACAGAAACTAGAACAAATAACCCTAAAATTTATATGGAACCATAAAAGTCCCCAAACAGCCATGGAAATTCTGAGACAGATGAAGAAAGCTGGGGGTATCACACTACCTGATAATCTAACTATACTTCAAGTCTATAGTAATCAAAACAGCATAGTATTGGCATAAAAACAGACACATAGATCAACGGAATAGAATAGAGATCCCAGAAATAAACTCACGCCTATATGGTCATTTACTCTACGACCAAGGAAGCAAGAATTTACATTAGGGTATAGGCAGTCTATTTAACAAATGGTGCTGAGAAAACTGGACAGATACATGCAAAAAAATGAAACTGGACCACCTTCTTATGCCATATACAAAAATAAACTCAAAATGGGTTAAAGACTTAAATGTAAGATCTGAAAGCATAAAACTCCTAGAATAAAATATAGGAAGTAAACTTGCAGACGTTATGTTTAGTCATATTTTTACTGATATATGTCTTAAGGCACGAGTAACAAAAGCAAAAAATAAACAAATGGGACTACATCAAATTAAAAAGTATTTTTCACAGCAAAGGAAACCATCAACAAAACAAAGAAAACATCCTACTGAATAGAAGATATTTGCAAATGATATCTCTGATAAGGGGTTAATATCTAAAATATGTTTTAAAAACTCATACAAATCAACACCAAAAAAGAAAAAAAAAGAAAATCCAATTAAAAAATGGGCAGAGGACCTGAATAGGCATTTTGCCAAAGAGGACATATAGATGGCCAATAGATATATGAAAAGATGCTCAACGTCACGAATCATCAGAGAAACGTGAATAAAAACCACAATGAGATACCACCTGACTGCTTTCAGAATGTCTATCATCAGTAAATCAATAAAAAGCAAGTGCTGTTGAGGATGTGGGGAAAAGGGAACCCTCGTGCACTGGTGGGTTGGCTGGTGGGATTTTGGTGTAGCTACTGTGGAAAACAGTATGCTGGTTCCTCAAAAAATTAAAAATAGAACTACCATATGATCCAGCAATTCCGCTCCAGAGAAATCCAAAACACTAATTTGAAAAAATACCGAGGGTGCCAAAAAGATGTATACAAGTGGACAGTTTGGTCAACGTTGTTCAAACAGTAGTTCACCAGAATCAGGTGTCTGGACGCTGATTGTTACCACTTTGAGCACCTCTTGTAATTGCAGAAGTCAAATGTGACTTGTATTCATCTTTTGTTATCAGTATATATTTATTATTACAATTTTAATAGTTTTTTTCTTTCTTAAAATGTGTATACTTTTTTTTGGCATCCTTCATATATGCACCTCTATGTTTACTGTAGTGCTATTCACAATAGCCAAGATATGGAAACAACCAAAATGCCCATCAATAGACGACTGGATAAAGAAACTGTGGTACATGTATACAATGGAGTATTACTCTACCATAAAAAAGAATGAAATCTTACCATTTGCAACAATATGGATGGACCTAGAGGGTTTTATGCTAAGTGAAATAAGTCAGACTGAGAAAGACAAATATCGTATGATCTCATTTATATGTGGAATATAAAGAGCAGAATATGCAAGCAAACAAAACAGAAATAGAGTCACAGATACAGAGAACACAGATGGTTGCTAGATGGGAGGGGTTTTGGGGATGGGTGGTAAAATTGATGGGATTAGGAGTTACAAATTATTAGTCACAAAATAGTCATGGGGATGTGAAATACAGCATAGGGAACATAATCAATAATATTGTAAAGACTATGTGGGGTGTCAGATGGGTACTGGACTTATCAGCGGATTCACTTCATAGATTATATAGATGCCTAACCTGTGCCCTGTACGCCGGAGAGTAATATAAAATAATATGGAATGTGAACTACGATTAAATACATATACAATTAAATATATTTTATGTATAATACTAATATATTATATATACTATATATTACTAATATTAATACATAAATTATGTATATATATACATATATATAGTCAGGGGATGTGAAGTACAGCACAGGTAATATATATTCAATGGCCATCTGACACTAATAGCTATGTACAGTGTCAGGTGGGCAGTAACTTTGTGGAGATATCACTTTGTGAGGGGTATAACTGTCCCACGATTATGTTGTTTTATACACCTAAAACTAATAAAAAAAAAGAAAATGAAAGGACAAAAACATAAAATAGCAGATAGTAAAATAGTAATAATATGAAATTATTCAAAATAATTGGAAATGATAAGGGGATTAATTTCCTGCCATATATAATAACGCAATGAGGGATCACTCCAATATGTAAAATAGTGAGGTGCTAGCATAACAACAGAGAAGCGTTTCCACGGAGGCGTGCAGGTACGCATTTAATATATGTGGTTTCTGGGTAACCACGCACTTTGAACTTTGGCGAGCTTGTAGCGCCGCAAGGGGTCTTGCGCATGTGCAAACGCAACACATTCACGAAGGGGTTGAGACCGGGTTGCTGCCGGACACAAAGTAGTTCCAACAGCCTTGCCAGCGCTTTTACCACCAGGGTCTCCATACCCTGAGATATTTTTTGAAGCGCTTTGATAGGAACTATTGGTGAGTGGGGTTTGGGGGTTAGTAATAGGGGTATTTGGAGTCAGTATGGGGATTTGTTCTAATTTGAATCATTCGATCGGTCATTATCGTCTTTCTTTTCTCGTAGTCTCACCTCAAAAGTTCCATCTGAGACCACAATTGGGTATGCATTTAATTTCAGTTATTTTTCTTTTTATCAAAAGTTATTTAGAAGTGCATTTCGATTTTCAAAAGTTAAGCCTTTTATTAATTTCTAACGTAACTTTTCCGCTCCTTGTGTGATGCGTATCCATTGGAATGTTTTTAGACTTCCTTTAAGAATAAGTCCAGGGTCAGATATTGCATTTCTAGCTCGAAAATACTATGAGTTTTGCAAATGATAATTCGTATTTAAAAATGTGTATATTCTTTTAGTGAGTGTGCTTGCTCTTTTCAGCACTCGGAGTAGAAATTTGTTTGCGTCACACGCATTTTTTTAAAATGTGTACGTTTGTATATTTTACTTGGTGTTACTGGGTACCGGGAGGAATACGTTTCAGAATAAAGATTGTTAAACTATGTGAGTGAGTTAGGACAGACGGCACAGCGTGCCATGTACAAGTGTGGCACGGGTTAGGTAAGGCAGAACCGGGTAGGTGCCGGAATGGGGGAGGGGCATATGAGGTGATGCGAGTCTCGGAAGTGGGCAGGGCCTGGCACGGAGTGGGGCCGGGTAGTCCCTGGTGCAGTGTACGGGAGCCACAGGGTTGGGAGCATAAGGCAAGACAGAATGTGTAGGAGAGGGCAAGGTCAGGCAGGCAGGGCCAGGAGAGACTAGGCATGCAAGCGGGCAGAGCACGTCTGAGGGGTGGGGCCATGCGTGTTTGGGTGGGCTGGGCAGAGGTGGCTTGTACGGGACCCTGGTGCAGGGCCAGCAGGGCAGTGGATGTGTTCTGGAGGGTGGGGCCGGTTAGGTTGAACCGAGCAAGTGAAAGGGGGTACAGTCTAGTTTTTCTGGGCAGATAGGCAGGCCCTTATGCATTCAGGTGGGCAGAGTGGGGCCACATGGACCAGCCAGGTGTCTGTGCCTGGATGTGGTGGGAAAGCAAGGCCGGATAGTGCCAATTATTCCCGAGCAGACAAGATCTAGTGGATCCAGGCAGGTGCAGTGGGCCCCTGCCACACTGGCCAGAACCTGAGGCCACGAGTGTTAGAACAGGGTGAGCCTGTCCCCATCTACTTAGTGCTGACCCAGAGCCCTCCTCCCACCAGCGCAAGAACGCTGCTTGTAATCTCTGGTCTCTGGTGAGTCCAGGACACAGGGTGGATGGGGGAGTGGAGCTTGTGTGAGGTTCTGCCCCTCAGCTCTTGCTTATAATACCCTCAGAGACTTTGCCAGGGTCCCACTGGCAACTGCCACTCAACCACAGCTGCCCCAACTGCAGAGTCCAAGCTCTGTGAGTCTAGGAAGGGGGCAGGGCCTGGCGTGAGGTGGGGCTGGGTATGCCCTGGTGCAGTGTATGTGTGCCACGGTGCTAGGAATGTCAGGCAAAACTGAATGTATCCAAGAGGGCAAGGTCGGGCAGGCAGGGCCTGGGGAGACTAGGCATGCAAGCGGGCAGAGCATTTCTGAGGCATGCCCCCCAGCTGATGGCAGTGCCACTGGCAGTAAAGGAGGCACCTCAGACAATAGCCACACTCCAGCTGTTGTCTGAAAAGGACCTGCCTCAGGACTGAAACCTATACCAGGACAGCGGACTTTTTTTTTCTTTTTTAAGGAGGGTGCAGCTCACAGTGGCCCATGCAGAAATCAAACCGGCAACCTTGGTGTTATCAACACCACGCTCTAACCAACTGAGCTAACCGGCCACCCCCCACACACACTCCTTCTACCCCCGCATAGGGGACTTTTCACAATCAAAGGCTGATGAGTGTACGGCAGGGACCCTGGGTGGAAGAATGGGGACAGTGAAGACAGAGAGGGTCAGCAATGAGGAGAGAGGAGGCAGGGAATGTCCAAAGACCACATAAGAAACAAGTTGGAAAGATCTGTCAGCATTTTCCTGGCCTGCAGCCCTGGATGAGTGACACTGAGGAGAGCCTGCTCCTGGATCCTGCACTGAAGAAGCAGGCAGTGAATGTGAAGAAAATGAAACATTTGAAGAAAAAAGTGGAGCGGAAGGTGACAAATGGTGGAATGGGGGGCATGGAGGCGGAGGTTAGGAGCGGAATGCAGGGCAGGGGTACAGGGTTAGGGGGCTGACATCGACTCCCCTACCCATGCCCTGACCACTCTTGTCCCACAGAAGAAGAAACAGCAGAAGCAGAATCTCATGGAAAAGTGGAAACAGCCAGAGCAGATGGATGCCAAGGACCCGGCCCCGCTGCAGCAGTGCTTGGGACCTGGCTGCGTGTATCCCACCCGGCCAGGCTCCAAATACTGCTCAGACGACTGTGGCATGAAGCTGGCAGCTGAGTGAGTGCACCTGGAGGTTAAACAACAGGGTATACAGTACGGCACGATCTATGCCATCTGTTAGTCCATCCACCCCGTAACCATTCATCCACCATTCATCTACCCACCCACTGAACCAACTAACCACATTCCATGCACCAACCCACAACTCATCCGCTCTTACAGTCATTTACCCACCCAGCTATCTACTCATCCAGCCATCCATCCACCATTCAATCACCCATTCAACAGCACTCACTCATTTACCATTTGTTATCCTATATATTCACCATTTGGTCCCCCATTCAGTTCTTCTGCTTTTATTGCCCCCACCTACCCATTCCATTTCTCGCTGTCTCCCCTCCCAGACGCATTTATGAGATCCTGCCCCAGCGCATCCAGCAGTGGAAGAACAGCCCCTGCATTGCTGAGGAGCATGGCAAGAAAACGCTTGAGCGCATCCACCGTGAGCAGCAGGACACCCAAACCTATCTAAAGGAGATGGAGCGTCATTTCCATGAACTTGAGGCCATAATTCTGCGTGGCAAGCAGCAGGCTGTGTACAACGATGAGGAGGTGAGTGGAATAGGTAGGGTGAAGCAGAAAGGTACCTGGTATCTTGCCCGGCCCATCCCCACTGTGCACTGTTCACTGGTTCTTTCACTGTCCTGTGCAGAAAAGTGAAGGTGGCAGGGACAGCGGTAACCTGCAGATCTTCTGTGTCTCCTGTGGGCAAACCATCCGTATGCGTGTCGCCCTGCGTCACATGGAGCGCTGCTTTGCCAAGGTAGGGGCATTGGCAGGGGGAAGACGGGGCAAGGGTGTTTTTGGCTGGGTAGGGATCACGGGGAGGGGCCAGGTTTGGTGCCTGGGTGTTTGTTGTAGAAGGGAATGCAACACACATCCATGGCTCTGCCCATTTGTGCTTTTCTTCCATGCCCAGTAGGAGGGCGAAGGTTGGGACAGCAGCCGGGGGTGGGGGGCCATTGGCTGGGCAGACAGGAGCACAGGGTCCACAGGCTGCAAGTGTGTTGCTTGGGACTTTGCCCTGGGAGGGCAGGCACGCAGTGTACATTCAGTTCCTCCCATTCGTAATCTTTCTTCCCAGAATGAGTGCAAATCATCTTTCGGGTCCTTATACCCCACTTGCATTGAGGGGTAAGTGTGGGTGCTCCTCAGGGTCAAAGGCACGGTGTGGACAGGGTCAGGAGCAGGGTGAGCAAGATCAGGGGCAG
Organism: Rhinolophus hipposideros; assembly: GCF_964194185.1. NCBI lineage: Eukaryota > Metazoa > Chordata > Mammalia > Chiroptera > Rhinolophidae > Rhinolophus > Rhinolophus hipposideros. The sequence continues at coordinate 88,710,943 of NC_138046.1, read as the reverse complement.
GACGTGGGTGGGCTCAGAGGCAGACATGTGTGGGTTAGGGGCGGGGTGTGGGCGCGGTTGGGGACAAAGTGTTGGCAGGGTTCAAGGTGGGACCTCTCACCTCCTAACCCTTAGCACCTCACTTTCAACTTTTCCCCAGGACCACCAGGCTCTTCTGTGATAAGTATGACCCACAGAGTAAGAGGTACTGTAAGCGACTCCAGGTGCTGTGCCCTGAGCACTCGAAAGACCCCAAGGTGAGACTCTTCTTTCCCTGCTTCATCACCCTCCATTCCTTCCCTCTTCCCTGCCTGGCCATCCTATTCCTTTCTTCCTCTCTGCTTCGTTACCTCCTATTTCCTTCTTCCTTCTGCCTGGTGGCCTTCATACTTCTTGACCAATCCCTGTGTGTCCCCCCTCCCTTCCTGACCACCCCACCTTTGCCCTTCCTCACTGCCCAATCACCTTCTATCCTTACTTTTCTCTGCCTGACTGCTGTTTATTCGTACCCTCCTTGCCTGACCACCACCCCCAACACACATTTCTCTCTCTCTGCCGGTCCATCCTCCATTCCTCTGCTCCTCCCTACATAACCATTCCCCATTCTTCCCCATTCTTTTCCTTGCTTGACCATTCTTCATTCCTTTCCTACCTGCGGCTGTACTGCCCCACATTCGTCCCTTCCTCTCTGCATGGACTCAAGTCCTTCAAGTCCTCTCTTCCTCACTTTCTCACTTCCCTCCATTCTGATTCTCCCTGCCTCACTGCCCAATATCATCTTCTCCCTGCCTGTCATCTAAATCCCGTCTTCCTCCCTGTTTAACCAGCCCCCATGTTTTCCACCCTCCCTGCCTCATTCCTCACCTCCTCCAGGCCTTCCCAGCTCTCATTCATTTACTTCTCTTTGTCAGACCTTCCCTCCACCTTTCCTTTCCTTTCCGTCCTCCCTGCCCGATCACTTCCATGCCTCCATCCCTGCTTGTTTACCTTCTTCCTCCACCCTCCATGCTTCACCATATCCTCTTGCCCCCTCTTCTCTACTTAATCACTGAATTCCTGTCTGTCCCCCTGCTGGGTCATTCATTCCCCACTTCTCTCCTTCCTTCCCAGCTGCCCTGAATTCTCCTATTGCTGTCATCATGCCTGCCTGATCATCCTCCATGGCTATCTTCCTCCATACCTCATTATTCTTCATTCTTCCCCACAGGTACCGGATGATGAGGTGTGTGGTTGCCCGCTAGTGCACAATGTCTTTGAATTCACTGATAAATTCTGTCACCTCCCCAAACGCTTGTGCAACCACCACTATTGCTGGGAGAAACTAAGGCGTGCTGAGGTGGACCTACAGCGCATTCGTGCGGTAGGCTACAATACTCAGTGGGGCTGGCGTGCGGGATAGGATCCCGGACTTCCTGTCTCATGCTCACATCCCACAGTTGCAGAAACTGGAAGAGCTGAATGTGCAGGAGCACAAGGTGCGCACAGCTATGAGGAACCGGGCAGGTCTGGTGGCCCTGATGCTTCATCAGACAATCCAGCACGACCCGCTCACCTCTGACCTGCGCTCCAAAGTAGACAGCTGAGCCCTGTTCGACTAAGGTCCTGTACCCAACACCCTGTGCAAGGGAGACACTCCACGAATTGTCTACACACCTGTTTCTTTAACCACTTCTTTCTCAGGGCATCTCAGAGTGTCTCTGTGTTTCTCTGTTCACCATTTGGTCTCCTGTCTCTGCCTACCCCTCCTTGGGAGAGGGGTCCTCAAAATTCTCCCATTCCTCCATCACTCTGTCTCTTCCTTCCCTGAACCTGGGAGGGGCCAGCGGATCTGTCTTGCGCTCATCTCCCAATGCCTAGCATTTTGTTAATGAAATTTTGAAAAAACAAGGCCTTTTCCTATCCCCTGATGGCTCCTAAACCTGTCTCTCTCTGGCCACAAACCCAATTCTGAACCTCCGATGGTGGTGGGTGACAATGCAACTGTATTTAGGAGCGGGCTCCAATGCCCATGCAGGGGTGGCTATGAAGTGATGCCCACTCAGTGCTCGGTGGGTCCTCTTCTGTCAGGGGAGATGGCACTTTACGAAGGGGAGCTGGCAGTCCTGACCCTTGTTCCTTGCAGTCCCCCATCCCAGGCCATCATGTTGGTGCCTGACTAGTGCACAGCCAATTCACCAACTTCTGTGTAAGTGTTAATATTCCTCAGTCCAGAGGTGTTGGGAAAATGTTGAGATGGGGGATAGGTGAGTGTGGGACAGTCCTCCCTGATTTTTCGACTTTGGAACACTGAAGACAATTCAAGATGTCATGGCAATTGTGTCCTGCCGCCACCCACCTTGTTCTATTCCTGACCATCCCATGAGGTCCCAGCTTTTTCTGTCAAACTTGGCCCCTGCCAGTCTAGTCCTGATCTGTCTTCTCTCAGCCCTTCCCATCATATCCTGTCCTCCTCTCCCCAACACCCAGCTCTGGAGATGCTTTCTTGCTTTCTCTGTCCACTGAGTCCCCATCTGGTCATGCCCATTTCACACCTATAGGGTTGCCATCAGGGGACTGGGACCTCTACCACACCTGCCTTTGCCAGCCCTAGCTAGGCCTTCTGTGCAGTGGAGGTGTGTCTAGTAATGCTGCCTGTAGGTACTGGTATGTGTCAAATGACATACTCGGACTACTTTTCTTACTTTTCCTATACTCGTGGGCCCTTTATGAATTTTTCATTCATTTTCATAATTGCCTTTTCCTCTGGGACTCACACATTTCACCTAAATGTTTAAATATGTTGCTCTAGTCTTATAACTCATATTCCCCTATAACTAGTTTATATTACTGCCTGTCTAGTGCAACATTTCTTTTTTTATTATGAATATTGCAGTTTTCTTCTTTCTTTTAAATTTGATCAGCTTTCTTAGGGGTTGATCCATATAATCAATTATTTGAAAGGATCAGCTTTTGTTTTATTTATACTCCGTAAGTTAATTTTATTTATTTAAGCGTTCATTTATTTAAGCGTTTTTCTGTGAGTTGCCACTTCTTGATTTTTTTGTTTTTCATTTTTATGTGTTTGCTTAAGCTTGTTCTTTTTCTAATTTCTTTTTTTTTAAAAGATTTTATTGGGGAAGGGGAACAGGACTTTATTGGGGAACAGTGTGTACTTCCAGGACTTTTTTCCAAGTCAAATTTTTGTCCTTTCAATGTACCGTTCAGCTTCAAGTTGTTGTCCTTTCAGTCTTAGTTGGGGAAGGCGCAGCTCAGCTCCAGGTCCAGTTGCCCTTGCTAGTTGCAGCGGGCACAGCCCACCATCCCTTGCGGGAGTCGAACTGGCAATCTTGTGGTTGAGAGGATGCGCTCCAACCAACTGAGCCATCCGGGGCGGCAGCTCAGGTCAAGGTGCCTTGTTCAATCTTTGTTGCAGGGGGCGGAGCCCACCATCCCTTGAGGGACTGGAGGAGTTGAACTGGCAACCTTGTGGTTGAGAGCCCCCTGGCCCATCTGGAATCCAACCGGCAGCCTTCGGAGTTAGGAGCATGGAGCTCCAACCGCCTAAGCCACCGCGCCAGCCCTAATTTCTTTTTTGAATTAAATTTGTTGGGGGGGGGGCGTAATAATATTGGTTAATAACATTAGATGAATTTCTGGTATACATAATACCCATAATATACAACATCTGTATACTGTATTGTGTGCTCACCACTCAAAGTCTAGTCTCCTTCCATCACAGTATATTTGACCCCCTTCATCCTCTTCATCCTCCCTCCACCCTCTGCCCCTCTGGTAACCACACCATTCTGTCGTCTCTACCTCTGAGTTTGTTTTCTGTTTGTTTGTTGCCTTTTGTTTTATATTACACAGACAAGTCCAAATTCCTAACTCGATTATATTTGGTTTTCCTTTTTATATATAGTAATGGATTTGAAATTATATATAGTATAATTATATATATATATACTATATATATTAATGGAAAGTATATACTTTCCTCTAAATGTAGCTGTATGTCATGAACTCTGGAATGAAAGTTGGAACTTCAGAACTGATTTCTTACTTTGATCCTAGCTATTGAGGAAAGTTTCTTAGTTTCTAACTGATTAAAGTAATTTGACTGTCTTTACTTTAAATATGGATTTACTATCATCAGAGAATGTAGCCTGTTGGATATGAACTTGTAAACATTTGTCTATTTTTTCTTTTGTTACTTTTCCTTTTGGTGTCACATCCAATAAATTATTGCCAAAACCAAAAAAAAAAAAAAAAAAAAAAGATTTTCTTTGTGGTCTGGACACCCAACTGAATTGTGTAAAATTTTCACAGATATAAGAGAAGAAACTATGTTCTTCGTTAGGTACATGTTATGCATTAGGACTTTTTCTTTTCCTAATTAAATTTATTAGGGTGACATCAGTTAATAAAATGATAGAGATTTCAAGTGTACAAATCTATAATACATCATTTGTATATTACATTGTGTGTTCAAGATCCAAAGTCAAGTTTCCTACCATCATCATATATTTGACCCCTTTTACCCTTTTCTACCTTCTTACTTCCCCACTTTCCCTCTGGTAACTACTATACTGTAGTCTATGTCTGAGTTTTGGTTTGTTCACTAGGATTTTTCAAACTAGTTTGATGATTAAGGTTTTGTACTCTGGTCTTGTACTACTTCAGCTGTTATATTATCAAAAGATAGAATAAATGTTACAATATTTTTAAACAAATTTCTCCTTGTGGTTCTGTGGGTTTTTTTTTGGGGGGGGGGAGTGGCGGAGAGAATCCTAAAGTGTATTATCTCAGGCCATTTTGCACAATGCCATTAATGGATTTTCCTTGTTTTGTCTGTTGAATGCTTTTGACTTTGAATTTTACTTCAATAAGTATATCACCACTGCTACTTATATTTTGCTGCCATTTGCCTGCTGTATGTTTGCCTAAAACTTTATTTTGCATTTTTCTTTTTTGTTTAAGATATACTTCTTGTGACTGTATATAAGTATAATTTTGCCCACATTTGTGTCTTGAGATGCAGTCCATTTAAATGTGTGTAGTTATGATAATCTTACCTTGTTTGTATTATATCATGCTTATTATCAATTTTACTATTTTCTAAATACAACTTTTATCCTTTTCTTCTTCCTAATAGCTTAATGAAGTTTTTGGTCATTTTTGTCCCTCCTCTGCATTTCATTAGTTTGGAAAATTTTATTTTTATTAATTGCCCAATTATATACATTGTCATTTCTAACAGGCATAATTTACATTTTCTCTATTATTTGATCAGAATATAATTAGACCTTTGTAGAGAAAGATGCTCTAATCTCCATTATTTGCCTCACCAAGACGAACAGTATTACTTCTGGATTTTTCTAGAAAAATTTAAACTGCTTATTTGAAGACTGTTTTTCTTATATTAAGTCAATTCTGCTTCAAAAAAAAAACTTACTTAACATTTTTGTTCAAAATCCTCAGTCACATTATCTATCATAGTTTAACTTTAGCTATAGGAATGTATTCCCAACCAAGGATGTGTGTTTTACCAAAATAGTTGTTGCTAACCATTGTTTTGTTCTCTTATTTTGAGATCTATCTACTGATTTAGTATTCATTTATTTAGAATACTTCTTTCAGTGTTTTCCTCAAGTAGAGTAAATTGGTGGAATACTCTTCAAATATTTCGTATCTGAAACTGTCATTTTTTGCTCTGACTGAAAAATGGTATTTTGGGAAAGGGGTATAGGATCTCTGCATCGGAGTCTTTATTTCTCTATGGTCTCTGCAATGTAGCTTCCAAGATGGCCCCCAATGATCCCTGCCTCTTGGTATTTATGACTTTGTGTAATCCCCTCCACTTGAGTAACTTGCTTCTAACCAATAGTATACTTTAACACTGAAGAGATACCACCTTCGTGATTAGATTACAAGAGTTGGTAGCTTCTGTCTTGCTAACAGGCTCTCTCCCTTGTTTGTTTTAGTGAAGCAACTTGCCGTGTTGGAGAGGCCTGTGTAACAGAGAACTGAGGGTGGTCTCCGGCCATCAGTCAGCAAGAGACTGAGGCTCTTAGCCCGATAGCCCAAATGAACTGAATCCTGAAAACAAACATATAAATGAGCTTGGAAGCAGATCTTTCCTCAGTTGAGCTTTCAGATGAGGCCCCTAGCCTGGCTAACACCTTGTTTGCAACCTCCTAAGGGACTCTGAAACAGAGGACCAAACTAAGCTGTGCTCAGATTCCTGACCCACATAAACTATGAGATAATAAGTGTATGTTGTTTTAGGTCACTAAGTTTGTGAGGATGTGGAGCCTGGCAATTAGTGCCTAGAGGGTCATTAATTTTTGTGAGGGACACTGGGTTGCTTTCTGGAATGGGAGCCATAACATCTTTTAGGAATGGTCAGTGGCTGGTCTCTGCATAAGTCAGTTTTAGAAACGATGTGGGTCAGTGATTGGCAGTCTGGGAAGATCTATTATTGGAAACCTATTGGGGGTGTGGCACTGGGCATTATTCAATGTTCCCATGGAAAGCAGCCAAGGGCTCTCTCTGGAATGCAGTAATTCGCCACCACTGTGGATTCATGATACGAAGAGTCTGGGCCATGTCAGTGATTGGAGACTTTGAAGTGTCATCTGGCAGCCCCTGTAGTCCAGTCATGGGTGGCTTCTGCTCGTCAGTGATTGGGAGCCAGAGGGATCAGGGGCATGGTCCCAGGGATTTAGGACCTGAGATGACCAAAGATCAACAGTCCTGGGTTGGTCAGTCTTTGGGGGGCCTGATGCACACCTGGATTCCAGTGTCTGAAAAGGGGGTGGGAGGGTGAGTTTGAATTTTCATCTGTTTCAGAAGAAGAAGGGCTATGTAGGCCGCTCTAGTTGTGCACTGAAATATGCAAAAGCTCAGTTTATGTGCATGAGATATTGTTACCCCTCAACCTGAACACTTTGAAGACAATGGAGAATAGAAATACCGTTTATTGGGAGCCATCCCTGTATGGGGTTCAGTATCACAGAGTGGCTGAGTGTGGGCACTTTGGAGTCAGCTGACCTGGCTTAAATATTTCCCTTTCCTTCTATTTGCTAGCAGTGTGACCCTGGGACAAATGACTTAACATTGCTGCACTTTTAGTTGCTTCTACTGTCAAATGATAATCATTGTCTTACTCGCTGATGGACTCACTCGCTCTGAACTCCAGTGCTGGGGCAGCAGCTTGAAAGGTACCAGGGACATATGGGATGAATTGAGTTGTCTGGCTGCAGGCCGAGGGCTGGACGGGCAGCTTTCTCCCAGACAAAGGGCTGGCAGGCACCACTGTTCTTTAGTGAGTCCATCCACACCCAGTATACAGACGCAGGGGAGCACCATATCTGAGTCTTCATCAATCTAGCTAACACCATTCACCCTGTCTTGGTGATTCCCTGAGACCCCATCCCAACCAACTGCTGGGCCCACCTAAGCTGCTTCCAATGGCTTTTCCATACAAATGGCTTTTCTTGGCTCATGCTGTGGACTTAAAATCTCTCAAAGGTTCACAATGCCCCTAAAAGCAGCATCTCGCCTCAGTATGCCCTGTATCTCTTGCTAAGTAGCCTCAAGCCCAGCACCAGCTGCAGCCAGCCTTGGTTTGCAGCTTAGCCTCTCCCAGGCACCTCTAAGCCCTACACAATTCACAAACATTTGTAGCTCATACCATGTGGCCCTGGGAAGGGCAGAGGCAGAGGATGAACCTGGCTGCAATGGAGCCCCTTTCCAGATGCCCCCAAAACAACACACCTAGTGGCCAGCTTTAGACCACATCAGAGTACCACCCAACCACATCCACAAATGACACACCCAAAGGGCAGACTGGGCAGGCACCAGAGCCCTGCTAAAGTGAATCATGCTCAATAGAGTCAGGACCTGAACTACAGCTCCTCAACTGTAGTCTTGGCCAGTCCTCACAACCAACCAGCCTAAGGGTCAATCCCTCCCATTGCTATGCAAACAGCGATCAAGGCTCAACAAAACAGGAGGGCACACATCACTGACATAAGGAATACATCTGGAGCATCCAGCTCAGGTGACCAGGGAGACTGCACCACTGGGCCCCACAGGACACATGCTACATAAGGCCACTCTACCAAAACTGGGAGACATAACAGCTCTACCTAATACATAGAAACAAACACAGGGAGGGAGCCAAAATGGGGAGATAAGGAAACATGTCCTGAATAAAAGTACAGAACAAAGCACCAGAAAAAGAAATAAATAAAATGGAGACAAGCAATCTGACAGATGCAGAGTTCAAAACACTGGGTGTAAGGATGCTCAATGATCTCAGTGGGAACTTCAATAAAGAGATAGGAAACACAAAAATGGATAGAAATACACACACCCAAAAACCAGTCATAAGTGAAGAATACAATAACTGAAATGAAAAACACATTAGAGGGAATAAACAGATTAGATGAAGTAGAGGATTAAATTAGTGATTTGGAAGAGAAGGTAGCAGAAAACACCAATCAGAACAGCAAAAAGAGAAAATAATAATAATAAAAAAGAGGATTGTTTAATATGTTCCTGGGACAATATCAAGCATACCAACATTTGTATCATAGGGGTACCAAAGAAGAAGAGAGAGCGAAGAATTAAAAACCCATTTTGAAGAAATAATGACAGAAACTTCCCTAACCTGGTGAAGGAAATAGACATACAAGCCCAGAAAGTGCAGAGAATCCCAATGAAGATGAACCCAAAGATGCCCACACCAAGATATATCATAATTAAAATGCCAAAGGTTAAAGACAAAGAGAATCTTAAAAGCAGGAAGCGAAAAGCAGTTATTTATGTACAAGAGAGCTCCCATAGATTGTCAGCTGATTTCTTGAAAGAAATTCTGTAGGCCCGCAGGGATTGGCAGGAAATATTCAAAGTGATGAAAAGCCAGGACCTACAACCAAGATTACTCAGCAAAGCTATCATTTAGAATCAAAAACAGTAAACAAGCTTCCTAGACAAGAAAAAGCTAAGGAAGTTTACCAACACCAAACCAGTATTATAAAACAAGTTAAAGGAAATTTTTTAAAAAGAAGAAGGAGAAGGAGGTGTAGGAGAAGTCGAAGGAGGAGGAGGAGAAGCAGGAGGAGGAGGAGAAAAAGACGGAAGAGAAGAAGAATAATTATGAGAAGAAGACGGATAATATAAATAATAAAATGTCAATAGCTGCATGTCTATCAACAATTACTTCCAATGTAACTGGATTAAATGTTCTAAGCAAAAGACATAGGGTGGCTGAATGGATAAGAAAACAAGACCCTTATATATGTTGCTTACAAGAGACTCACTTCAAACCAAAAGACACTCACAGACTGAAAGTAAAGGAATGGAAAAAGATATTTCACGAAAATGGAAATAAAGATACAAAAAACTGGAGTAGTCATACTTATAGCAGGCAAAATAGACTTTAAAACAAAGGCTATAACAAGAGACAAATAGGACCCAGTCATCCCACTTCTGGGTATTTACTGAAAGAAACCCAAAGTGCTACTTGGAAGGGACATGTGCATCCATAGGTACATTGCAGCATTGCTTACAATACCAAGATGTGGGGGCAACCTGGGTATGCACACTTTACCAAAGAATATTTATGAAGTGATCACCCTGATAAATCCCCAGGTACCTAGATATTATTTGGCAAAGTGTGCATACATTTTAAAATTGGGTTCTTAATTTTCTTATTTATTGAGTTTTGAGAGCTTTTTCATATGTGTCCTTTATCATAAATGCAATTCACACATAGTTTCTCCCAGTTTGTGCCTTGTCTTCTGAAGAACAAAACTTGTCCATCAGTGGATAAAGAAGAGGTGGTACCTCTGCTTTTCATCATAGTGTTGGAAGTCCTTGCCAGAGCAATCAGGCAAGAGAAAGAAATAAAAGGCATCCAAATTGGGAATGAAGAAGTTAAATTCTCACTCTTTGCAGATGACATGATGCTATATATAGAAAACCCTAAAGACTCCACCAAAAAGCTGTGAGAAACAATAAACGAATACAGTAAAGTTGCTGGCTACAAAATCAACGTACAAAAGTCCATTGCTTTCCTATATACTAACAATGAAATCTCAGAAAAAGAAATACAAAAAACAATTCCCTTTGCAATTGCAGCAAAAAGAATAAAATACCTAGGAATAAACTTAACCAAGGATGTGAAGGACCTATATATATGCTGAAAACTATAAGACATTTTTGAAAGAAATTGAAGAAGACACAAAGAAATGGAAAGACAGTCCATGCTCATGGATTGGAAGAACCAACATAGTTAAAATGGCCATATTACCCAAAGCAATATACAGATTTAATGCAATCCCCATCAAAATCCCAATGGCATTTTTTAAAGAAATAGAACAAAAAATCATCAGATTTGTTTGGAAACACAAAAGACCCCGAATAACCAAAGCAATCTTAAGAAAAAAGAACAATACTGGAGGTATCACACTCACTGACTTTAGCTTGTACTACAGGGCTACAATAATCAAAACAGCATGGTATTGGCAGAAAAACAGACACATAGACCAATGGAATAGAACTGAGAACCCAGAAATAAAACCACATAAATATGGACAGATAATTTTTGACAAAGAAGCTAAAAACATACAATGGACGAAAGACAGCCTCTTCAATAAATGGTGCTGGGAGAATTGGATAGCCACGTGCAAAAGAATGAAACCGGACTGTTATCTGTCTCCATGTACCAAAATTAATTCAAAATGGATCAAAGACTGAAGCATAAGACCTGACACAATAAACTGCATAGAAGAAAACATAGGTACTAAACTTATGGACCTTGGGTTCAAAGAGCATTTTATGAATTTGTCTCCAAAGGCAATGGAAGGAAAAGCTAAACTAAACAAATGAGACTATATGAAACTTAAAAGTTTCTGCACAGCAAAAGAAACCATCGACAAAATAAAGAGGCAACCGACTGAATGGGAGATGATTTTTGCAAACAGTTCCTCCGATAAGGGGCTAATATCCAAAATATACAAGGAACTCATGAAACTCAACAACAAAAAAACAAACAACCCAATTGAAAAATGGGCAGAGGACCTGAAGAGACATTTCTCCAAAGAGGACTTACAAATGGCAAATAGACATATGAAAAAATGCTCAACATCAGTAATCATCAGAGAAATGCAAATACAAACCACAATGAGATATCACCTCACCCCAGTCAGAATGGCTATCATCAACAAGACAAATAGTAACAAGTGTTGGAGAGGCTGTGGAGAAAATGGAACCCTCATACACTGTTGATGGGAATGCAGACTGGTGCAGCCGCTATGGAAGGCAGTGTGGAGGTTCCTCAAAAAATTACAATTAATAGTTTTATTTTATTTTATTTTATTTTTACATCCCTCACACCGTGAACCCCCCTCCCCCATCCACCACCACCCCGACCTCACACCGAGCCATCACATTATACACATAAAATTATAGTTGGCATTCATTAATGAAAAAAAAAATTACAATTAGAATTATCATATGACCCAGCAATCCCTCTCCTGGGTATCTACCCAAAGAATTTGAAATCATTTATACATAAAGACACTTGTGCTCCAATGTTCATTGCAGCTTTGTTTATGGTGGCCAAGACATGGAAACAACCAAAATGTCCTTCGATAGATGAATGGATAAAGAAGTTGTGGTATATATACACAATGGAATACTATTCAGCGTTAAGGAAAGATGATATAGGAACATTTGTGACAACATGGATGGATCTTGAGAGTATAATGCTAAGCGAAATAAGTCAGACAGAAAAAGCAGAGAACCCTATGATTTCACTGATACGTGGTATATAAACCAAAAACAACAAAAGGACAAGACAAACAAATGAGAAACAAAAGCTCATAGACACAGACAATAGTTTAGTGGTTACCAGAGGGTAAGGGGGGTGAGGGTAGGGAGATGAGGGTAAGGGGTTTCAAATATATGGTGATGGAAGGAGAACTGAGTCTGGGTGGTGAACACACAGTGGGATTTATAGGTGATGTAATACAGAATTGTACACCTGAAATTATGTAATTTCATTAACAATTGTCACTCCAATAAATTAAAAAAAAAGAAGAATAAAAAAGAAGAGGTGGTACATATATACAATGGAATATTACTCAGTCATAAAAAGGAATGAAATCTTGCCATCTGCAACGACATGGATGGACCTAGAAGGTATTGTGCTGAGTGGAGTAAGTCAGAGAGAAATGATTTCACTTATATGTGGAATCTAAAGAACAAAACAAACAAACAAACGAAACAGAAACAAACTCATAGATACTGGGAATATTTTGATGGTTGGAGATGGGAGGGGGATTGGGGGGATAAAAGAAGGGGGGAAAGGGATTAAAAAGTACAAATTGGCAGCTTCAAAATAGTAATGAGGATTCAGAGTAGTGCACAGGGAATATAGTCAATAATATTGTAATAACTATGAATGTTGCCAGATGAGTACTAGATTTATCAGGGTGATCACTTAATAAATTATGTAAATGTCTAATCACTATGTGTACACCTGAAACTAATAAAATACTGTATGTCAACTCTAATTGAAAAATAGGAAAAATATATTTTAAAAAAGACAATCACATTTCACTGGAATAGAGTAATAATCACAGAGACCGAAGAATCTAGACAAATCAAGGACGACACCATCACACACTTGAGATGTCCCAGAGCACTCAGCAGCTGCGAATGGAAATAGCCTCACTGACGCCCCTGGCAGATGCGTAGGGCAGCTGTGCTTACCGATGGAGAGCAGGTGGCTGTAGTTCTCCAGTGTCACATCCCGGTACAGGCGTCTCTGAGCAGGTTTCAAGTGCTGCCACTCCTCCCTATTGAAGTTTACAGTCACATCCTCAAATGACACTGAGACCTGTAACAACATAAGCCTGTTCAAGGTGACATGGTCAGCACTGGGGGATGGGGAGAAGATAGCTAGGAAGTTGTTTGTAATGTTTTTTCACCATGATACCCCATATGGTATGCTTATTAAATACCTAGTTATACCAAATATTGTGCAGGATAAAAATGTCTAATGAAAATTTTTCCTATTCATTGTGTATTAAATTCAATCAGTAAACCATTTTTGCTAATGAGAATAAAATTAGTTTCTCTTTAAATCTTCTAGTTCTTTTAGAAAATACCTGGAACTCATTTCTTGAACAATTATATTACCAGACATTATGCTAGGTTCTGTGGCCACAGAGATGTATTATGTATGCTTCTAGATTTCTAGAAACTTAGAGACTTGAAAGCATACAACTAAATAGATGAGTTCACTAAGATGTTTAAAAAGGAGCATAACTGAAAGATGTGCAGAGCACATTCTGGATCCAAAAGGGTGAAATATAAATTCTACCTGGGAGTGTAAGTTTAAGCTTCACAAAGTTGGACAATGAAAAGTGTGATGCAGGATGAGTGGGGGAAAACGTTTTCCTAAAAAAACAAGAGCATAGGTGTAGAGACAGAAAAATACATGGTGAATTCAGAGAACAGCTAATTGAGCTATACAAATGGAGGAGTCTGGGTGATATGTCAGGAAGGTGGTTACAAAATACAATTTTGTGAAAGTAGGAGTCTGGAGTCTGATCACGGAACAAGTTATTTCCCGTAACCAATACATTTCCATTGAGCTGTTCTAGATGCAGGAAAGTAATATGATCTGACTTATAAAAACAGCTTTATTAAGTCATAAGTGACATATAATAAACTGAACATATTTGAAATACACAATTTGATAAATTTTAACACATGTATACACCCACAAAATGACAAGTGAACATATCTGTCACCTCCCAAGATTTCCTCTCTTCCTTTATAATCCTGCCCAATCCACTCCGCCCTGCCCTAACAACTGATTTACTTTCTGTCATTATAAATTAGGTTTCATTTTCTAAAATTTTCAATAAATGAAGTCATAAAGTATGTTCTTTTTTGGTTTGGCTTCTTTCACTCAGCATAATTATTTTGAGATAAAGTCATGTTGTTTGTTGTGTATATCAAGAGTTAATTCCTTTTTATTGTTGAGTAGTATCCATTTGAGTTGTTTCCAATTTTCGGTTATTGCAAATAAAGCTGCTATGAATATTCATATACAAGTCTTTGTGAGGACATATATTACATTTCTCTTAGGAATATACCCGAGAGTGGAATGACTGGGTAATATGGTAGGTATATATTTAACTTGTTAAGAAACTGCCAAAAGTGGTTGTACATTTTATATTCCCACTAGCGAAGTATGAGTTTTCCAGTTACTCTACAACATTGCTAACATTTGGTAGGGTTGGTCTTTTTACTTGTATTGAATAGATATAGGGTGGTATCTTCATATGTTTAAAAAAATGTTCCTGGCCGCCCCGGTGGCTCAGGCGGTTAGAGCTCCATGCTCCTAACTCCAAAGGCTGCCGGTTCGATTCCCACATGGGCCAGTGGGCTCTCAACCACAAGGTTGCCAGTTCGATTCCTCAACTCCCGCAAGGGATGGTGGGCTGCGCCCCCTGCAACTAGCAACAGCAACTGGACCTGGAGCTGAGCTGCGCCCTCCACAACTAAGACTGAAAGGACAACAACTTGCAGCTGAATGGCACCCTCCACAACTAAGATTGAAAGGACAACTTGACTTGGAAAAAAAGGCCTGGAAGTACACACTGTTCCCCAATAAAGTCCTGTTCCCCTTCCCTAATAAAATCTTTAAAAAAAAATGTTCCCAATGACTAATGATGTTGAGCACCTTTTCATGTGCTATTTGCTATCTATAGATATTCTTTGGTAAAGTGTGAATACATTTTAAAATTGGGTTCTTAATTTTCTTCCCCCTCTTTTTTCTCCCCGCTCCCACACTCCGGTTCAAGCTGTTATTTCTCAGTCTAGTTGTGTAGGACACAGTTCCCTGGCCCATGCTGGTATTACAGGCCTTGTGCTCCCCCCCCCCCGCGGCCCCCACTGAGGCAGTTGGTCACTAGTCGTTGGTCGGCCACTTACAGCAGCTCACCGCACCTCTTGCTGACTGCCGGCTGCTAACGATGGCTGCCGGCTGCTCATGGCGGCACACAGTAGCCCACGACAGTACACACGCAGCCCATCGCAGCACACAGCAGCCCACACAAACCTCCGGCTGCTCATGGCAGCCCAGCTCCAGGGAGAGCTGTTCTTCACAATCTTAGCTGTAGAGGGTGCAGCTCACTCGCCCATGTGGGAATCGAACTGGCGACCTCAGCATTAGGAGCACAGCGCTCCATTCACCTGAGTCATTGGGCGGACGCTTAATTTTCTTTTTTATTGAGTTTTGAGAGTTTTTCATGTGTCCTTTACTATAAATGCAATTTACACATAGTTTCTCCAAGTTTGTGGCTAGTCTTCTGAAGAACAAAACTTGTTAATTTTTTTTTAATTAATTTTATTGGGGTGACAATTCTTAGTAAATTTACATAGATTTCAGGTGTACAATTCTGTATTACATCGTCTATAAATCCCATTGCGTGTTCACCACCCAGAGTCAGTTCTCCTTCCATCAAAGAACAAGAAAAACTTGTTAATTTTTTAAAAAATTTTATTAGTTTCAGGTATAAAGTACAATGTAATCATTAGACATTTATACCACTCACACAGTGATAACCCCTCTCCCCCAATCTACTACCCCTCTGACATCGTATATAGCTATTACAATACCATTGACTATATTCCCTATACTGTACTTTAGATACTGTGAAAATAAATAAACACACACACACGGTGCCAAAAAAATGTATACACATTTTAAGAACGGAAAAAACTATTAAAATTGTAATACTTAAAATATATTGATAACAAAAGATGAATACAAGTCACGTCTGATGTCTGCTTTTACAAGAGGTGCTCAAAGTGGTTACCAATAGCGTCCAGACACTTCTGATTATGGTGAATTACTGCTTGAGCAATGCTGACTAAAGTGTACACTTGTATACATTTTTGGCCCCAGTATATATATATACATATATATATATATATGTGTGTGTGTATATATATATATATATACACACACACACACATATATGAATATATATGTGTATGTTTATATATATTCATATATGTGTATGTATATATGTATATAGAAAATTATAGTTGACACTCAATATTTTACTTCAGGTTCAGGTGTACAGCACAATGTTTATGCATTTATATAATCTATGAAGTGATTCCCTTGATAAGTCCAGTACCCACCTGTCACCCTGCACAATCTTTACAGCATTATTGACTATATTCCCCATACTGTATTTCGTATCCCCATGACTATACTGTGACTACCAATTTGTACTTTCTAATTCCTTCACCTTCTCCCCGAGCCCCACCTCTCCCATCTAGCAACCATCAGTTTTTTCTCTGTGTCTCTGACTCTATTTCTGTTTTGTTTGCTTGTTTATTCTGTTCTTTAGATTCCATATGTAAGATCATATGGTATTTGTTTTTCTCAGTCTGACTTATTTAATTTAGTATAATATTCCCTAGGTCCATCCATGTTGTTGCAAATAGTAAGATTTCATTCTTTCTTACGGCCGAGTAATACTCCATTGTATAAATGTACCACAGTTTCTTTATACAATTGTCTATTGATGGGCATTTTTGTTGTTTGGATATCTTGGCTATGGAGAATAGTGCATCAATAAACATAGGGGTGCATATATTTTTTCAAATTAGTGTTTTGGATTTCTTTGGATAAATATCCAGGAGTAGAATTCCTGGGACATAAGGAAGTTCTATTTTTAATTTTTTGAGGAACCTCCATACTGTTTCCCATAGTGCCTGCACCAATCTACAATCCCACCAACAGTGCATGAGCGTTCCCTTTTCTCCACATCCTTGCCAAAACTTGTTTGTTGATTTATTGATGATAGCCATTCTGTCAGGAGTGAAGTGGTATCTCATTGTGCTTTTCATTTGCATTTCTCTAATGATTAGTGACACTGAACATATTTTCATGTCTGTTAGCCATCTGTATGTCCTCTTTAGACAAATGCCTCTTCATGACCTCTGCCCATTTTTTAATTGGGTTGTTTGTTTTTCGGTGTTGAGTTATATGAGTTTCTTTTTAAAATAAATTTTCGATATTAACCGCTTATCAGATGTATCATTGGCAAATATCTTCTCCCATTCAGTAGGATGTTTTTTTATTTTATTGATATTTCCTTTGCTATGAAAAAATTTTTAGTTTTTTTCTTAATTAAAGTTTATTTGGGTGACAATTGCTAGTAAAGTTACATAGATTTCAGGTGTATGATTCTGTAATACATCACCTGTATATTACATTGTGTGTTCATCACCCAGAGTCAGTTCTCTTTCCATCACCATATATTTGATCCCCTTTACTCTCATCTACCAACCCCCTCCCTTTACCCTCTGGTAACCACTAAACTATTGTCTGTATCTATGAGTTTTTGTTTTTTCATTTTTTTGTCTTGTTCTTTTGTTTTTTTTCAGCTTTATATACCACATATCAGTGAAATCATATGGTTCTCTACTTTTTCTGTCTGACTTATTTCGCTTAGAATTATAATCTCAAGATCCATCCATATTGTTGCAAATGGTACTATTTCATCTTTTCTTATGGCAGAATAGTATTCCGTTGTGCACATATACCATAACTTCTTTATCCATTCACCTACCAAAGGACACTTTGATTGTTTCCATTTCTTGGCCACCATAAACAAAGCTGCAATGAACATTGGAGCACACGTGTCTTTATGGATAAATGTTTTCAGATTTTTTGGGTAGATACCCAGGAGAGGGATTGCTGGGTCATATGATAATTCGATTCTTAATTTTTTGAGGAACCTCCACACTGCCTTCCATAGCGGTTGCACCAGTCTGCATTCCCACCAACAGTGTATAAGGGTTCCTTTTTCTCCACAGTCTCTCCAACACTTGTTATTATTTGTCTTGTTGATGATAGCCATTCTGATGGGGGTGAGGTGATATCTCATTGTGGTTTTTATTTGCATTTCTCTGACGATTAGTGATGTTGAGCATTTTTTCATATGTCTATTGGACATTTCTATGTCCTCTTTGGAGAAATGTCTCTTCAGGTCCTCTGCCCATTTTTTAATTGGATTGTTTGTTTTCTTGTTGTTGTTGAGTTGTATGAGTTCCTTATATATTTTGGATATTAGCCCCTTATGGGAGGCGTTGTTTGCAAAAATCTTCTCCCATTCGGTTGGTTACCTCTTTATTTTGTCGATGGTTTCTTTTGCTGTGCAGAAGCTTTTAAGTTTCATATAGTCCCATTCATTTATTTTAGCTTTTACTTCCCTTGCCTTTGGAGTCAAATTCATAAAATGCTCCTTATCCCAAGGTCCATAAGTTTAGTACCTATGTTTTCTTCTATGCAGTTTATTGTTTCAGGTTTTATGTTTAGGTCTTTGATTCATTTTGAGTTAATTTTGGTACATGGTGACAGATAGCAATGTAGTTTCATTCTTTTGCACTTGGCTTTCTAATTTTCCTGGCACCATTTATTGAAGAGGCTGTTTTCCTCCATTGTATGTTTTTAGCTTCTTTGTCAAAAATTATCTGTTCTATTTATGTGGTTTTATTTCTGGGTTCTCAATTCTATTCCATTGGTCTATGTGTCTGTTTTTCTGCCAATACCATACTGTTTTGATTATTGTCGCTTTGTAGTACAAGCTAAAGTCAGGGAGTGTGATACCTCCAGCATTGTTCTTTTTACTTAGAATTGCTTTGGCTATTTGGGGTCTTTTGTGGTTCCATATAAATCTGATGATATTTTTGTTCTATTTCTTTAAAAAAAATGCCACTGGGATTTTTACGGAGATTGCTTTAAATCTGTGTATTGCTTTGGGTATTATAGCCATTTAACTATGGATATCTACCTCTAAAATATGAAAACATTTATTCATAAAGATACCTGAGGTGGACTGCTATCTGTCACCATGTACTAAAATTAATTCAAAATGGATCAAAGACTTAAGCATAAGACCTGACACAATAAACTGCATAGAAGAAAATATAGGTACTACACTTATGGACCTTGGGTTCAAAGAGCATTTTATGAATTTGACTCCAAGGGCAATGGAAGGAAAAGTTAAAATAAACGAATGGGACTATATGAAACGTAAAAGCTTCTGCACAGCAAAAGATACCATCGACAAAATAAAGAGGCAACCGACTGAATGGGAGAAGATTTTTGCAAACAGTGCCTCCGATAAGGGGCTAATATCCAAAATATACAAGGAACTCATGAAACTCAACAACAAAAAAAACAAACAACCCAATTGAAAAATGGGCAGAGGACCTGAAGAGACATTTCTCCAAAGAGGACTTACAAATGGCAAATAGACATATGAAAAAATGCTCAACATCACTAATCATCAGAGAAATGCAAATAAAAACCACAATGAGATATCACCTCACCCCAGTCAGAATGGTTAGCATCAACAAGACAAATAGTAAAAAGTGTTGGACAGGCTGTGGAGAAAAAGGAACCCTCATACGTTGTTGGTGGGAATGCAGACTGGTGCAGCCGTTATGGAAGGCAGTGTGGACGCTCCTCACAAAATTACGAATAGAATTATCGTATAACCCAGCAATCCCTCTCCTGGGTATCTACCCAAAAAATTTGAGAACATTTATACATAAAGACACGTGTGCTCCAATGTTCATTGCAGCTTTGTTTACGGTGGCCAAGACTTGGAGACAACCAAAATGTCCTTCGATAGATGAATGGATAAAGAAGTTGTGGTATATATACACAATGGAATACTATTCGGCAGTAAGAAAAGATGATATAGGAACATTTGTGACAACATGGATGGATCTTGAGAGTATAATGCTAAGCGAAATAAGTCAGACAGGAAAAGCAGAGAACCCTATGATTTCACTGATATGTGGTATATAAACCAAAAACAACAAAAGAACAAGACAAACAAACGAGAAACAAAAACTCATAAACATAGACAATAATTTAATGGTTACCAGAGAGTAAGGGGGGAGGGGGGAGGGAGATAAGGGTAAGGGGGATCAAATATATGGTGATGGAAGGAGAACTGAGTCTGGGTGGTGAACACACAGTGGGATTTATAGGTGATGTAATACAGAATTGTACACCTGAAATCTATGTAATTTCACTAACAATTGTCAACCCAATAAATTTAAAAAAAAAAAGATATATGAGGTGTGATCGAAAAATACAGTGAATGTTTAAATTTAAAAAAATTATTACAGTAAAAGATACATTGCAATTAATTCCCCTCAAAATACTTCCTTTCTCTTTGTATGTACTTATCCCATCGTTCCTGACACTTTCTGAAGCAGTTCTGGAAGTCCTCTTTCATGAGTGTCTTTACTTCATCCTCCATCATGACAATACTCCATGTCACACATTGCTTCTGGTATAGAAATTTCTGTCAATTAAAAACATTACAATGTATCCTTATCTACCTTATTCACCAGATCTGACACCATGAGACTTTTGACTCTTACCCAGAGATAAAATGACAATGAAAGGTACATGTTTTGAATCAATTCAGGACACTGAAGCAGCCATGACAGTGCAACTAAAGACACTCATGAAAGAGGACTTCCAGAACTGCTTCAGAAACTGGTAAGAACGATGGGATAAGTGTGTTTGAAGCGAGGGGGAGTTTTTGAGGGGGATTAATGGCAATGTGTCTTTTACTGTAATAAGTTTTTTTAATTTAAACATTCACAGCATTTTTTGATCACACTAATGTACTCCAATGTTCACTGTAGCATTATTTACAGTGGCCAAGACATGGAAACAACCAAAGTTCCTTCAATAGATGACTGGATAAAGAAGATGTGGTATATATACACAATGGTATATTACTCTGCCATAAGAAAAGATTAAATACTGCCATTTGCGACAACATGGATGGATCTTGAGATTATGCTAAGCAAAATAAGTTAAACAGAAAAAGTCGAGAACCAGATGACTTCACTCATATGTGGGATATAAAACTGAAAGCAACAAGACAACCAAAAAAGAAACAAAAACTCATAGGCAGAGATAACAGTTTAGTGGTTACCAGAGGGTAAGGGGGTAGAAGGGATGGTAGAAAGAGGGTAAAGCCAGTCAAATATATAGTGATGGAAGGAGTACTGACTTTGGGTAGTGAGCACACAATGTGTATATAGATGATGTATTATAGAAAAGTATACTTGAAACCTATGTAATTTTAATAATCATTGTCACCCTAATAAATTTAATTAAAAATTTAAACAATGCATACAAAATCCCAAAAAATATCTACTCTGAATAAAAGCAGAATACAATCCCAAATGAATAACCTCACATTACACCTTAAAGAACTATAAAAAGAAGAACAAATGAAACCCAAGGTCAGTAAAAGTAAGGAAATAAAAATCAGAGCAGAAGTAAATGAAATAGAGAACAGAAAGAGAATAGGAAAAATTAACGTGACAAAGAGCTGGTTCTTTGAAAAGATTAACATAATTGACAAACCCTTGGCTAGACTCACTAAGATAAAAAGAGAAAAGACACTAATAAACAAAATCAGAAATGAAAAAGGGGGAAGTCATCACGGACACCACAGAAATACAAAGGATCATCCAAGAATACTATGAAGGACTATATGCCACCAAATTCAATAACCTAGAAGACATGGACAAGTTCTTAGAAACATATAGACATCCTATGCTGAACCATGAAGAATTGGAAAATCTAAATAGACCGATCACCCGTAACGAAATTGAGTCATCCAAAACCTTCCCAAAAACGTCCGGGACCAGACAGCTTCACTAGTGAATTCTACCAAACTTTCAAAGAGGATCTAATACCAGTCCTGCTCAAACTCTTCCAAAAAATTGAAGAAGAGACAGGACTCCCTAACTCATTTTATGAGGCCAACATTACCCTGATAGCAAATCCTGTAAAGGATAACACACAAAAAAGAAAAATACAGACCAATATCTCTGATGATTACAGATGCTAAAATCCTAAACAAAATTCTAGCAAATCGGATGCAACAATACATTAAAAAGATTATTCATCACGACCAAGTGGGGTTGATCCCTGGGGCACAAGGATGGTTCAACATCTGCAAATCCATCAATGTGATACATCACATAAAATAAAGGACAAAAATCATATGATTATATCAATTGATGCAGAAAAAGCACTTGACAAGATACAACATCCATTTATGATTAAAACACTTAATAAAATAGGTATAGAAGGAAAATACCTTAACATAATAAAGGCCATATATGACAAGCCCTCAGCTAATCTCATAATTAATGGTGAAAAACTGAAGCCCTTTGCTCTACATTCAGGAACATGACAGGGCTGTCCCCTATCACCTCTGCTTTTCAACATAGTGTTGGAAGTCCTTCCCAGAGCAATCAGGCAAGAGAAAGAAATAAAAGGCTAGATGCCTTTGATTGGGAATGAAGAACTTAAATTGTCACTCTTTGCAGATGACATGATGCTATACATAGAAAACCCTAAAGACTCCACCAAAAAGTTATTAGAAACAATCAACTAATACAGTAAAGTTGCTGGCTACAAAATCAACATACAAAAGTCCATTGCATTCCTATATACTAACAATGAAATCTCAGAAAAAGAAATACAAAAAAACAATTCCTTTTGCAATTGCAGCAAAAGAATAAAATACCTAGGAATAAACTTGACCAAGGATGTGAAGGACCTATATATATGCTGAAAACTATAAGACATTTTTGAAAGAAATTGAAGAAGACACAAAGAAATGGAAAGACATTCCATACTCATGGTTTGGAAGAATCAACATAGTTAAAATGGCCATATTACCCAAAGCAATGTACAGATTTAATGCGATCCCCATCAAAATCCCAATGGCAGTTTTTAAAGAAATAGAACAAAAAATCATCAGATTTCACATCCTTGGTTAAGTTTATTTTGGTCAGCTGTATTTTAATTTAAAAATCTTCAAAAAAGAGACCCCAGCTCTCTGTACTATTTTTTGCAATGTCCTGTGAATCTATAATTATTTCACAGTAAAAAGTTAAGTACACACACACACAAAAAAACAGAAGCCACCAGGATGAAACTAACTTAATATGGAGTACAATCCAACTTTAAAAAACAGTATTTCTACAATGTAAAAACATTTCTAGACCAGGGTTTGGTAAACTACAGGCTGCAGGTCCATAGCCTGTTTTGTAAATAAAATTTTATTGGTAAACAACAGTGTCTATTCGCTTACATGTTGTCTGTGGCTGCTTTTGCTACAGCAGCAGAGTTGAGCAGTTGTGACAGAGAATGCACGACTGGCAAAGTCTAAAATATTTACTATTTGGCACTTTACGGAAAAACTTTGCAATCCCTGTCTTAAATAATAGAAAGTTGGAAATCTTCCAAATTAATTTTATGAAGCACTATAACCTTACCTGAAAAATACATAGTTCTAATACAAAGAAGCAGTCATCTGCAGATTATTTTGTCTTGTAGATGCAAAAATCTTAAATAAAATATTAGCAATTTGAATCCAGCAAGTATGAAAATAAAAATTTACCCCAAGACCAAATTGGGTTTTCCAGTAAAACAAAGATGGTTAACGTTAGTACAATTATCAATTTATGTATTACATCAACATATTATGGAGAAAAACAACACAATTATAGTGATGGATATAAAAAAAAAGGTATTTGAGACAATTCAGCAGTAATTCTCAAATGAAAACAAGGCTAGAAAAAAACTATGAAAATTCAGCCAAGATCATAGTCTGGAGATAACCAGGAAGCATAACATTAGAAGGTAAAATGCTGAAGACGTTTCCATTAAAATAACAACATTGGGTTGCTCCCCTCACAGCAGTGTTCTCAAAGCTCTAGCTAATGAAATTAAATATGAAGATGAAATAAACTGGCTAAATACTGAGAAGGGGGAGAAAATCATTTTTTTTTTGCTGGTGATATCATTATATAATCAGAAACCTAGCACAGAGAATTTTGATAAGGTGGTAGGGTACAAGAAAATCAATACAGCAGATTGAAACAGAAAAGGGAAAAATACCCTATTTCCAATAAGGACAACAAACACAGAATACCTAAAAATGAACACAAGAACGATGCTCGACTTAAAATAAAAAAACTAATAGCTATTCTATAATATAACGCAAAATGTAAGTACATGGAGAGATAGACCATATCCCTGGATAGGAATATAGTAAAAATAAAAATATCACTGCTTCGATGTTAACCCTATTGAAGTAATGAAGTGTCCATCAGAATTCCAATTCTTTTTCAGCTTGGTAAAACAATTTCAAACTCTATATGGAAGTATAAATAGCCAAGAAGATTATGTAAGGGAATCCTGAAAGGGTGCTGGGACTAGCAGATATTAAGCTAACAATGAAAACTAATGCAATCAAAACAGGGATAAATAGGCTAGTAAAATATAAGAAAATGTCCAGAAATTGATCTTAATATGTATGGGAATAGATATGACACTAGTAATACTCAATGAGGGAGTCCAGGAAAGTTTATCATGTAAAAGCCAAGGGAGAGAGGAGGAATGGACAAACGATATGAAAATGCACAGAAGGAATCCAAATGCCCAATTAACTGGAAAAGATGCTCAACCTCACTTAACAGGTGGAAAAAGTAAAACAGAAAAACTATATATAATTATTCAGCCTTCAAATGATAAAAAATGAAAAAGAACAACATCATCCAGTGCTGGAGAGGATTTGGGAAAATGGAGTATTTATACATTGCTGGTGGAATATTTATTATACATTCATGTATATATACACATACATGTATTATATGTATTATATATATTATATGCATACATGTAATATATGTAACATTTTTGAGAGTCATTGGCAATGTCTATTTTAAAAAATATGCACACTGAGGGTTGCTAGATGGGGGGGTGGGGATAAGAGGGAAGGTGAGGGGACTAGAAAGCACAGTCGGTAACCACAAGATTGCCACGGGGATACGAAAGTCAATTTGGGGAATGTAATCAATAATCTTGTAAAGATTTTGTAGAGTATCCGATGGACACTTGTCTCGTTAGGGAGACCACCTCAGGGATGATGTAGATGCCTGATGACTGCACTGAAGCTGAAGCTGAACAATAATGAATGTTAACTACAATTTTATATATATATATATATATATATATATATATATATATATATACACACACATATGTATATACATGTATATATATTTACAAGAAGCGGAGTACAGCATTAGGAATAGAGACAGTGGAAATGTAATGGCTGTGTGCGATGTTAGAGGGGTAGTGGATGGGGGGAGGGTGGTTGTTACTGTGTGGGATATAAATGATAAATGTCTAACTATTACTTTGTTTTGTGCACCTGAAACTAATAAAAGTAAATAAATTAATTAATAATAAAAATATGCACTTCTGTACCTAATAATAAGGTTCAAGTACAACAAAAGTTGACACAAGCAAAGAGAAATGCACAAATCACCATCACGCTGCTCTATACAGAACGAGTAAGTGGAAAAAAAAATCAGAGAGCGTATACAAATTTTGAACAACACAATTCACAGTTGGAGAACACTGGGTTTTTTTTCTTTTGAGAACACATTCTTTTCACGCGATAGACGGAGCATTCATGGAAAGATACAAAGGACTTTGCCACTCGCAAGTCTCCACAGTTTTCAAGGAATGTTCATGACACAATTCACTTATCTGACCACTGAGAAATCAGATTAGAAATCAATAACAGTAGTACTGTTTATTGCAAACAGAAATGCGCTTCAAAATGACACGTGTGAAATGAAAAAATCTTAACTGAAATTTAAAAATTCTTAGACATGAGAAATAACGGTAATACGATACAACATATCTTTTGGGTCTTAGATGGAAATGTATGGTCTTAATGCTTTAATTAGAAAAAGAAAGGCTTACTAATAATTAGCTGAGCATCCGATATAAAAGACCCATCAATGAATCCACAGAAGTCCCACCATCGACCCAGATCCCGGCCCCCATCACTCAGCCCACAGTACCTGGGTAGCCAGCCACTTCAAAATTACCGCCGCATAGTTCAGGCGCTAGCCCCTGGGTCCTGAGAAACGCTTCCCTTTCGAGTTCTGACCTCTAACGCCAAGGTGTCTACCTGGCGGGAGACTGGGTGTCTGATTCGCACACTCAAAAGCACCTGCGAAGTTGCGTTGTGCAATCAACAGGGCGCAGTTACCAGCGTCTGCCACAGTTCTCTTGCCATCCGCTGCTTTTTTGAGATCGGAATATGGCCGCACCCAAGCGGCGCTGCTCTGCGAGCACTGCCATCTTGGACAGGTTTCCCAGCCGTACAGTGGAATAAGCCATTGCCTCCTGCCTCACGCAGCAGACCAGTGGGGCTGCCCCGAGAAGAGGTGGCCTGCCCTTCTTTGGGTAAATTTCCTGGTGGACAGACATTTTTGGAGCTAGGCTCTGGAACTCAACTTCTAGAGCATAATTCCAAAAAAATATGCATACCTGTACCTAATAACAAGGCACAGGGTTGAGGGGGAGCCGTTACTATGAAAAGAGGAAGAGTAGAGTCTGGGAGATACCACTGGAGGAGAGGGGAGAAATGTCACGATGGAACCTCCCCCCCCACTTGGGCGATACTATGGAGTGTTCTTAAAGGGATGCTGTAGGAGCGGTAAGGTCCGGGTCCTGGGAGATACCATGAGGAGAGAGGGCACAGAAGCAGGAGTGGTAGCGTCCAGTCCCACTGAGCTGAGGCAGGGGAATGAGGACCCATAATCTCAATCAGCCCCCACAGTACTAAAGTGATAACAGGTATCAATAAAAATAAGGGGGGAGGAGGGGTGGTAGAAGGGAGTAAAGGAGGTCAACTATATGGTGATAGAAGGAGAACTGACTCGGTGGTGAGCTCACAATGTGATATATAGATGACGTATTATAGAATTGTATACTTGAAACCTATGTAATTTTACTAACCATTGTCAACCAATATATGTAATTAAAAAATAAATTAAAAAAATAAAAATACATTTTAAATTGATAGGGCCAATGGTTGTTCTCTCTAATGTAATGTGTCAATAAAAGCATCTTCTAGGATACTTTATTATTTATAGTTCCTTGTAAAATAAAATCTAAGTAATAACTATGCAAATGCTGCATTAGGACAAATTTCCAACTCTGCCCCACAACGAGTTTGCTGCTCCTTAGCACCTCAAATATGGAAATTATGGAGATGCCATTGCCCCTCTGGAAGATGTCACAGGGCAGAGGTGAGAAGAATCCAGTGTATCCCTTCAATGGATGAACTGCCACACATTCTTAAAACCCAGCCCACACACCTCCAATGTGAAGCCCTCCTTGACTGGTAGGAGAGTCCATGCCAGCTGAAGGCCCCTCTGACCCTGCAGGTGATGAAAGATTCTTGAAAGGACCTGGTCCTCAGTTCTGGTGTCCTCTATCTTTGTGCCCTTAGACCAATCACATGCTTTTGGGCCTCAGTTCAACATTTTGGACAGTAGAGGGCTGGATTCTGATTACCGAATAGTCCACAGCCTTGGATTGGATAATTTTTTGTTGAGTGAATAAAAGAAGAAATTGAATCTGTGGAAGCTTGCTAGCACACATTCATGTCTAAAAACATTTCCAGCATTATCGTTAATTTTGTTGGGTGATGATGGTACTGTGGTTATATTAAAAGAAGGAGGAGGAGGAGAGAAAGAAAAAGAAAAGGGAAGAAAAGCACCTTCACATGTTAGAGATTTATACCTAAGTATATGAGTGAAATGATATGAAGCTTGTCCAGGATGCAGGACAATCAGTGGTAGAGTGTAAATGGATAACCGGAGACACTGATCTTCCCATTTAAAGTGGCAGTCCCCCAGAATTTCCAATTTATGTCACTGCCCTATCCATCCTCCTTCAGCAGTTATCACCTTTTAATAAACAATGTTTATTAGCTCTCTTCTCCACTAGGATGCCGGGTCCACAAGTTAAGGGTTTGGGGGCTCTTTTGTTTTGCTAAACATTAAGTACCAAGGGCATTGACTGGTGATCAATAAATATTTGATGAAGGAACAAATAGAGTCTTATATACTTATAAGTTCTCCATCTATTTAGTGTTTCCTGAATTACTGATGCCAAATCAATTTTATAATTAGTTGTGTCATCCAGAGATGGATGCCTGCCGAGTCTTTTGGAGGGAATTACTAATCTTTTAGGAAAATGAATCCAATGTGTGTGTGTGTGTGTGTGTGTGTGTGTGTGTGTTGATGCTCTCTATAAGTGTGGTAAAGATACCAAAAACAAAGCAGTTGATTACTCCACATATGTGAGAAGCAGAAATCACTGTATTATCAGCACAAACAAGCAAATAAGTAAACAGTAAGTAAATAAGATAATTTCTGATAAAAAGGAAGGCTATGAAGAAAAGTAAGGCATGGCAAGGCGCTACAGTAGTGGGGAAGAAAGACGTGAAGAAAAGACATTTGAACAGATATGTGAGTGGCATGATGGAGTGAGCCATGGAGCCAGAACATATGAGGTGTGATAAAAATCTATGGTGAATGTTTAAATAAAATTTATTACAGTAAGACACACATTGCAATTAATCCCCCTCAAAATATTCCCTCTCACTCCAACACACTTATCCCATCATTCTTGCCACTTTCTGAAGCAGTTCTGGAAGTCTTTCATGAGTGTCTTTAGTTGTGCTGCCGTGGCTGCCTTGATACTCTGAATTGATTCAAAAACGTTTACCTTTCATGGTCATTTTGACTTTGGGGAAGAGCCAGATCATGGTCAGTGCAACATAACCATAAACTAATTTTAACATTTTGTGTGTTTCTTTAGCACTTTTTTTGCAGTTTGAAACAAAATTTCATGCGTTGTTCATGATCCCTGATTTACGGCACACTTTAAAACACATCTCTCAACCGTAGCTCATACCCCACTGACTGCACAGAACAAGTTGAAACTTGTCACACACTGTTACTAAGGTTTGACGCGCCACTTCCCGTTGAAGATTGCTGCCTTTCTGTTGGATGGCACTTGGCAGCAGCATTCACCGTATTGTTTGATCACACCTTGTATATGGCAGGGGCCTCGGTAACTGTCAAAGCCATAAAGCTTTTGCCTCCCTGCTAATCCTACCACTAGGTGGCATCTCTGGTCTGGGACTAAAGATTTTCTTGCCCCATTCAAGGAAGGGACAACACTCTTCTCAGAACAGACTTTCTCTTCTTATATTAAGGTATTTACGT
Organism: Rhinolophus hipposideros; assembly: GCF_964194185.1. Classification (NCBI taxonomy): domain Eukaryota; kingdom Metazoa; phylum Chordata; class Mammalia; order Chiroptera; family Rhinolophidae; genus Rhinolophus; species Rhinolophus hipposideros. The sequence continues at coordinate 88,681,714 of NC_138046.1, read as the reverse complement.
GACAAACGGTTGAATTTTCGCAATTAATTGAAATATTTATTAGTTTTAATAATATAATTAGCACGTATGCACCTATCACCCAAAGAAAAGGCCTTGACAATAGCCTCCATCTATTCGTGTGGTCCCCCAATTCATTGCCCTGCCTCCCCTCAACTGAGGTAAACATCATCCTGCATCCCAAGTTCATTAATTTTTAAATTTCCTTTTTATGTAATTTTATTGCATCTACACAAAATACTAAGTAGTGCATGTTCTTTTTATTAATAGCGTTTAATTTTATAGAAGTGTGCTATGCTTTATATAATCTTTCAGGAATTACAGGATTTTCCCCCTTAATATTCATCCATATTGTTCTAGTTCATTCATTTTAACTCCTGTTGATGAGCATAGATTTTTGTTTGCAGGTTTTGCTGTTGTGAACAGGATGCCATGCATACACTAGGTTTCATGTGCAAGTGTTCCTCTTGGATATATTCCTAAGAGTGGACTGGCCAGATTGTAAGGTATATAAATATTCACTGTACGAGGTAATGCCAAATATTTTCTAAAGTGGTTTCACTGATTTACATTCCTTAAACAGGGCAGAAAGATCCCGTGGGTGCACACCCTCTCCAATACTTGGTATTGTCAGACTTAAATGTTTGCAAATTGAATGGGTGTAAAATGTAACAACATGTCTTGATTTGCATTTCTGGGATCACTAATGGCTTTGAACATCTCTTCATATATTTATCGGCTCTGCCTTTCCTTCTTTTCTGAAATGGTCTAAAAGATAGACCTATCTTTTTTTTTAAAAAACATAACCTAGTAGTTTTATGACACTCAACAACAGTAACAATGATTCCTGGCACTCTGTTAGAAGTATATGCATGCCAAGTGTGCTTCCACTGATTCCATTTCTTCTTTCGTTTGTTTATTCAACAAACACCCAGAGCAGGGCTATAGGGTTAGAAAGAGAATCTGGGATAATTACAGACCAACACTCTAAGAAAGCAAAAATTAGCTTGGACTGTAAAAACCTGCCCTGCCATTCATCAGGCTGGGAGAACAGATATAAAGCCAGATGCAAAATTAACAGGAAACATTATTTTTCCCAAGGACATGCTGCAACTGTAATGCCATAAAGAACTTCTACTATGAGTGACTACTGCTCTTAGTTACTGAGAAACTTGGTTCTCTACAATCACAGACTACTATCAGAAACTGCTGTCTGACATGTACTAATGAGGCATCCCACTGTTGCTGGAGATTCTAAGTCACTTAGTCAAAAAGAAGCAGCCATGATTTCCAACACTGGTGCAGACATAAGGGGTATCTAGATACAACACTCTACATCTATCTTAACTTTATTGTTTCCAAGGAAGCAGGACTCTGGGTTCACTTTGCAGTACACATATAGCCTGGTTTGCTTTGAGCTTATCAAAACACTGCTTTATTTACATTTCATCTGAGCTTCACCATTCCTCAGAATCGTATAACTCTATCTTTTCCTTTGTTTACTGAGCCACCCCATGTTCCTCTGGTGTGTGGTCGCCCCTATCGACTGATGGATCTGTCAAACTACAAATTAATCCCAGATGGTCTTAGGCTGATTGGAGCAGTTAGACAGGTTAGCTAGCATGTCTCTAGGTAGATACGGAGGTCCCTGGTGGAATAAACAAAGACAGCCATATCCTAAAACTCCAGGTTTTCAAATCACTCCTTCACTCCAGGACAAAATATAACAAGGCCTTGAGGTTAATCATAAAATTCCTTTTGGCCTGACAAATGAAGCAGATCTGGTAGATAAGAGTGGGTTATTTTGCTAATTCCTTCAGGATGGGCAAGCAGAACAAATCTGGTAGAGGAATTTCATTAGAAGGCGCCAGTTCCCTTCTTCAAACAGTTCCCTTCTTCAAACAGCTCCCCTTCACCAAGAAGGCAAGGGAAGGTATAAAAGTAAGAGCTTTTGCCTCAGTCACAGGGCACCCCCATTCAGGACCCCCTCCCACTTGGGAGCTCTGACCCTTTGCTTTCAATAAACTATCTTCTTTTTAAAAACTCTTTGCCTCTCCTGGGTCCCTGTTTCCATTTTTCAGTCTCATGAGACACGATCCCGGCCTACCACCAGAAACTGCCGGCAGATCCAACATCATCTACATCATTTGGGGACTCACAGGAAAAATATTCCTCCATCATTTGGGGGCTCGTCCGGGATTGAAGGAGAGGTAAATATTATCTGTGCTTTTCTACTTGCCCACCCTATGAGCCTTCATAATTTTTGTCTCTTTCTTCTGTCGCACAAATAGTGGGCCTCCGTCGGCCACTTAAATGCGAATAGCTTGGCTGCCACTCTTAAGCCTCAGAGGTAAGGCTTTGTGGAAGGGCTGAGATCAATCCCCTCCAGCGTTGAGCCAGGGGAATGTTGTCCCCAGTCCGATTGTCTTCACTTGTGAGGGGGAGGCTCCCTCCCTCTCCCTATTACTTTCTCATTTCTCTTTCCACGAGGAGATTAAATACTGGTGCGTGGCCAGGACTGTGGGCCTTTGCGGACAACTGAGGGAATTCTGGCCGTAGCCACTCTGCCAGGTAAGCGTACAAGCAAGATGACTCCTTTGTCTTTGATGTTCTTTCATCCTGTCACTGTCTCTCCTCATCCTTTGAGATGCTGGTCTGAGGTCTCTTCCCTGCAAGACCTCCTCAACACTCCCTGCCGACTTCAAGACATCTTAAGGTAAAAACATGAACCTCTGCCTTTATAGGACATCTTTTGTCACTCAGGATAAGGTTTACCAGCATTTAACATTCCCTCTCAAATCATCCCCTCTGTTCTTCCACGATCTCACTGTACTCTGGGGACCGCATGCAGCATCTCTCCGCCCCCAGCTCAGCAGGGCTGCAGCAATACCGAGAGGGGGAAGGGCCACAAGAGAGCAGCTCCTCCGGAGCAGCACCCACCAGGCCACCTCAGCCACCACCAGGCAAAGTTTTTAAGGAGGACCAACATATTCCAGACTCACTTTACCTTAAGGAAACAGCCTTGTCCAAAGCCTTTTGGGGCTTCAGATGTCTCCTTTTGTCCTCCCTCACATATTGGGCTTCAGGACCTTCTTCTACTCCCTCTTGCCTAGGCCGTATGTCTTCCCTACGAGCTTTAAGTATATACTCCCTCTTTAAACATCTTTATTTAAAAGCCACTATTATATTCGTTGTGCCATCAATTTTTTTATGATGCCCAGAGTCGGGGTATATACCCATCTACCTTAAGGTATCTCGTTATTGGCCATAGCCTTTATCGGCCTGTGGGCCAGCTCCAAACATTCAGGTGGGACAAGGTAGGCGCCCACCCGGAGGCACAGGCCAGGCCACCCAGGTAATCAAGACTGATCCTGGCAAGCCATCTCTCCCCACTCTCCTCGGAACCGGTCTGCGTGGTGTCCGTGGCCCACGTGTCTAGGGGATGCTCTAGAGCCAAGCTGTGGGAGATGGATTGCAAAGGGACACCTTTCTCTTCTTCCTCCCTTTCAGATGGGCAATCAGCCCTCACGCACCTACACCACCTGAATGACATCTGAAACATTGGGACAAATTTGACCCTCAGACTTTAAAGAAGCGGTGCCTGGTTTTCTGTTGTTCAGAGTTTGGCCTAAATACACATTAAAAGATGGGGAGACTTGGCCTTCTGAAAGAAGTAATTACAATACTATCATGCGGCTAGACCTGTGTTACAGATAGGAGGGTAAATGGTCAGAAGTTCCATATGTTCAGGCTTTTTTGCCCTGAGGGACAATCCAGATCTCTATAAGAAATATAGAGTTGGCCCAGCTCTTTTGGCTGTGATCTCTTGCCTCCCTTCCCCTAATGAGTCCCTTTTTAAGGGGACTCCTTCTAAGAGGGCTCCTTTTAAAGAGATTCTCCCTAAGAAGACCCCTCCTAAAGAGACTCCTCCAAAAGAACCTCCAGGGGGATCCCCCTCTCCTGAGGAGGTCCATTCAACAAACACCCATCTCCTAATCCACCTATAAACAGGAATGCCTGAAGCTGAGGTAACTGAAGGGAAAAAGTGGCAATTTAAAAAACCAAACAGCTAATTCTCAAGCCAGACCCCTTACATAGCTGCTCTAACTCTAAGTCCTGCAGGGACCATTCACAGTGGGATTTATTATAAGGGAAATCGCCTTTAGATTGGAGTCCTAGAGTACTGAAGTCATGTTATCTCTGTTACAGAATTTATCAAGAAAATAGTTTAGATTAAATATCTAGGTATTTCAAACTAACAAAATGCTGAGGTGTTAATTATTAGGTAGGTCTAAGTTCATCTATTTCTAGCTTCTTGTCACCAGAATGTTGAGAGAAATTAAGATCTGTTAATAAATATATCATATTTTATTACAAAAGTCTATGCTTTTAAAGGTTGCCAAATATATTCCTGAATTTACCAGTGGAAGTGCTAGTTGCTTGCTTTTGGTTGTCAGTAAAAATTAAGGTTCTGAAGGTTATGGATTCTAACATGGAAAAAATGATGTGTGTTTTCAAGGAAGATATAAGGTATGGATATACATTTTTGAAGGTACTGAAAAAAAGTTTGTTCTAAAGATGGTTAGTTTTGAATGAGTGAAAAGAGACAAACTAAGAGGGACTGGGAAAGTTGTAGAAGGTTTGTGAGAAGTTTTGAGAGTTTTATACATGGTTAAGCTAAATACAATTAACTAAGTAAATTTAAATCTCAAAAGTAAGCTGGTACAAAATAAAAGTTAAGTTTTCTCTCTCTGCTAAGATAAAGTTTGTTAGACTATTGGTCTGCTACTGAGATTACAAAAAACTTTTCTACCTAAAAAAACAAAGATTACATATGTCACCAAAATAATTTTCTATGTTTTATATTTACTCAATCAGGTCCTTGATTACTCAAAAATTAAATCTAAAAACTAAGTTTTGCTAATGGTTAAGTAAACTTTTATATTGTAGAACTGCTAGAGTTGATGAGCCTTCCTCGGTATCAGCTACAGGCCAATATAAGGAAACTCAGCCTAATATTTCCTCCTAACTGGCAGGGAATTCTAAGGGTTCCGGCCCACTGTTACATCCCTGATCAAGAGGCTCAGATCCTAGAGAAGGCCAGGAATTTGTTTAAATGTCTTTAACAGACAATACAGAAAAATGAGGAATAAAGGAACAATGAGACCAAAGGGTGAGACCAGAGACAGGCCAGACTTTTGGCCACAGTTATAGACAACCCAAGGCTGAAGCCACCTCAGGGCACTCCAAAAGCCCCAGAGAAAAAGCACCAGATAAAAGGTGCCTACTCTGGATATAGGAGCCCAGATCACTGGATTCCTAATCCTCCAAAACAGCCGTGACCCCTACACAGACCAAAGGGCACAACAGGAGAGAGTACCCCTTGTTCTGAAGGGAGCAAGGACCAACTCCCTCCCCCCAAATGGGCGTCATCACTGTTGGGCCTGAAGTTCCCAGTGGCTCCCAAGCTATTCTCATCACAGGGGGTAAAATTGCGGGTGACCGGGACGTGACAGGTAAGCCTATTGCTACAGGATAGTTAGCGGGTCCCTAGGTAGACAGGGAGGTCCCTGGTGGAATAAACAAAAGACAGCCATATCCTAAAACTCCAGGTTTTGAAATCAGTCCTTCGCTCCAGGGCATAATGTAACGAGGCCTTGAGATTAATCATAAAATTCCTTTTGGCCTGACAAACGGAGCAGATCTGATAGATAAGAGTGGGTCACTGTGGGGACAAAGCCCCAAAAAGCATTTTCCAGGCTCTCGCCCTCACATAGAAAGGTGCTGGGTCAGGTAGTAAATGGCCATCAACTGTAATCAGATGGCCATCAGCTGTAACCCGTAAGCCATTAGCGACTAATATAACGGCTGTGGCTATGCTAGCAGAAAGAAATGGGGGCTAGCAAGAAGATGGTGGCTGGCAAGTGTGGACTGCTGTTAGGACGGCGGGTTGCAGATTATGTAGATCCTGCTTCCTCTGTCTCCAGCCCAGCCGCCAGCGAGAATATATTGGTTTGACTCCCCTACCTATGGCTCCGTGGGTGTTCCTTTTTGGCCTCACCATGTCCTGCATTCTTATGTGGGGAGCGGGAGAAGAGATCCCACCTTACACCCAGCCAGATGCCCCGCATGACAAATAGCGCAGCGAGCAGGGTCCCCTGCTTGACAGTCACTTTGCTAATTCCTTTAGGATGGGCAAGCAGAACAAACCTGGTAGACGAATTTCATTAGAAGGCGCCAGTTCCCTTCTTCAAACAGCTCCGCTTCCCCAAACAGGCAAGGGAAGGTATAAAAGTAAGAGCTTTGGCCTCAATCACGGGGCCACCTTCATTTGGCGCCCCCCCTCCTGCTCGGGAGCTCTGACTCATTGCTTTCAATGAACTATCCTCTTTTAAAAACTCTTTGCCTCTCCTGGGTCCCTGTTTCCATTCTTCGGTCTCACGAGACGTGATCCCAGCCCACACCCAGAAACTGCCGGTAGATCCAACATCATCTACATCATTTGGGGACTCACAGGAAAAATATTCCTCCATCACTATTAATTTTCTAGTTAATATAAAAGCCATTTATTCTGTCTCAACTGCTCACTCTGGACCTTTTTCCTCTGAAAACTGCTTGGTTGTAAAGATAAAGACAGCCCCCAGATTTGGGCTCATTTTACTCAGCACGTTGCTTATCATTGGTTTATACCTTAAAATAAACTTAAAAAGGACTCTAGAACTATTTAAGTAAGGAACTAGACTTCATTGCACGCGGCTGACCAGCTTGCCTCCAGGCTATAGCTACAGCTGCCCTCCTAGTTCCCAAAGCCACCAAGCTCACCGTGGGGCAAGACTTAACCGTTTTCGGCCCCACGCCACATTCAAGGACTTTTAAATGCTAATAAGAGTCACAGGCTCACTGATAAGCCGCCTCTTGCGGCCTCAGGCCCTCTTATTGAAAGGTCCTGTAATCCAAATAAGGACTTGCTCCACCCTTAATCCTGCCATCTTCCTCCCAGAGACAGGAAAAATTAACTGCCAATAAGTTTTAATACAAACCTACGCTGCCAGTACATATGTACAAAAAACACCCCTAGACAACCCAGACTGAACGCTCCTCACTGATGAAAAAGCTCTTTTTATAGAAAAGGACATACAAAAGGCTGGATATGCTGTAGTTATTCTACATAGTATCTTAAAAAAATACAAACCTTCCCTCTGGAGTCAACACACAACTAGCTGAGCTAATAGCTCTCACCCAAATACTAGATTTTTTCCTGCCTTACTTCCTATCTTCCCAGTTTAGCAGGACTTAAAAAAACTTTTCTCATTTTTCTTTTATCCATTTCTATAGGTATTACCTCATGCTCTTGCCTACAATGCGTCTCAGTTTACAGACTACCCACTGGTTGGCTAGAATGGCCTACAAGACAACATCCTCACCTGCACTTGTTCATCTACCGGGGACCCTTAGATAGGCCTCTGGACAAGCCCTAGCTGCCAGTCTCTCTCTACTCCCCTCCTCATCCTGAAGTAGCCAGAAGCGTCATCGCCCCTATCTCCTAACAGCAGCTAGGGTTTCGTCTTCAGAGGGGGGTTGAGACAGGTTAGCTAGCATGTCCCTTGGTAGATAGGGAGGTCCCTGCTGGAATAAACAAAGACAGCCATATCCTGAAACTCCAGGGTTTCAAATCACTCCTTTGCTCCAGGACATAATGTAACAAGGCCTTGAGGTTAATCATAAAATTCCTTTTGGCCTGACAAATAGAACACATCTGATAGATAAGAGTGGGTTATTTTGCTAATTCTGATGTAGGTGATGTTGGATTTGCTAGCAGTTTCTGGGTGTGGGCTGGGATCGTGTCTTGTGAAGCCAAAGAATGGAAACACGGACCAGGAGAGGCAAAAAGTTTTAAAAAGAGAATAGGTTATTAGAGGCAGGAGAAGAGGTTGCAGTTCCCGAGTGGGAGGGGGTCCCGAATGGGGGTGCCCCATGACTCAGGCAAAAGCTCTTACTTTCATACCTTCCCTTGCCTGCTTGGGGAAGGGGAGCTGTTTGAAGAAGGGAACTGGCACCTTCTAATGAAATTCGTCTACCAGGTTTGTTCTGCTTGCCCATCCTAAAGGCATTAGCAAAGTAAACCACTCTTATGTATCAGGTCAGCTCTGTTTGTCAGGCCAAAAGAAATTTTATGATTAACCTCAAGGACTTGTTACATTTTTGTACTGGAGCAAAGGAGTGATTTCAAAACCTGGAGTTTCAGGATATGGCTGTCTTTTTTTATTCCACCAGGGACCTCCCTGTCTACCGAGGGACATGCTAGCTAACCTGTATCAATTCCTTCAGGATGGGCAAGCAGAAAAAACCTGGTAGAGGAATTTCATTAGAAGGCGCCAGTTCCCTTCTTCAAACAGTTCCCTTCTTCAAACAGCTCCCCTTCACCAAGAAGGCAAGGGAAGGTATAAAAGTAAGAGCTTTTGCCTCAGTCACAGGGCACCCCCATTCAAGACACCCTCCCGCTTGGGAGCTCTGACTCTTTGCTTTCAATAAAGTCTCCTCTTTTTAAAAACTCTTTGCCTCTCCTGGGTCCATGTTTCCATTCTTGGGTCTCAAGAGACAGAATCCGGACATTCACTCAATCCAAAGTCCCCTACATCATTTTGGGGCTCACAGAGATATACTCCTCCTTCAGCAGGACATTCTCACATTTCAGATTGTTAAACTGAGGCCCAGAGGGGATATGCTTGGACTGAGAGCATTTTTATTGACATATTGCATTAGGTTAAGAAAAAAAAAAGTTATTATTGGTACTTTTATTTTAGATCTGGTAGCTGTTGGGGGAAATAACGTAGACTATGAGAGCATTCAAACCCCATGGCCAATCTCCACAAGCACAGCCGTGGGGAAGCTAACATTGATTTCTCCCCTTTTTTCTCCAGTGCCATATCCCAGGCGTGCTTGCACATCGTTTATTTCTTCCCCTTCTTCCTTTGTAGTATGTTCCAGGAGAGGCCCATAACCAAGCTGATGTCTCCCTTTTCATCCTGTGATATCTGCCAGGAGATGACAGTCACTGGCACCTCTGCGTCTTTCCAGAGGCCCACTCAGCTTCTGTGAACATTATTACACAGATTCACAGAGTACAGATTGAAAGACTCGTCCTCCAGAAAGCCCTCTCAGAGAAACGTCCTCAGCCTTGCTCCCTGCCACGTGTGAGACAGCTCCTCTGCTGGGCTCTGTCACTTTAAAGGCTTCCTCATCTTCAGTACAGAAAGGACACTCCTCCAACATGGCGCACCTCATACGGAAGCACGACATGGGCGCGGCCATGTTTCCCGCCTGACCACGCTGCTGAGGGGCACGGAATACCACAAAGAACCGACTCCGTACAAGTCCATGTTGACTCTTGGTGGTCACCGGCTTCAAATGTGGTTTTGCGCATGTTCTAAACCACGCCCCCTTCGTGCAAAACCCCAAACCCTGAGAATGGGCGGTGCTAGGGGTGTTGACCGGAAGCGGCTGAGGTTCTGAACCGCGGTTTAATAACAGTTGTTAGGAAGGATTTCAGTGGTGTGCTTTAGGCAGGTCGAGGTGAAGCAGCCTCAGAGAGGGTGAGAGTTGGGGAATTCTGTGTGGTAAGTGATGGACTCGATTAACTGTCATTGGATGATTCACTCATTATTTTGCAGGCTTTTCTCTTTTCTCATATCAATGTCTTGAAATTCACACTAAGACCCGCAAGGTTTGGTGCATTATGTTCTGAGTGTTTTCTAAGAGTTGATAATTTTTCTTTTGCCTATGACTTATTTAGAAGTGCGTTTTGAGTTTCCAAAAGTTTATCTTTTTAATGGATTTCTAACCTTAGTTTTCTGTGGTCCGAAGAATGTCTATATGAAGCTCATTCCTTGAATATAAAGGGATTCATGGCCTAGTATGTGAATTTTTATAAATGTTCCATATATAACTCGACAATAATACTTAACTATTTAGTTGTCAGTTGTGTCGTACAAGATTTGTACTCTTTTTTTTTTGTCTGCTTCTGCTATTCCTCAGAGATGAGAGAGAAATTTTCTACTGTGATGCTTATTTTTTCATTTCTTCTTCCTGCTGTCCATGATCCATTTCAGTTAAGTTTCGTGAATTGTGAGACTTAGATTGAGGTTCATTTATTTAAATGTCCAATTACTCAAGCACCATTTGTTGAAAAGACTATCCTTTTCCTGTTGATTCGTTTTGCACCTTTGTCAAAAATAAATTGGCCATTAGGACAACTGTATATAGTGCCATGTGGGTACTAGACTAATTGGGGGGAATCTCTGCATGGATTATATACATGCCTAACCAATGCACTGTACACCTGAAACTAATATAAAATAATATTGAATGTCAACTGCAACTGCAAAAAAAATAAATTTTTAAAAATTGGCCATACTTTGTGGGGCTATATCTGGGTTCTCTATTTTGTTCCATTGATCTGTGTGTCTTTTAATCATGAATGGGTGTTGAATTTTGTCAATACTGTATAAATTTATATGATCTTGTGATTTTTCTTCTTTAGCTTGTTAATATGGGGGAATGCACTAAGTGATTTTTGAATTTTGAACCAGCCTTATATTCCTGAAGTAAACCTCACTTGGTTGTGGTATATAATTCTTTTTATATATTGCAGGAATTGATTAGCTAATACTTTTTTTTGAGGATTTTGTGCCTAGGTTCATGAGAGATGTTGGTCTACAGTTTTACCTTTTTGTTCTGTCTTTGCCTGGTTGTAGTATTAGGGTAATACTGGCATCATAGAATGAGTTGGGAAGTGTTCTCTTCTATTTTCTGGGAGAGATTGTGTAGAATTTTGCCAATTTTTCTTTAACTGTTTGGTAGAATTCTCCAGTGACACCATCTGGGCCTGGAAATTTCTTTTTGGAAGCTTTTTGATTATGTCTTCAATTTCCGTAGTAGTTATATGACTATTTAGATAATCTAGTTAATGACTTTTCAGAGTATCTATTTAATAGTGGGTGACTTGTGGGGGTTTGTGTTTTGTGAGGAATTGGACAATTTCATCCACGTTGTTGAATTTATGTGCATAAAGTTGTGTGTGGTATTCCCTTATTTTTCCTTTTAATGACTGCAAGTTCTCTAGTTATAGCTCCTGTTTCATTTCTGATATTGGTAATTTGTGTCTTCTCTTTTTGTCAGTCTTGCTACAGGATTATCAATTTTATCAGTGTTTTCAAAGAACCCACTTTTGGGTTCATTGATTTTCTCTATTTTTCTGTTTTCGATTTCATTGATTTCTGCTCTTATGTGTATTACTTCCTTCTTTCTGCTTGTTGTGGGTTTACTTTACTCTTCTTTTTCTAGTTTCTTGAGGTGCGAGCTTAAATTATTGACTTAAGACATTAATTCTTGTCTAATATAACCATTTAGTAATAGAAATTTCCCTTTTATCACTGCTTTATGCCACACAAATTTCTTTTTTTAATTAAAGTTTATTGGGGGTGACAATTGTTATAAAGTCACATAAGTTTCAGGTGTACAATTCTGTAATACATCATCTATATATTATATTGTGTGTTCACCACCCAGAGTCATTTCTCCTTCTATCACCATGTATTTGTTCCCTTTTACCCTCATCTGCTACCAAGGATGTGAAAAACCTATACACTGAAAACAGTAACGCATTTTTAAAAGAAATTGAAGGCACAAAGAAATGGAAAGACATTCCGTGCTCATGGATTGGAAGAATCAACATAGTTAAAATGGTCATATTACTCAAAGCAATATACAGATTTAATGCAATTCCCATCAAAATCCCAATGGCATTTTTTAAAGAAATAGAACAAAAAAATCATCAGATTTGTATGGAACCACAAAAGACCCCAAATTGCCAAAGCAATCCTAAGAAAAGAGAATAATGCTGGAGGTATCACACTCCCTGATTTGGGTTATCTATAACATTGGTCAACTCAAAGATCCCGCTCTTTGTTTTCTTTAAACTCTCTGTTGTTGTATTTATTTGATTTATTTAAGATTTTGTTTTTATTAACTACTTTCTTTTGGGGGGTTAATTTTGTTTTTTCTACTCCTAATGTTTTAGGTTGCGTACATAGCTCTTTTAGTTATTTTTAATTAAAAATAAAGCTATTTAAAGTTGTAAATTTTACTCTATATATAACTTTAGTGTGTTCCATGACTTCTGGTGAAAATTGTGTTCTGTATTGATGTCCTACTTTGGTCCTAGATTATTTAGGAAAGTGTTTCTTTTCTTTTAAAAACAGACTTAAATATATAAAACAGATTTGTTTAGATATATTCCAAGATCATAACATTTACCCATTTAAAGTATACAATTCAGTTATTTTTAGTACATTCACAGAATTGTGCAATCATCACCACAGTCTAATTTTAGAACATTTTCAATACTTTAAAAAGAAACCTCGTACACGTTAGCAGACTTTCACCATTCATGCCACCTCCACACCCTCAGCCCCAGGAAACTACTAATCAATTTTCTGTCTCTATGTATTTGTCTGTTCTGGACATCTCATATAAATGGAATCATAAAATATGTGGTCTTCTGTGCCTGGCATCTTTCACGTGAGATAATGATTTCAAGGTTCATTAATGTTGTAACTTGTAACTTATATCAGCACTTCTTTTTTATTGCCAAATAATATTCCATTGTATAGATATACCAAATTTTGTTTATCCATCAGTTGCTGGATATTTAGGTGGTTTTTACTTTATGGCTACTGTGAATAATACTTCTGTGAATATTTGTGTACAAGTTTTTGGAGTAGACATGTGTTTTCATTTTTCTTGGGTAAATACCCAAGGAATGGAATTGCTGGATCTTATGGTGACTCTATAGGTAACATTTTGAGGAACTGCCAAACTATTTTTCAGAGTGGCTGCATCATTTTATAATTCTACCAGCAATGCATGAGAGCTCCAATTTATTCACATCTTACCAACACTTGTTATTGTATTTTTTCTTATTTTAGCTGTCTTAATGAATGGAAAATTTTGATTTTGATTTGCATTTCCTTAATGACTAATAATGTTGAATATCTTGTACTATGATCAGAGAATGTAGCCTGTTAATTACCAACATTAAAACATCTACCCGATTTTCTTTCTGGACAAGTTATGTGAAGGAATTTTGTAAAAGTTCCATGGGCATAAGAAAAGAAAACATATTCTCCCTTTTTTTTGGTACATCATCTCTATGTTTAAAATTTAACTTGTTCATGCTTTTTATTTTACTCCTTATTTATTTTACTTTCTTGATTTCTTTTCATCCCAATGCTTATTTTGTTGTCGTAAATAACTTCCTCTTCATATTACACAGATATTTTCCCTTTCCCCAAAAGAATGACTAAATCTATAGTACCTCTGTTAGTCAATCAGAATAAAATTGTACCTCAACTTGAACAATTCTCCCTACTTCCCTCAACAGGAGAAACAATTTTTTTAGTATATGTGCTGCTGAAGCGAACACAGGAGAAACAATTTTACCTCTTGATATTTTTGAGATAAAAAAATTTTAGTTCCAGGCTTTTAGTATTTTCTTAATGACATGTCTCTTCTGTTTCAAGAAACTTTACTTAACTTTTTAAATTCCAAATCACAGTCACATTTTCAACATGTATGAAACAGAACCACATTTGTTTTGAGCCTACCACATAAAAGGTACCCGTGTGGTACAGTGTTGAGATTGTGAACGTTGAAGTCAGATAGACTAGGTTTGGCATAACATCACTAAATCTCTGTTTCTTTATGCATAAAATGAAATAATAATTACAGCAACCCATAGATGACAGGATTGTTGTGCAAATTAAATGAGATACCTGCTTCTGCACATTACATGATTCCTTATAATAACAATACTTGCTAATATGAATTAAAAGTTAACCTTGGAATATGTGTATGAACTAATCAGAAACAGTTTTGGGGACACAAAAAACCGAGAGTTGTTAGATGGGCGGGGGGGAGGGGGTTGGGGATGGGGGGAAGGGTGAAGGGATTGGGGGGCGGCTGGTGACCACAGGATGGCCTCAGGGTTTTTTGAGAATTACTTTGGGGAACGTATTCAATAGTGTTTGGGGATTTTGTTGGGTGTCCGATGGACATGTGTCCTGTTTGGGAGACCACCTCAGGGATGCTGTGGATGCCTGGTCATGGCATTGTACACCAGAGACTGGACATTAATGAATGCCAACTATAATTTTATGTGTATAATGTGATGGCTCGGTGTGAGGTCGGGGTGGTGGTGGATGGGGGGAGGGGAGTTCACGGTGTGAGGGATGTAAAAATAAAATAAAATAAAACTTTTAAAAAAATAATAAAATTTTTATTCAAATGTATTTATTTTCATAATAAAATAATCAGATTTAAAAAAAAAAAGTTAACCTTGGCCAATCTGGTTCTAAATGCCTTACAAACATCATCTCATTTAATTTTCATAGTCCCTTGAGATAAATAGTTTTGATGCATTTTGAAAAAAACACTGAAGAAACATTTTCATATTCTCATAGCTAAGAGTTGACAGAACTAGAGTTTAAGCTTTTATATTAATTTTAGTCTAAATCTATGGTCTCACTCATATTCCGTTTTGATGAATAACTAGAATAGGTATTGACTGGACTTTGTCCACCCCACACTATCCAGTGCTGTGAACTGTACTTTGGTGCCCCCAAGAAGTGTTTGTTGGGTCAATGCTAAATGACTGACCTTGTGGACACTGTCTTTCCAGGTTTCTTGGAGTCTCTGTGGAGCCCTGGGACCAGACTCCACAGTGAAGGGTGCAGGATATTCCTTCCCACCCCAGCAGCTCTGGTTGAGTCTATGGACCTCACCTGGCCTTAGGCTCCTGGGAAGAGCAGAGTTGTGAGCAAGAGAGCCCGAGAGCTCAGGCCCAGCGGGAACATGCCAGCCAACCAGAGCTCTCCCCGGTGGTCTCTGGCACTGGCTGCAGGAGGAAGACCTGACAACTCCTGTGAGGTGAGGAGGAGGAAGAGGGCAGGAATTCATCCAGAACGAAAGATAGCATCTCATTATGTTAATTTGTGTGACTTTTTAAAAATTTTTTTATTTACCAGGCAGCATAGTCAGGGGATTTTTATTGGTCATTCATTTGCCTTCTGTGACTTTCCGTCTCTTGTTCATTGCTGATTTATTTATCTTAGCTTATGGATTTTTAAAGTTTTTGAAACATTAAGGCTAATAATGCTTTATTTATTTTCATGAATTTTTTTGCTACTTTGTAATTTAAAATTAGTTTTTAGTTTCATTTATAAGTGGTAAAAGGTGTCAAATAGTTCTCCAAGTCTTAAAAAAAAAAAGGCTCTTCTGTGCTTTGTCTCTCCCAGATTCCAGCTTTCTAGAGGGAAGCACTCTTCATCTTTTTAGCAGATTTTATTGTTTGTAATTTTTGCTTTTGGACATTATCTATTGCCTTTCCACTATAGAAGGCAAAGATTTAGCTTTTCCATATACCCCCACTTACATACACATTTGCCTGTGAATATCATTGTTTTGATCAGATCCACTGTCCGTGTTTATTACTGTGACTGTTTATAGTGCAGTCATGTGCTATTGATGCCGTGATTACCATTCCTGCACAACTTTTTCTTTCCCCTGCAATTAACAATTTTCTGGTTTAGTCATTTCTTTGGTTTACTATATACATATCAATAATTCAACTCAATTCTTCCCAGTTGTTTAAATCTCCTTTCTGTATATTCAAACATATTAGGTAAAAATCAGAGTGACAATTATTTTAAACATTTATATAATGTTTACTATATGCCCAGCACTGTTATATACACACATCATATACTAACTTATCTTCATAACAACCTTGAGAAGTAGGTGCCATTGTTATTCCCATTTTATAGAGGGGAAAACTGGGACATAAAGCAAAACTATTTGGCCCAAGTTCACACAGCTAGTAATAGGCGGGGCTGGTCAGAACTCTGGGCATCAATGACTTTTCTCTGAAGAAGTCTCTCCTGAAGCTTCTTGACTTGCTGAAGCCTGGTCTGGTTGCTCTCTGAGCTTCACACACAGCTACTGTCTCGCTGTCTTCCCTTCGCCATCCCCCAGGAAATCCTTTTCACCTGCCTTGTGTCAGATACCCTTTCCTGGGGATCCTATGTCTTCCTTCCTGTTTTCTGGATTCTATGTTTTCCTCTTTCTTGGTTTACCCCCACATTTGTGGGCACACATCCTCTAGTCTATTCTTGAGAATAGATGCATAACAGGTGGATTTTATGAAAACTTACATGTCAGAAAATGTCATGCAAATATATATATATATATTTTAGATTTTTTTATTGGGGAAGAGGAACAGGACTTTATTGGGGGAACAGTATGTACTTCCAGGTCTTTTTTATCCGAGTCAAGTTGTTGTCCTTTCAATCTTAGTTGTGGAGGGCGCAGCTCAGCTCCAGGTCCAGTTGCCTTTGCTAGTTTCAGGGGGCGCAGCCCACCATCCCTTGCGGGACTTGAGGAATTGAACTGGCAACCTTGTGGTTGAGAACCCACTGGCCCATGTGGGAATCGAACCGGCAGCCTTCGGAGTTAGGAGCATGGAACTCTAACTGTCTGAGCCACCAGGCCGGCCCCCAAAATATGTTTTTTAATATATATATAATTGTAGAAATATATTTATAGAAATAAAAAGTAATAAATGTCATGAAATTGCATTTATTTGTTCCTGACACTAAATTTATCTTTTTGGCTAGATACAGAATTCTAGGTTGGAAATCATTTTTGTGCAGAATTTTAAAAGCCTGATGTCAATCTAGTCCTTTTCTACTCACACATACGTTTTTCTCTGCTTTTCAAAAAACTCATTTAGTTGTTGAGCCTCCTTTTAAAAAAATTCTTTGTTCTATTGAGTTCTATTTCTTTCTCCTTTTTCTCTCCTTTCTAGCGGTTTTTTTTGAAAACTTTATCTTCCAGATCTTTTTTTGTGTCTCTCATTAATGCTGTTATATATTTTTATTTTAAATAGCTCTTTTTATTTGCAGAATATACCCTTTTAATAGCATGCTATTTTTGTTTGAGGGATACAACATCTTATCACCTTAAGGATATTAGTAATTGTTTTTTAATTTAATTTTTAAATAATAATATAGACACATGGTTCAAAAATAAAAATATATAAAATTTAAAAATACGAAAAGCTACATAACCAAAATTCTCTAACCCATCTTTCTTTTATCTGCTTACCTGTCTCTAATACATATAACCAGGTTAGTTAGTTTTCTATGCATAATTAGGGTTTCTTCATGAAAATAAAAGCAGCTGAGAAGACATTCTTATTTTCTCTCTTTTTTTTTTAAATCAATTTTATTGGGAAATGTTGGGGGACAGTGTGTTTTCTCCAGGGCACATCAGCTCCAAGTAGTTGTCCTTCAGTGTAGTTGTGGAGGGCGCAGCTCAGCTCCAAGTCCAGTCACCGTGTTCAATCTTAGTTGCAGGGGGCGCAGCCGACCATCCCATGTGGGAATTGAACAGGAATCCTTGTTGAGGGCTCGAGCTCTAACCAACTGAGCATCCGGCCGCCCCTCTGGCAGCTCAGCAGCATCTTGTCTTCAATCTAATTGAGGAGGGGGCAACTCACTGGCCCATGTGGGAATCGTACTGACAACCCTGCTGTTCGACCAACTGAGACACCCAGCCGCCCTCTTCTTTTCTCATTTTTTTAAAAAAAAATTATTGGGGTGACAATTGTTAGTGAAATTACATAGATTTCAGGTGCACAATTCTGTATTACATCATCTATAAATCCCATTGTGTGTTCACCACCCAGAGTCAGTTCTCCTTCCATCACCATATATTTGATCCCCTTTACCCTCATCACCCACCCCCCACCCCCTTACCCTCTGGTAACCCCTAAATTATTATCTGTGTCTATGAGTTTTTGTTTCTCATTTGTTTGTCTTGTTCTTTTGTTGTTTTTGGTTTATATACCACATATCAGTGAAATCATAGGGTTCTCTGCTTTTTCTGTCTGACTTACTTTGCTTAGCATTATACTCTAAAAATCCATCCATGTTGTCACAAATGTTCCTATATCATCTTTTCTTATCACCGAATAGTATTCCATTGTGTATATGTACCACAACTTCTTTATCCATTCATCTATCGAAGGACATTTTGGTTGTTTCCATGTCTTGGCCACCGTAAACAAAGCTGCAATGAACATTGGAGCACACGTGTCTTTATGTATAAATGTTTTCAGAGTTTTTGGGTAGATACCCAGGAGAGGGATTGCTGGGTCATATGGTACTTCTATTTGTAATTTTTTTGAGGAACCTCCACACTGCCATAACAGCTGCAGCAGTCTGCATACCCACCAACAGTGTATGAGGGTTCCTTTTTCTCCACAGCCTCTCCAACACTTGTTACTATTTGTCTTGTTGATGATAGCCATTCTGACTGGGGTGAGGTGATATCTCATTGTGGTTTTTATGTGCATTTCTCTGATGATTGGTGATGTTGAGCATTTTTTCATATGTCTATTTGCCATTTTTATGTCCTCTTTGGAGAAATCTCTCATCAGGTCCTCTGCCATTTTTCAATTGGGTTGTTTGTTTTTTTGTTGTTGAGTTTCATGGGTTCCTTGTATATTTTGGATATTAGCCCCTTCTCAGAGGCACTGTTTGCAAAAATCTTCTCCCATTCAGTTGGTTGCCTCTTTATTTTCTCGATGGTTTCTTTTGCTGTGCAGAAGCTTTTAAGTTTCATATTGTCCCATTCATTTATTTTAGCTTTTACTTCCATTGCCTTTGGAGTCAAATTCATAAAATGCTCTTTGAACCCAAGGTCCATAAGTTTAGTACCTATGTTTTCTTCTATGCAGTTTATTGTGTCAGGTCTTATGCTTAAGTCTTTGATCCATTTTGAATTAATTTTGGTACATGGTGACAGATAGCAGTCCAGTTTCATTCTCTTGCACGTGGCTATCCAATTCTGCCAGCACCATTTATTGAAGAGGCTGTCTTTCGTCCATTGTATGTTTTTAGCTTCTTTGTCAAAAATTATCTGTCCATATTTATGTGGTTTTATTTCGGGGTTCTCAATTCTATTCCATTAGTCTATGTGTCTGTTTTTCTGCCAGTACCATGCTGTTTTGATTATTGTAGCCCTGTAGTACAAGCTAAAGTCAGGCAGTGTGATGCCTCCAGCATTGTTCTTTTTTCTAAAGATTGCTTTGGCTATTCGGGGTCTTTTGTGGTTGCAAACAAATCTGATGATTTTTTGTTCTATTTCTTTAAAAAATGCCGTTGGGATTTTGATGGGGATCGCATTAAATCTGTATATTGCCATGAACATTTTTGTTCATTTCTTCTCATGTGCATACCCCTCTCTTAAGCATATACATAGGGATGGAGTTAATGGATCGTAGGTTAAGCCTATCTTTTTAAAAGCGTTTTTTATTGTGAAATATAACTTACAGGCAGGCATTTACAGCTCAGTGACTTTTCACTGTGTAGGTCTAGAATGTGTCCATAGTCAGCATTTCAGAATCTCCATACTCCCAAAGATAGTTACTATCCTTTTATGATAATCACTTCCATTAAGAAGAAAATTACAAGCTACAGAGTGGGAAAAGAGATAGACAACAGAGGACTTAGACAGAATATATCGAGAACAACAAAACAGTAAGATAAAGCAGACTACACTATAGCCAGAGGACGTGTAACAAAAGAAGATATTCAAATGACTAACAAAAACCTGAGACGGTGCCCAATCTCAATAATTTTCAGGAAAATGCAGAATGTAAACCACAATGTAACACTACTACACTCCCACCAGAATGACTAAAATTACGAAGACTGACAATGACAAATGGTAGGGAGGATCAGGAGCCATATCAGCAGCTCCTAGGCTTGTATCAGCACATACCATAGCTGCTGATATATTAGCTCTCAGCAGTTCATATGTTGCTGGTGGGAATGTAAATTGGCACACTCTCTTTGGAAAACATTTTAATCCTCATCAAAGCATATGTAGACCATATGAGGAAACAATTCTCTTAGGAAAATACCAACAGAAGTCCTTGGCTGTTGTACCAGGACACGTGCACAAATACTCACTATAGGATTACTTATAACAGTCAGACACTAGACGTAACTTAAATGTCCATCAATAGTAGAATAGATGAATAAATTGAACATAATATTGAATGAAAGAAGCCAGACAAAAGAAATTTGTATTATTTCAATTTATATAATATTTTAAGACAGGCAGAACAAAACTGTATTGTACAAGAGTGTTGGTTTCCATCAGAGGCAGGATAGTGGTTTCCTTGATTGAGGGGACAAAGGAAAGAGGCATGAGGAAAGCTGATGGGGAGAGAGGTGGTGACGTTCTGTTTCCAAACAGGGGTGGGAATTAGGTAGGTATTTGCCCTAAATAGTTAAGCCAAATATTTATGTTTCATGTATTTTTGCATGAATGTTAAATTCCATAATAAAAATGTTTTGAAAAGGAAAAATATATGTACCCTCCAATTTTGACTGCAGTCTCCCATATACCCTTTCCCAGGGTGGCCATAAACACACACACTTACGCATGCACACACACACCCACACACCGACACTCACAGTCCTATAGCCATTTTTAAACTTCCAACACTTGGTTTTCTGATTTTGCATTAAATCTTGGTGATCACTCAGTGTTAGTAGGTGTAATGAGTTACCTTATTCTTTTAAAAGAATGAATCTTATTCTAGTATTTGGATATGTCAAAATATAACCAGTCTTGTTCGTAGACATTTAAGATATTTCTAATCTTTAGCCATTACAAGCAATGCTGCAATGAAAATCTTTATTCATATTTTAGTTAGCACAAGGAGTATGTTCAAAGAGAAATTTCTGCAAATGGAATTCTCAGGACAAACTATATGCATTTTCATTTTTGATAGGTACAGCAAAATGGACTTCCTTGTCGGTTGTATCAATTGTATAAGAGTGACTGTTTTTACCGTACCTAAGGCAGTGTCTTGTCATATTTGTTTTTCTTTTTGTCCTATCTGATAGGTTAAAATATGGTATCTTCATACAGATTTAATTTGCATTTCTCTTATGGCTGAGGTTGAATATATGTGATTGTGTTTAAAGAGCCCCTTGTATTATTTTTCCTGAGTTGTTTTTAAATTTCCTTTGCCCATTTTTCTATTAGGTTGTTGCTATTTATATACTAAGGGCCATAGCTCTTTATCTTTTATATTAGTGTCAAATATTTTCCTGCCACCTCTCATTTATCTTTTAAATGAAAAATTTGGCTTTTCTCCATGCATTTCACATAATTGTGTTTGTCAGTCTTTTATGTCCTCCAAGATTTGTGTCATAACTAGAAAGGCTTTCCCCATTGCTCAGCTATATTTGAAAAAAAAAGAATCTCCTGTATTTTCTTTTTAGTACTTTCCTCTTTTTGGTTTTTACTTTTAGCTCTGCTACTGTCTGGATTTTTGGTTGTTGTTGTAAAGCCTTAGTTAGGGATCTTCATTTTCTTCAACATGCCTACACATCTGTCCTAACACCATTTATTGAATAACCTCTATTTTCCCCACTAACATGCAATAGTACATTAGCATATATGTGCATTCCAATGTATAATTCTGGGTGTGTTTATAGACCTAATTCTTGTCCATTGATCTAATTGTCATATTCTTTATGATTCTAATTCCTCTGTATTTATAACTTATTCTAATAGATGGTAAGGCTAAGTCTCTGGTTACCCTTCTTTTTCAAAAGTTTGCTGTTTTCTTGATTGTTTTATTTTCTGTATACAACTTACCATCCGCTTACCAAATTTAAAAATAATCCTCTTGCTGTTGTCAATGTGCTTGCATTAAATTTCTGTTTTGAGGTGAAGTCATTTGTCTATGATATTTCAGATTCCTACTAAAGAAT
Source organism: Rhinolophus hipposideros (assembly GCF_964194185.1). Lineage (NCBI taxonomy): Eukaryota > Metazoa > Chordata > Mammalia > Chiroptera > Rhinolophidae > Rhinolophus > Rhinolophus hipposideros. The sequence continues at coordinate 88,659,803 of NC_138046.1, read as the reverse complement.
AGGGTGTGCCTGCATTTTTCAAGTAATCTTTGCATTTTCCATTAGTGTGTTAATGTTTTCTTCAAATATATTTTTGACATCAGTTTTTGTTTCTATTCTTTAAATGAAAAAATTTGCAAATATATATTAGTGTATAACATTACTAATTGGAGCTATAATTATAATTGTACTCATGCAAGAGGTAGTAGAGGGAGAGTGACTGAAAGGAAAAGCAAAAAATCTTATTCTTTCATTCTTGTTTAGGAGAAGGAGATATAGGTATATACAGAGGGTGCCAAAAAAATGTATACACATTTTAAGAAAGGAAAACACTGTATTAATATATACTGATAACAAAAGATGAATACAAGTCACGTTTGACTTCTGCAATTACAAGAGGTGCTCAAAGTGGTTACCATCAGTGTAATTTTAATACAGGCCTGTATTTCAGTATGTTTGGGTCAGTTTTTTAGGAACACAAATTATATGTATATTGAATTTCCTCTCTTCCATGTTTCTGTAATTTTTGCTCTTATATTTTAAAGTCTTTGTTCATTTCCACTTCTCTTTGTTTACTACTCATAATCATCTCTCTGTCCCCTGCTATTTTGGCAGGAACTGTTAAAGACCTTTATTTCTGTATTGTCTGTTCACTTTTATCGAGGTCTGCCAACACATTAAATTTTTTTTTAATTTATTGGGGTGACAATTGTTAGTAAAATTACATAGATTTCAGGTGTACAATTCTGTATTACATCATCTATAAATCCCATTGTGTGTTCACTACCCAGAGTCAGTTCTCCTTCCATCACCATATATTTGATCCCCCTTACCCTCATCTTCCACCCCCCACCCCCTTGCCCTCTGGTAACCACTAAACTATTGTCTTAAAGATAGCTCAAGCAAGTATATTTTCAAAGCTGGTTACTTCAAATCAGAATTCAAATGTGGTCCACACATTGCAGATTGCTTTTATGTCTCTGTCAAGAACTGGGAAGGGTCTGATATTTTATCTTCCTTGCAAGCTAACAGGTGAACCTGCCAGTGTCCTAGATGCTGGCAGAACATAGACTCCTGGGCTAGAAAAAGGGCTTTAGGGCTGAGCCAGTGGCTCAGGTAGTTGGAGCACCATGCTCCTAACGCCCAGGTCGCTGGTTCGATTCCCACATGGGCCAGTGAGCTGCGCCCTCTACAGCTAAGATTGTGAACAACGGCTCTCCCTGTAGCTGGGCTGCTGTGGGCTGCTGTGGGCTGATGTGAGCGGCCAGAGGTTGGCGTGAGTGGCCAGCAGCCAGTTTGAGCGGCCGGCCGCCAGTGAGAGCTGCGGTGAGCTGCTGTGAGTGGCTGACCAATGACTGGTGACCCACTGCCTCAACCGGGGGGAGTGCAAGGCTCCTAACACCACCATGGGCCAGGGAGCTGTGTCCTACACAACTAGACTGAGAAACAACAGCTTGCACCGGAGTGTGTGGGGGGAGGTGGAGGAAAGGGGGAAAAAAGAAAAAGGCGGTAGTAGCGAGAGTCTTAGCATTTGTTCCAGTTCCCTGAATCCCAGTTCCTACAGGGTGATGTAAAGAGGGCCAGGTGATGCCTGCACACTCAGTGTGTTGCTTAGATTACTTGGCTTTTATCATGAGCACTAAGAAAACTTGTCTTTTGCACTGGAGGGAAGCACAATACATTCTAAGGCTGTTTGCTATGCAGACATCCTTGAAAAGATAGCCTGGAACAAAGGGCAGTCAGTGTCCATGCTTACAAGATGTGTGGAAACATAAGAGACCCGTGGAGAATTGTCTCCCGACAATATGCACCCGTCATTTCTGCAATGTCTTGCCTTTTGTAAAATTTCCCAGGAGTACATAACTCTGTCAGCTACTCTGATTAATCTGACTGACAGAGATGAGGGCCAAATCTGTTCAATTTGTCTCATGCAACACTTAATTAAGATTATTATCAACAGGCCTCCAGGCAGCAAAATGAGATCAATCTGCAATATTTTGCTCAACCATGACCTCTAGGGCTCCAGACTCAATCAGTTAAACAAATCCCATAAGCCATCAAGGTTTACCTTACAAAGACAGGTGCATTTCTCCTTCAATTTCTATATTGCACTTGGCGTGCGACACTAATCCAGGTACAGCAGGATATATTAGAAATTGCACAGATTCAGCTTTGGCACAAGAGGTCAATTTTATCATCCATAACAACTCTGGACAGTAAGCTGAGCCTGACCCAGAATGCCTTCCACGACCAAGATAGTATGTTGATAACCTCAGGTAAAGTCAGGGACAAATGTTGTACTACTTTTTCTAATTGGATGCTTCCTATCATAGGAAAAACTGCCCTCAGGGTGCCTGTAAATACCAAGTCATTTACCCTTGTAGGAAGCTCCTTCCAGCAACCAAGTCGTGCGGGGGACCCTGCTCACTGCGCCATTTGTTGTGCAGGGTCTCAGCTCCCACTCCCCGCCCAAGAACGCAGGACACGGTAAGGCCAAAAAGGAACACCCACGGAGCCATAAGTAGGGGAGTCAAACCAATATATTCTCGCTGGCGGCTGGGCTGGAGACACAGGAAGCAGGATCTACATAATCTGCCTAACAGCAGTCCGCGCTTGCCAGCCACCATCTTCTTGCTAGCCCCCATTCCACTCCATTCTGCTAGCGTAGCCACAGCCGTTATATTAGTGGCCAATGGCTTACGGGTTACAGCTGACGGCCAACTAGCCACAGCTGATGGCCATCTGATCACAGTTGATGGCCATTTACTACCCGAGCCAGCACTTTTCTATTGTGAGGCCGAGAGCCTGGAAACTGTTTTTTGGGGCTTTGTCCCCACAGTAGCCTCCTTTTGCAGAGGTCCTCAGAGTCATTTAAGGGTTACCTGAACCACTGGTCACCACCTTAAATACTTGCAGTGTCGTGCAGGGTCTCACTGGACGCTGGATTCACACGACGTGTGATCTGCTGTCCACTTTTCTGCCAACCGACTGACTCCCCATTTGCTTGCTGCAATCCGCCTCTTGCTAGCTCAGCCACCATCTTCTTGCCAGCCCCCATTTTCTGCTAGCAGCAGTTATACTAGTGGCCAATGGCTCACTGGTTACAGCTGACGGCCAACTACACAGCTCATGGCCAGCCAATCACAGTTGATGGCCATTTCCTACCTGAGCCAGCACCTTTCCACGTGAGGCCGAGAGCCTGCAAACTGCACTCCTGGCTCTGTCGCCACATGCAGTTAACTTATCACCACCCCTAAGGTACAGATCACAATGTTTTAGGGTGGGAGGCCAGTTAATGCTTTTCTTCTGCACAAGAAGTACAATCCCAGCGTACCCCACACCCAGAAAAAAAGTATTGTTTACAATTGGTGGGGCGCTCTGAGTAGGAACTCCAGCATTCAGGGGACGTAGTTGAGAGTGCCTCCAATGTGGCCTGTCTGCCTGCTGCTAGTCTCTAACAGTTAAAGACAAAACCCAAGAAAGAAAATTGCTTTTATTCAGGCTTTTATTTGCAATCAGGAGAGCAACCCAGATGTGAACATTGGAGTATCTCAGCAGGGTGGTTTTGCCTTTTACTTTCACAGAGAGGAATAGATAAGTTCTTGTGGGGGGGGGGGAGATTTATAGTTGGGAGTGTTTCTGCATTCAGGGGACATCTCAGTCAGCTGAAAAGGAAACGTTTGTCTCTGCGTCTAGCTAGTTTCAGGAGGACAAACATCTAATCTCAGTTAATCCTTTGTGAGACAGTGGGGAGTTAGAGGGTCTGTGTCTGGCCTTTCAGCAGCTTCAACAAGAGGAGAAAGGTCTGTGTTTGCCCTTGTCACAGGGAAACACTGGAAGTCTTATGGGGGTCATGAGAAAGAGGAGAGAGCAAATCTTATCTAAGACATTTGCAGGTGTTGACAGGTGTTTTATGGATGAGACACAGGACCTGGGGCCCTCCCTGCTGTTTCTGATAGACTTCTCAGCAAGCTTAAGGGGAATGGTGATCACATCAAGGTTGCAGGCAGGTATTGGCAGACCTGACAGGTAAGTTTAAGGCCCTTGCAGCAGTTTGAGGGAGATGCACCAGGGCATTTTCCTTTGTGAGGAAGGCTCCAGGAGTGGTTCTGAAAGTCGAAGATCGTTAATCACTCTCCTTTTCCTGTACCTCCTGGGATCTAAGCTATTTCCTTTCCAGTTTCTGTGGTGTTGCTTACCCTTTACTGACACAAGATCATTGCAGTTCATTCTAGTAGTTATAAATTCACTCCCCACCCCCAATCATCTCCTACTAGTTCCCAGACTCTTCATCTCAATGAGTCAGGTGTAAGAGGGTCAAGGACATTTTTATAGATTTATAGAGATCTGTTATGTTCTGCACTTTTGGCCCAGGTGGGTCATTGTAGGGAGACATAGTAAGCAGTGTACTGAACGAACCAAGTGGTAATTGTCCTTATGATCTCGGACACTGTCAATCCAAGCAGAGAATCCAGGTGATTGAACCAGAATTAAAGTTAAATCTGTTTGACTTCCTCCCTTTTGGCTGGGCTGCCACGCAGAAGGTTAGCAACCAGGCTAGCCTGGGGCTGCTATTACATGGAAGGAAGAGGCGTCAACCCCAGAATGTTCAAGACAGGATCCCAAATTGTCAAAATATGTCCATACAACCCCTAACACCTTTTGTTCTGATCGTTCCCCAGGGAGTGGCTGAGAAAAGATGATTCTTTCCTAGGGACAGCCATATTCATTGACTAAACTGCCTTACTAGTAAGACTGTATGGAGCCGAAGGAGATGAGGGAGGTAGAGTGTGGCATCCTTTCCGGTCTGTTTTTGAGGAGACCATTCCAATGCTCAACAATAGCAGGTGCCCGTGGATGGTAGGGTGTGTCAAAGTCCATCGAATACCATGAGTAATGGCCTATTGTCACATGGCTTTTGCGATAAAAGGTGTACCATTTTCAGGCTTCAAATAGTCCAGAAAGATGAAAACCTGATACAGGTGAATTCTAAGAGTCACAATTGTCTGGTTGGAGTGAGCTGAGCAGACTGAAACAGCAACACTTTAATATGGAAAAAAAAAAGTCAGCCATGGTGTAACGACAGAGAAAGCTCTGAGGGGGACTTGAGGTGTGATGCAATCATTTGGCCAGCAGCCAGCTGGCCACACTTCATGTGATGTGCCCTTCCTCATCAACACCGGTCACCTTTTGGAAGGAGTCACAAGTTTGACATGCACTGGTAGCTTCTGGATCAAAAAGGTAGTCTTGTCATGTGTGCCCAGTCTGTGAAGATGGATGCATTGCCATATCCAATGTGATGACGCATCCACGGAGCCATGGCAGTCATCTGGGCAGTGAGGGCTCCCTCTGCAGCTTGATTCCAGTCAGTATCGTCAGAGATTGGACCCTCACCGTCAGCATCGACAGATTGGACATGGCCGTTGACGCAGACCATTCAATGAGTAGCTACAGTTTGTTTCCACAGTCCGTGATACCAAAGAGGGCTGTCCAACCTCTCAGTCTACAGCCTTCCAAGTGGGGGACTGAACAGCTGGACATTGGCAATCGCTTAAGAATAAATAAATATCAAAGGGAATATTGGCCAGAGTTAGGAGAATGGTCTTGAGTTCTATCTGTTGAGTGAATTGGATACATCCATTCTGTTCTGCTGAGGTGGAACAGTCACACAGCCCAGTGGAAACCATTAGATTCCAGCTTAGCCAAACCATTTGTGGCTCAGGTCCAGGAATTGAGGGAGCCTCTGTGAATCAAGGGCTCCGTTTAGCCCAGCAGCCTTGCTAAATAATTTTTCTCCCCAAGAGATAGCTGTCCCATTTTCATGTAAAGCCAAGATGCTGCTGGGACCAGGCCAGCTGTGGTCTTGAATATACTCTTTGTTTTTGACAAGTGAGGCTTATTGGGCCCTTCCCACCTTGTTAGTCATTGAATCTGAATTGACCTGCCCCAGAATGGTACCTTAGGCTAGTGAGGTGCAAGGCTGTTATGGGTCAGGTGTTCCATTTTGACGGGGGCCCAGTAGCCAGCTATTGCTGCTTTTTATAAGGGTATAGCTGATAGCTGTGTAAGGAAGATGACAAGGCCAAAACCCCAAGGGGCTTTTCTGAGTGGAGACTGCCTCTCTTTGCTAGGACCCCAATAGGCAAAATAATCAGTTACACAGACTGGTAGCTCAACAGGGTCGTTGAGGCTTTTGGTACCCTGAAGGTGGGGAGCCAAGAATGTGCCACAGCTTGCCCGAGAGCATCCTACACTGTCTGTTGGTTTGGGCTTCACTCGAAGGACATTGGTTTGCAGTTTAGCCAATATAAGGATCAAGTACAATGTCCGGGTGATGCTCACACTGTCCCTTATAGCCAGAGAGGTCAGTATAATGCTGGGCTTCCTTTTTGGTGTGGCTTCAAAGAGGTCGAAGTTTTTTTCTTGACTGCAAAAAGGATAGAATGTTGTGAGTCCATTCAGATATCCCAGGCACTTTACTTGGTGAGCAGGCCCCTAATCACCAGCCACCTCTGATGGCAAAGTCGTGATAATACAGCAGGTAGAACCATTGAGACTGCAGGTTCTGAGCGGCTGATGAGGAGGACTTCATCTATATAGTGAAAAGTTTGGAAAGCAGAGGGGACAGGCTGTTACCCTTAAGCCTGACCCACTCACCCTTGCGAGAGCACTGTGAACATGTATCAAAGGTCTTGCCACGTGAATGCAGATTGGGGTCTGTCCTTGGTGTCAAGAACTCTGAAGGGTCTGAGATTTTAGCCTACTTTTACGCTAACAAGTGAGCTTGCCACAGTTCCAAGTATGTTGGCAGAAGTCATGAGACTCCTAAGTCAGTGATGACTTTATTACAGAAAAAGCAGTAGCCACTTAGCTTGGTTGCATGTTAGGGGAAAAAATTAAACATAAATTCTCCTGACAACCCAGGAAGTCCTCTCCATAAAGGTAGACTAGAAAGAAAACCATTTTATTATTGAATAAGCATTAAACCAGACTGTAGTGTGCATCACAAGCAATTAGCTAACGAGATTGCAAAGATGGAAAGAAATCTCACCCTTCTATGTAGCTGAGCAGACACAGCCCATCACATACATGTTCTCAGGATAAATGGTAACTTGTCCTCATGTGGGAGGACTTCACAGCACCGTTTTCCCTGCATTCTTTCATGGTTCATCCTGAGTTCACCTGGTAATTGGAGTGGCCATCTGTACTACTTCATTGCCTTTATCCAAAGGCAAAATCAAAGATCTCCTTCTATCTGTGACAACCAGGTGGTTACGGCTTAGAGCCAGGGGCCTAGACTAAGCTCCCAGGGTGACAGGTAGATAGGGGCTCTGTCTTCCTTGATGTTTGTTTGTATTTCAGAGAGATGGCTCCCAGGCCCTTAGGAAAAACATTCTGGGTTGTAATGCTGACAAAAGTATTTTTTTAGCTTTTCAAAAACATTTACATATATATCAAAAGGGCAGAGGACCGATTTACAAATACAAGTTTTCTCAAGGAAATGCTCTAAGAAAAGGGAAGATGGAAAGAGGTCTATTTTCCTTTGGCTACAGGGAAAATTCCCACCCCCCCTTTAAACCTTATTGGCTGTGGTTTCCCTAAGCCCCAGTTCCCACAGGGGAGGCTCAGATCATCCATGACAGCTGCCTGCTCTTGCTGTTAGTTGCATTATGGGAAATGAACACTGAGCCTGGGGAACCTGCTGCTTAGTAACAGCCTGGAAGCCAGCCTCAAAGTTGCTTGCTGCCAGCACAAACCTGAGAAATGCCAGGGAAAGGGTATTCAAGGCCTTGTTTTTTGGTCATACCCAGCAACATGTGTAGGAGCAAAAGAGACCCATGGAAGCATCTTCCAACTCCACTGGATTAGAAAAGAAAATCCAGGCAGTGTGCCACCCAGCATCCCAAGTGCCATCGGTGTATGCAGTGTATTCATATACAGTTACGATGTCTGGAACAGCCAGGGCCATGGGAGTGACAGCGGAATTCCGTTGGCAGCAATCCCCAGGGAGCCTGCAGTTTCTGCTAGTCTGTTTCACTGGCCATACGGGGCTGTTCTACTGACATGTTACATATCTTACCGTGTTTCCCCGAAACTAAGCCCTAGCTGGGCAATCAACTCTAACGTGTCTTTTGGAGCAAAAATTAATATAAGACCCGGTCTTATTTTACTATAATAAAAGACTGGGTCTGTAATATAATAATAATGTAATATAAATAACAAATATAATATAAATAGTAAATATATATAATATAATATAATGTAAGAGTGGGTTTTATATAATGTAATGTAATGTAATGTAAGACCGGGTCTTATATTAATTGTTGCTCCAAAAGATGCAGTAGAGCTGATGGTCTGGCTAGGTCTTATTTTCGGGGAAACATGGTATTATGCCTGCTGCCTTTTAATCTTAATCAAGGTTGTGACTTCCCTTTGTCCTCCAGGGATTCTCTTTTGTTCCCGTTGGACCACCTGGGAGAGGACAGGGAGATGGGTTGGGGGTGATTTGCATGTCCCACTATCATGTCTCTACATATGTCAGTCCAAGAAGAGGAGAACCACTTTTGGATTTTATGAGAATTCATACAACAAGGATGTAAAACACCATACCAGTGACACGTTCAGCTGTGGAAGCTACAATGACCGGACATTGGATTGGCCCAAAAGGCCGCCCCCCCACTCACCCACAAGGTCATTTTAGCTTCCTTTCCTCACTAATCTATGCCGAAACCCCACCAGTTGAATTTGGGTGTTCCCTCACCATCTCGATATCAGATAGGATGGTCCCTCGAGTGCCTGTATCCAACAAAGCCTTAAAAGTCTGAGTTGCTCCCTTCCCTGAAGTTCTCCAGCATACTCAGAGGAGGTGTGTATGGCCTTTTAGTCCCTCTTGGGATCAGGGAGCCCTCTGTCCCACCCCTAATCATTTCTTCAAAGCAGCTGATTTCAGGGTAGAAGGGGAGGGAGGTATGAGACACGGCGGGCCAGGGTGGCTCCATGCCAGCAGACAAGTCTTTCCATTGATTCTTGGTTTTGAACAATGCAGCCAGCTACTCAGGCTGATGAACGTCACGTGTTCTCAGTATGCCCAGAGCTCTGTATCAGGCGGCAGAGTCCTCATGACGGATGCCATCTATTTCACCTTGAAGTGTGCCCCAATTCTGCAGCCACAGCCACATTGCTCCCCAGTCGTGCCCATTGGCTAAATAACACAGGCTGTACAGCGCATAGCAACTTTTTCTCTTTAGGATGTCTGCTTTAATCTGGGGCATTTGCTGCCCATTTTCATGATAGTATAGGGGAGGAAAAAGTTTTCCTGGACCATCTTAGAATCCCTGGCTGGGTCCCAAAATAAGCTGACAAAAAGGTTAACAGGAGAAAAGCATACAAATTTAATATTAAGTTTTGTGTGACAAAGGAGCCTTCATAAGGAAATGAAGATCTGAAGAAACAGACCTGAGTAGTTTTATGCTAGGTTTGATGAAGAGTGGACAGTCGTGGAGGAATATAATAGGTCAGAGTGTGAGGTAAGTGTAGTTCACTGGGGGGCACTTAGCAAGGATTTAGGATTCTTCTCATAGTCCCCTTTTCTTTGGAGGTAAGGAAGCTCCTTTCCTCCAGTAATAGGGACGGCACTTCTCACATGAGGGTCTTAAAAGGGGAGAAGGGCGGGAGGAAGATCAGAGTGACCTTCCTGCTTCTGCTGTTTTCTCAAACTCCTTTAGCTTAAAATATTCAATGTGACAAGGTGCCATATTTTGGGGTAGCGTGTCCTGAACTCCATCTATAATAGCATATCTTAAGTTTTTGCTTAGTTTTAAGGTAAAGGCTAGGGAAATTTCTCAGGGCAGTGGGCTGACTTCAAAAATTTATCTAGAATTTTTGGGGTCAGTGTCTCATTTCCCAGTAGGTCTTCTTCACCAGCATTATAGCTCCAATATGGGGCAGTTAGAGCCCAGATGAGAGTCAATGCCTCATCTGTGGTTTCTCACAGGAGTTTGCTCAGGTGAATCTCACTGAGAAGGCTAAATCATAGCAGGCAGGTTCTACTGCAGAAAACCTCTGTGACCTTTTGCTGTTGTTTCTGAATGGATATAAGGTTGGAGTGGTAGACTGTAGGAAGGGCCAAGCCATAAGACAGTCCAGCTGTTGCCATTCTTCCTTAACAAGCTATACATGACCTCCAGCTCGTCATTCAACCAACCAGCCAAACTTCTAACCGTTTGCCTGGTTTCTGCCCATACCAGTCATGAATTTCTCTCTTTTCTCCCTGAGTATAGATGCTCATCTCTGTAACTATCGTCTCAAAAGGGTTGGGAACCACCCCTGCCGCCCACCATATCTTAGTGCTAGTTGTTACAGTGGGGTGGACTTGAGGCTGATCACCAGACTGGTAAGGAAATCCCCCACGTGGATGAGAGTTAGGACCAATGAGGACGCTCTTGAGACAGCTGTCTTTAAGCCTGCTTCCTGGTACTTGGCGTACAATAACTTACCCAGTTCCTTCCCGTTGACAGGCAGTAAAGTGGAGGACCATTGATTACAGTTAACTACGTGATTTGGTTAACATATTCACTACTGAGTCCCATGGACTTCCCTTAAATCCCTTTAATTGGCCCATGTGTTAGTTTTCTATCATTGCTGTAACAAATTGCCACAAACTTAGTGGCTTACAACAGAAATTTATTATCTTATGGTTCTGTATTTCAGATGTCTAAAATAGCTCTCACTAGACTAAAACCAAGATGCTGATAGGGCTGCTTTTCTTTTTGAAGGTTCTAGGGAAGAATCCACTTCTTTGCCCTTTGCAGCTTCTACAGGTCACCTATATTCTTTGGCTCATGGACCCTCTTCTTCCATCATTAAATCCAGAAGCAGCAGATTGGTTCTTCTCACAATGTATCACTCTAACTTCTTCTACCTCACTCTTAAACTTTTTGAGGACCCTTGGGATTACATTGGCCCCCCACCTGGATAATCCAGTGTACTTTAGGCTCAGTCAAAGAGCAACCTTAATTCCATCTGCAACCTTAATTCATGTAATATAACATAATCACAAATTCCAGGGTTTAGGATGTGGACATCTTTGGCGGGGGAGGGGACATTATTCTGCCTTTCAGAGGTCTACGGGGCCCTCATTCTTCCTTTTCCAGAAAAACACATCTGTGTGCAGCTCATCCTAATCACCGAAACTTCCAAGAACTGGGAACAGTCTGAGATTTTACCCTACTTGCAAGCTAACATGTTAGCCTGCCACAGTTTCATAGATGCTGGCAGAAGACATGAGACTCCTGGAAATAGTGGTAGCCAGAGTGTGAACATTTGTGCCACGTCTCTAAGCTTCATTTTTTAAGGGTGATATAAAAAGGGTCGGATTATACCTACACATGCAGTGGGTCCCATTATAGGAGAGGAGCCCAAGTTTGTGGGCCACGAATCTTTCATAATAGGTAGTAAACCTGCCTGATATTTACCTGGAGGGAGAAATTATCTTGAATTAATTTCTAGTATAGCCTGCCCTTTGCTCTGGATTCTATCTTTTAAGGCTGTTTGCTATATAAACATCCTTGAAAAGATAGTTTGGAAAAGTCAGTGAGTCAGTGAGTCAGCTGTCAGTGAGTCTCCTTGCAAGATGTGTAGTAATGTGACAGACCCGTGGAGAATTGTCTCCCAATAGTCTGTCAGTCCATTTTCATCTGTAAGAGAGCCAACAGATTTTCTTTTCTCTTGTTCTTCCTTTTACTATTTATTTGTTGAAGAAACTGACCCATTTGCCCTGAATTATGTCCCACATTTATGTCCCACATTTTGGAGTTTGCTAATTGTATTCTTGTGGTGTTACTTAAAAGTTACTACATTTCCATTTGAATGTGAACTGATAAATGTAGAGGCTTGATCAATTCAGATTCATTTTCTTTTTTGGCAAGAATACTTCATAGTGGTGTTGAATGCTTGCCAGTTCATCCCTCCAGGAGGCACATAATGCCTGGTTATCACTCAATATGTTCAGGGGTTGTCAACCTGATCCATAGATTATAAAATCCCTTCAGTCTTTCACATCATGGTTTTGGAAGCCATTGGTGATTCTTGCTTTTATTAGCATTTATTAGCTGAAATACTTCTGCAAATAATACATTTCCATAATCAACTATTTGTTTATCCTGAAATGCAGTACTTAGAGGAAGGATAATCATTTTGGTATAAAACTCAAGTAGTTTTACATATCTTTCCTGATATGTAAAATACCTCAAGGTGATCTGTTACTAAAAGAATTCATGCTATTTCCATGACCAGACTCTGCCATACTTCCTTAGATTTTTTTTCTCATAATCACCTCCCAGAGGTATTACATAGTCTTTTCTCTTTCTTTTTTTCTTTAAAGTTGATTGGGCTGACAATTGTTAGTAAAGTTACATAGGTTTCAGGTGTACAATTCTGTATTACATCATCTATAAATCCCATTGTGTGTTCACCACCCAGAGTCAGTTCTCTTTCCATCACCGAATGGATAAAGAAGTTGTGGTATATATACACAATGGAATATTATTCGGCGGTAAGAAAAGATGAAATAGGACCAGTTGTGACAACATGGATAGATCTTGAGATTATAATGCTAAGCGAAATAAGTCTTCTCTCTTTTTTACAGACTTATTTGCTCATTCCTTAATTACCACGTATTTTCCTATTCCTACACCATTCTCTTTGTCTTTTCTGGAGAATGTTTTCCCCACTTATCTCCATCACACTTATTTTTTCCCAAGATTCAATTTACACTGTACCAACCCATGGAACCTAAACCTACACTTCCAGTAGAATTGTCTGTTTTCTATTTGGGGCCTACAGTGCACCCTTGATGTATTTCTAACACACGCTTTTGTTTTTTTGTGTTTCTTTGAAACTGAGCTATATTTGAAATACATTGAATTGCCCAGATCTTAAGTGAATAGTTGGATGAGTTTTGACAAATATGTAATTATCACTCAAATTAAAATAAAAATATAGTACATGTCCATGTCTATCACCCTTGAAAATACACTCTTGATCAGTCAATATCCTCCCCCTGAGGCAACCATTTTTACGATTTTTAATCCCTCTAGATTAGCCCTGCCTTGTTCTTCATTGTTATATAAATAGAATCATACATCTGTGTTTGGCTTTTTGTAAAGTAACAAAATATTTTTGAGAGTTATCCAGGTCATTGTGTCTATCGGTAGCTGTACAAACCAACATAAGGATTAGACATTCACACCCCTCACAAGCTGACATCTGCCCCCAGTCCACTACCCCTCTGACACCGTACATAGCTGTTACAAGTCCATTGACTATTCCCTATGCTGTACTTTACATCCTGTTATTGTATATACTGGGGATGCCAGAAAAATGTATATAAGTGGACACTTTGGTTAACATTGCTCAAGTAGTTTGCTGTAATCAGAAGTGTCTGGATGCTGATGGTAACCACTTTGAGCACCTCTTGTAATTGCAGAAGCCAAACGTGACTTGTATTCATCTTTTGTTATTGGTATATATGGAGTATTAGAATTTTAATACAGTTTTCCTTTCTTAAAATGTGTATACATTTTTGGCACCCTCTGTATATGTTTAATTATAGTTGACATTCAGCATTTTATATTAGTTTCAGGTGTACAGCATAGTGGTTAGGCATTTATATAATCTATGAAGTGATACCCCGATAAGTCCAGTACCCATCTGACCCCCTACATAGTCTTCACAACATTATTGACTATATTCCCCACACTGTGTTTCACATCCCAATGACTATTTTATAACTACCAATTTGTACTTCCTAATCTCTTCACCTTCTTACCTATCCTTCAAGCCCCCTCCCATCTAGCAACCATCAGATTTTTCTTCTCTATCTATGAGTCTATTACTGTTTTGTTTGCTTGTTTATTCTGTTCTTTAGATTCCACATATAAGTTAAATCATATGCTATTTGTCTTTCTCAATCTGACTTATTTCACTTAAGTAGCTGTTTCTTTTTATTGCTGAACATTCCACTGTATTATGTACCACAATTTATTTATGCATTCACCTGCTGATGAACATTTGGAATGTTTCTAGTCTTTGGTTATCATGAATAAAGCCTGCTATAATTATTGTACAAGTTTTCTGAGGCTATATGTTTCCTTCCTTCCCTCCCTTTCTCTCTCTCTCTCTCCCTCCTTTCCTTCCTCCCTCTCTCCTCTTCCTTCTTCTTTCTTTCTTTCTTTCTTTCTTTCTTTCTTTCTTTCTTTCTTTCTTTCTTTCTTTCTTTCTTTCTTTCTTTCTTTCCCTCCCTCCCTCCCTCCCTCCCTCCCTCCCTCCCTCCCTCCCTGCCCCTTTCTCTCTCTCTCTCTCTCTCTCTCTCTCTGTCCTTCCTACTTCTCTCCTTTTTTCCTTCCTTCCTTCCTTCCTACTACCAAGGAATGGAATTGGTACATTATAGGGTGAGGTTATGTTGAACTTTATTAGAAAGTTCCAAACAGATTTCCAAAGTGATGGTTCAGTTTTACATTCCTACTAGCAATTTTTTGAGGTATTTTTTTTTAATTTTAGCTTTTCTAGTGTATTGCATCTTTTTTTGTGTGTTCAAGTATTATGTCTATTTTAAAAGTTTGGGTTATGTGTCTTTTTCTTATTACTTTATAGGAGTTCTTTCTACATTCTGAATATGCGTGTTTTGTATATGTATTGTAGATATTTTTTCCCAGCCTGTGGCTTGACTTTTCATTTTCTTTCCTTTTTTTAAAAAAAAATATTTTATTTGGGAAGGGGAACGGGTCTTTATTGGGGGAACAGTGTATACTTCCAGGATTTTTTCCAAGTCAAGTACCTTTCAATCTTAGTTGTGGAGGGCGCAGCTCAGATCCAGGTCCAGTTGCCGTTGTTAGCTGCAGGGGGGCACAGCCCACCATCCCTTGGGCCCAGAGTCGAACCGACAACCATGTGGTTGAGAGAACAGGCTCCAACCAACTGAGCCATCCGGGAGCTCAGCGGCAGCTCAACTGAAGGTGCAGTGTTCAATCTTAGTTGCAGGGGACGGAGCCCACCATCCTTTGCGAGACTTGAGTTGAACAAGCAACCTTGTTGTTGAGAGCCCACTGGCCCATGTGGGAATCGAATTGGCAGCCTTCAGAGTTAGGAGCATGGAGCTCTAACCACCTGAGCCACTGGGCCGGCCCAACTTTTCGTTTTCTTAATGGCATCTTTTGGTGAGCAGAAGTTTTGATTTTGATAAAGTCCTATTTATCAAACTTTTCTTTTATAGTTGGTGCTTTTTGTACCATGTCAAGAAATCCTTGCTTACCCAACGTTGCAAAGATGTTCTCTTATGTTTTCTTCTAGGGCATTTTTAGTTTCAGTTTTTATGTTTAGGTCTATAATCCAGCTCGAATTAATTTTTTTGTTGACTTTTTGTATTGTTTCTTTTCTATTTCATTAATATTTGGTCTTTGCTAATTTTTTTTCTTTTATTTTCTTTGGGTTTACGTGGTGTTTCATTTTCTAGCTTCTAGAGGTTAAATATTAGGTCATTTAAAGGTATAAATTTCCTTCTAAATTTGTCTATCTGTTTTGCATAAATTTCGATATGTTGTTATAGCAAGCAGCCTTCTAAGGTGGCTCTCAGTGATCCCTACTTCTTGATATTCATACCCTTGTGTAATCCACTGTCGTCTGTGTGTGGGCTGGACCTGGTGACTTGGTTCTAATAAATAGTGACGCGATGTCACTTACAAGATTAGGTTATAAAAGACTGGCACTTTCCGGTTCTTGTTGCTTGCTCTGATGAAGCCAACTGCCACGCTGTGAATTGCCCTATGTTGAGGTCTACATGGCAAGGAACTGAAGGCAGCCTCTGGCCAACAGCCAGTGAGGAACTGAGTTACTTAATGCAACAGCTCACAAGAAGCTGAATCTTGTCAATAAGCACTGAAATTAAGAAGTGCTTATATTGAATAATATAATACTGAATAATACTGAATTTATTTATTTTAATTTATAATACTCAATAATACTGAAGTTAAGAAGTGGCTTTGAAGCACTGTCGGGAAAATGTGGTCTAGAAGTAAAGCAAAAGATGTGCTGTACAGCCTTTTGTTAGGACCTCAGAAAGATCAGAGGATTAGAGTATTCAGCCACACAGAACTCGTTGAAGGGTACCTCATAGATCTTCTCAGGAAAAAAGAGGGCTTCTAGGAAGCTAGAGTGTTCTCCCTTATTCCTCTCAACAGGAGTCCAAGGTAGAGAATGGCTTATCTCAAAGAGATCTGTGGGTGCAGCTTTTGTCTAGTGGAGTGAATCCAATGAGAGCCATAGATGACCCATAAAATTTTAGAGCAAACTAAATTAGCAGAAACGCTACCACCTTAGACTGAAAGGAATAGAGATTATACAAAATGAAAAGAAGACCTTGGGCCCCCAAATTTTACTGGCAGGAAGGAGGCTGAGAAACCTGTTCTGCCACCTTTCATGAAAAAAGATGACTTAGAAGGTGGGACCGAGAAACCAGAAGGTGCAGCCAAAAGCCTTGAATTATTCTGAGGCCTTGAGACCTAATCATGGAACTCCTAACTTTGCCCAGCTAGATAACACATTTCCTGCAGTGGTTTAGAAGTATCATTCAACTGTATTTTGACCTCCATTTCTTCTGTTGAGCTTATTAGTGGTCATTTAACTCACTTTCTCTGTATATGTGATATGTCATTTTGGTTTCTTTTTCCTGGCTAGTTTCAAAAACCTTTTCTTCTTTGATTTTCAGTCGTTTGCCCACCGTGTGCCTAGGTATGGTTTTCTGTGGATTTATTCTGCTTGGGGTTTGCCAGATTTCTTGAATTTATACATTTATGTCGGGTACCAAATTGGGGACGTTCCTGCCCTGTATTTATTTATGTATTTCGGAGTGTGGGACGGAGTTTATTCAAAGTCCATCCAGACTGGCCACTGCTTTCTACGTCATGAACAGAAGAATGTCTGTGGCAAAGGCCATTGTTGCAAAATGGTTTTAATTCTGTTCTCTGCATTACAAGTCATTACAAGCCATGGGGTGGGCAATGGAATGTGCCTTGCTCATTACAATACTGAGCTTGTAATTACTCGTATGAAAATATACATCTGTGTCACCATAGAAAACGGCGTTTGCTGCCCCTCATGTCTTACAACAAGTAAAAAAATATATATAAATAGTTACACCCTTGGCCCACCCAACATCGAATCTCAGGGATCCAAGCTGAGGGAGGGGCTGGCCATCATGGGGTCTGTGCACAGGGGAGCCCCTTGGAGCAGGGAGTGTAGGGCAGTGTGAGGAAAAGGAGGCAGTTAAGACTTGGGGGCCATTGTCCCACCGTCTGGGTTCCCAGCAGTAGAGACAAAAGAACAGAAACAAAACTTTGGTCCAAAATTTGCAGGAAAAATAAACCCTGAAAGCTTAAGAGCGCTTGTCCTCCGAAACAGAGGGCAGGTTAGGTGTAAGGCATCTGGAGGACTCAGATGGAGGCCTGGAGGTTCTAAAAGGACCTGGGCTCCCCAGCACTTCCCTGTACCGTGGCATGTGCCCTGGAAACCAGGTTCTGCCCTGCGACTTACAAGGAATAAGTTAAAAAGTACAGTATACAGTCATACAAAGAAGAAATTTAGATTACACTCATACCATTTTTGTCTTGCTATATAAACAGTTACTTAAAACTATTTCTCTTGCATATAAAGGAAGAAAGATTAGGATATTTGGTCAACTGGAGACGTTGCTAGGCATAGGTGTGTGCACTGCATCAAAGCACAACAGAGCATGACGAGCTCCAAGCCGAAGCGCCGGGGTGGGGAGGATCGCACGCTTGATTAGATGAGGGTTGGGGTGTGGGCAGCCCCTGCACGGTGGCCTCCCACCACACTAGGCACATAATCCCTGCAGGAGGCTGTGCCCTCAGCCCCCAAACCCCTACCTGTTTGCTACTGCAAGAAGGCACTGTGGGAGCAGTAGGTTTAAGGCACAAGAACGCTGAGTGGAGGTTTGGGAGCGCCCGCCTTCAGGCTGCAGAAGGCACAGGCAAAGGGCCTGGGGAGCGGGCACTGTCCACAGCCACCAAGAGTCGGCAGCCAGCACCCCATCTCCCCAAGGTGAGCAAGGTGAATTAGATTTAATTTTTAAAAAATCAGGTAAACTGATTTCTCTTTAAAAATATAACATCGCTGGTCTTTTAAGGTCACTTCAGCTGCTTTTAAAGTGGCTCTTTGTGGAATGATGGAAGTTGTCACCGGCCACCTGGTCGGCCAGTGCTGGGGGTGGGGCCTAGATGGTGGACTTGGAGGACACCCGCAGGTGGTGATGCTTGCCCAGGTCATGGCGTGCAGCTCAGTGAGCATGTGGATGGCCTCTTCCACGGAGCCCATCTCCATCAGTGCCATCTTGTGGTCCTTCTGGAAGAACTTCAACCCTTTGATGATGCCACCGTTGCTGGATAAGAGCATCTTGAGGTCATCCTTGGATATAGAGGGAGGGATATTGGACAGGTGCAGGGTGGCCGAGGGCAGGAAGATGTTCTGGAAGTTCTTGGAACCCAGCTTCTTGAAGCAGTGCAGGGGTGAGTTCCCGGAGTCTTTGGTCAGGGCCTGGTCCTCCTGGCCCTTGTGGGCCAGCTGCACGTTCTGGTGCTTGGACAGCATGATGTGCACCTGCTTTCCGTGCAGCTTGTGCCCGTCCAAATAGCACATGGCCAGTTAGGCCTGGCTCCCGCCTGCCATCTGCACTGGGGCGTTCTCCTTATTGAACAAAATCTTCACTCGCTGCCCATCGCCGTACATGTTGAAAATAATAAAGATGCTTTGGGGTGTGACTCTCAGGATTGAGGTTGCTGACCAGCAGGATGGAATTGCCGGTGCCCGCCAGGCCAGTGATGGTGATCTGGCCCCCCGCAGCTGGACCCGCCACTGCTGATGGGGTGTTCAGAGGGGCCAGGGCCCCATGTTGGGGACAGAGAGGCTTGGAGCCTGAGGAATGGCAAAGGTGGGAGGGAAACCAGCTCCTGTAGCCATGGTCTGGTCCGGCGAGGACTGGCTGTCACCAGAGGGCTGGTCGGGGCAGCTGTAGTCTCGGCTGTTGGCGTTGTACTTGACGTTGAAACTGGTGAGCTTGGAGAAGTCAATAGAGAATGTGCAGCAGGTGTTGTAGATATTCTGCCTGTCCAGGGACAGCTTGGCGTGCTCGGTGCTCACAGGCTCAGTGCCTGGAACTGGTTGTTCTTGGTGAAGGTGATCATCAGGACTGTGCTGAACCTGGAGAAGACCTGGTGGAGCACATCCAAGGTGATCGGGTAGAAGAGGTTCTTCATGATGATCCTGAGCACCGGGCTTTGGATCGCCATCCCAGCATCCACTTCAGCGGCCAAGGCGGCCAGAGCCAGGTTCCCCAACTAGATGGAGTTCACGGCCTGCAGGGAGCCTGGGCCCGTGCCTGGTTGAACAAGCTGTCTGTCTTCAGCTGCTTGTGGTTGGAGAACCGGATGTAGATGGGCTGGCTGGGCAGCACCGGCATCATCGACGTGCAGTAGTTAGTTGACCGTGGTATTGGCAGTTTCCTCCGTGTTCATCTCCATGAAGGCCTGGTTCTTCCCTTTCAGCATCAGGAGGTTGGTGACCTTCCCAAAGGGCAACCCCAAGGACATGACCTCGCCCTCTGTGATGTCACTGGGGAGCTTGTGGATATGGATCCCTCTGGAAGGCACACCTGCACTTCTGTTGTCGCCTTTGAACTTCTTGCTATCATTTCCATTTGCTGCAGAGGCCGACTTGCTGCTCTTGATAAAGGATCCATTAGTGACTCAGGCAGAGAAGAGCTCATCCGATCCCCGCTGTTGCCAACTGCCAGGTCTGGGACAATGCCATCCATTGCACACAGAATGGAGGCACCAGAATGCCCATTATTATTATTTTTTTTTACTTTCCCATTATTTTTTAAAACATATTTTCTGCCCCTTTCCTCCTTAACCTTCTGGGCCTGAAGTCACATGTATGTTAGATCTTTTGATTTTGTCTTACCCATCCCTGAGTCTCTATTGTTTTGTTTTTTAAAAAAATTTTATCTCTACTTTTCAGATTGGATAATTTCTATTGGTTTGTCTTTACATTCATTAACTCTTTCTTCTGTTATTTCCATTCTGCTGTTAAGCCCATCCAGTGAATTTTTTTAGTTGCAGATTGTATTTTTCAGTTCTAGACTTTTCAATTGGTTGTTTTTTATAGTTTCTATTTCTCAGTGGAGCTATCCTACTATTCATTCGTTATGAACATATTTTTCTTTATGTTCTTGAGCATACTTACATATAACTTATTGAAAGTCCTTTTCTGCTAATTTCAGCATTTGGATCATCTCAGAGTCAATCGCTGCATTTACTCCTAAACCTCTTATCTTTCTCTTGACACCTTTCTGTCTCTTTCTATGTTGAGTTGTTTTGGATTATATTTTGGTTGTTGTAAGTCATATATTGCACCGACTGGACCTATTCGCAAGCTAAAAGCTTAAAAAAAGGTAAACACATCCAGAGCTATCCTTTCTAAGCATCAATTCTCTTGTAGTACATGCCTGATTTGGGTTGCCCCTCAGTATCTTCAGATAATAGTTTTTTACATTTTGTTCAGAGTTTATAGTTGTTATTTGTATGAGAGTTGGTCTGATAAAAGCAATTCAGTCATACTAGAACTTAATTTTTGTTAATTTAGGAGTTGTTTTTTTTTTTGTAGGGTATGAGATGTGGATCAAGGTTTTGTTTTTCCTCCAATACTGATATCTGTTTGTTCCAGCAAAAAATTTTTTTAAAGATTTTTTTTAAAGATTTTATTGGGATAGGGGAACAGGACTTTATTGGGGAACAGTGTGTACTTCCAGGCCTTGTGGTTGAGAGCCCACTGGCCCATGTGGGAATCGAACCGGCAGCCTTCGGAGTTAGGAGCATGGAGCTCTAACCGCCTGAGCCACCTGGCCGACCCCCTAAAGATTTTTTTAATTGGGGAGGGGAACAGGACTTTTTTGGGGAACAGTGTGTACTTCCAGGACTTTTTTTTTTCCAAATCAAGTTGTTGTCCTTTCAGTCTTAGTTGTGGAGGGCGCAGCTCAGCTCCAGGTCCAGTTGCCATTGCTAGTTGCAGGGGCCACAGCCCACCATCCCTTGCGGGAGTCGAACCGGAAACCTTGTGCTTGAGAGGACACATTCCAACCAACTGAGCCATCCGGGAGCTCAGCGGCAGCTCAGCTCAAGGTGCCGTGTTCAGTCTTAGTTGCAGGGGGCGGAGCCCACCATCCCTTGCGGGACTCGAGGAGTCGAACCGGCAACCTTGTGGTTGAGAGCCCACTGGCCCATGTGGGAATTCAACCGACAGCCTTCGGAGTTAGGAGCACAGAGCTCCAACCGCCTGAGCCACCGGGCCGGCCCCTCCAGCAAAATTTTTTGAAAAGACTTTCCTTTCTCCCATGAAATCACATTGGCACCTTTGTCAAAAAATGATTGTCCATATATGTGTGTACCTGTTTCTGGACTCGGTTCTGTTCCACTGATATACCGTCTACCTGTACTTACGTCAGCGTCACACTGTCTGAATTATTGTAGCTTTATAGTAAGTCTTAACATTTCATAGTATAAATCCAACATACTATAACTTGCTTTGTCTATTCTAGGTCCTTTGCACAGCCATACAGACTTTACAATCTCCTTGTCAGTTTTTTTTACCAGAAAGTTAACAAATAATTGTTTGGACAAATAGACGATAAAGAAGTAGAGTGTTTGAAAATTTCAGTAATACTCAACCACCTTGATTTATATGTCATACAACACGACACCCATCAACAGCTGAATACACATTCTTTTCCAGGGACATGTGAAACATTCTCCTAGATAGACCATATGTTGAATCATACAGAATATATTATATTTTCTGACCACTATGGAATTAAATTAGAATGAGCAATAAAAAGACATCAAAAGAAAATGGCCATATTTTTTAAAGTAAATGAAAGCAACAGTAGAGGGAGCTATGTGAAGCTTTGCAAAAAATACGTATGCTTCCTTCTAAAAAATATAGAACCCAAATTTCCCCTTAAAAAGAACAACAAAATAGTATCAAGGTCAAATCCTGTACAAAATTGTTTTTTTTTAAATGAAAAAGTAAATATTGTACGCAATAGCAAAAATTCATGATTTGATATTTGTTGTCTATACAACATTATGTATAACTAGGTATTTAATAGGCATATCGTATGGCATACTATGGTGAAAAAAATCATTACAAACAACTTCCTGGCTGTCTTCTCCCCATCCCCCAGTGCTGACCATGTCACCTTGAACAGGATTGTGTTGTTACAGGTCTCAGTGTCATTCGAGGATGTGACTGTAAACTTCAGCAGGGAGGAGTGGCAGCAACTGGACTCTAATCAGAGACGCCTGTACCAGGAGGTGACGCTGGAGAACTACAGCCACCTGCTCTCTGTGGGTAAGCACAGACACTCTATGAATCTGCAAGGAGCCTGTCATGGGTAAAATTGTGTCCCCCCAATAAAAATGTGTTGAAGTCCTAACCCCCGGTACCTAATATAATGGACCAGTGTGATACGGAAGGTAAAGGTGACCAAGATCCCTGCAAACCAAATTATGACCTAGCACTGGAGATTTGAGATACCTCTGAGGTAGGACGTGAAGGAATATAGCTGAACTGGCCTTATATTTACCTGTTTATATTTACCTATTATATTTACCTGTTTATATATACCTATTTACCTTTACCAAGTCAACTTGGTAAAGGGCAAACTGCTTCTAGTGGTCTTTACTAACAGGTATTGCCAAAAAAGAATTTGCCAGATCAATAGCTGCATACTGAGTAGCAGGGGATGTGTTAATTTGCTCAAGCAATGAAAACACATCTGGTACAGCAGCTGATATTGGAGCCACCACTATCCCACACTCTTTAAAAATTAAAAAAAAAATTTTTTTTTTCCTATTACAGTTGATATTCAATATTATGTTACTTTCAGGTGTACAGCATTGTGGTTAGACATTTATATAATTTACGAAGTCATCTCCCTGATTAGTACCCACTTAGCACTATACATAGTTGTTACAGTATTATGATTTTATTCCGTATGCTATACTTTATTTATATCCCCATGACTGTTTTGTAATTGACAATGTATACTTCTTAATCCTTACACCTTTTAAACCCAGCCCCCAACCCCCTCCCATCTTATCCCATACTCTTAATATCCATTTCTACACATATTTCCCAGATTTCTGTCTGTATAAATTGGACAAATCATGCAGTTCTTTTGGTGTGTAGTGCATCTTCTCATGGGTCACACTCTGCACCTCACCCTTTGGGGCCTTGATGGTACTTGAGTCTAGTTATAGGTCTAGAACAAAGAAGTGTGGTGGAGTGGGTCCTGAAGGGAACCATCAGTGTCTTGCCAGGCAAGTACCTCAAGGGAAGTCATTGCAGGCTCCTCAGGCAAAGTAGGGGTGGGTAATCTTCTCAGTTGGGGGTAGAAGGTCTGCTTCTACTGGCAATGAAGGCTCATGAGAATTTAGAGGTTCAGTGTCCTCATATGTACCCATTCCAATTTTTAGGATCCCATTCCTTCCTAATCAGTGGCTTCAATGTAACAGCAGACATCCTCCAAAGTTGGGAATTCAATTTGGGTTGTAATTTAGCTATTCACAGAATGAGACTCTGGGTTTGGTTTTCAGCAATCTCAGCTGTAGGAGCTAAAGTTTTCTTTCAGGACAGACATAGAAATTTTCAGGTCATTTATGTGGTGCTTGAGCTGGGAAATCAAATCGCTGAGCTCATGCTTTTCTTTCCCCACTTTGTCCAGTGCAATTAGGAGCAACCAGCCAATCTTATTATATTTGTAAGTTTCATAAAAACTTCTAGGGTATCAAATATATGATCACCCAGAACCTTGCCTCTTACAAGCAATTGAGTAAGAGTATCCAATGGTGGTATCTTGCATATTCTTATTGCTGTATATAGGGTTTTTAGGCGGGAATTCCCGCCCATTCTCAGGAATTTTTTTTTGCTTTCCTGTTCCCGAATTCCGAGATATAAACTGTTTTCTGTTCTCCACAATGAATCATTTCCACAGAGTGACGGCCGATACTACTAACCACCTGGGTTCAAGGAGCCAATTTTCCCAATTTCCCGACCAACTTTTCTTGTGATTCAGGAAAGGGAAAGCGAAAAATAATTCCTGAGAACGGGCATGAATTCCCGCCTGGAAACCTGAGCTGTGTCATGCCATAGACTATCAATGCCCTCTTTACAATTGGAAGTAGAATCATTAGTGCCTTTAAATCTAATCAGAATAGGGAACCAATTCCAGAAACCCCTTAACCAGTTCAGAAGATGCATCCTTAAGATTCAAGATTCTGTTCCTCTACAACTACTCTCAGTGCCAACATTGTATCAGGGTTCTCCAAAGAAATGAAGCCAACAGTATATATATGTATGAGGCGTGATCAAACAATACCGTGAATGTTCAAATAAAATACTGTATTACAGTAAAAGACACATTGCCATGAATTCTCAAAAAACCTCCCCCTCACTTCGAACACACTTACCCCATCATTCTTGCCACTTTTTGAAGCAGTTCTGGAAGTTCTCTTTTGTGATTGTCTTTAGTTGCCCTTTTGTGGCTGCCTCGATGTCCTGAATCATTTTGACCTTGGGGAAGAGCCAGAAGTCATACGGTGCCAGATCCAGTGAATAAGGTGGATGAGGACACACCGTAATGTTTTTATTTGATAGAAATTGCCATATACCAGAAGCGATGTGTGACACGGAGCGTTGTCATGATGGAGGATGATTTATGGCCCACTTTAAAACACCCCTTCTCTCAACTGTAGCTCACACCCGACTGACTGCACCAAACAAGTTGAAATTTGTCACACACTGTTACTAAGGTTCAACGTGCCACTTCCCATATTGAAGATCCCTGCCTTTCCGTTGGACGACACTCAGCAGCAGCATTCACCGTATTTTGTGAT
Organism: Rhinolophus hipposideros; assembly: GCF_964194185.1. Classification (NCBI taxonomy): domain Eukaryota; kingdom Metazoa; phylum Chordata; class Mammalia; order Chiroptera; family Rhinolophidae; genus Rhinolophus; species Rhinolophus hipposideros. The sequence goes on along the minus strand of NC_138046.1, from coordinate 88,634,802 downwards.
CACAACATCCGTGTCACACATCGCTTCTGGTATGGCAATTTCTGTCAAATAAAAACATTACAGTGTGTCCTCATCCACCTATTCACTGGATCTGGCACCATGAAACTTCTGACTCTTCCCTAAAGTCAAAATGAAAACTAAACATTTTGAATTGATTCAGGACATTGAGGCAGCCACGACAGCGTAACTAAAGATACTCATGCAAGAGAACTTCCAGAACAGCTTCAGAAAGTGGCAAGAATGATGGGATACGTGTGTTCGAAATGAGGGGGACTAATGGCAATGTGTCTTTTACTGTAATAAGTTTTTTAATTTAAACATTCACCGTATTTTTTAATTACACCTCATGTGCATATATACAGAGTATACACACACACACACACACACACACACACACACTTTCATATGTGTGGGGTGGAGATTTATTGTAAGGAATTGGCTCACCTGATTGTGGGGACTGTAATTCTGAAACTTATAGGGCAGGCCAGCAGACTGGAAATTCAGGTAAGGGTAGATTGCAATCTTGAGTTTGAAATCTAGAGGGCAGGCCAGCTAACTGCAAACTGAGGCCAGATTTCTATGTTGTGATACTGAGGCAGAATTCCTTCTTCCATTACCAGCTGGGCACAGAAATAGACATGCATAAAGGGAAGGTGATGAGGAGAAGATGGTCATGTGACTGGAGTGATGCATTTACAAGCCAAGGAATGCCAAAGATTGCTGGCAAATACCAGAAGCCAGAAGATGCAAGGATTCTGTATGCTCCCGAGAGAGCATGACCCTGCTAGCCTCTGTAAATAGGAGGCAATAGATTTCTGTGGTTTTAAGTCACCCAGTTATTGGCACTTCGTTAGAGCAGACCTAGGAAACTGAGACAGAACCTCAGTGAGGGTATTTCCATGCTCAGCTACTGAGTACTCTGGGATATCTTAAGTGTGTGATGCTATCATTCTTGATTTGTCTGGATTCTTCAGTCCCTTTCACCTCTGTGATCATTATTCTTTTCCCAGTGAAATGTGGTTACTTTCCCAAAGAATAAATGGAAAGCTGGACTGACTTCTCTATCATGTCCTCTTAACAGGGTATAAAGTTCCCAAACCAGAGTTCATCTTCAAGTTGGAGCAAGGAGAGGAGCCGTGGATATTGGAAGGAGAAACCCCACGTCAAAGCTATTTGGGTGAGTGTGACCCGAAAAGAAGGGAGGCATGGACGTACTTTTTTTTTTTTTCTCTAAGAGAGGCCAATGCCTTTAAAATGCTATTATTACTACTTTTCTTGAAGGTTTAAACTTCAGAAACTGCTGGTGAATAAATAACATTGTCCTCTCAGATACCAAATTGCTCTCTCCCTGTATTTTCCTTACTGTTATCAACTGTCTTCTTTGCTTGAGTTTCCTCCAGGAGAATTGCTGCAGATCCTATACCCTGGATCATATGCCAGCCTTCCTACTATGGATCTTGCTTTCTTGGATATTCTCTCCTTCCGTCACATTTTTATGCTTCATTATTTAAATCCCAACCCCATGGTCTTAGATTCTTATCATACACATTTAGGTTTGAATGGATTTGCCTTCTTTGAAAATAAGTTGGTTGCCCCACTCCTGTTTCTCTTAGTACTCTTTTACTTTATTCTTCCCTTTACTTTTATCTTTTCACTTTACGGTACCAATAAACTCACCTGCAACCAGCCTCACCTCCTCTCTTCGTACTTACCACCTTCAGATTCCTCATTCCTCTACACCTCCCCTATCTCCGTGTCTCTCTCCCATCTTCTAACTTTGTGATCACTACCACATAGCATTTTTCCTTTTTTATTTTTTGAAATTAAATTAAATTTTATTGTTAGTCTCAGGTGTACAGAATAACATGATTAGACATTTACACCCCTCACAACATGATAACCCCTCCAAGTCTACTACCCATCTGACATTGCACATAGTTATTACAATACCACTGACTATATTCCCTATGCTGTACTTTACATCTTGTGAATACACACACACGTACACACACACACAGAGTGCCAAAAAATATATACACATTTTAAGAAAGGAAAACTGTATTAAAATTGTAATACTCAATATATACTCATAACAAAAGATGAATACAAGTCACATTTGTCTTCTGTAATTACAAGAGGTGCTCAAAGTGGTTACCATCAGTGTCCAGACACTGCTGATTATGGCGAACTACTGCTTGAGCAACGTTGACTAAAGTGTCCATTTGTATACATTTTTGGCATATATATGTATATTATATATATGACATTCAGTATTATTTTATATTAGTTTCAGTTGTACAGCACAGTGGTTAGGCATTTATATAATCGATGAAGTCATCTCCCTCATAAGTCCAGTGCCCATCTGACCCCCTACATAGTCTTTACATTATTGACTATATTCCCCACACTGTATTTCACATCGCTATGACTATTTTGTGACTACCAGATTGTACTTCCTAATCCCTTTACCTTCTCACCCTTCCCCCAAATCCCCTCCCATCTAGCAACCATCAGTTTTTTCTCTGTATCTCTGAGTTTATTTTTTTGTTTTCAAAGCAATGTTATTAAGGTATAATTTACATACAATAAAATATCTACGTTTCAATTGTACAGTTTGATGAATTTTGATAAAGTACACACTAGTACAACCACCACTCTGATCATAATATATAGTATTCCCTCATGCAAAAATGCTCTCTCATGCCCTTGTAATCAGTGCCCACCATGGTCACTTGCACCCCATACAACCATTGACGTGCTTTTTGTCACTATAGATTAGATTTGTCGTTATTAATGGTTTACATCAATGAATCATATTGTCTGTACTCTTTTCATTCAACATAATGATCCTATGACTTATCCATGTTGTTGAGTATATCACTAGTTTATTCTTTTTAGATGCTGAATATTCCATGGTATGAATATATTGTAATTTTTTAAACCTATACACCTGTTGATAACAGGTGGTTATTATTTGGTTATTATGAATAAAGCTGCAGTGAATATTTTTTTTAAAAGATTTTTATTGGGGGAAGGGGAACAGGAATTTATTGGGGAACAGTGTGTACTTCCAGGACTTTTTTTCCAAGTCCAGTTGTCCTTTCAATCCCTTGTGGAACTCGAGGGATTGAACTGGCAACCTTGTGGTTGAGAGCCCACTGGCCCATGTGGGAATCGAACTGACAGCCTTTGGAGTTAGGAGCATGGAGCTCCAACCGCCTGAGCCACCAGGCCGGCCCTAACATTTTGGTTTTTGTGTGAACATATGTTTATGTTTCTTTTGGATAAATACCTAGGAGTGGAATTGCTGAGTCATATAATAAGTTTATGCTTAGCTTTATAAGAAATTGCTAAACTGTCTTCCAAAGTGGCTGTGTCCTGTCATATTCCCAGCAGCAACACATGAGAATTCCTGTTGCTCCATATCCTCACCAACACTTGCTATCATCAGTCTCTTTAATTTTTGCTATTGTAGTGGATGTATAATGGTATCTCATTACTATTTTAAGTTGCATTCCTTTGATTAGTGATGATGTTAAGTATCTTTTCATGTGCTTATTGACCATGTGTACATTTTTTGTGAAGTGTCTATTCAAATATCTTTCTCATTTTTCATTGGGCTGTTTGTCTTTTTATTATTGAGTTGTAAGAGTGTTTTATATTTGCTGGATAGAACTCCTTTGCCAGATATATGTATTGCCCATATTTAGTTTCAATCTGTGGCTTGCAATTTTATGTTCTTACTGGGCCTATCAAAGACCAAAAATTTTAATGGAGTCTAATTTATCATCTTAAAAAAATTAGTACTATTTTTGATCTGTTTAAGAAATGTTTGCCTATCACAAGATCACAAATATTTTCTCATATTTTGTTCTATAAGTTTTATCATTTTAGCTTTTTCAGTTTAGATCTATGATCCATTTTGTGAGTTTGATGTAAGGATTGATGTTCATTTTTTTTTCAATACAATATCCAGTTCTAGAACCATTTGTTGAAGAGACTTTCTTTTTCCTACTGAATTTTCTAGGCATGTTTATCAAAATCAATTGACTTTATATTAGGTTGGTGCAAAAGTAATTGCGGTTTTTGCAATTGTTTTTAAGCTTTTAAACCGCAATTAATTTTGCACCAACCTAATACATGTGAAACTGTTTCTGGACTCTTTGTTCTGTTCAATTGATCTCTGTGTCTTCCTGTTTTAAAATGTAGGTTTTTTTATTGTTCAGGTATGGTGAGGCCAACAGATCCAGAGGTGACTGCCATTTAAAAGACACTGTGTAACTCACAGTTCCCAGTGGAGGGGGCATGCCATACCATGCAAGGTCACAAGGGAAAGCACTAGGGTTAGTCAGTCAGGAGGAGCTGTGAGGGGAAAGCATGGGCAAGAGGCTTTATTGTGATTTTCATGGGAAAGACTGGGTGAGGCAGAATAAGCAAGCTGGAAAGGTTTAGGATTGGCTAGTTTGAGTAATTTCACCGGGGGCTCCCGGGTGTAGGGACTGTCCCTAGTTGTCTGGTACCTGGTCCTGAGGTGATTAGGGCAGGGAGAGAGTGGTGGTTCAACCTGTGAGAGCTTGATAAAGGAGATAGTTGGTGGATTTGGGCTCTCTGTTGGTTGGTTTGCGTATGAAAGTTGTGCTCTCAGGGAAGTCATTTGCTATCTCTAGGAATTAACTAGCTCTGGGAGGGGCAGTCTCTCCAGGATTAGCAAAGCATCAGACGCACGAGCATCAAGAATACAGAAAATAAGAAAATATAGTTAATACCCAGTCCTTTTGGCAAAGCCATACTTTCTCTATTCCTGTAGCTTTTACAATGAGTCTTGAAATCAGGTAGGGTAAGTTCTCCAACTTTGCTTTTTAAAATTACTTTGGCTCTTCTAGGCTATTTTCATTTCCATATAAACTTGATAATCAGTTTGTAAGTTTTTTTCCAAAAAGCCTGCTGGGATTTTGTTTGGAGTCGAGTTAACTCTGTAGATCAATTTCGGGGGAATTGACATCTTAACAATATTGAGCCTTCTACTCCATGAACATGGATATTTCTGCATTTATTTAGATCTTTGATTTCTTTCACCAGTATTTTATAGTTTCAGTGTAGAAGTCATACGCATCCTTCATTAAATTTATCCCTACATATTTAATGTGTTTTGATACTATTATAAATGGTATTGTTTTTATTTTATTTTATTTTCAGATTGTTAATAGCTAGTACAGATGGCTAGTGATTAATTTTTGTAAATTCACTTTGTATCCTGAGGCATTCCTAAATCCGCCTATTAGTTTTCTTGTAGGTTCCTTGAGTTTTTTTCATGTTAGTCATTATCACGTTAAGCATACTTACTTTTTCCCTTCCAATCTCATCCTTTTTATTTCTTTTCCTTAACTTATTTCACTAAGACCTTCAGTTTGATGTTGAATAGAAGTGGTGAGTGTAGGCATGCTTTCCTTGTTCCCAAAATTAGGGGCAAAAATTTCATATTATTAAGTATGATGTTAGCTGCAGGTTTTTTGAAGTTGCACTTTATCAGGTTATATAAGTTCCTTTCCAATCTTAGCTTATTAAAGAGTGTTTTTTAAAAAAATCATAGTTAAGTGTTGAATTTTGCCAAATGCTTGTTCTTCATCTTATCAGAGAGATCATATGAGTTATTGCTTGTATTTTATTAATATGTGAATTGATTGATTTTCAAATGTTAAATTAATCTTGCCTGAGATAAATACTAGGCAATTGTGACATATTACCCTTATTACATATTATTGGACTCTATATTTATATTTTGTTTAAAAATATTTGCATTTTTCATGAGTGATATTGGTATGTAGTTATGTTTTGTTTTTGTTTTTTGTTTTTTGCATTGCCTTCCATCATGTTTTGGTATTAGGGTTCTGTTTGGCTACATAATATGAGTTGTGAATGAATTCCCTTATCTATTTTCTGAAACAATTTGTGTAAGATTGTTATTTCTTCTTATGCTGTTTGACAGACTTCTCCAGGGAAACTGTCTGGGCCTGGAGTTTTCTTGATGGGAAAGTTTTAATAACAAATTCAATTTCTTTAATAGACTTAGGGCTCTTCAGATGTTGTGTTTCATCTTTTGTCAGACATAAGTTGTATTTTTCAAGGAATTTGTCTATTACCTTTATGTTCTCTAATTCTGTTGTTATCTAAGAATATACTCTGTATGATTTCAACAAATGTTCTATCTAGGAGAATGTCCCATGTATGTCTGATTCGGCTCTTGATGGGTGTTGTGTTCTTTAATATGTAAATCAATTTGGTTACCTGTTGTTGAAATCGATTGCTTTACTGAATTGTATTCTTGTTCAATCAATTATTTGTTATTTTGGGGGTTAAAAACTGACAAGGTGATTTTAAAAATTATGGATATGCAAAGTATCTAAAATAACCAACAGTCTTGAGAAAGAAATATATGAAAGATTTACACTACATAATGGTAAGATTTACTATAAAGCTACAATAATCCAGATAGTGTTGTATTGATGTAAGGACGAACAGATACATAAATGGAACAGGAGAAAGGGTCCAAAAATAGACCCACATATATATAGATAACTGAGTTTTGACAAAGGTCCAAGTATGATTCATTGGAGGAAAAGAAAGTGTTTTTTGAACACATTGTACTAGAACAAATGGATATCAGTATTGGAGGGGGAAAAAACAGCAACAAACAAACTTTGGCCTGTACCTCACACTGTATACAAAAATTAACTTGAGTTCTAGTATGACTGAATTGTTTCTATTGTACCAACCCATCTAACAGAAACTGTTAACTCTGGGAAAACTACTGAAGACCCTGGAGAGTGACTAAAAACGTTTTTCTGGGTCATCATGTGTTGAGTAATTTTGGATTGTATCCTGAACCTTATCAGTGTTATGTTATAGGAACACTGTATTCTGTTATATTGTTCTGTAGTTTTGTCATTATAGGCAGTTAACTAGGTTAGATTGAAACTAGAGACGCTGTCTCACCCAAGGTGGATAGCAACTTAGATCTGTTCAGACTTCCTCTAACTTCTGACTCTTTTCCAAAATCTACCTGGTTTTATTCACTCTACCAGTATGTTTTGTTTTTCTAGAGATTATAGTTACTGTCTACAGAAGGAGTTTGAAGAGTTTACTTTTCCATCTTAGAAGTAGAACTGTTACAATTGATTTTGTACGTTGGCCCTGTATTCTGAGATCTTGCTAATTTCACCTATTAAATTCACTTTTTTTGTAAATGTCTTTAAAATTTCTGCACCCATTATTATGTCTTTATAATTTCCTTTTTAGTCTGCCTGCCCTTTATTTTTTATTTTATCTTGTTCCCAGTCTGAGGACAAAAGTTTTCAATCTTTAAGCATTAAGTATATTTGTTATGGTTTTCCTTAGATGCCCTTTATTAATTTATGGCAATTTCTTTGTATTCCTAGTTTGATGAGAGCCTTTAACATGAATGGATGTTGGATTTTCCGAATGCTTTTTCTACATTTATTGAGATGAGCATTTTATTCTGCTAATATGGTGAATTTCACTGATTTTCGAATGTTGAACTGACCTTGCATTCCTGGGATAAACGTTACTTGATCATGATGTATTATCTTTTTTTATGTAGTTCTTGATTCATTTTGTTAATATATGGCAAGGATTTTTATCTCTCTGTTTATAAAAGATATTAATCTTTAGTTTTTGGTATACTTTTTGTTTGTAACATCTTTGATTTTAGGATTAATGTTAATGCTACCCTTATAAAATGAGTTGGGAAATTTCATGCCTGTCCTGTCTTCTGAAAGAATTTGTATAAAATTGCTATATTTTCTAGGATTTTTCAATGTTTACTCCTCTGTTTTGTGATTTTGTGTAATATTGCTTTAAATTTTATAATTTTTTCCTTAACTGTATATGATAAAATTCATCAGTGAACTCATCTGGGTCTGAAGTTTTATTTGTGGGACTATCTTTAATTTCAAATTCAGTTTATTTAATATATATAGGGATAGTCATATTTTCTGTTTCTTCTTGTTTTGATAATTTATTCTTTCAAGGAGTTTGTGCATTTTATTTTTCATTTTTGGGGGCGGGGCATACGGTTGTTTCGTAACACTCCTGTATTATTTTGATATCTGTTGTCTCTTCAGAGAGATGCCCTCTTTCTCTGAAATTGATACAATTTCAGTTCAACAGGACTATATAAAAAAAAATCTAAATTCGTGTGCACTTTTAACAGTCTTAAATATATGTAAAGTAAGCACTGACAGTACTAAAAGGAGAGATAGACAAAATGCACAATCATAGTTGGATATTGTAACATACCCATGTAAATGACTTTTGTCTGTTTACAGACAAGAGAATCTGTAAAGATGTAGAAGATTTGAACGTGATAAACCAATATGACCTAATTGACATACGTGGGTCACTGCATCCCACAACTGTGGAATATATATTCTTCTCAAGTGCATATGGAACACTGACCAAAATAGACCCTAGTTTGGAACATAAAGCTAATTGCAAGAAATTTAAAAGGATTGAAATTATACACTATAGTTCTCTACTGTTGAAATAAATTAAAGCTCTGAACTGAAATACAACTAGAAAATATCCAAATGTTTGGAAAATAAGCAACACACATCCAAATAGCCCAGAGATCAAAGAAGAAACCACAATGGAATTAGAAAATATTTTGAGCAGAATGATAATGAAAATATAGACACATCAGAACTTGTGAGATGAAGCTGAAGAATTACTCAGAACAACACACACACACACACACACACACATACACTTGTAGATATGGAGAATAGCTGATGGTTGCTAAATGGGAAGATAAGAATTTTTTTAAATGGTGGAGTGACAAAAAAAACAACAAAAAACCCTCAACCGTAAGAAAAAAAACACACGAAAGGGCAAATTGAAAGTGTTAAAACTCTTAAGTTATATGGTACTAAAACAATGTGATATTTCCCATGTGTGAAAAAAATCTGTGAATGCTGTTGTACTATACAAAGAAGCTAACCCTCAAATTATTAGTTTGATGATAATGAAAGCAAAAAGAATAGGAGGATGAGGTTTTTAGATGGGACATGTGCCTGGAGTATAACACTAAACTAAATAGCAGGGGGAAACTGGATTTGATGACTCAGCATGCTCAGTATCTAAAATCTCTTACTGACGAGATAATGTATAATTTTCCCATTTTAAAATTATGAAGAATCTAATATGTCTCGTGTACTGTGCTGTGATGGAAACATCTGTGATTCCCATTCTGAGCAAGAACAGTGTATTATGTTAAAGCTAATTCTCAGTAATAAAGACATTATAAGATACAGTGACTTAAATGATGAAGAATTTTATTTCTCTCGTATAAAGTTTCTAATATCACAGGCCATTGGAAAACCTCATTGCTCATGTTTATTCAGGAATTCAGGATTCTTCCAATACATAATTCCACTATCTCTTGGGTTTTTTTTTTGGCGTCTGCATGTATGATCTATGTTGCTGTCAAGTCCAAATTTCAGTAAGCAAGAAGGTGGAAAAGGGTGCACAGAAAACATACCTACTGTCCCAAAGCTCTAATTTGAATGTGGCACCCATCATTATTTCCCACATCCTGTTGATGAGAACATTGTCTTATGGCCACATCAGTTTTCAAAGAAGGCTGAGAAGTGTTATAGGACTGGGCAGCCATATGTCAGGCTACTATTCTGTTAATGCAAAAAAATGGTAAAATAGATTCCAGTGGACAGCTTTCAATTTACCACAGATGGCTTGTCCTTTCTCTGATTTTATACTTCTTATTATATGTATATTTAATGTATAAAAACAATTTCAGGTCCAAGAAAACAATTACACCTGACAGAGAGTTGGAGTATAGACATCGATTTATTGTTTGTATAAGTCAAGATGGCTATGACCACGATATTTTTCCCTCAGGCATGAATAAATTTTTTTCAGTTTTTTTTTGAGATAGAATTGACATACAGCACTGTATAAGTTTAAGGTGTACCACATAATGACTTACATACATTGTGAAATGATTACCACAATAAGTTTTGTTAACGTCCATCTCATATAGATATAAAAAAGAAAAAAAAATTTTCCCTTGTGATAAGAACTTTTAGGATCTACTCTCTTAGCAAATTAAATTGTTTATTTGATCACATGAATTTGGTATTGTTGCTAATAAGAAGCACTGAGATTAGTGAGGATTTAGAATCGAAAAACTAATGAGGACTTAGATTGTGAGTCACCTCCTCTAGTCGTAGGCTCTCCATGGGTATTTCCCCTTAAAACCTTTGTCTTTTTAATCTTCAGTCTATCCCACTTGCTTTCAAGCCTCCTACCAAAATTGAGCTAGATCGCTTATGTTGAACTCTAATCTCTAACACTTACTGGCTATGTCTTAGGGCAAATTATATATGTAATCACTCTGAGCTTTACTTTCCTTATCTACAATAGGTGGATAATATTAGAAAATACCTCACTGGGCCATGGAAAGGATTAAATCAGTTCATGTGTATATATTTCTTAGAACCATGCCTGGAACATCATAAGTGTTATGTAAGAGCTTAGCACATAATAAGTGTTTTACATGTATTTCCTGTCACCGTCGTCATTATCACCATCATCATCATCATCATCATCATCATCAGATTTGCTGATTTCCCTCTGTTCAATTTGGATTAGCTTATGTGTACCTTTTGGTCTTTTGCTGTCTTCTTTGTGTCAATTTTACTTTTTCTTTCTCTTTTTAGATGGGAAGTTTGGGATTAAGATCTCACAAAAAAGAATATCTGGGAAAGCTTCATTTCATAGTGAAATAGAGGTTGAAGATACAAGAGATGATTCATTGTATTCCATTTTAGAAGAACTGTGGCAAGATGCCGAACAGATAAAAAGATATCAGGAAAAACAGAACAAACCTCTCAGTCATGCTGCATTCGTCAATAAGAAAATACTGAGTATGGAGTGGGATTATGACTATAAAGACAATGGAAAATTTGTTCAGCCGAGCCCAAATTATATTATTCCTTCACAGAAAAGACCCCGTAAGTGTGACTCCTTTGGAAAGAATTTTAAGCATAACTTAGACTTACATATTCATAGTAAAAGCAATGCAACAAAGAACTTTGATAAAATTATTCGACACAGTCAAGTTTTCACCCCACGTTCTTATACTAACCATGAAAATACGCATATAGGAGTGAAATTCTGTGAAAGTAATCAGTGTGGAAAAGTCCTCAGCCTCAGTCACAATGTGAAATTTCCTGTTGGGGAGAAAGCAAATATGTGTACTGAATTTGGGAAGATCTCCGCACAGAAGTCACACCTCTTTGCATCTCAAAGAATTCATACTATGGAAAAACCTCATGAACCTAGCAAATGCGTAAAGGTTTCTACACAGAAGCCACTCCTTAGTATATATCTGAGAGTTCATGGAGATGAAAAACTATATATATGTACCGAATGTGGGAAGGTGTTCATCCAGAATTCAGATTTAATTATGCATGAGAAAACTCATACTAGAGAAAAACCCTATAGATGCAGTGAATGTGGAAAATCATTTCTCCAGGTGTCATCTCTACTTAGGCATCAGACAACTCATACTGGAGAAAAACTCTATGAATGCAGTGAATGTGGGAAAGGCTTCTCCCTGAACTCAGCCCTCAATGTACATCAGAAAATCCATACTGGAGAGAGACACCACAAATGCAATGAGTGTGGGAAAGCCTTTACCCAAAAATCAACACTCAGGATGCATCAGAGAATCCACACAGGAGAGAGATCCTATATATGTACTGAATGTGGGCAGGCCTTCATCCAGAAGGCACACTTGATAGCACATCAAAGAATTCATACTGGAGAGAAGCCTTATGAATGCAGTGACTGTGGGAAATCATTCCCTTCTAAGTCACAACTCCAGATGCATAAGCGAATTCACACAGGAGAAAAACCCTATGTATGCACTGAATGTGGGAAGGCCTTCACCAACAGGTCAAATCTCAATACTCACCAGAAATCTCATACTGGAGAGAAGTCTTATATATGTGCAGAATGTGGAAAAGCCTTCACCGACAGGTCCAATTTCAATAAGCACCAGACAATTCATACTGGAGAGAAACCCTATGTTTGTGCCGATTGTGGGAGGGCCTTCATCCAGAAGTCAGAGTTAATTACACATCAGAGAATTCATACTACAGAGAAGCCTTACAAATGTCCTGACTGTGAGAAGTCCTTCTCCAAGAAACCACATCTCAAAGTACATCAACGAATTCACACAGGAGAGAAACCGTATATATGTGCAGAATGTGGGAAAGCCTTCACTGACAGGTCAAATTTCAATAAACACCAGACAATTCATACTGGAGATAAACCCTATAAATGCTGTGACTGTGGAAAGGGCTTTACTCAGAAATCAGTTCTAAGTATGCATCGCAATATTCATACATGAAAGTAACCCTGTTTCTTGAAAGTGAGAAAGCCGTGTAACAGAAGTCAGGTCTAAGTGTAGATTATAAAATTCATCCAAGCCAGATCCCATCTGAGTACATTGCATAATAAAAAGCGTTTGTCAGGATCTCTCAGCTGAGATGAGAAAAATTATTTAGAAGAGACCCTCTAAGACTGCATTGAATTAAGGAGAATTTCCATATTTGCACGGCCTCACAAAATACAGTAGAATTCATACTAGGAAAAATGCTGTCAGTTTGATGCATTAAGAATAAAGCCTTCCTATTATAAAGAAAGTATTATAAAGCAAATTGTTACCAAATTCTTTATAGATGGAGCATGCAAAATTACGTAATGACAGTCATGTTTACTGTGTTATATTAAACAATTTAAAGTGACAACACGATGAAAGGTCGGACAACAAAATAATATATTTAATGTGTAAACCTCCCCTAAGTTCTGTAGGGTTTTTGTAGCAGAACACTTTGTACAACAGGAGGAATAATTGAAGTTCATTTATTGAATTTAATATAATTGTGTCTATCAAGTATGTTTTCTATTGAATATTTCTTTCACATGAACCCACAGTATTAAAGTCATTATGGTTTTATATGTACACACATCTTCAGATATAATTTTACATGAACACATAAATATAATTCTATCATTCATACTGATTTCCGTGACATCATATTTTTATCTTCTTTCATTGTGGTATAATGCAGAATAGCTATAGACCTCTTTTGTCCTTTTATGTGTGCTCCTTTGTAATGTTATTCTGTTGTTTCTCTTGTTGTGAGGTAGAGCCCTCTCTCTACTCCTTGACTCTGAACCTGGCCATGTGACTTACTTTGGCCACTGTATATTAACAAAGATTCAAGAAGAGGCTGGAGAAGTGTGAAAAGCCTACCTTGAGGCTTATCCTCTCTTGCTGCTGAGATCTTCATGTGAAGAAGGTCAGATTACTCTACTGGGGGATGAGAAACCAGATGGAGCAGAGATGAGCCAGCCCAGCTGAGGCCCCCTTAGGCCAACTGCCAGACCTGGGAGTGAGGCCTTTCTTGACCTCCAGCCCCAGCCAAGCCAGCTTATACCAGAAGAGCCATAACAGTTATCCCAAGCAACCTGGAGAATTGTGAGATAAATAAAATAATTATTGTTTTAAAATGCTAAGTTTTGGGGTACTTTGTTGCACAGCAAATGCTCATATTACCTAAATGTGTATATGGGAGCGGGTATTGTAACAAAACATAAGACATGGCATTGGCTTTGGGCTTGGGCTGCAGGTGGTGGAGACTGGAAAACCAGTGTGGAAAACTTAAGAAAGGCTGGAAAAGATGGCACCCCATGTTAATTTAGTAAGGAAAAAACTAGCAAAACAATCACCACGCTCTGTAGGAAGATGGAGAATGTACCAAATGAACTTGTGGATTTATCTAAGGAGATTTCCAACAGAGTGTTGGAAGTATCAGTTTGCTTCTGTTATCTGCATATGATAAGGTACAGAAAGAGAGATATGACCTATGAGAATAACTGTTCCATTTCCAAGCAGAATTCAGAGGAAATACAAAAGAGCCAAGAGTTAGCTGTGTTAGAAAATAACTTTCACATCTCCATTCTCTTCAGCCATCAAAATATTCTCAAAGTGAAAAATGGCCTCAGGGTAGAGATCAAGTCATGAGTGTGGTTGTAAGGACCCTTTGTTAAAATGTTGAAATATTCAAGCTGGCATTTGGGAGACCCTCTCAGATAAGCTAAATGGCTTCTAAAAACTTCATGATATTGTCCCTAATGGCCTGACACACTGATCAAAGTAGAGAGGGGCCTATCTTAAGAATTGTCAAAGTGGCATTTGAGGCATGTAGTAAATACAAACCAGATTAATAGAAAACATATAAAGTTTTTAATAGAGTTTTACTAGTGAACAGTCCAGAATGAAAAGAGGCCTCTGGATTCCCCTCTCTAACTACTGTGAACAGGAAGCAAGCTGAGAAAATTACTCAGCTGCAAACATGGGCCATTTCTTATGGGAAACGAAGAACATCTCAGAGAGAAGACCCAAGAACAAAATATTAAAATGGACTGGGGAGCCATTCCCAGGTAGAAATATGACCTAATCAAGAAACATAATCTGCCCCTAGAGCAGGGAGACCTGACAACATTTGTTCTGTGGGATTTCAGAATTACTATGGAATGGTAACTGATATGTGCCTCTTCTTTCTCCCCCTTTTCAATTGGAGTATCTATTGTTATCCTGTCCCTATGTCACCAGTGTGTGTGTGTGTGTGTGTGTTGGTAGGTAAGTGGGGTCATATAACTTGTCATTTAGCTCGCAGGTCTCTGGATGAAGAAACTGAGAAACTGCACCCAAGGAGTCTCAGCCACATCTGAACCTGATACCTTAATGTCCTGGTTCTTGAGTTTTGTGACAAGGAGGTCATGTTGACTTTGGCAAGTGTTATTTCAGAAATGAACTTAACTAAAGAAAACAACTGAGCAAACCTGAAGGGATTTCTGAACTCAGGTAATGTTACTTCACCATGAAACTTTTCGATAGAAAAAAATATTATGTCATTGGGCTGTATTGCTCTATTGTTGTTTGGGTTATACTGAGAAATGCGTTTTCAATAATCCTGTTTGACTCCAGGTTAGAGTTGGCCAAAAGTAGGAATTGCATGAGATTTGGGAGGTGAAAGTGAAGGATCAACCATTATTTTAAAAGTTTGAGATTAGATTCAGTGGAGAACGGGCACAGAGGTACCCAGAAGGTTTTAATTCTTTGTCACTCTCTTCCATTCTATAGTCAGCCTTTCTTCACATCTCTCAGCCCTGATGACCAACAGCCCAGGCCCAGCACCAGATGCTTGGCTGGAGGCCCACAAAGACAACTGCTTTTCATAGACTTCTCCATCAGCTCCCCATTCACAATCTCACTTCAGCAGCTGGATGTGCCTGGCTTCTCAGATTTTTCTGCAAGCTGTGACTTACCCACCCATGACAATATTTCAGAAGATCTGATTTAGTGATTTCTCTAATCTCCCAACTCCCACTTCCATACCTTTACTTCCTCAGCTACTCACACAATTGTGCATGGTCTAATTCATATTAAAAATTCCTTATTCCATAGTGTGCATAGTGAATCCGTTCCCCTGATTGAACCCTGATTGTTGAAGTTCCACTTCCTTCTCGAGAACTTAGTAAACAATGATCTTCTAAAACTGAGTGATGCCATTAGTGAAGTCTTAGACTAACTTGCTTTCTTTTTTCTCTTGTACCTTTGTGCCACATGACTTTTTTTTTTTTAATGCTTGAAGTTTAGGAGCTTTAGAAGTATATTCCTTGGTCTTGATTTTAGTGAATTTATTTTACTTGAGTTATAGTAAGCTGTTCCAATCATAATTCAAGCCTTTTATTTCAGGGAAGTTTTCTTTTGCTTAACATTTTTTTCTGATGCATTTATTTTCCTCTTCAGGGACATAAATTATGCGTATGTAATGTGTCTTTGTCATCTTCTCTATCCATTTCATACCATGTGACATTTATTTCATATCATTAGTCCTTTTGGTTGTGTGTGATTCTAGCCTCCTGTTCAGAGAAAATTCTCCACAAATCTCTCGTGTTTCTTATTGTCTAGACATTAACAGCCAATGTGCTCAGATTTATTTACATTCCAGAACAATAAAGATAGAAAATATCTCCTTCCCTGGAGACATTCCCAGAGAAGATTTCCTTACATTCTCAGACAATAAAGATAATGTCTCTTTCTCTGAAGAGGGGATGGGCAATAAAACAATGTAAAACATATTGCATTTTCCCCACATTTTAATTATGTAAATTTTCAGTCATGTAGAAATATTGAAAGAACAGTACAATGAACATATATAACTTTCATCTGGATTCAACAATGTAATTTTTTTCCTGAAAAATTCATGGTAAGTTATAGACATTGTAACATTACACTCATAAATACTTGAGTATTCATCTCCTAAAAGTAAGGACATTCTCCCACATGACTGAATTATCATTATCAAACTAATTCTATGATATCTCATATCCAGTCCGTTTTCTTCCTTTCTTTATTGATTATATTTCCTTTTACCTTTTTCACCCATTCCCTACCTCCTCCAGTCCATTTTCAAATTTCTTCCATCTTCCCCAAAATATAGTTTACAGCTTTATTGAGGTATAATTAGCAGATAGTCAAAGGAACTTATTTAAAGTGTACAATTTGATGAGTTTTGACATAAGTGTGCACCTTTAAGACCACCACTACAAAAATATAATGAACATTTAAAAAAATTTATCTGTTACACTGAAAAGTTTCCTTATGCCCCTTTGTCATCCATCCCTCAGTCCCCATACCCTTCCTCCCATCTACAGGAAACCACTGATCTGTTTTGTGTAGTTTGCATTTTCTACAATTTTATATAAATGGAATCATACCATAGGTATTCTTGTTTTGTTTGGAGTCTGTCATTCAGCATAGTCATTTTGTGATTCATTTGTGTTGTTACATGTATCTATATTCCTTTTTATTGCTAGGTGGTATTTCATTGTATAGATATAACAAATTTGTTGATCTATTCATGTGTTGATAAAAATCTGTGTTGTTTGTACTTTTTGGCTGTTACAAATAAAACTGATATGAACATTTGCATACAAGTCTTTGTGTGGATGTAGTTTTCATTAATCTTGTATAAATACCTAGGAATGAATGGTTTGGTCATATGGTGAGTGTATAGTTAACTATTTAAGAAACTGCCAGACAGTTTTCCAAAGTATACCATTTTACATTCCCACCAGCAGTAATCAATGTTGCTTCATATCTTTGCCCTTTTAAGTTCAGCCATTTTAGCGGGAGTGAAGTGGTATCCCACTGTGGTTTTAATTTACCCTTTTCTAATAACTAATACTGTAGGGCATCTTGTGCTTATCTGTCATCTGTATATCATCTTGGTTGATGTATCTTTTCAAATATTTTGAATATTTTTAAACTGGCCTATTTGTCTTATATTTGAGTTGTAAGAGTTTTGTATGTATTCTAGATATAAGTCCTTTGTTGGATATATAGTTTGTAAACATTTTCTCCCAGATTTGCCTTTTCATTTGAATAACAGAGGAGCAAAAGTTTTTAATTTTAATAAGTCCAATTCATTTATACTTTCTTCTATAGTTCATGCTTTTTGAGTCATGGTTAAGAAATTTTTGTAAAACTCAAGGTCACTAAGATTTTATCCCATGCCTTCTTCTAGATGTTTTATAATATTGGCTCTTACATTTATTTCTGTGATCCGTTTTGATTTAATTTTGTATATGGCCTTAGGAAAGGGTTTAGGTTCATTGTGGTTCGCATGTGGCTTTCCAATTGTTCCAGAACCATTTGTTGAAAAAGATTATACTTTCTTCATTTAATTGCCTTGTCATCTCTGTAAAAAATCGGTTGGTTGAGTTATTTCTGGAAGTACTTCAGTTTTACTTTTCTGTTTTTCTATCTTAATGCCAGTACCTTAAAGCCAGAAGCTATAGCTTCTGCATTATTACTGATTACTGTAACTTCGTAAGTCTTGAAGTCAGATAGTGTAAGTCCTCCAACTGAACTAATTTCCACAGCTGTTTTGTCTATTCTAGGTCTTTTGAATTTCCATATGAATTTTAGAATTAGCTTGTTGGTTACTGTAAAAAGCCTGCTTGTGTTTTGATTGGGATTGAATTGAATCTGTAGGTCTATTTAGAAAGCATTGACATTTTAACAATATTGAGTTTTCAGATCCATGAACAGGGTACTTCTTTCCATGTATTTAGATCTTCTTTAATTTATCTCAAAAGTGTTTTTTATGGTCTTCTAGTGTACACATTGTACACATATTTTGCCAAACTTATCCCTAAATATTTTGCACGTCTACATTATTTTAAATAGTATTATTTAAACATTTTAATTTCCAATAGTTATTTGCTAATATATAGAAATATAATTGACTTTTGTATATTAATCTTGTATCCCATTACCTTGCTAGGTTCACTTATTAGTTCTAGTACCTTTATTGTAGATTCTATAAACTTTTCTACATAGAACTCTTGAATGACTGGTGAGAGGAGCCTGGGGGGGTGTTTCTCTGTCTTCTGGAGATTTTGAAATGAGGAAATCTTAAATCTGTGAACCCCTGATCCATTTCTGCCCCCCCTGGAAGTTTTTTAGGCTCAATTCTTGGCCAAACCCTCCATCATACAAACCATGGGAACTTCAGCAGATAAACTGATAAATCTAGTAAACTTGAGCAATCTGCCTACCTTTTCTTCCCCCATACCTGTTTCCTGACCAGCACACAATCACCTCAGTTCTTCTCTGGTAAGGGAATAAGGTAGATCCTTTGGGCTCAATAGCTCCTGGTGAACTACTAAGAACTCAGTTGCTCACCCCATAAATACTCCTCAGTCCCAATAGTCTGCTTCCCCTGGAAAAACAAGGCCCACAGCGGGTAGGTGTTCTTTTTGCTTCTTGGATGAGGATCCAGTTCTTTCAATAAGTTTGGGACATTCTCACCAACTATTTGTTTGGATAGGCTCTCTGTGCCCTTCTCCTTGTCTTCTTCTGGTATACCCTTTATTCCTATATTGATTTTTTTGATGGAGTCAGATAGTTGTTGTAGAGTTCTTTCATTGCTTTTAACTCTCAAGTCTCTCTCTTCCATCTGTGTCATTTCCAGATTTCTCTTTTCACTATGACTAATTCTTTCCTCCATCTGGTCAGTTTAATTTCCTAAGCTTGCTATTTCATTCTTTATCTCGTTTATTGAGTTCTTAAGCTGCAGAATTTCTATTAGGTCCTATTTTAAAATTTCAATCTCTTTGTGAAATTATTCATTTTGTTCATTGATTTTGTTTCCGAATTCATTAAACTGCCTGAGTTTTCTTGCAGTTTGTTGAGTTTTTTTCAGAACTACAGTCTTGAATTCTCTGTCATTAAGGCACATATTTCCATGTCTTTTAGTTCATTTTCTGGAGACTTTTCATTGCCTTTCTGAGCTGCCATGTTGCCTTGGTGATTCATGGTAATTGATGGTGATTCATGGTAATTCTCTTCCTAGGCATGCACAGGAATGCATTCTGCAGCAGGTTGTTACAAGTCTTTCTTTTGTTTTCTGGTAGTTAGCACTGGAACATTTTATTATTCTTGCCCTGTTCTGGCTTCTCATGGTAGAGAATTTCCTGCGGACATGGGCATCTCCTCTGTGTCCAGGTCACCTTGGTCTCAGGGCACCACCCCATGGGAGGATGTGCTGGGCCATGGGGTTCCAAGCCACTGAAATCCCAGTGCTGCCCCTGTAGCCAGATGCAGAGCTTTGCACCTCAGCAGCCCTGGGTATCCCCGCTGGGATCAGCTGCAAAAAGTGGAGGTGGGGTGGGGTGGGCTGGGAAAGGCTGTGGTGTGTTTGTGTCTTTGTTCTCCTCTGAGTAATGGCGACTCCCACACCACAGCTACCTCGCCCCTATAGCTCCTCCCTTGCCCCTGGAATTAGCCACAGTATGCATCTGCTGCTCAGGAATTCTTTCCAGTTCTCTGGGCTGTAGATATTCTGCCCTTTAATCTGACACTGCTACAGTTTCTTCTGGGACCTGCTGTTAGCACTGGGATGGTTCAGGGGAGGCCAGCTCTGGGAGGGTGGGTGGCCTGCCTCTGTTTTCTGCCTGCCAGTGAGGGCTGTTAGACCACAGCTCTCGCACTTCTGTATTCAGCGTTTCCCCGCAAGGTCTCTGCCCCAGTCACTGGGTTCAGCCATATTACATGCTGATCACTCAGGCAGGAATGCTTGTGACACAGAAAGTTCATCTGCGATCTCACTCCTCCCCTTTTCCGGGCCATAGTGAGTTCAGACCTGCATCCACGGCCCCCGTCTCTGCACTTCTCCCTTCCCTCCTTCCGTTTGCCCCAATTCACCCACCTTCAGGTGTTTCGATGTGTGGATATCTCAGATGTGTTTGTCTGTTGCACAGGGAATCCTTTGTTGAATTATAGCTGTTCAACTTGATACTTCAAGGGGAACTCCTCACATCATCATTTTTCTGATGTCAGCATAAAGTTTCTTTTCATAATTCCCTTATTGTCCTTTTAAGGTTTATAGAATCTGTGGTGAAGTCCATTACATCATTCCTGGTTTGAAAATTTGGGCTTTACCTTTTAAACAGTTTACCTTTACCTAAACTGTTTCTTGATCAGTTTAGGGTTTCTGGTGTTTGTTAATCTTTTCAAAGAACTTCCTTGGATGTTCCCTATTGCTTGTCCTCCAGAGGACATGGAAACAAATGTGATGGAGGAAACTCATAAGAAGTAGTAAGCATAGATAGTAAGTAAACTAGGAGCTTGAGATATGAACAAACTCATATGTAAAGTATAGATAATAAGGTAAGGAAGCAGCTTTTGAGACATAGGCAGAATGTGTATGATGTATTAAATGCACTAAAGATAAACAGAATAAGTGGAATATATGATAGAACAAATAAGAGTGTTACTTAAAGATAGAAGGAATTCAAAGACCAAGTCATAAGATGTCTTACCACCTGAGCCAACAGTTACATTTGACTTAAATCAGCCACCAATTTGTGACACTCAGTATCGTTCCACTGAACACAGACAAAACCCATGACTGTGCAGGAGGCTAACTGGTGAGCTATAACTGAGATGAATGGCATATGTCTTTGGCCCTGGGCACCTTCGATCTGATTGGGAACCTTGTTCAAATGTCAACTCTGGTACTCATAACCAATGAGGCTGATGGGAAAGGAAGAGGGGGAGGTGTATGAACATTACATATCAAAGGATTCACGAAATGTGGTCCTTCTCCCTGTTTGTACCCTATCCTAAGTGTGTTATATTACCCCATCTCTTACTTGATGTATTTTAAAAATATATTTTCTTTTTAAATTGACTTAATAAGCCATATGACTTGAGCATTTTATTTTGCTAAGCCTTTGTATTCTGAGACCTCTGGGATAACTTGTCTTGTAGTATGTTGGAGTCCATCACTGTATCAAGTGAATTTCTCATATTAACAAGTTCCAGAGGTGAGACAGGATCATAATTCATAGTTTGGAGAGTTTTCCTATAGCAATAACTGATTATTTCATACTATTATCTTAAAATACTGGGGGCTTTGTACTGATCTGGGTGGTTATAGCGCCAGTCAAGGGTCACAGGGCTGATGTTAGGGATCCCAGGATAGTCTTGAGGATCCTAGGGAACAGGCTGAAGACGGATCATAATGAAGCTCATTTTAGAGGTTTTAATTAAAGCAATAAGACAAATTAAATCACTGGCATAAATAATGTGGACAGGAATCAGGGCAGGCCTATAGGCAAAACAGAGCTTATTTGGGGGAGGTATCAGGGATACGCTTGTGGTGGGACCTCTCCAAGTGTATATAAATAACAAGAAAATGGAGGAGGATCCAAGATGGTGGAGTAGATAAACACTGGGCTTGCCTCCTCCAGTGATTACCTGAAAATTACAACTGAATTGTGGAACAATCAACCTGAAGAACCATCTGAAGCCTAGTGAACAGAAGTTTCATAACTAAGGATATAAATCAGCTACATCAAGACTGAAATAAACAATTTAAAAATAAACAAGAAGAAAATGGAACACAGAGGGACATTAAACGCTGTCTCCCGAGTGTAGGCTGTTCCCATCCTGTGTCACTGTGAGTTCTTGGGGGCAGCTCCTCTTCGTGCATAAACCCCAGTGGCCATCTCCCGTCTCCTCCACTCACTTAGTCCTCACCAGCTCATCACCAACATGAGATTCTGCACCTCTGAGACCCTACAGACCAACTCCATGGATCCCCATTACCACAGAGCGCCCTTCACTCCCCACATCCCACATTGACAGCCCATACTCTTCCTCTTTGCACTCATTCATGCTCTGCCACATTTTGCCACTTGCCTGACTGCTCTTTACGCAGCCTCATTCACCACTAACATTCCCACTGTGCCTCATATTCCCAGTTTACTCCACTCTGTCCACATTTCCAACATTCACTCTCTGCCTATCACTCAGTTAAATGACTTACTTTCACTCTCCCAGCATTACTTATATTTACTTACATCTTCTCTAGTAATTATTCCACTGGATATTTCCCCCATTTCTCCTTACTCTTCCCTATTCACCTCCACTCTGCCCCTCATTAACCCCCCCCCTTGGCCCTTCATTACCCTCGTCCCTCTCTTCCCCTAATCCCAGTCCATTTATAAACATCTTGCTAATCACCCATCCCTTTTTCCATCGGTCCCTTCACCTACTCACCCACACATGGCCCATCAGGTTGCTATCTGTGTCCCAGGAAGCAGGAGTCCAAGATTAACCTGAAATGGCAAGATCGCAACCCCCACCCCACTTCAGGGTGACCTTTCATGGCCCTGAAACCCCGGGAATATTCTTTATCAGCAGGAAAATGAAGATGCTTCATTTCTAGTGCTGTTGTACATTCTCTCAGCAGACTGCACCAGGAGCAAGGAAGTCAGCCTCACATTTTCTCCCCATGCTTTATTCTCCTTGGAAAGGCACTCAATATGATGCGTTTAACTTAACATAGCTCATAAAAAAGTGAGCCCATGGCTCCTTTTCTTACAGAACAATTTAGGAAAGAAAGCTTGGGAGGGCACAGGCAGGGTCTCAGGTCTGACCCACACACCTGTTTTTTTCCCCCAATCCAAACACTGATGCATGCCCAGGTTTTACATTGGTTGGGTTGTCCAGTTCCACTACAGAAGCATGAGGGCCACAAAGGCAGTCATTCACTCAATGGGACTTCTTGTTTCGGAGCAAATGTGCTTTTACATAGTCTTTGGCTGTCTCCATTCAGACCATGGCTCTCAATTTGTCTCTCACCTTGGAAAATGTTGTCACCAGCAGTAGTGTGACATGGAGGGGTGAGTTACTCAACTTCTCTGTGGATTCATGCTTTATATCTTTGTTAAAAGCACACACACACTAATGAAGTAATTTAAATCATTTTGTTAATGGAAAACCACTGGCAGGCTTTAGTACTGGATATTTTCACAGATGTGACTGTATAAACTAAATAAGAAATGTGTACCAGTCTCAGTCACTTTAGGTTTCCATTATGTGGTCCCAGCTGACCTGAGAATCACTATTTGACACCCTCAGGAAAGTAATGCCTATGTGCCTTTGGAACTCGATATCTATTGTTCTGACTGATTATTCAATTTATTCACTCTAAAAAGTTAAAACTCCACATTGAACATATCTTTATTAAAAGTTATGAAATCCTGTATCTAGAACGTGACTTGATTATAACAGTAATAGAACAAATTATGCTCTTTAAAGTTTTATTTATTGAAAAGCTAGTACATCCACATAATACAATTTTCAAAATTTATGAAAGGCTATACAGTTGTCTCCCTTTCAATTCCATTCCCCCAGCCACCCACTTCCCCTTTTCTTTCCCAGAGGTAATCATGGTTCCCAGCTTGTGTTTCTTTCCAGAAATAGTTTATACATATACACTCAATTATGTACTTAACACTTGCTCTCCTTTTTATATACAAATGGTAGCACATTGTACTCATTATCCTGCATCTTGCTTTTTTTCACCTAATAATGTATGTTGGCGATCATCCCACATCACTACATAAATGGTGTCCAAGTTCTGTTTATATATTTTATGCATTTTTTCTGCCTAGGAGTTTGCTGTATCAACATACCAGGATTTCAGAAACCAGACCCCTGGTGGTGTCATTTGGACAACTTTCAACCTTTTGTTTTCACAAACAACGCATCAAGTGAATACCTCTGTGTGTTCATCATTTTGTACATGTTGTGAGTATATACATTCCTAGAAGTGGAATTGCTGGCAAAGCCACGTGCATTTTTGGTTTTGATTACTTTGGAATCATTCCTCTTTGAATAAGAGTTTTTCCTGGACTTGATGTCTGCTAGAGGTTCGTGTGGGAATAGAAACCAGGGCCACATTCTAGAAAGATCAGAAGTTTTCTTAACTGGGATCCCCCCCCATTTGGTAGTTCCTTTAGATTTGACTTTTCTGGAGTAAGTAAATAGTGGCAGCTGGAGGGTTCTTCGTAAGGAACACTCCTCTTGCCCCAGCCCCCACCAACTGCTCCTCCAATTAGTATAGACTACTGTCTGCGAAATACGGTTTGTCTGAGCAATTCCTTGTCAAGGTCCCTGCCTGTTTCTCCTCAGACCGCAAATGGGTCTAGGAAACATCCTACCTCCCACCTACCTATGCCCTCTTTTACTGCTGTTATGTTTGTGTATGTGTTGCACTTAGGGTGTACCCTCAACCTCAGCTAAGAGTTCTTACCAGTGCTGTCTCACATCGACAGCCCTGAGCGTTCTCCTCAGAGAACTCCCACAATGGCTGCTTGATTTCCTCTGCCTGTGGCAGCCCTCTCAACAGGGTTTCAGCTACCTCCTAATTTTGTCAGCTATAGAAGTTATACTTCTGCTTCTTTTTCTCCTGTACCTTTTGGGTGAAGACTGAGATGACAAGAAAAAAAAAAGGCTGACTTTATGCCTCCTATTTAAACCAGAAGTCAGAACATACTTTTAAAATGTTAATTAACAAAACTTTCCTTCAGGGAACATAAACACTATTGATTTACTCTCTAAGGTGCAATGAGCTTTGACTTCCGGGTGTGGCCTTTCCCATAGGCTTTCTTTCCTGTATGTGTTCTTTGATGTACAATAAGGTTTGATTTTTGGGTAAAGGCTTTCCCACATTCTGTACACTTATAGGGTTTTTCTCCAGTATGAGTTCTCTGGTGTACAGTGAATGTTGATTTTTCTCTAAAGGCTTTGCCACACTCAGTGCATGCATACGGTTTCTCTCCTGTGTGTGTCCGCTGGTGTATGATGAGCTGTGACTTCTGGCTAAAAGCTTTCCAACATGCAGGACATTCATACGGTTTCTCTCCTGTGTGAATTCTCTGATGTATAATGAGTTTTGACTTTTCTCTGAAGGCTTTGCCACATTCATTACATTTATAGGGTTTTTCTTCTGTATGAGTTCTCTGATGTATAATAAGATATGATTTCTGGGAAAATGCTTTTTCACATTCATTGCATTCATAGGGCTTCTCTCCTGTATGACCTCTCTGGTGTAGCATGAGATAGGACTTCTGAGAGAAGGCTTTCTCACATTCATTACATTCAAAGGGTTTCTCTCCTGAATGAGTTCTCTGATGTACACCAAGGTTTGACTTTTGGGTGAACGTTTTCCCACACACATCACATTCATAGGGTTTCTCCCCTGTATGAGTTCTCTGATGCACAATGAGGGTTGACTTCTCATTGAATGACTTCCCACATTCAGTACATTTATGAGGTTTCTCTCCCGTGTGAGTTCTTTGATGTATAATGAGAGTTGACTTATCACTGAAAGTTTTCTTACATTCATTACATTCATGGGGTTTCTTTCCTGTATGAGTACTATGATGTATAATTAGATCAAGCTTCTGTATGAAAGATTCCCCACATTTAGTGCATTCATAAGTTCTCTCTCCTGTGTGGGTTTTCTGATGGACGATTAGGTTTGACTTCTGAGTGAAAGCTTTTCCACATTCATTACATTCATACGGTTTCTCTCCTGTATGTGTCCTGTAATGTATGATGACAGTTGACTTTTCTCTGAAGGCTTTCCCACATTCTGGACACTCAAAGGGTCGCTCTCCTGTATGAGTTCTCAGGTGTATTATGAGCTGGGATTTTTGGCTAAAGGCTTTTCCACATTCAGTACATTCAAAGGGTTTCTCTCCCGTATGAGTTCTCCAGTGTACAATGAGGTGTGATTTCTTGCTGAAGGTTTTCCTACATGCAGTACATTCAAATGGTTTCTCCCCATTTTTAATTCTCTGATGCAGACTAAGACCTTTCTTTCGCCTAAGGGCCTTCCCACACTCTTTATATCCATACGTTTTCACTCCAGGAGTTGTTTTCTCATACTCAGTATGGAATGATAATTTTGTACTATCATGTTTCTTTTCCACAGAGCTTCTACTAAATAAGTCTAAATTATCTACCATATTATTACCAAATGACACGTGTTTATGGGGTTTTTGCATCAAAGCAACAAGGTTTGTACTCAGATGAAGTGTGTTTCCAAATTCATTATGGTCATGGCCATTCTTGGTGGTGACTGTTTTCTTGTCAGGGAATCCAACTTGCATCAACAAACATTTATTTCTTTCATAATGGTGCTGTCTCTCAATCTGTTCATCAACTTGGCAGGCTTCTTCTAGAAAGAAGTACAGTAAACCATTTTTATACTTTGACATTATGGAATGGATTTCATATGGAAATGCCCTGCCATATGAAAGCTGATACTATTACCTCATTTTATCATTTATCATTTTATCAGAGTTCCTGGAGAGAGAAATTTGACCATCAAATTCTGGTCTTTTATTAAACTCCCACCTGCTAGCCTTTTGTTACCAAGAATAATCTTACCCTGACACTTCAGTCTTTTTTACCTCTACTTTTACATCATCTCTGATTTCCATCAACTCTGGTGACCTTATCATTCTTAATCTTCACTTATCATATGAACTCTTAACTGTACCTGACTTATACTACCATGTTTCCCTGAAAATAAGACCTAGCCAGACAATCAGCTCTAATGCATCTTTTGGAACAAAAATTAATATAAGATCCTGTATTATATTAAAGACCCGGTATTTACATTACATTACATTACATTATATTAAAATAAGACTGAGTCTTATATTAATTTTTGCTCCAAAAGACGCATTAGAGCTGATGGTCCGGCTAGGTCTTATTTTCAGGGAAACACTGTATTTACAACAAACCTCAATCCACATTCTTAGTACATGAGAGATTTAGAATAATTAGCCTTATAAAAACAAAGAAAAACCTAAAGATCTTTGGCCAATCCTGACTCTCCTTTGTATCTATCAAAGCTTGCATTCACAATTCTTTAACTGCACCTTCTGTTCCTGTCTACACTCTTTCCTCCAATATCTATATCTATTATTAACTCCAAAATCTTCCTCATGTTCCGTCACCCACAGATCCTAGTCCTCCATATTTTGCTATATTCAGAATCTAGATAACTTTTTGAACAGACATTCAGTCTGTTCAAAACTTACTCTGTAACTTTAATTTTTATTACCTTCTAAAGTAGTTGTTCATCTGTACCACTCAGATAAAATTGCAAAGGCTTGCCTTTAATATACCATATTTCATGAATCTCAATATGCATATTATTCTGCATTAACATTTCTGAGTCCAGATACACCTTACAATCAATGACATGTCATAAATTAATTGGTGGCAATTTTTCTTTCTAAATGGTGTATCTTAAAATCAGTGGTATCTTGAAGTCAATAAAATATGGCAAATACTTTTTGCACAGATACTTAATTTTTTTCATTATTTGTAGTTTGCTTTTCTTCTCACCTTTTCCTGAAATTTTATATGAAAATTTTCAAACATACAGAAAAGTTGAAAGCAGAGTATAATACTCATATTACCACTTAGATTTAATAAAGATAACATTTATGATAATACTGAATTTTAAAATTATTTATGATAATTATTTAAGTATTTATGATAATACTGAATTTTATGATAATATTTATGTAATAATAATATTTATGTAATATAATAAATAATATTATAAATAACAATATAATAAATAATATAATGTTTATGTAATTGTAATAATTATAATAATAAAATTATTTATAATTATTTATTAAGTATTATTTATGATAATACTGAATTTTATGATAATATTTATGTAATGTAATAAATAATATAAATATAATATTTATGTAATTATAATATTTATAATAATATTTAATAATATTTATCATATTTATGATAAATAAGTATAAGTATTTATTAAGTATTATTTATGATAATACTGAATTTTAAAATTTTAAAATTTTAAAACCAACCATGCAGCTGTGGTTTCTCTTCCTGTGACTTCTTTCTTTAGCTAGAAAAGCACTAGTTCTTAAACATGGGTGAACATCAGAATCACAGAAAAAGCATTTATAAAATACATTTGATGGGATCCAGGCTCACCAAGGATCTACTGAATCTGGACCTCCTTAGGTGGTAAGAAGCACTATAACATATGTGGCTAGGGTCATGAGCTCTCTAGCCCAGGATCAAATCCTGGCTTAGCCTTTCACTTGCTCTGTGACCTCAGGCAAGTTATCTAATCTATTTGTATCTTACTTTCCCATCTGGAAAATGGGAATTATAACAGTGCCCATCCACTGTTTGTTGATATGATTAAATTACTTATAACAGAGTATTCATGGCACATAGGAAGTGCTTTCCAATGTTTACTAGAACAATGACTATACTACTACTACTACCACTACTACCACAATGATTTGTACTACTATTATGATTATTAAGAACCACTACATTACCATAAAGAAATATCACAATATAGTCAATATGTTCTTGAATATCAAGTGGAAAAAAGGTGAATAAAACTGTGCATAGTAGGCTACCATTTTTATAAAGAAGGAATACATATACACATATATATTATATATGTAACTATATATATGTAATATATATACATATATAATATATATGTATATGTGTGTGTGTGTGTGTGTGTGTGTGTGTGTGTGTGTAGGCTCATATTGTAAAAACACAATGGAAGGATAAACTTAATTTTAATAAATGGTTACCTATAGGGAGAAGGAAAGAAGAGTGTGGGATAGAGAGGGAAAGAAGCTGGACTTCTTGGAATATGCCTTGTTTTCTAAATGTGACTTTGGAACCAAGTAAATACTTGTGTAAAAAAGAAACAACAGACCCAAAATGGAGTCATTTGTGGTTTGCCTCACCAAGGCTTAATAATTGCAGTTTCAGCCTTTCCCAGGAGTGGAATTTTAAAACCACACTAGAATTTCCTGATCAGCACTAGTGAGGTAATCTGTCTTTGCCTAAGGGAAAGTGCCAAAAATAATCCGTTTTCTTAGACCTCCTTGTCCCACTCTCCTTTTGCTTATAAAAACCTTCCATTTTTGTACAACTCCTTAGAGCTCCTTTCTATTTGATAGATGGAATGCTGTCTGATTCATGAAATATTTAATGCAGCCAATTATACCTTTAAAGTTACTCAGTTGAATATTTGTTAACACTTGCAAATTTTATATAATCATAGAGCAAAACTGAATATAAAGGATTCCCTAATAATAAATATCACCTCATCTATATTTCCTAACAACCATGCTGAAAAGTCTCGATTCTCAATGACACCAACATGATTACTTCAATTGATTGAACCCAACCCACTATACACATTCAGCAGTCTCAGAATAGTACCAACCATAAATACTGTAAAAATAATATAAACAGAGCCACTTTAAAATGGAGTCAGAGCTGCCTTCCCAGAGGAACTGCTTTGCACATGTTATTCCTCAAACCTTTGGAATGTTAAAAACAGGGCACAAAGAACGTTTGGACTAGGCCTAAAGCAACACGGTCTCAAGCAACTGTTTGGAAAGATAAGAAAGCGGATATTATGACTTCCCGACGATAACTACTGAACTACTGACTGAAAATTAAAAACATTGTTTAGAATTAGCATCACTATGGTGGTTTATCTGCACCTATAGAAATGCCTTCCCTCTATTGATGTAATTGTTTCCCTTCCCCTTCCCATAAATACTCCTTGCTTTTGTCTCCCAATCAGAACACTATTTGGGTTTCTGCTGAATCAGTGATTCCCAAATAGCTATTCTTTTTTTTTTTTTTAATCTCAAATAAATGCTTGTTGCCTTTCACTTTGGTCTTTTATTTTTAGGGTAATCTTACCAACAGACATAAGATTAATAAATTTAAAACCTTTAAGTCCAGAATTTGATTTGAAAATATCAATTTGAATATATGTATTTTCTCTTAAAAGTCTTTTTTTTTAACATGTAAAGTTCCTAGCTTTGTCAATGAAAAGGCCTAGAAACTATTCCCTAACTTCCATATTATGGTCTCAAAACATTATTTACCACTAAGAAGAACCAGGCCTCCTTGGAGAAGTGGCTGATTCTAGGTCAGAAATATGTAAAGTGATCCTAGAACATCTTGTAACACTAGAAAGCAAAGAATCTACCAAAGACTCAGAAGCCAACTTGAAGGCATTTCCATTGGCCAGAGATGGAGCACTTTGATTCATAATAAGGATAAGGCAATGGATTAAAACATAAACATGTTTAAATTCCCAAGACCGTAAATGATACTCAAAAAAGACATATTAGTCACCTTTGAATGGTACTACAAAACCAACTCGTTATTTTGAAAAATAGGAAAAGCATGTAACTCATGTATACTATGTACCTATTCTGTATAATATGTAACTCATGTAATCAAATAGGTCAATCCCTCTTTATAGTAGTATCCCAGCTAATCAACAAAGAAGGAATGGTAGATTTTCAGTATCACCATTTTGCAAACATTAATGAATTAATGGATCTAAGCAATAATCACCAATGACTCATAACAGAAAAAAGACAACCATGTATTACATGCTTCCTGATGGAAGTATGTTACACCAGTTAGGAAATAATCCTGCTAAAAGAAAATAAAACGCTGAATCTAATCAAGCTTCAAGATCTAAACCGGGGACGTCATAGGCATGGCGGCAGTAAGGTGGTCTTCTTGAGTTCTCCTCCAGAACTTACCACAAACTGAATATCTATAACCCATCAAAGGACTCTCCACACAGAACAACTGAGAGACTTGTACGAGGATTACTTGAAGGGCCCAGCTCAAGAAGCACAAGATTCAACACACCAAAGGCAACTCCAGACCAAACCAGAGAATTACGGGTTTGACCTATAAGTGACACACCCAGAGGGAATTCTCCACAGGTACAAGAGCCCACAGAGGCCAAGCCTCATTTAAGCGGTCAACTCTCACACAGCAGAACATCCACTGTAGGCAGAGCCGAGTCTCACAACTAGTCAGCCTAGGAGTCAATCCCACCTACTGACAAGCCAAAAGCAATTAAAGATCAACTTTAACAGGACAATATACACAACACAAGAGTCACCTTTGGAGCACACGCAGATGAGAAGAAGAAGTAGTGCAAGTCAAAAATAAAGGACACATACTACATAAGATAACCCAGCAAGAACTAAGAACTCTAGGGGATCTACCTAATACATCAAAGCAAACACAGAGAGCCAGCCTGAAGGGACTCTTACTAGCCAAATCAGGGACAATCTGAACATCAAAATGAATAATGACAGTAGAAGATAATGGATTATAATACATTGAAAAATAGGAATCCACAAGTCCATACTGATAATCAAATTAATGGAGATGGGATAAGGGAAATTCTTTACAGAAGAGTGCCAACTTACAAATGTAGATGAATAGAAAATTCATCATCTATTCAACCATCTCAGTAATGACTGATTCAGGCAGAATCATCAGGAAATATTAAAATAACTGATGAAAAATTTTAAGGAACAGGATATTCACACAGTTTGGCAGCTCCACAAAATGTTAAACACACAGTTCTCACACTGTTTAACAATTCCACTTCTATGTATGTAAAAAAATGAAACATACATCACCACAAAAACTTCTACATGACTATTCATAGAAGCATTAAAGTGGTAACAACTTCTAAATGTCCATCAACAAATGAATAAACAATATGTGGTATATCCATACAATGGACTAGTATTCCACCATAAAAATGAAGTACTGATACATGCTACAATATGGACGACCCTTGAAAATATGCCAACAAAAAAAAAAGAAACCAGATATAAAATGCCTCATTTTGGGCCAGCCATCATGGATGGAGCATCATGCTCCTAGTGTGAGGTCGCTGGTTCGATTCCCACATGGGCCAGTGAGCTGCGCCCTCTACACCTAAGATTGTGAAGAACAGCTCTCCCTGGAGGTGGGCTGCTGTGAGCTGCTGTGTGCTGCTGTGGGCTACCGTGTGCTGCCAGGAGCGGCTGGTGGCCAGCGTGAGTGGCCAGCAGCCATCGTGGGCGGCCAGGAGCCAGCGAGAGTGCCATGAGCTTCTGTGAGCGGTGGACCGATGACTGGTGACCGACTGTCTTAGTGGGGGGAGGGGGGGAGCGCAAGGCTCATAATACCAGCATAGGCCAGGGAACTGTGTCCTACACAACTAAACTGAGAAACAATAGCTTGAACCAGAGTGCGGGGACGGGGGTGGGGGGGGGTAGGGGAAGGCGGAAGAAGGGGGGAAAAATGCCACATTTTGTATGGTTCCATTTATATGAAATGTCCAGAATAGGCAAATCCATAGACAGAAAGATTAGTGGTTGCCAGGAGCTGGGGGGAGGAGGGAATAGAGAGTGACTGATAAGAGACAGGGGTTTCTTTTTGGGGTGATGTTAAATGTTCTAAAATTAGACAGTGGTGATGGTTGCACAACTCTGAATATACTAATAATCACTGAATTTATATACTTCAAAAGAGTGAATTTTATGGTATGTGGATTATATCTCAATAAAGCTCTTTTAAAAAAGAGATAATCAAGATGTTTTAGGAGAGCAAATCTGATAAGTATATCTAAGCTGAATGGAATCAGGTAATTCAACCTGGAATAAGAGCATTAGCCTAGGACCGTGACTAATGTGGGCCCGGCTTCAGATAAGGCAGTACGAAATAAGAATGGTAGAAGTGGCAGGGCTTGGGGGTAGGGGATTGGTATATATAAAACACTTAACTATGGGTAAAAGGAGCTGTGCAAAAACTTGTGAGTGAGCGCCATCTTAAGGAGAGTGGTCTGGTGGGTATGGGACAGGGGAGGGGGGAACAGTCATGTCTGGGATGTTCACGTCCCTGTCCTTCACCAAAGGGCCACAATCTTTTCCCAGATATTCCTGAAAGCCCTTTCAGAGGTCCTCACCCCTGACTGACAAGCTGGGACCTCAAGTTCTCATAGCCTGTGTCCATTCCACTTACCTGGAAAGTTCCAAATTGGGATTTTTCCTTCTGTCAGGCACAGCTCTTCTACCTCCAATTTGAGAATGAGGTCTGGTTTGGTAGCCTGCTGCCCTGCTAATGAGAAATGACAGCAATGCCTCGTTGGTCTTCAGAGCCTCTGAAAGAGGAAGGTGGAGTTTGGGACAACACAAGGGACCTATCACTTGACACAGTGGTTGTGAAAGCATTTCACCTGGGTTTTGAGTTGATAATCACCTTGTCAGGAGAGCAGGGGGGGGGCAGGAAAGGAACTTTGATCCCTGGAATTCAGTGTCAAACTCTTCAAACAGTTCAGAGACATTGCAAGTGTCCGAAATTGGGAAAGGAAAGGCTCTCTATTGGACATAACCGTAAACAGTGAAATTACCTGAGGAAGTCATTCTTACCCACAGAGACTAGGTTGCCATAGGTCTCCAGCATCACATCTCTGTACAGGTTCCTCTGTGGAGGGTTCAGGTACTGCCACTCCTCCTGGGTGAAATCCACAGCCACATCCTCAAATGTCACAAGTCCCTGTAATTGCACATTCCTTTTATTCTAAAATGCTGACCACTGGGTAATGAGGATGGAATGTAGGGGAAACTTCTGACTGGGCTCCCCGTTCATGATGATGACATAATACAGGATGTCTGCTTTATATCACGTGAATGACCTACCTTGTGGGAAAAATCACAAATCATGGTAGAAAAAACTATTCCATTAAATAACAGAATATATAAGACAATGTTGTATTAGCACAAAGCTAGACAAATAGTCCAGTAGAACTAAAAAGAATTCAAATATGTATGGGCACCTGAGTTATGACAAAGCAGTGGGGACAGGATGATCTTTTCAAATAAATGGGGACAGTTTACTAGATAGCTATATGGGGGGAAAATAACATTTAACTCCTAACATTCACCATACACAAAAATCAGCTACAGGTAAATTGTAAATCTAATGTGAAAGGTAATACAATAAAGGCTCCAGAAAATAATACAGGAAAATGTTTTCACAGTCTTGAGGTACGGGGAGAATTCTAAAACAAGACATGAGAAGGACCACTCTTAATGGAAAAGACTTATAAACATTACAAGATTAAAAGTACAACAGTAAAAAGGCAAGCTGTAGATGGGGAAGTTACCCTCAACATTCATAAGTGATAAAGGGATCTTACCTGGAACATATAAAATAATCTCTACAGATCAATAGAAAACATACATACAACACAGAAAAATAGACGAGAGATGTGAATAGGTACTTTACTAAAAAGAAAAACCAAATGACCTATGAACATGAGAAAATGTACTCAACTTTATTAACGCTCAGGTAACCAATGAAATGTATTCAATCCCATTAGCACTCAGTTAACGAAAATGAGCCACACTGAGATACCACTCAAGGTTATAATCAAGCAAACTAAAATACCATAAGTTTGTGTTGATAAGGGAACTCACACACTGTTAGAAGGAATGTAAACTGGTATAATTGCTTGGGGAAACAGATTGGCATTATTTACTGAAGTTGATTTACATACACTATGATCCAATGATTGTACTCCAAGGTACACACCTTAGAAAAAAATCATGCACATGTACTCTAGAAAACAAGTATAGGGATGTTCACAGCAGCACTATTTCTAATACTAAATTGTGGGAAAAATCCAAATGTCCCTCAACAGCACAATGGGTAATTGTGGCCCAGTTATTCAGTGGAATGCTGTGGTAATGAAAATGAATGAATTACAACTGCATTCCAACATAGATTAATCTCACAGCTGTACAAAAGAATCAGACACAAAAGAGTACATACTGCATGATTCTGTTATATACAGTAAGAGAACAGGCAAGACCAATCCATGATGTTAGAAGCCAGGAGAGTAATTACCTATGGGGATGGGTGGTATTAACTGGGAGAGGGTTTGAGTGAGGATTCAGAGGTCCTGATTATGTTCTAATCTTCAGCTATAGGGTGGTTACACAGTGTATTCACTTTGTGACAATTTATCAAGTTGTAAACGTATAAACTGCACTTCATATGTTATAATTAAATTATTTTATATCTTTATACTTAAAAATTATTTTTTCTAATTTTTTCTATAATGATATATTATACATTTTTACATTTACATTGTGTGGTAAATAAGTTTAAAATTATTTTCAACAAAAGTGAGAAGGCCATTGGATCAAAAATGGGATTCCCATTTCAATAAATGGTGCTGGAACAACTGGATATGCATATGCAACAAAGGAACTTAAATTCATACCTCCAAATATATAAAATACATTACTTATAAATATGTTACATATAAATATGTAGCAAATATGTTATATGCTACTTTTCATTTACAAATCACATATCTGGCAAAGAAGTAGTATTGAGAATATATAAAGAACTCAAAGCTAAAAGGAAAAAAATGAGGGGGGGAGCAAAAGAGACACTTCACCAAAGAAGATATACAAACGACAAATAAGCACATACAAAGATGCTTAACATCGTTAGTCATGAGGAAACTGCAAAATTAAAACCACGAGATACCACCACACACCTATTAAAATGGAAAAAAAAAAAAAACAAACCTGAAAATACCAAGTGCTGGTGAGGATGTGGATCAACTGGAACCATCATATATCATAGGTAGGAATGCCACTTTGGAAAACAGTTTTCCAATTTCTTATGAAGTATAGACTCCCATATGACCCAGCAATCCCACTCATAGGTATATTTACCCAAATAGATGGAAACTTATGTAAACCCAAAAACTTGGACATGAATATTTATACAGCAGCTATATTTGTAATAAACCAAATAAGAAACGACCCAAATGTTTTTCATCCAGTGAATGGACACACAAACTTGAATCCATACGATATACTACTATTCAGCAATAAAAATGAAAAAAACACTAATGATACATGTAACAATATGGATGAACCTCAAATGTATTATGCTAAGTGAAAGAAGTCAGACTCAAAAGCTATATACTGTATGACTCCATTTGTATAACATTATGGGAAAGGCAAAACTATAGAGACCAAAACTATATGAGTGATTACAAGGGGCCAGTGTGCAGCAAGGGTTGACTACAAAAGGGAAATACTGGGTGACAACAGAAGTGTTCTACATCTTCATTGTGGTGGCAGTTACGTACTGTATGAGTTTGTCAAAACTTGCAGAACCGTACACTAAAGTGGGCCCATTTTACTGTATACACATTATACCTTATTTTTAAATTTTTAATTAAAAAATTAAGGAGCTTCCAAGTATTCTAGAATAATTACATCTATTAAATCCAAATCTGGAAAACTTTTCCAAAGTGGCATTCCTACCTATGATATATGATAGTTCCAGTTGATCCACAGCCTCATCAGCACTTAGTGTTTTCAGGTGTTTTTTTTTTCTATTCTAATAGTTGTGTAGTGGTATTTCATTGTGGTTTTAATTTTGCAGTTTCTTCATGACTAATGATGTTAAGCATCTTTGTATGTGCTTATTTGTCGTTTGTATATCTTCTTTGGTGAAGTAGATCTCTTTTGCTCCCCCCAATTTTTTTTTTAGCTTTGAGAGTTCTTTATATATTCTCAACACTACTTCTTTGCCAGATATGTGATTTGTAAATATTTTCTCCCATTCTATAGCTTTTAATTCTCTTAACAGTGTCTTTCAAATTTTGGTGTCACATCTAAGAAATTATTTGGCTAACCTAAGGTTAAAAAGATTTGTATATTTTCTTCCAGAAATTTTATAGGTTTAGATTTTACATTTAGATCTGTGATCCATTTTGAGTTAATTTTTATATATTTGGAGGTATGGATTTAAGTTCTTTTGTTGCATATGGATATCCAGTTGTTCCAGCACCATTTATTGAAATGGGAACTCCCATTTTCCATTGAATGGCCTTCACACTTTTGTTGAAAATAATTTTAAACTTATTTTATTTACCACACAATGTAAATATAAAAATGTATATCATTATAGAAAAATTAGAGAAAAAAATTATTACAGATCAATGCCAGAAAAATCACAAATCCCAACTTCATCGGGAGAGAAAAATGGAAACTCTCCGTTTAGTACATTCTTGGACCCCACCCTATGTACTTTTTTCCCTTAGTGGATTCCAATCTGTGTCCTCTCCCTGTAACAAGACATAACCATGAATATAACAGCTTTCAGTGAGTTCTGTGAGTCCTTCCAGGGAATTATCAAACCTAACACACACACACACACACACACACACATACACACACACACACAATGCCAAAAAAATGTATACAAGTGGACACTTTAGTCAACATTGCTCAAGCAGTAGTTTGCCATAATCAGGTATCTGGACGCTGATGGCAACCACTTTGAGCACCTCTTGTAATTGCAGAAGTCAAACGTGACTTGCATTTATCTTGTATTATTGGTATATATCGTGTATTACAATTATAATACAGTTTTCCTTTCTTAAAATTTGCATACATTTTTTGCATCATATATCTATATCGATATCTATATCTATTATCTATGTAAATAGACACACACACAAACACCAAGCTCTGTTCACTGAAAGGGCCTAAAAGTAATGAAACCCCAGTAGTGATGAGCACACCTAGCACACAGATTTTGGTTACTATATATGATTATCCACTAAGAAGAACCAGTGTTCCATGGAGAAATGACTGATTCTAGGCCTGGGTCAGGGAAAGTAAAAGATGAGGACTGGAATATCTTGTTGCATTAAACAATAAGGAAGTGCTCTGAGAATTATAGAGATGTGTCAGAGGGAAACAAAAGCCAGCTTAAAAGGGCTCCCACTGGTCAACTCGGGGACAACTGAGCATCAAAATAAATAATGATGGTAATGGATTATAATCCATTGAATAAAATAGAAAACCTATAAAAAATTGTATTACTGATATAAATAAGTAAATAAATAAAGAAGAGGAAGACCCACCTTTTAACACCATGACTTTGGACATTAGGATTCCAACATGTGAATTTTGGGGGAACACAAACATTCAAACCATAGCAAAGTTCAACAAACAAAATCAATCATATTTCTATATACTGGCAATGAATAACGGAAACCAAAAATTTTAAAACAAAACCATTTACAATAACTTAAAAAATGAAACAAATGAAAAATGTATAGGTCTAATAAAACATGCTATTATGAATTGAATTGTTTCCCCTCCCACAAAATTCATATGTTGAAACTCTAACCCCCAACATGAATTTATTTGAAGAAAGGACCTTTAAGGAGGTAATTAAGGTAAAATGAGGTCATAAGAGTGGGGCCCTAGTCTGCTAGGACTGGTGTCCTTATTATAAGAAAAGGAAAAAAATCACCAGAGCTCCTTCTCTCTTTGCACAAGGACAGAGAGGAAAGGACATGTTGAGGACATCTCAAGAAGGCCGCTGTTTACAAACCAGGAAGAGAGATCTGACCAGAAACTAATTCTGATGGCATCTTGATCTGGGATTAAGAAAACAAATTTCTGTTGTTTAAACTACAGAAAAATAAATTTCTGTTGTGTACACTACTGAGTCTGTGGTGTTTTGATATGATGAGATACCACTATATTACTTGAATGACTAAAACTAAAAATACTGACAGCAAGTACTGGCAAAAATGTGAAGCAGCTGGAATTCTTATACATTGCTGGTAGAAATGAAAAATGATTCCATCATCCTAGAAAACAATTTGGCAGATTCTTAAAAAGTTAAACACACGCTTACCATATGACCCAGCAATCCAATATTTACTCTAGAGAAATGAGAACATATGTCCACACAAAAACCTGTTATGAATGTTTAAATTAGTTCTACTCATAATTGCCCCAAACTGGAAATAACTCAAATGTCTTTCAACAGGAGAACGGATAAATAAGCTGTGGTACATCTATACCATAGAATACCACTCAGCAATAAAAAGGAAAGAACTACTGACACACACAACTTGACTGACTCTCCAGGGAACTATACTGAGTGAAAAAAATCCAATCTCAGAAGGTCACATACTATATGATTCAATTTATATTACTTTCTTGAAATGACAAAATTCTAGAAATGGAGAACAGATCAGTAATTGCTAGTAGTCAAAGAATGGGGAGGGGGGAAAAGGAGGTGGATGTGGCTATAAAAGGGCAACATAAGGGATCCTTGCAGTGGTGGAACTGTGTCTTGACCACATCAATGTCAATATCCTGGTTGTGACA
This sequence comes from Rhinolophus hipposideros, assembly GCF_964194185.1. Classification (NCBI taxonomy): domain Eukaryota; kingdom Metazoa; phylum Chordata; class Mammalia; order Chiroptera; family Rhinolophidae; genus Rhinolophus; species Rhinolophus hipposideros. The sequence continues at coordinate 88,595,175 of NC_138046.1, read as the reverse complement.
TTGTACTGTAGTTTTACAAGATGTTCATATTGGGGGAAACTACGTAAAGGATACACAGGATCTCTCTGTATTATTTTTACAATTGTGTATCAATTGTCTCAAAAGAAATTTTAATTTTTTAAAAAAAGGTTACATATTGTATGATTCCATTTATATGACATTCTTGACAAGATAAAACTATAGTGACACAGATCTGCAGTTCACTGAGGTTACAGGTGGGGGAATACATAACTGGAAATGGGTAGCAGTTTTTTTGCGTGATGCAACTATTCTCTATCTTATAGATTAGTTACACCAATCTATACACGTGTTAACATTTATTGAACTGGAAAACAACAAAATCAATTTTACTGTGCAGTAATTTAAAAAAATAAAAAGTTTTAAATGAAAGGAAAAAAGGGGGTGGGTTGTGGATGTCTGCAGAACTTTGTCTTTTGGCCAAATGAGAATCAAAATTCCAACTGAGAAAATTACTTTCAGGAAAATCATTTGAAAGACAAGCAGTTCCCTAAGGTATTTCATTACAAAATTACATTTAGACATTAGGTCTCCAGCTAACTGAGAAATGCTATTAAGAAATATCTGCAGGAAACCAGGGACTGCATTTATCACCAGGCTGTGGTTGAAGACAATCCTACCATCCACAGGAGGACCCAACAAAGATATTCCTTGAAAGGCAATTGCAGGAAAAAATTTCTTTCCTGAGGAATTAGTGTGCTCTCTTCTGAGGCGTAAGGTGAGCCAGGTTACTGGTTACATTTCCTTCTGGTGGACAGAGGCTCAAAGAGAAATTTGCAACTCATCATTAGTATCTGTTACATCTTATATCTTTCCATGTTTATATTCTAACGTGGCCTTGCTGCTCTCTCTCATTTTCCCTGATCCTAATACTGATTTACAAATAATTTCCTATTTTATGTCAGAGATTCCTACATAGCTCATCACATCCACGGTAAAACAGGAAGGAACAGACAACAGTCTTACCTGAAGTTTGCCCATTTCCTGCTCTTCTTGGGAAAAGGCAGAAATCTATGAAGGCTGAGCTGGAAGAGTGGAAAAGTGTAGAGCATATGAGAGACCCCATCAGGCTTCGAGTGCCCAGAATTATCTGCCTAGAAATCCCCTCACACCAGCTAGGCATGAGGCTTCTCTGTGGAAGTTTGTGCAACCCTGATGTTTTCACAACCATCTGGGTATTCTTGACTCTTTTCCTCATGTAAACATTTAATATAAAATATTTTTTCTAGATATTCTCATGCATTGACCCAAAAATTGTATTTCTAGGTATTTTTCTTGATGAAATATGTATCATAATTTCTCTGTATCTTCATTTCAGCATTGACTTTAACAATGCCAAACTTAAACAATCCTATATGACCCACAATACAGAATTAACAAGGAAATACAAGAAATGAAATGCTATGTAGCTATTAAAATAATGTTGTACAGAACTAGACATGTATCTGTGTCCTCCTCTATTTTTACTGAGGCAACATTGGTTTATTACATAAGTTTCAGGTGTGCAACATCATAATTCGATAACTGTATATACTACATTGTGCTCACCTATCTGTGTACTTTTCTGTACATGTATCTAAATTAAGTTTTTAAAATGTTATAGAATAAATTTTTAAGCTAAATCACAGTAAACTTCTAAATGAAAAAAAAGTAGGTTATAAAACTGTAGGAACCCATTTTAAAACTGTATGTTCAATGTTTAAAAATGCATACCCCTTATACACACTAAAAAATGTCAAAGAATGGACATTTAAATGTAGGGGGATAAAATTAGTTCCTTTTAATTCCTTTCCCTCTATTTTCTAATTAATCTAGAATTCAAATGTGTTACTTATCTGTTAAATGCCAAGAAAACTTAACTTTTAAAAACATTACCCCCATGATGTTAAGCCCATCCCTGCAGATCCCGCAACATCAGGCCCCACCCGCCCCTCCCAAGCCCTCGACTATGAGCGAGGCCCTTAGGCAGGTGAGTCCTCTCAGGTGCCTCTTCTATCTTCTCACCTCACTGGGGCCGTCTTGCCCAGGAGCCGGAAGGAAGCTTTCAGGTGCAGATTCACTTCAGCTGGAGCATTCACACAAGGCCCCTACCTTGGGGCTTGGGCAGGGGGAGAGAGGCAGAGGGAGAGATGGGGAGCGCCTAAGGAGGGGCCTGAGGGGTGCTATGAACCCTTAGCGAAGATCACAGTGCTGGAAAATGTGTAAAAGTCAACGTTTAACAAGCCCCATTCAACCCTGATTAGCCCCATAACTTTGCCCACCATTGAGATTACCCATTACATTTCCCAAAAACCCTCATACACCGACCTCTCACTCCTCTATCACTCTCTCCACAACCCCCCCACATCAATGACCCTCACAAACCCCCTTCACTCGTCCCTCAGAATTCCCCATCACTCAGTGCATAAGCCCTAGCATTCGCCCCCCCCAACCTCTCTCTCTCTCTCTTTCTCTCCCATTTATCTCTCTCTCTCTCTCTCTTTATCTCTCCCTCTTTCTAACAGATTCTTCTGCTTGCTGCAGAGGAGACCGTTACAAAAATTGGCCCCGAGAAGCACTTCCGCTTCGGGACCAACTCGGACTCGGCAGCCCACAGGTTTGCAGGGGCCGGGTGTGCGCACGCTCAGTCTGGGCTTGGCGCCCGGGTCCGCCAATAGCCAACTTGCCGCCCCCTCCTGTCGCCCCAAGCGAGTGAGACGGGGGTGAGGCGCAGGCGCGGAGGGAAGATGGCCGCGCCGCTGATGTCACTGCTCGGAGGGGTTGGCCGTGCCCACCGCGTCTCTTCTGCTGGAGGGCGTAAGCATTGAGCAGGTGTTTACTTTGTTCTGAGGAGGTCGTGCTACTAAGACTTCCAAGACCAATTTCCTTATGGCGGTGAAGGTAAGTATCCAATTAAGGAAAGTTCTAACAGGCAGGATATCGGTGTCTTGAACTTAAAGGGCAGTATAGGGTTTGCAGGTGTAATTGAACTGGCAGACAGGATGCAAGGCACAATTGCATGACCTGCTCAAAGTCTGGGAAGTAGGGAAAGGTCGCTGGCTCCATCCAGTGGCTAGAGCTGGGAATTGGCAGTTTGAAGGACCGTATGCAGAGAAACGGAAAGCTGAAGAAGAAATAAACGGTGACCTAGGAGACACACACTGTCATGCAAGATGTCATCCAGAGTCCCATCTCCCGCTCCCCACATAAGAACACAGGACATGGTGAGGCCAGAAAGGAACACCCACAGAGCCATAGTTAGGGGAGTCTCACCACTGTATTCTCTCTGACAGCTGGGTTGGAGACACAAGAAGCAGGAGCCACACCATTTGTAACCCACCTCTTTTCTGCCAACCAACCCCACTTGCTAGCTGCAATCTGCTGTGCTAACTGCAATCTGCTCTTGCTAGCTCATCCACCATCTTCTTGCTAGCCCCCCCCCTCCATTTCTTTGCTAGCGAAGCAATGGCAGTTATATTAGTGGCCAATGGCTCACTGGTTACAGCTGACGGCCAACTAGCCACAGCTGATGGCCATCTGATCACAGCTGATGGCCATTTACTACCTGAGCCAGCACCTTTCCACATGAGGCCAAGAGCCTGGAAACTGCTCTCTGGGACTTTGTCCCCACACTCCACCCCCCAGGGTCTTGTCTCATAATCTACATGACAAGTGTCTTCCGTGAGGGGCCCTGTGTCAGGAACCCAGCCCAGAAAAGAAAGTTCCAGTCCAGTTCAAGTAATGTCCCAGGGGTGCCCCTCGATGTCCACCTACTTTCTGGGCACAGCCAAGGTTTCTCATAAATAAGACTGCAGTCTGCATCAGTGTCAACTAAGGCCAAAACCCTCTGCACATTAGAAGGTAACCAATATGTTGACAATTCCACATGGGGCCTCCCCAGTCCCCGCTCATCCCCTCTGACCTAGTACCTTGCTCCCCTCCCCCTGCCTCCGCTCAATCAAGCTGACAGGAGTCAGCCTCAAGCAGCCGCATGAAGTCCTCAACGGACATGGGTCAAGCTTTCCTAGACTTCTCCTTTAGGCTTCGCTGGAACTGCTGTTCTGGACACAACTGTTTCCAAACTTCCAACAAGAGTGCATTTTTCTCGATCAACCCCTGCTGCCACGAGATCACGCCACATCTGCGTGCATGTTACTCTCTGAGGCCTGTGACCACGCCCCCTTACTTTTGACTTGGGCTTCCAGGCCTTGACTTCTCTGACCTCCTGTCTTAACTTCCTTCGCCTCCGGCTTTCAACATCCCCTAGGGTGGCCATGGCAATTGTAACTTCATGGATCCGCTGCCCCACATTGGGCGTAAGAATGGCAACCAAGGATCCAAAAGCACTCACAGGGGCAGTATCCAAAACCAGATCTCTCATGCTGGCTGTAAAACGCCCGTCATCCGGCCCCCGCATATTAGGGTTGAACATACCATGTCTCATACCCATTTCACAGATGATTTGAGTAACTTCAGTATAGGATTGCCATTTACTCACAGTGTCTGGCAGCTCTCCAGCCTGTCCCCACACTGTGTGTACCGCAGCAGTGAGCCACTCCATTAGAGAATGGTTGCCCTGGTCTTGGGCCAACTTATGGCAATTCTGTAACCTTTGTCACAGGGACGGATGTACCATCACGGAGGCTAGCTTTTCCATCTTGCTTGGGGAGCAGAAAATGCTGTCTGCTCCCTTATCCCATAAACGTAGTAGCCAAGCCGAGACTGGCTCTCCAGGGCGCTGTCTGTACCACCTCCCCAGCTCCTGCAAATCAGTGGGAGTGTAAGGGGTGTAGGTTGTGAATTCAGTCACAGCTGGGTTGTTGGCAGCAACTCCCCGGGGCCCAAAGGTTGTTCATGTTTTACCTTTTGCTTAATAATGGGCTGGGCATGGGGGTTGGGAGCTACATTGTCTCCACTCGCATCATCCGCCTCTGCCTCAGAGTCTCCACTGTGGGGCCCCTCTTCCTACAGGCAGACCTAGCTTCCAGCGCCTCCAACTGGGACACCTGGTCCTGCCCCTGGGCTATTCCAGCAAGCGTTTCCTCTGAGTGATGATGCACCACAGTGAGAACCTCCTCCAAGCAGCGGTCCCGAGCTTCCAGCGCCTCCTCCAAGGGCTGCTGGTCTGGCACCTGAACTATTTCATTAAGCACGTCCTCCATGATATGACGCAAGGCCGTGAGGAACATCCAGCCCACGCGGCCGGCTGTACCCTTCCCCTCCTCTGGCAACCTCTCAGCCAGGGCCTGCAGTGCCCTCTCCACACTGCCCGGAGAGCCATCCATGTCCTCCCACCCCTCCTCGGGGGTCCAACTCCTGAGAACAGTGGCCACCGGGTACCACACATTATGTGGGGGCCACCTGTCCTCCTGGAGACAGACTCCTTTCCTACCTGGCCGGAATCCTGCTCACCATGCCAGGTGTCCGAGTGGGTGGTGGCCTCAGTGCAAGATGTCCCAACCCTCGGAGCCTACAGCAGCAGATTACCAAAAGGAAGGCGACACCTTCTATGGCCAAGAGGGTGGTGTGCCATCTAGAGGCTCGAGACTCCCAGGCAGACCGTGCCTCCCATTCCTGGCTCCACTCCTCACGGGCCTCCCAAAGCTGAGCTTTCACACGTATAAACTGCTCTATTACCCCTTTGGGAATTCTGGACGACACCGTACCCTGCTTACTGTGCCATGTGTCACATGGGGTGTCATGCTGGGTCTCTGGTCCCGCTCCCCGCACAAGAACACAGGACATGGTGAGGCCAAATAGGAACACCCCCGGAGCCATAGGCAGGGGAATCATATCACTATAGTCTCACTGGAGGCTGGGTTAGAGACACAGGAAGCAGGAGCTACACGGTCTGCAACCTGCTGTCGGCTTCTCTGCCAACCAACCAATCCCCTTGCTAACAGCAATCCGCTCTTGCTAGCAAAGCCATGGCAGTTATACCAGTGGCCAATGGCTAACTGGGTACAGCTTATGGCCAATTAGCCACAGCCGACGGCCATCTACTACCCGAGCCAGCACCTTTCTACGTGAGGCTGAGAGCCTGGAAACTGCTCTCTGGGACTTTGTCCCCACAGCAGGGATGTTGCAATGGTCCTAAAGTAGGACCTAATTTGGCATGTTGGAGGAACAGGAAGTTTCACTGTGTTGGGAATGTGTAAGACATGGGCAAGGGGCAGGTGATTGGGGGGCCAGCTGCTGTAGGGCCTCCTCTGCCAGGAACAGAGCTCATGTTTCATTCTGGACATAATCGGAAGCCATAAGAAGGGTCTGATTTTTAAAAGACCAGTCTGAAGTGATCTCACATTATATACTAATGTTGAAAGTGCACATGTATTTGACTCTTGTGTGTTGCCTGTCTTGCACCACTAGAGCATAAGCTCCACAGGAATCTGCTGAAGCACCCCCTGTACAGCAGGTAGTGTTCTAGCCATCGGGAATACTGTAGGGAAGAAAACAGAACCAAAACCAAACAACAACAAACCAAACAAATGAACATGATGGAGACAGCCTGATTTCGAAACCCTCCCCCACCAGCTTTGTAACGGATGGCAGAACTCAACTTCCCTGTGCTTAGTTTCCTCATCTATAAAACGAGGGTAATGATAGCGCCTGCTTCATTAGGGTGGTGGTGACAAATGAGTTGATAATTGTAAAGGGTTTAGAACCATGCGTGGCACGTAGCAAGTGCTATATAAATGATGATGATGATGATTTAAATAAAATTAGACTGTGTATATATAAAACTTTTTTAAGAAGGGGAAAAAAATAAAAAGGTGACCTGCAGGCTTCTTTGTGGAGACCAAACTGCAGAGGGCAAGGGCAAAAAGCAGGAAAACCAAGGCTCTTGCCAACAGGCCCAGCTAGTGATAATGGGGGCTCAGACTTAGCTCAGTCTCTCCTGTGTGCCAGGCACGGTGTGAAGCAAATGACCTGCCTCAGATAGTCGCCACTATCTGTGAACAGTCCTATGGCCCCCCACTTCTCAGATGAGGGAACTGAGTCCTAGAGAGACTATGTAACTTGCCCAAGGTCACACAGGTTCCCAAGGTCAGATCCTTAACCTCCACCTAACACTACTCTTGTTTATTTAATATCCTACAGAACTTCCAGAAGGTATCTGAGGTCTGAAATATATATGTAGCAGACAAAGCAGAGAGAGAAAGCAGGAGATTAACTCAGATCTCATGAAGGATCAGCGCCTCCTGGGTACAAAACGTATCAACCCTCTGAATGCATTAGGAAGGGAAAAATAGGAGCAGCTGGACCTTTAGGACCCATCCCAGTCTGGCCACTTCCTGCCTGCAAACATCATTTCCTCACCACTTTGTACACACACACACACACACACACACACACACACACACACCTATATGGAGGGGGAAATCCTTTAGGGCTGGTGGGTGTTGGAGTGCAGTGATTGCCAGCTCCAGAAATGTTCCTGAGCCAGTGATACAGGCCCTCAGAAACCATCCCAGGGTTCACAGTGCACATTTATAGCTATGTGAGGCCAGCTTTTCTGCTACAGACCTAGGATCCTGTCATGCAGGGCGGCCTGCGGGGTCTCTGCTCCCGCTCCCCACATAAGAACGCAGGATATGGTGAGGCCAAAAGGGAACACCCACGGAGCCACAGGTGGGGGAGTCATACCACTATATTCTCCCTGGCAGCTGGGTTGGAGACACAGGAAGCAGGAGCCACACTATCTGCAACCTGCCGTCCATTTCTCGGCAATCCACAACCCACACTCCGCCGTGTTAACTGCAATCTGAGCTTGCCAGCCACCATCTTATTGCTAGCCCCCATTTTCTGCTAGCGTAGCCACTGCAGTTATATTAGTGCCCAATGGCTGACTGGTTACAGCTGATGGCCAACTAGCCACAGCTGATGGCCATCCAATCACAGTTGATGGCCATTTACTACCTGAACCAGCACCTTTCCACGTGAGGCCGAGAGCCTGGAAACTGCACTCCTGGCTCTCTCCCCACACTCCACCCCTACAGGCTCTTGCCTCATAATCTACGGGACAAGCTTCTTCCGCGAGGGGCCCTGTGCGAGGAGCCTGGAGGTGAATGCAATATCCTGGACACAGCCAGGCTCTCTGGGCACAGTCAGGGTTTCTCAGGGCACCACCAGTCCTTCTGGGCACAGCCAGACTTCGTGGGCTTCTTAGGGTACCACCAGTCTCCCCGGGCACAGCCAGGGCCTCTCAGGGCACTGCCACTCTCTCTGGGCACAGCCAGACTTCCTGGACTCTCAGGGCACTGCCACTCTCTCTGGGCTCAGTTAGACTTCCTGGGCTCAGCCAGGGCTCTCAGGGCACTGCCACTCTCTCTGGGCCTCTCAGGGCACTGTGATGGAACAACAGTGACTCACAGTCAAGGTGCTTACATATTCTCGATGGCGGCCAGTCAAGACACAAAAGCAAACATCCGCCAGTCCCACTACATGGTGGTATGTCCCAAGCAAACAGTCAAGCGTCCATTAAATTAGGGATAGAAGGCAATTTCCCATAGTCCATAGTCATTCGCCAGGGCTGTCCTGGGGGAGAGGGATGACCTTGACCTCACCCTCATCTCCCACGGAGGACTCAGCAACCGTTTCCTCCTGGGACAAGTCCTGCATCCGGGCTGCGTCAATAAGCAGTTCCCAGCCCACAGGGCGGCAAAGACCTTCACTTTCTCCAGCCTCTGCTGGTTGGGGAACGGTCCACATCTTCCCACCCCTCCATGGGGGTCCAGCTCTCAGGGAGCTGCTCCTCCTGGTCTTCCTGAGACTGAGTGTTCATACGCACAAACTGCTCCACTGCCCTTCGGAGAGCTTTGGCCAGCACCATATCCTGCTCGCTGCACCATTTGTCATGAGGGGCGGCCTGCGGGGTCTCTGCTCCCGCTCCCCACATAAGAACGCAGGACATGTTGAGGCCAAAAAGGAACACCCACAAAGCCATAGATAGGGGAGTCACACCACTATATTCTCGCTGGCGGCACTATAGTCTCTCTGGAGGCTGGATCCACACTGTCCGCAACCCGCCATCCTAACTGCAATTCGTACTTGCCAGCCACCATCTTCTTGCTAGCCCCCATTTTCTGCTAGCGTTGCCACAGCAGTTGTGTTAGTGGCCAATGGCTCACTGGTTACAGCTGACGGCCAACTAGCCACAGCTGATGGCCATCCAATCACAGTTGATGGCCATTTGCTACCCTAGTGAGCACCTTTCCACATGAGGCCCAGAGCCTGGAAACTGCACTCCTGGCTCTGTCCCCACAGATCCCCACTGTCTGTCTTAGGCATCCTCTACCATTGGTCCCTACAGGTGAGACCTCCTCATACAGTGGCTTAAGCAGCAGATAGCTAGGTAAAGTCGTGTGGAAAGCTGACAGGTAGCTGGTCCCACCACAGAGTCTGCACATGTGACACTCCCACCCAGACATCCTCAACCTCGCTGGTAAGTCATCAGAACAATTGCTCTGAAGATACATTTTTATCAAAATTATGAAAGAGTTTGTTGCCAATTATGAGCAGTCATTTTGGATCATGAGGTAGCAGGTGAGTTTGGCAGAGCAAGAGCACAGTAGGAGCCAGTTCTCTAGTGACCTTGGAGCTGCCATGCTCACCCTGAACTACCTGCCTCCAAGAGAGGAATCCCCTTCCATCCTCTTGAAGCTACTGGTATTTGTGGTAGTGTTGATATGTGCAGCCAAACCAAATCCTGAACGATACATGAGACTTTTCTGTCGTGGCTGATGTGAATGTCAGTAAACGGGAGACACATGGTACTGGGGCAAGGGGAGGTGAATAATGGTGAATGAAAGACAAGTTGGGGATGAATTTGGAGAGACAAAGGGCTATGGAATGGAAGTGAATGAGTAGTAGAGTGGAGTGAATGTAAGTAGTGTGGGGCGGAATGAGGGAGTAACTATGCCTTAGGTTTTGCCTTAATTTGAAATTATGGATGAGACTGAGTAAATGATAGGAAATGAAATACAGTCTAAGTGACAGAGTGAAAGTGGGAGCAGACTGTGAGTGAATGGAGTAATGAAAGACGGTGAATGAAATTGATAACACATTAGAGTTGATATGAGTACTAAGGATTACAGTGTGAGTGAATGATGGTTTATGAGGCACAGTATCAGTAAAGAGGTAGGTTTCGGGGAAAAGTAGGAAGGAATGGAGGTAATGTGGGGCATAGAGGGAAGAATGGGGTGCACAAGGGACAGAATAAGAGGGAAGGGAGTTGAATACATGGTAGAATGTGAATACATGAATCGGGTCTAGTTTGAGTGGGAATACTATGAGGGAGAAGGAGAGTGATGAGAGGCGAGTGAGGGCAGGCTAGGATTAGACAGTGATAATGCAAGGCCGTGTTCCAGGGATGTACAGGGGTCCCAGTGTGAATCTGCCCAGGTGAATGAGCTGAAGTGTGTGCATGATTGGAGGTAATGTTGGGCAGGGTGAGAGGGGATAGAAGTAAAGAGCAGAGGAAGGTGAGTAACTGGGTATTGTGAGGCAAAGGGAGAGGGGATGCAGGTCCAGTCACATGGCCCAAGGGGAGTAAGGTGGGGAAAATGGGGCCCAATGTGAGCAAAAAGTGTTGAATTTGAGGCAGAGTGTGACTGAATGGGGGTACTGTGGGGCAGAATGGGAGCAATTAGATGTGAATCAGGAGCAGAATGGGAGTGATAAGTGGAAATGAGGGTCACATTAGAAGTGAATTTAAATGAATGAGATAATGGGTGGCAAAGAGAGAGTAAATGGAGGTAATGAAGAGAAATTTGAGAAAGAATGGAGATGACCAAGCATGGAGTGAGTATATGTGGGTAACTTGAGCTAGTGTTTGGGATTAATGTGGGACACAGGTCCAGGAAATGGAGGTAATATGCGGGCTGCATTAGAGAATAAGGTGAAGGAGCAGAAAGAGAGAATAAGGGAGAGAATGAGGTCCAGAGTCAATGAACAAAGCTGAAGGATGAGCTATGTGAGAGTGAATGGGAATCATTTGATGCAGTGTCAGGAAGTAGAGGTGAAAGCAGCAAATGAGTCTGAGTGAGAGTGAATAGAGGTGAAGAAGGAACGTGGTGTGAGAGACTTTGGGTAATGGTAAGTAGAAGGTTAGGGAATTGCAGTAATATGAGGCCCAGTATGAATGAATATGAATGGATGAGAGGCAGTGTAAGTGAATAAAAGGTAGAATGAGATCGGAGGTGAAAAAGCAGTAGAGTGTGTATATATATGCAATATATAATATACAATATGTAACGATGGGCAGACTGTGATTGAATGAGGCAGATTCCAGTAAATCAGGGTGGAGCAGGGCACAGTAAATGAAGAGAGGTGAAGGAGGTGCTGAGAAAGAGTAAATGGAGGTAAGGGGCGGAGGGACAGAGGGTGAGGGCGTGGTGGTCATGTTTTGCAAAGCATGAGGAATCTGAGGTGGTAGCAGGCACTAGTCAGCATAGCTGACTACTCAGCAGAGGGGGGGCAATGGAGGTGATGAGGGGTAGAGTGAGTGGAAGTTGAGGTAACCAAGTGCCAGAGCATGATTAACAGGAGTAGAATGGGATAGTGTTAAAGAATGTAGGAGAATGCAGGCCAAGTGTGAGTCCTGTCTGTCCTTTGTGTGTCCACAGCCCCTCTCTCTGCATCTCTTTCTGACATCTTAGTTTCTCCCTATTTTGATCTCCTTCCATCTCTGTGTATATGTCACTATCTTTCTTTCTCCCTTATGTGTATGTAACAGAGCTGGCACTGGGGAATATGCTGAGGTACCCAGCTCTCTGGCTTCTGTGTTCCAGAATCTATCACTTAGATGTTTGCTCATAAAGCCCAGAGTTCCAGAATACCCTAGTTCAGAACAGTGCATGGTGAGGCTGGATCAAGGAGTCAGCCTAGGAGGGCTTGTGGTAGCTGTCATGATGCAAGCCTGTGGCACGGTGACGGTGATCCTGACCCTGCTGATGGTTGCCACTGTGGATACCAAGATCTATGGGCGCTGCAACCTGGCAATGAAGCTGGAGAAGGCGGGCCTCAATGGCTTCCTGGGCTACAGCATTGGAGACTGTGAGACTCCCGTTGCCCCATATCCTGCTCACACTCCGAGCTGCCCACTACACTCAGACCCAGGCCCCCCTTTGTCATTTATCACCTCCCCAGGCCAGGGCATGATCTTCTTGGTCATCTCCTGACTATGATGAGTGATTTCACTAACCTAATGTCATCACCATCATTGCCTTCCCAACCATTGCCCTCATCTCTACCATCAACACCATCGCTACCATCAATGTCATCACTGCTGTTATCACCATGAATACCATCACCACTGCCATCACTGACAGCTCACCAAAAGCACCAACATCAACACCACCATCAAACCAAGATCATCACCCCCACAACTGAGATGATAACCATCGCTATCCCCACCCTCCTCCTCCTCCCCTCCTTTATTTCTAGGACCCATGCTTACCTTCTACCTCTTCTCCCCCCACCACAGGGCTGTGCGTGGCACACTATGAGAGTGGCTTTGACACCTCCTTCGTGGACCACAATCCTGATGGCAGCAGTGAATATGGCCTTTTCCAGCTGAACTCCGCCTGGTGGTGTGACAATGGTGTTACACCCACCCAGAACCTCTGTCACATGGAGTGTCGTGGTGAGGCAGCAGTGGGGATACCCTGAAGCCCTGCCTGGCCCCACTTTCCAACCCACAGAGGGCAAGGTTGTTTAGGTCATAATCTCTAGTAACAAGCAGAAATATGATAGAGAAAGAAGTAGAGTTGTCTGGACTATTAGAAACACAACCTTATATCCTTACCCAGATTGTACTGAAATGTTGTCTAGGTCAGGAAAACTCAGAGCTCCCAAATCTCACCCAGAATGGAGGCTGAAGTCTCCAGGAAACAGGAAACGTAGCCCGATGTGTAATGGAGGAGGAGATTGTCCTGATTTGGGGGTTGAGGTTGTTCAGGCCCTGAAGAAAGAAGCAGATATCTGGCTGTAAGAACAGAAACAACGTACCTCTGTGCAGAAAAGAGAGAACTTTCCAGACAAGTGTGGTATTGTTGAGGACAAAATTGAATAGCAGTAGAAGTTGTTCAAGGTTGGCCAAAATGGTCTTTGAGGTTGTCCAAGTCCTGACATAGAGACAGAGAGGTCACCTAGGATTGGCTAGCTTGAGGTTGTCCAGGACTGGCCAAGGTAGAGGTTGAGGTTGTCTAGGACGGGGTAACATGAATGTTAAGGTTTTTCAATACTAGCTAAAATGAAAGTTAAGGTTGTTCACTTTGAGTCAACATGGAAGTTGAAGTAGTCCAGAATTATCTAAAATGAAAGTTTGAGGAACAGTCAGCATGGAGTTTGAAATTATTTATAACCAGTCAAAATGGCAATTGACAATTGAGGTTGTCCAGGAAAGGTCAACATGGAGGTTGAGATCATTAACTAGTCAGAATGACAGTTAAGCCCATCCTGCTGCAGCCACCATGATAGTTGTGATAATCTAGGGCCAGGCACAGTGGTGGCTGAGGTTGAACAGGACTAACCAGCATGGAGATTGAGATCATTCATATCATAACCAGTCAAAATTGGAGCTGAGATTATCCAGTACCTGATAACAAAGTGTTTAAAATCACCAGTATTAACCAACCTTTCAGTTGAGTAGCTTCCCAACCAGCCAACATGGTGGTTGAGGTGATGTCAGACCAGCCACCATTGCAGTTGAGATCATTCATAACCACATAAAATGACAGTTAAAGTCATCCAGAACTGGCCAACATGGAGTTTAAGGTTGTCCAGGACCAGTCAATATGGTGGTTGAGGTTATTTATAACCAGCCAACATGACAGTCAATGTCATCCAGGATCAGTCAACATGAGTAAGGTTGTACAGAACTAACCAACATGGCAGTTGAAGGAACTAGCTGAGAAGTAAATCAAGGTCATCCAGAATCAGCTAATGTAGTTGTTGATAATATTCATGTCCCAAAAGGAACCCAGAAACCCTGTGCCTTCCACACACTGGCACCCTGTCCCCAATACACCAGATCACTATATCCCTCTCTTCCCCACAGACCTTCTCAACCGCCACATTCTGGATGACATCATGTGTGTCAAACAGGTGGTGTCCTCACGGAATGGTATGAATGCCTGGTAAGTTCATGGGGATGGCTTCGACCCTGGGCAGCCAGGATAGTGGCACTACCACCCTATCAGCCTGTCCACTTCATCCTTCCTCTCTCCCTCTATTTCCCAGGAATTCTTGGACCCGGCATTGTCGTGGCCATGATTTATCTGAATGGCTCAAGGGGTGTAAGATGCATGCAAAACCTGACATAGAAAGAGTGACTGCATGATTCAAATTCCCAAAGAGAAATTTTATTTTCCTTTTTGTGAATTTAATAAAGGATGATACCTATAAACAATGCAAGAGACCTCTGATGCCTGACCCTCTTTATTTTTCCAATGCCTGGAGGTACTCCATTCAGTCACTTCCTCCATATATTCAAAGCTCTAATCAGGGGCACCAGATCACTAAGGGTGGTAAGGGATGTGGAGGATAGTGTAGTGATTAAGAGCATATGTTGAGGGCTGGCCCAGTGGCTCGGGCGGTTGGAGCTCTGTGCTCTTAACGCCAAGGACTGCTGGTTCGATTCTCACATGGACTGGTGGGCTCTCAACCACAGGGTTGCCAGTTTGACTCCCACAGGGGATGGTGGGCTCTGCGCCCTGCAGCTGGGCTTGAACATGGCACCTTGAGCTGAGCTGCCGCTGAGCTCCCAGATGGCTCAATTGGTTGGAGCGCATCCTCTAAACCACAAGTTTGCCGGTTCGACTCCCACAAGGGATGGTGGGCTGTGCCCCCTGCAACTAACAATGGCAACTGGACCTGGAGCTGAGCTGTGCCCTCCACAACTAAGATTGAAAGGACAACAACTTGACTTGGAAAAAAGTCCCGGAAGTACACACTGTTCCCCAATAAAGTCCTGTTCCCCTTCCCCAATAAAATCATTGAAAAAAAGAAAAAGAAAGAGAAAGAAAATTGGCTTCCCTTAAAAAGTAGCACTCTCAGTTCAGGTTACTACAAGGTCTTTAATTAAGACAGATAGAGTCTCTTAAGGAATCTCTGAGGGAATTAAAAGTTTAAAGTAGGAGTGATGTCATAGGAATGGTGGTAGCGGGGCGCACTTTTTGAGTTCTTCTCCGGATCTTATCACAAACGGGACATGTAACCCATCAAAGGACTCTAAACTCATCACGCAGAACAGCTAAGGGACTCGTTCAAGGATTACTTGAAGGTGCCCAAAATGGGCGAGCAGGGGAAGAGGGAAGGGAGCGGAGTGGAGACGCAACCCGCGTCTGCGGCAGTGGAAACATGATCCGCATCTGCGGCCGGTGGAAACGCGGTCCGCACCTGTGGTGGTGGAAACGCGGCCTACACCTGCGGCTGTGGAAATGCGGTCTGCATCTGCAGCTGTGGAAACGCGGCCCACATCTGTGGCGGTGGAAACGCAACCGGCACCCACAGCTGCAGAGATGCAAGGGATCCCAGGATGGAACAGAGAACACAAAAGCCAGGAGTTGGGCTCTTTCCCTGCGTCCCACAGCTGATCTCTTCCACTGAGGGGGCAGCTAGTTGGGCCCTAGGTCAGACAAAGAACACAAACTCCATACCTGGGCCCCTCTCCCTGCTCATCCAATCCTACCCCCGCCCTTCCAGAGACTTAAACTGGTCCCTGAACTGAGGAGTAGTGTCAGATTACAGAGGAGCCTTAGTGCTCAGGCTCTGGGAAGACTGGCAGGCAGCTCTGACCCAGAGAAGAGGCTGGGAAGAGTGTGACTTTCTGCTGGACTTGGAGAGGAGACTCCTCTACCCCCAGCCACCATCTTTTCTGGCCTGCGGGAAGAATGTAACACGGCTGGACCGGGAGAGAGAAGACCCCTCCATCCCCAGCCCCCACCCTTTCTGGCCTGCCTAGGGCGGGGCAATTACATCTGCCCAGGCACTCCCAGGCATCAGCAGTAAGCGGCAGATGCAGCTCCGGGCTTTCAGCAGCTCAGAAATCTCCTGCCCGCCCCCCCCCACACACACACGCACACACACACACACACACACAAACACACACACACACAGAAAAAGTGCCCTAAGACTCAGGAGAACTGGACACAAGGCTGGTGGTGCTACTCTCAGTGTGCATATGTGCAGGCAAGGGCAGAAACTGCACTGACTTTGTAAAAACTACCATCCAGACCCCTCAACCCCACACATCTAAATCTGCAGTCCCAAAGTCACTCTAGGCACCAGGTGACTGGCTCTGCCTGCACAATACGCAGGGGACTCTTTGGTACAGCAGAGGACAACCTAGAGATTACTTGGTGGGCTTAAGCCAAGACTGGCACTGCTTTTTGTTTTGCTTTGTTTTGTTTTGTTTTTTCTTTATATCTTTGATATCTTTGCCTGTGTTGAGTGGGGGTTGTCGGTTGTTTTTACATGTGAATGTATTTGATTGTTTCTTTGTTGTTGTTGTTGTTTTTGTTGTTGTGCTTGGTGATTTGCTTTGTTCTGAAATTGCCCTATCAGGGCCCAGCTTGAGAGGCACAAGATTCAACATATCCAGGGGCCAACTCCGGACCAAACCAGAGTACTACTGGGTTTGACCTACAAATCACACACCCAGAGGGAATTCTCAACAGGCACAAGAGCCCAAACAGGCCAAACCACATTTAAGCGGTCAACCCTCATGCAGCAGAACACCCTGCGGTGGGCAGAGCCAAGTCTCACAATTAGTCAGCCTAGGAGTTAATCCCACCTACTCACAAGCGGAAAGCAATTAAAGATCTTTTTTAACAGGACAATATACACAACACAAGAGTCGCCTTCGGAGAACACGCAGAGGAGAAGAACGAAGTAGTGCAAGTCAAATATAAAGGAAACATACTACATAAGATAACCCAGCAAGAACTAAGAACTCTAGGGGATCTACCTAATACATCAAAGCAAACACAGAGAGTCAGCCAGAATGGGGAAACAAAGAAACATGTCCCAAATAAAAAAACAGAAGAAACCTCCACAACTGGAACCAAATGAAGCAGAGGTAACCAAGCTATCAGAGACAGAGTTCAGAACACTGGTGATAAGAATGTTTAAAGAGCTTAGAGACGACGTAAAGAAGGATGTAGAAATCATAACGAACAAACAGTTAGAACTAAAGAACAAAATTACCGAAATTAAGAACTCACTTGAAGGAATTACCAGCAGGTTAGATGAAGCAGACGATCGAATCAGTGACTTAGAAGACAAGTTAGCAGAGATCACCCAAACAGAACAACAGAAAGAAAAAAGAATGAAAAACAATGAAGATGGTTTAAGAGACCTCTAGGATAACATCAAGCACAACAACATGCACATCATAGGAATACGAGAAGGTGAAGAGAAGAAGCAAGGGATTGAGAACATATTTGAAGTAATAATGTCCGAAAACTTCCCTAACCTGATGAAGGAAACCAACATACAAGCCCAGGAAGTGCAGAGAGTTCCAACCAGGATAAACACAAACAGGCTCACACCAAGACACATTATAGTTAAAATGGCAAAGCTTAAAGACAAAGAGAGAATCCTAAAAGCAGCAAGAGAAAGACAGAGGGTTACATACAAGGGATCTCCCATAAGACTATAAAATGACTTTTCTACAGAAACATTGAAGGCCAGGAGGGAGTGGCAAGAGATACTCAGAGTGATGGAAAACAAAGGCCTACAACCTAGATTGCTTTATCCAGCAAGGCTATCATTTAAAGTTGATGGAGAGATAAAGAGCTTCCCAGAAAAGAATAAGCTAAAGGAATTTATTACCACCAAGCCAGCATTGCAAGAAACACTAAAAGGACTTCTGTAAATAAAAGAAAGATGAAAACAATCTAACTACAAATTTAAAATGGCAATAACTATGGACATATCAATAATCACTTTAAATGTAAACGGATTAAATGCTCCAATCAAGAGGCATAGGGTGGTTGAGTGGATAAGAAAGCAAGACCCTTGTATATGCTGTATACAAGAGACTCACCTCAGATCAAAAGACACACACAGGCTGAAAGTGAAGCTTGGAGTAAGATATTTATGAAAATGGAAATGAGAAAAAAGCTGGAGTTGCAATACTTATATCTGACACAATTGTCTTTAAAATGAAGAACACATTAAAAGACAAAGATGGGCACTATATAATAATAAAGGGATCGATCCGACAAGAGGACATAACCCTAGTAAACATCTATGCACCCAACATAGGAGCACCTAAATATATAAAACAAATATTGACTGACATAAAGACAGAGCTCAACAGTAACACTATCCTAGTAAGGGACTTCAACACACCTCTGACAACAAGGGACAGGTCTTGCAGACAGAAAATCAATATGGAAACAACGGCCTTAAATGATACATTGGACCACTTGGATTTAATCAATATTTTCAGAGCATTTCACCCCACAGCTGCAGAATACACGTTCTTCTCAAGCGCACATGGAACATTTTCCAAGATAGACCATATGGTAGGACACAAAAAAAGTCTTGATAAATTTATGAAAATTGAAATCATACCAATTGTCTTCTCTGACCACAGTGCTATGAAATTAGAAATGAACTACAGGAAAAAAACTGGAAGACACACCAATTCACGGAGGCTGAATAACATGTTACTAAATAATGAATGGGTGAAGCAGGAGATCAAGGAAGAAATCAAAAGATATCTCGAGACAAACGAAAATGAAAACACAACAAGCCAAAATCTATGGGATGCTGCGAAAGCAGTCCTAAGAGGGAAATTCATAGCATTGCAGGCCTACCTAAAGAAACAAGAGACACCGCTAATCAACAGTTTATCTTCACACTTAAGGGATCTGGAAAAAGAACAGCAAAATAAGCCCAAAGGGAGCACAAGGAAGGAGATAATAAAGATCAGAGTGGAAATAAATGAAATAGAAACCAGAAAAACAATACAAAAGATCAATTAATCCAAGAGTTGTTTTTTAGAGAAGATAAACAAAATCGACAAACCTATAGCAAGACTCATTAAAAAAGAGAGAGAGGACCCAAATTAATAAAATCAGAAATGAACGAGGAGAAATGACAACAGACACTGCAGAAATACAAAAATTTTTAAGAAATTACTATGAACAACTATATGCCAACAAATTTGACAATCTGGAAGAAATGGACAATTTTCTAGAGGCGTACAACCTTCCACGTGTAACTCAAGAAGAAACAGAAAATCTGAATAGATTACCACCAGGGAAATTGAATCAGTAATCAACAATCTCCCAACAAATAAAAGCCCTGGACCAGATGGCTTTACAAGTGACTTTTACAAAACGTTCAAAAAAGAATTATCACCTATTCTCCTCAAGTGCCAAACACTTTTTACGAAGCCACTATCACCCTGATCCCAAAATCAGACAAAGCCACCACAATAAAAGAAAACTACAGGCCGATATCGCTAATAAACATAGATGCAAAAATCCTTAACAAAATATTAGCGAACAGAATTCAGCAATACGTTAAAAAGATCATACACCATGATCAAGTGGGATTCATCCCTGGTATGCAAGGGTGGTTTAACATCCACAAATCAATTAATGTGATACAACACATTAACAAAATGAAAAATAAAAATCACATGATCATATCAATAGATGCAGAAAAAGCATTTGATAAAATCCAGCAGCCATTTATGATAAAAACCCTTAAGAAAGTGGGAATAGAGGGATCATATCTCAACATAATGAAGGCCATATATGATAAACCCACAGCTAACATCATACTCAATGGGGAAAAGCTAAAACGATTCCATCTAAGATCAGAAACAAGGCAAGGTTGCCCACTTTCTCCACTTCTATTCAACATAGTGCTGGAAGGTCTAGCCAAAGCAATCAGACAAGAAAAAGAAATAAAAGGCATCCAAATTGGTAAGGAGGAAGTAAAATTGTCATTATATGCAGATGACCTGATACTATAGATAGAGAACCCTAAAGACTCCACCAAGAAACTACTAGAGCTGATAGATCTATTTAATAAAGTAGCATGATACAAAATTAATATTCAGAAATCAGTTGCATTTGTATATACCAATAAGAAAACATCAGAAGGAGAAATTAACAAAGCAATCCCATTTACAATTGCTCCAAAGACTATAAAATACCTGGGAATAAATTTAACCAAAGAAGTAAAAGATCTGTACTCAGAAAATTATAAGACACTGAAGAAAGAAATGAAAGAAGATACAAATAGATGGAAACACATCCCATGTTCACGGATAGGAAAAATTAATATAGTTAAAATGTCCATACTGCCTAAGGCAATATACATAAACAATGCAATTCCTAGCAACTACCAACAACGTTTTTCACAGAAATAGAACATATAACCTGAAAATGTATATGGGACCATAAAAGACTCCGGATAGCCTCAGCAATCCTTAGAAATAAGAACAAAGTGGGAGGTATAACAAAACGTGACATCAAATTATACTACAAGGCTACAGTAATCAAAACAGCACAGTACTAGCATAAAAACAGACACGTAGATCAATGGAACAGAATAGAGAGTCCAGAAATAAATCCATGCCTATATGACCATTTAATCTATGACAATGGAAGAAAGAATGTACGGTGGGTTAAAGACAGTCTATTCAATAAATGATGCTGGGAAACCTGGACAGACACATGCAAAAAAATGAAGCTGGACCACCTCCTTACACCATATACAAAATAAATTCAAATTGTTTTAAAGACCTAAATGTAAGATCTGAAACCATAAAATACCTAAAAGAAATATAGGAAGAAACTTCACAGACATTACCTGGAGTAAGATTTTTACTGATCCATCCCCTTGAACAAGGGAAGTAAGAGAAAAAATAAACACATGGGATTACATCAAACTAAAAAAGTTTTTTCACAGCAAAGGAAACCATCAATAAAACAAAAAAGGATCCTACTGAATGGGAAAAGATATTTGCCAATGATATATCTGATAAGGGGTTAATATCACAAATTTATAAAAAAACTCACTCAACTCAATTCCAAAAAAACAAACAACCCAATTAAAAAATGGGCAGTGGACATGAAGAGACATTTTTCTAAAGAGGACATACAGATGGCAAACAGACATATGAAAAAATGCTCAACCTCACTAACCATCAGAGAAATGCAAATAAAAACCACAATGAGATACCACCTCACTGCAGTCAAAATGGCTATCCTCAATAAATCAACAAACAACAAGTGCTGGCGCGGATATGGAGAAAAGGGAACGCTTGTGCACTGTTGGTGGGATTGCAGTTTGGTGCAGCCACTATGGAAAAGAGTATGGAGGTGTCTCAAAAATCTGAAAATGGAACTATGATCCAGCAATTCCACTCCTAGGTATCTATCCGGAGAAATCCAAAACTCTAATTCAAAAAAAAATTTATGCACTTTCATGTTTATTGCAGCTCTATACACAATAGCCAAAACATGGAAACAACTGAAATGCCCATCCATGGACAACTGGATTAAGAAACTGGTACATTTATACAATGGAGTATTATGCAGCCATAAAGAAGCAAGAAATCTTACCTTTGCAACAACATGGATGGACCTAGAGAACATTATGTTAAGTGAAATAAGTCAGACAGAGAAAGACAAATACCATATGATCTCACTTATATGTGGAATCTAAAGAAAAGAATACACGAATGAACTAATCAGAGACAGTTTTGGAGACAAAGAGGAAAAACTGAGGGTTGCTAGATAGGTGGGGGTGGGGATAAGGAGGAAGGTGAGGGGATTAGAAAACAGTCGGGAAACACAAGATGGCCATGGGGTTTTGAAAATTAATTTGGGGAACGTAATCAATAATGTTGGAAAGATTTTTTAGGGTATCCGATGGGCACGTGTCCCATTTGGGAGACCACCTCAGAGATGATGTAGATGCCTGATCTCTGCACTGTACACCTGAAGCTGAACAATAATGAATGCCAACTATAATTTTACATATATATGTGTATATATATATATATATATGTATGTATATACTTACAAGAAGCGGAGTACAGCATTAGGAATAGAGACAGTGGAAATGTAATGGCTCTGTGCGATGTCAGAGGGATAGTGGATGGGGGGAGGGGGGTTCACACAGTGTGAGGGATATAAATGATAAACGTCTAGGTATTACTTTGTCTTGTGCACCTGAAACTAATGAAAAAAAAAGAAGTACAGATTGGTTGTTACATCATGGGGATGTAGGGTATAGCATAAGGGATATAGTCAATCATATTGTAATAACTATGTATGGTGCTGGGTGGGTGCTGGACTAGTTGGGGGATCATTTCTTAAGTTATGTAAATGTCTAACCACTATGCTGTACACCTGACATTAATATAAAATAATATTGAATGTCAAAAAAAAGTTTAAAGTACTCACATTCTCCCACATATTACCATTCTAATTCTCAGCCCCCCCACTCCCTCTTTCACGATCAGTGTCCTAAATTTAAAATGACCCTGGCAACTAAGGTCAGGGATTCAATGGATGCACAAGATAATAATTTCTTTTTACAGAATGCCTAGGTTTCCGCCTGTATCTTAAGGAAAGAATTTAGGAATTTGAACTTGCCACTCTTTCTCTTTGTGCTACCAGCCGCATTGGAAGCAGCCACTCCCATGAGGAAGCAGTACCTCATGTCCTCTGTATTCTTGGGTTGGGGGTGGATACTTAACTACCCAAAGCCTTTTTTCTATGTACATCCAAGGTAAGCACACATGCTCATTAAAGCAGCTGTCTGACACTGCGTGTCAAGGAATGCCTAAGCTCTCTTCCTTCATGCCAACTGGATTTCCCTTGCCTTCAGCCCCAAAAAGCCTAGATAACCAAATTTCATATTTCTCTGAGGGTCCATAAAGGGTGCCATCACTCTGGGTACCAGTTTCTGAATGTAATAGTTATTCATCAAAAGCAGCAGAAATAAACTCTGCTGAATTTAAGTAACAAGCAGATTTCTTAAAATCCTATCTGGTATTTCTGGTAAGATTGTATGATCAAGCTCAAAAAAGGGGGAAGGTGCACACCTAGAAACACAGTCAAAATCTTGACCATAGAACACACTGGGGCAGAAATACTGATATCATCACCTGTTGCTACTTCTATAACCTGGATTTGATGCCTTATGTTGTTTTCTTTACATTGTTCTGATTATGTATCCCTTCTAATTATAACATTTACAGTATATTTATAAGAGCTAATGTCCTGGTGTAAAATCTTTGCATCTGTACTTGCTATCATGGGCAAATATTGAATGACTGTTTTACATCAGAGAGGTTCTTCAAGTCTGCAATCTTTTGAAGCCTTGAATATATGAGAGCCTTCAGCTAAAAGCCAAACCTCACTGTAACTCTGGGCACAGATATCAAGAGAAACTCAGTTCATTTCAATAAACATAAGTCCATGGAAATGATTAGAGAAATATTCCAGTACAAATACAAAACTCTTAGAGAAAAAATAGTAAAATCTACTATTAAGAATAGCTGTTTTGACATCTCTCATGGTGGGTAATAAGTGCCATCTACAAGAAAAGAGTTTACCAATGGATATAAAGTTACAGATTTAGTTACCAGAGGGTAAGGGGAGTGGGGGTGGGAGAAGAGGGTAAGGGGGATCAAATATATGGTGAGGGAAGGAGAACTGACTCTGGGTGGTGAACACACAATGTGATATATATATACACGATGTAATACAGAATGTACACCTGAAATCTGTGTAACTTTACTAACAATTGTCACCCCAATAAATTTTTTTTAAAAAGTTACAGATTTAAAGATAACCACTAAAGGAACATTTATAGTGTTTCTCTCCTATATGAGTTCTTTGATGTATAATGAGATACGGTTTCTGGAAAAAAGCTTTATAACACTCATTGCATTCATAGGACATTTCTCCTGTATGAGCTCTCTGATGTATAATAACATGATACGTGGCTTCCAGGAGAAGACTTCCATATACAGTACATCATTCCGTGTTTTCTCCTGTATGAATTCTTTGATGAGCACTGAGACTGAGCTTAAGGGTGAAGGCTCTTCCACAGTCTGAACACGCATAAAGTTTCTCTCCTGTATGAGTTCTTTGATGTCTACGCAGTGTTGATTTCTCTCTGAGGGATATGCCACATCCATTGCATTTATATAGTTTCTCAACTCTGTGTGTTTTCTGGTGTACATGGAGGTGTGTCTTTTGATTGAACATTTTCCCACTTCCCCACATTAAGAACATTCATAGGGTTTCTCTCCTGTGTGATTTCTCTGATGTTTAATGAGCTTTGTCTTTTCTCGGAGGGTTGTGCCACCCTCACTGCCTTCATATGATTTTTCATGTATATAAGTTCTTTGATGTATATACAGTGTGGATTTTTCTCTGAAGGATTTTCCACATTTATTACATTGAAAAGGGTTGTCTTTTGTGTGTGTTCTCTAAGGTCCACTGACGTGTGTCTTCTTGTGGAGGGCTTTTCTGCATTCTGCATATTCATAGGGTTCCTCTCCTGCTTGAGTGATCTGATGAGTAATAAGGAGTGAATTCTTGCTGAAAGTTTTTCTACACTCAGGAAATTCATAGGTTTTTCTCTCCAGCTTGAGTTGTGTAATGCTGAACAAAGGATGGATTATGATTATGACTTTTCTCACCCACATTATAGTCATGGGGTTTCATTCTATTCTTTTTCTTATACCTGTGATGAATTAATAATTTCTCACATTCATTACATTCATAACATTTTTGAGCTGCAAAACTTCTATTAGAACTCAGTAAGCCTAAATTATCTTTAAAACTTTTTCCATGTGAGATTATGTGTATATATATATATATATACACACACACAAACACACACACACATATGCGTATATATGTGTGTATTTATATGCATATATATACATATACATATATATGTATATATACATAGAGAGAGAGAGAGAGGAGAGAGAGATGAAGAAACCACCCATGTATTCTGAGAAAGTGGATGTATAAATCCATTACATTCATGACCTCTCTTCTTAGTCCCAATTCTTCTCGTTAATGGATATAATTTGCCTCAGGTGTCTGTTTTGGTTTTCCTGATGCCTCTCCAGATGGTCCTCAACTTACCAGACTTCTAGAAAAAAGAAGAAGCCATAATGCCCCATGAATACACCTTTGTCATGAGCAGACCTCTGGTGGGATTGACTTTTAAGTCTAGATACCAGTCAGAAAGAAATCTAAAGTGCATGTTTCTCTCACACTCTGAGCTTGAGGGGGAAAAACCCCAAATTTCTCTAATAGAAATTGGAACAGGAAAGTAATAAGTATAAGTGACTTTTATTTTTTTAAAAGTCTTGTTTTCTTGTTTACTAAAAATACCTTAAAATTAAAGAGAGAAGGTGAATGTAGGGTTAGGAAGCCATGAGCAGGTAAAAAGGGTTTTGAAAAAGTAGTAGACCCAGGATTTGGAGAGAGGGAACTTAAATAGACTAGAAGGAGACTTTCAGGAGAGCTAAAGACAACTGAGCAGGCCAAGAGAATAAGCAAAAAGACAGGCTAGATGGTAGTCTAATTCCTCACCATCTCATTCCAAGATTACCATCAGACAGTAACTCACAAAACTAACAATTTGAAGTTAGCAAAAAAAAAAGTTTATATCCTTCAGGAAGCTATTTCAGAGCTTTCAAACATATCCAGCCTTCAGTGACCCACTGGAATCTTACGCTTACATCTCTCATGTGTTTATTTGTTATTTACCTGTACTACTCAAATTTGGGATTTCTCTATGATCCAAAGTCCTCTCTTCTCCAAAGAGGCAATCACATCTGGTTTAGTAACATGATGCCCTGTAAAGGGAAACGATACGAGACATGGGCACATCTATGTGGGCTTCAGGGCCTCAAAGGAATTAGGGAGGTACATTATAATAAGCGTAAATTACACATGTGAGATGAAAGTACAAAGAACTTGTTCAGTCTCAGAGGGATTAAAAATCTTTAGTCCCTGGAACTTGAGGTCAAAATATTGAAACACTTTAGAGATGCAAAGTTATTCTCTTTGATACACTGTGAATTACTCATGGGAGCCGTCATTACCCACGGAGACCAAATGGCTATACGAGGTAGGATAATTAAATTCACGAACTCATCCTAGAAAAAGTGCTACATACCTCATTGCTGAATATCACTACAGTCGCCTTTGAAGTACTCCCCTTGGGAAGCTATGCACCGACGCCAGTGCCTGGTCTACCCTTTAAAGCAATTTTGGAAGTCTTTCTGGAATGGCCATCAGAGCTGTCCTCATATTACCCTTGATGTCCTGAATGTCATCCAAATCTCTCCCTTTCAATATTTCCTTTATCTTCAGGTAAAGAAAGAAGTCACTGGAGGCCAGATCAGGTGAGTAGGGAGGATGTTCCAGTACAATTATTTGTTTACTGGCTAAAAACTCCCTCACAGACAGTGCCGTGTGAGCTGGTTTATTGTTGTGATGCAAGAGCCATGATTTGTTGGTGAAAAGTTCAGTTTGTTCTTGTCTAACATTTTTTTTGAGAATTTCTATGGGAGTTTATCTGAGTCATATTTTTGTTTGTTTGTTTGTTTTATTAGTGTATCAGATGTACAAAACAATGTAATAGACATTTATCATTTATATCTCTCACAGTGATAACGCCCCTCCCCCAATCTACTACCCCTCTGACATCGCATACAGCTGTTACAATTCCACTGTCTAACTTTTTCATGCAGCCTTTTCAGCACTTCCAAATAGTAAACTTGGTTCACTGTTTGTCCAGTTGGTACAAAGTCATAATGAATAATCTCTCTGATATCCAAAAAGGTTAGCAACATCATTTTGATTCTTGATTTGGACTGATGAAACATTTTTGATCATGGAGAATTGGCTGACTTCCATTGTGCACTTTGATGCTTTGTTTCAGTGTCTTATTGGTACACCCATGTTTCATAGCCATTGATAACACAGCTCAAAATATCGTCTTCCCTCTACAAAACGTCTTGGCACACTTTGACTCTCCTTTGCTTTTGTTTGTTGGTGAGCTCCTTTGGGACCATTTTTGCACATACCCTTCTCATGCCAAGATTTTCAGTTAAGATTTTCCTAACTGTTTCTCTATCGATGTTTATTTGGTCTGTTATGCTTGTCACAGTTGGCCAACAATTTTGATGCACAATTCGAAGAATTTTTGCAATGTTTTCATCAGTTCTGCTCCTTACTGGCCACTCTGGCCTCTCTTTATCAGTGACACATTCTCTTCCCTCAGAAAAATATTTAATCCATTTGTACACTGCCATTTTATTCATGGCATTATCCTCATAAACTTGGACTAACATGTCCCTGATTTCACTTCCACTCTTGCCAAGCTTAACAAGAAATTTAATGTTTGTTCGTTGCTCTAATTCAAGCTCAGGCATTCTCATGACGGCACACAGAAACACACAACAACGAACGCCACTCAGCAAGACACTGCCACACATTGACAGGAACACAGCTGGGAGACACTGATATACCAAGATTATGAAACCTTACTGAGCTGTTTATACAGTGCTGCCAATGTAAGCGCATGGTGGCAAGTTCGCGAACTTAACTGTCAGACCCTGTATCACATTGTGTGCTCACCATCCAGAGTCAGTTTTCTTTCCATCAACATATATTTGACCCCCTTTACCTGTCAGAAAAATTTGAACTAAAAACAGCCTCTTTGGAACAACTCTTGATGATACCACATTTTGCTGAAAAGCACTGGCCTTTAAGAAAAATCAACAATAAAGTTTCTTAGGCTAAAGTCCCAGAAATCTTGACTTGCTGAGAAGCTGGACTGATGAACTGATTTCCTTTGATGGAGAATTCAAATAATCTTACCAGAGAGTAAGGGGTAGGGGGGTGGTAGACGAGGGTAAAGGGGATGAAATACATGGTGATGGAGGGAGAACTTACTCTGGGTGATGAACACACAATGGGATTTATAGATGATGTAATACAGAATTGTACACCTGAAATCTATGTAATTTTGCTGACAACTGTCACCCCAATAAACTTTAATTAAAAAAAAATTCAAATAATCTAACTGATCATGTCTTTCCCTTTTCACTGTGGCTTCCAGGAAGCTCACAGATAAAATGTTTAGCTAAGTTTATATAAAGTAAGGCCAGATGACCTGTGTATCTTCACAGCAACTTTATCTGCATCTTTATCTTCTTCTCTTTCTAAATTTCTCTTCTTATTGTCAAGTAAATGCCTTTTCCCATTTTGTTGTGGAAAAACCAAGTGGGAAATAAAGAACTTACCTGGGATGCAATCATTTTCGATTTCTCCGTGGAAAGCAATTAGGGATGGGGTGGGGTACAGAAGAGTCTTCAGAGACAAAGCTGAGTTAACCACTCTTTAATAGCTGGATGTGAAATGTGTTGCTTGTTAATTCATTGGTATCTTGTGTTTCTCTTTTGACCAGTAATTTTAATTATAGAACTTTGTCTTCAGGTAATAATCACAAATATGTGCAGAGATTTAACTGCAAGAAGCTTCTTCATAATTTTGTCTTTAACACCGTAATACTGAAAATAGCCTAAATGCCCAATCACTGAAGACTGATTTAAAAAAGTTATGGAACCTCTAAAAGAACAGAAAGGCAGGTGACCATTAAAAGTAACACTATAGATGATTAAGAAGCTCAAGAAATACGGTAACAAAGTATAAAGTATGAACCTTGTCTGGATCTTAATTTGAAGAGACGAAAAAATTATTTGAGATAGTCATTAAAGTTTTCACCCTGACTAGATATTTGATGATATTAAGGAATCTGATGATCGGAAGATATTATTATTTCACCTTGAATAACATTATTGATCTTTACGTCCTCATCGTTTACAAATATATAATGGAGTGCTTGTGGATAAAATGAAGTTTAGCATTTGTTTCAAATAACAAGGACTACATATATAAAAATTCATTGAGTTGTATACTTAATATTTGTGCATTTTATATTATACTTAATAAAAAAACAAAGAAAACACAATCTGTGAGGAAGAAATGAATGGGTGGTCTAGATTAGGAGTTGACAAACTTTTTCTGTAATGGGCCAGATGGCAAATATTTTAGACTTGTGTAGCCTATTGTCTCTGCTGCAACTACTCAGCTTTGCCATTGCAGATTGAAAACAGCCACAGACAACACACAAACCAATTAAGAGGTCTGACAATTTAGTTCACGAACTTGCCACCATGAGCTTAGATTGGCAGCACTGTATAAACAGCTCAGTAAGGTTTCATAATCTTGGTATATCAGTGTCTCACAGCTGTGTTCGCGTCCACGTGTGGCAGTGTCTTGCTGAGTGGTGTTCATTATTGTTGTTGTGTGTTTTTGTGTGCCGTCATGAGAATGTCTGAGCTTGAATTAGAGCAACAAACAAACATTAAATTTCTTGTTAAACTTGGCAAGAGTGGAAGTGAAATCAGAGATGCTAGTTAGTCCAAGTTTATGGGGATAATGCCATGTACAAAACGGCAGTGTACAAGTGGATTAAATGTTTTTCTGAGGGAAGAGAATGTGTCACTGATGAAGAGAGGTCAGGGCGGCCAGTAAGGAGCAAAACTGATGGAAACATTGCAAAAATTCTTCGAATTGTGTGACAAAATTGTTGGCTGACTGTGAGAAGCATAGCAGACCAAGTAAACATCGATAGACAAACAGGAAAATCTTAACTGAAAATCTTGGCATGAGAAAGATATGTGCAAAAATGGTCCCAAAGGAGCTCACCAACAAACAAAAGCAAAGGAGAGTCGAAGTTTGCCAAGACCTTTTGTAGAGGCAAGACGATATTTTGGGCTTTG
This sequence comes from Rhinolophus hipposideros, assembly GCF_964194185.1. NCBI lineage: Eukaryota > Metazoa > Chordata > Mammalia > Chiroptera > Rhinolophidae > Rhinolophus > Rhinolophus hipposideros. The sequence continues at coordinate 88,565,309 of NC_138046.1, read as the reverse complement.
TTATCATTGGTGATGAAACATGGGTGAAACAATATAACCTTGAAACTAAGCGTCAAAGTGCACAATGGAAGTCAGCCAATTCTCCATGACCAAAAAAGTTCCATCAGTACAAATCAAGAATCAAAATGATGTTTCTAGGGCCGGCCTGGTGGCTCAGGCAGTTGGAGCTCCATGCTCCTAATATCAAAGGCTGCCAGATCGATTCCCACATGGGTCAGTGGGCTCTCAATCACAAAGTTGCTGGGTCGACTCCTTAACTCCCACAAGGGATGGTGGGCAGTGCCCCCTGCAACTAAGGTTGAACACGGCACCTTCAGCTGAGCTTCTGCTGAGCTCCCGGATGGCTCAGTAGATTGAAGCTCTTCCTCTCAAACACAAGGTTGCTGGTTCGACTCCCGCAAGGGATGGTGGGCTGTGCCCCCTGCAACTAACAACGGCAACTGGACCTGGAGCTGCGCTGCGCCCTCCACAACTAACATTGAAAGGACAACAACTTGACTTGGAAAAAGACCTGGAAGTACACACTGTTCTCCAATAAAGTCCTGTTCCCCTTCCCCAATAAAACCTTTAAAAACAAATGATGTTGCTAACCTTTTTGGATGTCAGAGGGATTATTCATTATGAATTTGTACCAACTGGACAAACAGTGAACCAAGTTTACTATTTGGAAGTGCTGAAAAGGCTGCATGAAAAAGTTAGACAGATGACCTGAACTTTTCGCCAACAATTCATGACTCTTGCATCACAACAATGCACTAGCTCACATGGCCCTGTCTGTGAGGGAGTTTTTAGCCAATAAACAAATAACTGTATTACAGCTCCTCCCTACTCACCTGATCTGGTCCCCAATGACTTCTTTCTTTACCTGAAGATAAATGAAATAGTGAAAGGAAGATATTTGGATGACATTCAGGAAATCAAGGGTAATACGAGGACAGCTCTGATGGCCATTCCAGAAAAAGAGCTCCAAAATTGCTTTGAAGAATGGACTACGTACTGGCATCAGTGCATAGCTTCCCAAGGGGAGTACTTTGAAGGTGACCTTAGTGATATTCAGCAATGAGGTATGTAGCACTTTTTATAGGGTGAGTTCGCGAACTTAATTGTCAGACCTCGTATGTTCATTGGCTGTGTTCCAGTAAAACCTCATTTATGGGCGCTATAATTTGAATTTTACATTATGTTTACATATCACAAAATATTATTATTATTTTGATTTTTTCCCAACCATTAAAAAAGTGTGAAAACCATTCTTAGCTTATACTTGTATAAAAATAGCAGCAGGGCTATCATCAATAAATCAACAAACAAGTGCTGGCGAGGATGTGGAGAAAAGAGAACTCTTGCAAACTGTTGGTGGGATTGCAGATGGTGCAGCCACTATGGAAAACAGTATGGAGGTTCCTCAAAAAAATTAAAATAGAACTACCTTATGACCGACCAATTCCACTCCTAGGTATTTATCCAAGGAAGTCCAAAACACTAATTCAAAAAAACATACGCACGCCTATGCTTATTGCAGGGCTATTCGCAAGAGCCAAGATATGGAAACAACTGAAATGTCCATCAATAGATGATTGGATAAAGAAATTGTGGTACATTTATACAATAGACTATTACTCCGTCATAAAAAGAAAAAAGTCTTACCACTTGCAACAACATGGATGGACCTAGAGGTTATTACACTAAGTACGTCAGACTGAGAAAGACAAATACACTATGATCTTACTTATATGTGGAATCTAAAGAACAGAATAAACGAGCAAACAAAACAGGAATAGACTCAAAGATACAGAGAAAAAAACTGATGGTTGCTAGATGGGAGGGGGTTGGGGGGTAGGGGAAAAGGTGAAGGGATTAAAAAGTATAAACTGGTAGTCACAAAACAGTCACAGGGATGTGAAATACAGTGTGGGGAATATAGTCAATAATGTAAAGACTATGTAGGATGTCAGATGGGTACTAGACCTATCAGGGGGATCACTTCATAGATTATATAAATGCCTAACCACTGCGCTGTACACCTGAAACTAATATAAAATATTATTGAATGTCAACTATAATTAAATATATATACTGAGGGTGCCAAAAATGTATACACATGACTTGTATTCATCTTTCGTTATAGGTATATATTATTACAATTTTTAAAACAGTTTTTTTCCTTTCTTAAAATGTGAATACATTTTTTTGGACACCCTCTTTACACATATAGTCACAGGATGTAAAGTACAGCATAGGGAATATAGTCAATGGTATTGTGATAGCTATGTATGACGTCAGAGACATACTAGAATTGTTGGGGTTATAACTTTGTGAGGGGTGTAAATGTCTAATCATTATGTTGTTTCGTACATCTGAAACTAATGATAACATTAAATTAAATTGAAAAACTGATACATAGCATTAAAAAAAGAAACAGAAAAACAGCAGCAGGCCAGATTTAGCCCATTGCCTGCAGTTTTCCATCCTCTGGTCTAGGTGAAGTAAGTAAGACTGGCCATGAGTTGATTGATGAGACTGGATGATATGCGCAATGAGTGTACATTATATCGTTCCCACTATTTTTGCGAATGCTTGAAAAGTTACACAGAAATAAGTAAGTGGTAGTATGGAAATAAAGCTAATGAATGGCATGGAAAGATAGGTGCTAAATGCAGAAGAAACAGAACACGATATCATGCTCCCAATTGTTTAATAACAAACATCTGTCCTCCAAGATATTAAAGTGGTTTGTGGCCTTCCAAAACTCAACCCTACCAGACAAAACCTTATTCCTTGGTATTCAATTTCTTTCATTGGATTTTCTTGGGTATAACGTGAGCAGCACTGAATTTGAATTAATGGAAGGTCCATAAAATACCGTTGATCCTTGAACAACATGGGTTTAAACTGCATTGGTCCACTTATATGCAGATGGTTGTTGATAACTCACATTGTGCCTAGCTCAACACTTAGTTCAAGTTACACAAGCACAAGTTACAACAGTGCTGTGAGGGAGGAACAGTTATTACCTCAATTCACCGAAGAGGAAATGGAGAGGTAGGGACATTGAGTAACTTGCCCGAGGTCAGTCAGTCATCAGGTGTTGGGGATGGGACGTGAACTCAGGGCTGTCTGACTACAGAGACCACATCCCTCCCAACAGGCTGCACTGCTTTTCACCCAATGTGGCCTCAAAGCACTCTAGTCACTCCTTTCCAAAGCCAGTGACCCCAGAACTTCAGAACAAGGTGTCTGACTTCTTGTAGTAGGTCCCCAAAGATATTAGGTCATAGAGTGTTTCCCTAAAAGGAGATTTAGCTGGACAATGAGCTCTAATACGTCTTTGGAGCAAAAATTAATAAAAGACCTGGTATTATATTATATTACATTATATTATACCTGATATAATATATTATATTATATTATATTACATTACATTACATTATATTATATTATATTATATACCAGGTATATAATATAATATAATGCAATACAATTAACAATTAGTACTGTCTGCATTAATGTCTGTGAACGAACCTTTCCTCTTTCTCCCCCATATTCGTGCGCACACACCATTTTCCAGCAGTGTTTTGTCCCCTCTGTACACTTTAACACACATTCTCCCCGCAGCAGTCTACTCACTTATATGCAATGGCTTACATTTCATACACTGCCCTCCTTGCTCTCACAGACCCTAAGATGTCAGATTCTTAGAATGCTATTGCACCCCACAGCTTTCATACCCGGCGCTCCCACTTCAACGGGGGCTGGTGCTGTTAGCGAGAGTTTGGTCTGGAAAGAGCCTGGACACAATTGTTCCAGTCCAACAGACTCCCTGCCCTTAGGCCATTCCTTTACCTTCTAACCTGCCATGTTCCTCACAACTGAGGTACAGGTTCTGTCGTGATCTCCCAGACTCGTTGAGAACGTGCATTAAGGTACTGCACGTGAAGGCACTTTGTAAGCTCTAAAGCACTAGACAACTGCCATTGACACTGCTCTTCTGTGACTTTTACATGAAAAGGAGAAGTCCAGGGAGCCGGCAAGGGAAGAAAACGATACGATGCCACTACCCGTAACGCTGGCCTCTGAGCCGGCTCCGAAGAAGCTGTGTACCCCAGGAGAAGGGAGCTCCTCTGGTCAGGAGACTGAGAAGATGTCAGGTAAGAGAAAAACATCTGGGAACAACTCTGCCGTCTGGCCTGGAGGGGGGATGGATCGATGATAAGCCTGGGTCCAGACTGGGCGTAGGAGTTCACTCGATTCCAGATAGACATTAAAACATGACTTCCAAAATCAAAGGCTAAGCTGTCATTATAGAAAGCCTTTGTCATGGGCAAGCCTTCTCAATTCTCCGGGCTCCCGATTCCTGATGCATAAAAAGGAAAGAATTATAGTTCACGAAATAATTGAGCCATTTAATGAAACCTACAAAACCAGGCGTTATGAAAGGTGCTCAAGTCAAACCATCTGTAATAACCTGGGAACATATCTTACAGAGTTCTATCCCCAGCCCTCAGCGCAATGTCTGACACACAATATGCCCCTAAAAATAGGTGCTGAAAATAGAAGGTCTGCATGAATGTGCTGGTAAGTAAGGAGTTTCCGAGTCTCATCCTGGCAGTGGGAGGAGCCAGAAGTCTAAGTGACATTTGGTGTGTACTTGTGCTCATCTAACATCTCAGCCTTTCTGAGCCAGTGGATGTGGACAACAGACCATGTAGAAGGCTCTTGGGCACTTGGCCTAAAGGACGCATCTCATCTGATAAAACGGAGCCAAGACACCCATCCCCACAGACCACATCTTTTCCACCACAGGACCCAGCAAAGTGACGTTTAGTGTCTGGGCCCACAGGCTGAGGGAAAGAAAGAACCGAGTTGTATATGAAGAGATTAGTGACCCGGAGGAAGATGACTAAATCCGTAAGTGACACTTCAATCCAAGCCACAGCCTTGGGAAACACACTGTCCTCATAGAACTGGTACCCAGACTGGTCACTCCCTCCCCATCACATGAAGAAAAACCGGGTGGCCTTTCATGAACATGTGCAAGTCTGTGAACCTCTGGCCTCAGGCCTAGAGCAAGTGAAAGAAAAGTTCACCACCGTGAAACGCTAAGTACGATGCTTCTTACTGTACGTCTAATATTCTGTCAGGTGTTCGTGTTTCATTGATGACCAACACATATCCCTAAGGCCTGTTTCTGTCTATGTGTCCAGGCATTTACCTCAGGAAACAAATATTTTCAGGTGTCTCTGCACAGAACAGCACTACTTTCCATCTCCCAGGGCAGTTGTGGGAGACTGATTCCAGACGTTTTTTTCTCTGCTCTTAAGGGCACACTTCTCTCCTCTCTCTATCTCTCTCTCTCTCTCTCTCTCTCTCTCTCTCTCTCTCTCTCTCTCTCCCTCCCTCTTTCTCTCTCTCTCTGTGTGTCTCTGTCTCTCTCTCTCTATCTATCTATCTGTTTCTCATACACAAACAAACACACACACCCCACACATCCCACAAAAACAACAATAAACACAAAGAGAGACACTCGCAGAAGGTACAACTATGAACATACCTGACCTGCATTCAGCGTGTAATGCCCATGTACCCCTCATCCTGTTCCTCGTTTGCCAGCTGCTCCATGGCACAATACCCTATTATGATGCTCTGTATCAGTCTCTGGCAGTTAATAAACACACGTTTTGCCAGTTCTTTACTCCTCTCGTTCTTGTGCAAACAACCCTGTGCACACGTGTAAGTGTTTAGTGTCCACATGTTCCGGGAAGTGGAAATGCTACGTCAAAGGGCTCCTGCATTCCACAACACGTAACGGGCATGTGTTGTGCACTGTGTGCTGTTCCTGGTGCTGCAGAGACGTCAGAACCAAGATGGACAAATGTCTTTGCCCACGTGGACTTGACATTGCAGTGGGCGATGTTTCCGGGTTTTATTTGATGGATTCATTGTATCCCAATTAGAGGGCAGGATTCTGCGGGTGGTGTGACCCTCTCCCTTTACTCTCTGTCAGATTTTCCCGGTCAGGGGCTTGACTGGTCCATTGGGGACTGTGTGGGGGGAGACAGATGCTCTGGGTCTGCTCTAATCTCAGGGGAGGTGATGGGAACCCTCCTCGTGGGGCGCCTGTGCAGAGAGGGAGAGGCTGGGTCCTGGTGGTAGTGGGGGTAACAGAGGACAGTGATGTGCGGGGGGGAATACAGGCAAGGGCTGGTATACAGGCAAGGCAGGTCCAGGGCCCAGAGTGGCCCAACATAGCCGTCGAAGGGAAGGGCTCCGGGAAGGGGGATATGAGAGTGCAGCTCATCCGGGGGCAGAGGTGCCCCCACACTGGGAACACACCCTGCCGGGCACTGCAGGGAGACAGGACTGCTGCCTGGGTCAGCGAGGCAGCTGCTCTACCTGTGCCTGGGAAAACACATGTTCTATTTTACCCCAATATACTTCTGCATTCCTCACATTTATTCTTCTGCTGATGGACGGCGTGGAAATTCGAAAGCACCAGAGAATTACCCAAAAGAGATCCTGAGGGAGTTGATTTTCTATTCTCCCAGAGAAGTTGGGACCCCCAGACTGGATCCCCAGTACGGGAGACAGATGCAGGGAAGGGTGGCTTGCAGAGATTCCAGGTATCGCCAGGGGACGTCTCTCCTCAGGTTCCGTAGGCAGATAGAGTGTCCTTCTTTCCTTCTCCTCCATGTGACAAGCAGAGAGTCGATGGTTGTGCCCAAACTCAGTATTCAGCAGTACATTGCACCTCTGATTTAATGATACCACTATTTACAATAAGCAAGATATGGAGGTAACCTAAGTGTCCATCAATAGACGTACAGATGAAGAAGTGGCATACGTATGTATAAATACATCTATGTATATGTATATATATATGTATACATATGTGTGTGTATATATACATGTGTATATATTAATATGTATGTGCATATATATATATATATATATATGCTTTCAATGGAGTATAAGTTGGCCATAAAAAGAAATGAAATCGTGCGATTTGTGACATTGATGCATCTAGAGGGTATTATGCTAAGTGAAATAAGTCACACAGAGGAAAGCAAATACCGAACGATTTCATTCAAACACGAAATTTCAAATCCAACAAACCACTGACTAAACAAAAGAGAAGCAAACTCATACATACAGAGAACGCATGGATGGTTCACAGATGGGAGTGGAGTTGGTAGCTTGGGTGAAAAAGATGAAGGATTTAAGAAATACAAATTGCCAGGCAGAAAATTAGTCACAGGGATGGAAAGTACAGCACAGGGAGTCGAATCAGTAATATTGTCATAAATATGTATACTGTCATTTGGCTACTAGGGTTTGCGGGTTGATCGCTCCATCATTCACATGAATGTCTAATCACTACGTGGTGCACCTGAAACTCACATAACGTCAACGGTAATTTAAAAAAATTAAACATTTTGGGCCCGGCCCGGTGGCTCAGGCTGTTCGAGCTCCATGCTCCTAACTCCGAAGGCTGCCGGTTCGATTCCCACATGGACCAGTGAGCTCAACCACAAGGTTGCTGGTTCAATTCCTTGGGTACCACAACGGATGGTGGGCTCTGCCCCCTGCAACTAAGATTGAACACGGCACCTTGAACTGAGCTGCCCCCCGATGGGTCAGTTGGTTGGAGCATGGGCTCTCAACCACAAGGTTGCAAGTTGGATTCCTCCAGTCCCACAAGGGATGGTGGACAGCGCTCCCTGAACCTAACATTGAACACGGCACCTTGAGCTGATATGCCGCTGAGCTTCCAGTTCGCTCAGTGGGTTGGAGCGCGTCCTGTCAAACACAAGGTTGCCGGTTCGATTCCTCGACTCCCGCCAGGGATTGTGGGCTGCGACCCTGCAACTAGCAACGGGACCTGGAGCTGAACTGTGCCCTCCAAAACTAAGACTGAAAAGACAACAACTTGAAGCTGAACGGCACCCTCCACAACTAAGATTGAAAGGACAACAACTTGACTTGGAAAAAAGTCCTGGAAGTACACACTGTTCCCCTATAAAGTCCTGTTCCCCTTCCCCAATAAAATCTTTTTAAAAAATTAAAGATTCTTAGAAATTAAGACAGCAAATTTTTCAATGGAGACTATCGGGGAACCGTGTGTTTCTCTGGGGCTCATCAACTGCAAGTTGTTGTCCTTCAATGTACTTGTGGAGGGTGCAGCTCACTGGGCCATGTGGGGAATCGAACCGGCAACCCTCTTGTTCAGGGCACACATTCTAAGCAACTGAGCCATCCGGCGGCTTCTAGACGTTTTTTGTAAAACAATGTTTCCTCGGTTGATTATAACTGATTGCAATTGGACGTGATATCAATGCAAGAATCATTTTGATGTACATTAAGAGACGTCACTTCCGATATGAAATGTAGTGGACACTGCAGAATGAACCGGTAATCTCTTTGAAAGTCTAAAGGGCACTGGTGAGATGTCACGACCACGTGACAGACTGCTCTTTTCTCTGAGGTGGCGACATCCAAGGCCTAGATGCATAGTTCCTCAGCTTGTGTGAAAACAACTTCTCCCTAGGAAACACACATGCAAGATCGGAAAGTCGATCGATGACTACTGGTATTATTAATTAAAATCACTGTTATGGAACAAATGGGAGGTTTTGTAAAGGTGTGCCAACCAATGACTGCTATTGCATACGGTTAGGAATATTGTCGTTTTGCGGGCATTTGGCATATTTAGGCACAGTATTGTACTAAACATGCACCAGTTATTAAAACCATGATGTCTTTGAATAAAACAGAATCACAGCTGCCTTTCCAGTTACTGGTGTGCAGAGAAAGCACGCATCCCACAATTCATGACAGGAGATTATACTCCCTGTAATGGGAGAAAAAAAAGGTATTTGAAGAAAGTGGCAAAGGACACAACCATATACGCTCCACCTCTCCCACTGTATGGCAACACAAGTAAGCCATTTCAACATTGTCCGTGTTATGTGGCTTTACTTTTCACACGGTATTAACAGAGATATTTGTTATCACCTCTATCATAACAATCATGCTCATGATGGGGCAATTGCCACCGTCTACTGACCTGCAGTATGCTCTCTGGGGTAAATGAATTTATCCCAGACACAATAAACACAGCCTAAGACTAAGGGGTGGCGAAGAAAAAAAAACACAGCTTAAAAGTTTGAAGTAACCACAGAGATCCTAGCGGATCCCCGGAAAGACCTCCAACTGAGGATTTGGAGACAGATTGGAAGGATAGGACATGGTGGCCCGCAGCACATACTCCACTTATTAAACTAAAGACGAAACACACAGCACACGGTGGGAACACACAAGCGGAATGAAAAGGGAACCTCTGAGCATGCGCGCTGAGGGAACTAGTACAATGGGCGTGGCCAGCTGTGGAGGAGGAAAATCTCGCTTGGAGTGAGCGGGCAAATCGTTGTCTCCACCCACTTGGAGAAGACATTCCTGGTTCTGGAGCCTGGCTGGTACGAGGGACCCCACTCCTGCCTCAGTTTCCCCTGTATTATCCTGACTTGCAGTGGGCCAAACCCACTTCACTAACTGTTCCGAGCGGTCGAAGGGCCCTGGGTAACTGAATTGCGGGTGTTCCTCTCTGTGTGGATCGACCCCTCACAGACGCCTCACTTCTGAGGTAGGTTTTTCTCTAAGGGTCACCCGGGACAGGTTAAGGTGGGGCGGCAGGCGGAAAAGCTGGGAGCCTCTGGCCATTAGTACTCAAGCGGTGGAGTCTCGGCTGTGCCTCCGGATAATTATTCACATCCACGGCCTTGAGGGACGATTTAAAGCCTTTCGGGGTAATCTCTTTCGGACAGAGGTAAAACTAAAATATCGTCAGTCTCCAAGATTCCCTACTTGCTCGACCTCAGCCTGAGAAATTCCAAATCAGCTAGACACCCCTCATATTCCTCCAGCAGAAATTCCATGTCTGCTCCGCGACCCCTAATTGCCTCCACGGGGATAAAGCGGCAACCTCTGTGCCGTCTGAAACCCCGAAATATCCTCTACTGAGAGTCCGTATGCCCTCGGCTTGGGGAGCACCAGTTTGCTGCACTCCGAGTCCTCTCACTCTCAGCGAGATCAGGGCTGGACATGCATCTCCGAGATTCCCCTCTTTCTCACTCTCATAACTGTCAAATAACCAAGAAATAGCGTCTACATCCACTCATATCAGTGACCCTCATTTCGGTTCAGCAGAAAGAACCCCAGGTCCCTCTGCTGGAAAATGCAGAGCACATGAACTCTGGGACTTTGCTCCCCCTGCCTTCTGGACTCAAACACCCCCCTTCGTAAAATTACATTCTCACGTGACTGCATCCCCTACGCGTGTTCTTCCGTCTGTCCTTCCCGATAAGCCAAATCCCGGAGAACTACAAAGAACAGGAACCGACACATTGCAAAGACTCGAGGCTGCTATGATCATGGCCCCAGTCAGCCTGCCATCCTAATCCGTACTTGTGCCTGAGACTTCCGGCCCCTCAGTTCTCATCTGACATCCCCCAAGTCCTTCCTCGCGGAAAGACAAGCCACGGATGGGGAAAAGCAGAACTTTAATTGCTGCTGACAGTCTGAGCGTGGCCATTGCTCAACGCTTTCTCCCCCTGCCTTCTGACCCACAGGATCTTTGGCCTTGGGACTGGAGAGACTCGCGCTGTATCCCTGGGACATCGCACCATTCCCAGCACTATGGACAGAGGCAGCTCCTTTGCAAAGAGCCACAGGGAGGATGCCGAGGGATCACAAGAGACATGTAAGGTGAGGTGGTGTGCAGGGGGGAGAGGAGTGGTCCCCGGGACAGTGCAGGCTGATGAGTTTTCTGCGAAGGTGAGATCTCAGGCAGTGGAGATAAGGAGCAGGCTTTCGGCGGGAGCTCCAGGGCCTCGGGGGCTTCCCACCAGTCTGAGCACTTGCATACCATCCCTGGAAACAACACGTCTGTGACTTGCACTACACGTGACGACTCTCAGTCCCTCTGGAAGGTGAGAGGAAAGCCCTCAACCGGCAACGAAGCATCACTGCATGCCAGGGGAGAGGCTAAGGAACGTTAGCTACCCTTGCTCTCTCAGTTAGCCATGGCATCGACCAGGAGGAATTCCTGTCTCCAGGTTACAGGTCCCACACACAGGTCCTGGCCTGGAGGAAAAGGTCGGGCTCAATGTCACACATTTTACCTGAGCTGCTGCCTGTTTTGTCTGTCTGTTTGTTTGTTTCTTTGTTTGTTTGCTTGCTTGCTTGCTAGGCCTTCGATGATATTTCCAAATACTTTTCTAAGAAAGAATGGGCAAAGCTGGGAGACTCACAGAAAAGAACCTATGTGTACATGAAGAGAAACTACGACACCATGACTCGTCTAGGTAACAGAAAGTTCTGGGACCAGACAGGCCTGGAAACACATGACCCTTGCTCTTTCTGTGTGCATGCTGGGCTTCTTCTAAGGCTGCAGAGAGTGTCCCCTGCTCTCCTTTTGTGCGGGGAGAAAGCCAGGGCAGCTGCTGGACCTCCTGCTCTTTTCTATCCTGTAGTGGGCTGAGGGCGGGAAGTGTCCATGGAGATACTCAGACCTGAATCCTGCACACTTCTTTCTGTCTGTCCCTTATTCGGATCCCACCGACTGAGGAGTTTCACTGTCACTGCTACCTCTCAGCATCCTATCTTCTTGTCACCTTTCATCCTAAAGAACATATATTTTGCCTCTTCTAGGTCTCAATACCACCCTCCCATATTTCATGCGTCCCAAGAATCAGACTACAAATGCTCCTGAGAGTGATTCTGATGAAGATCAGAGTCCCGGGAATCAGGGTGAGTGAGTGGAAGGGCCTGGATAGGGTCCCCTGAAGCCTGACTGCTTCAGGGTCCAGCTGCTCAGGAAGATTGTCAGAACTCCTTCCTGAGAAAGAACCAACGCTGAGTAAACAAAATTGCATGGGGAAGGTTCATTCAGTACAGTCAGGGACCATTCATATAAAACATTTAACATGCAAATTAAGACTATATATTTTTTATGCATAATAAGTCAATGGTAAATGTACAAAAATCTGAATGAGAAGAAAAGTCATGAAATTCAGGAGTGAAGAAGTGGGGAAGGCAGGGATCAGTGAGTGCTGCACAGAAAACTTCACCTGTGACCTGTATAGAATGTTCTATTACATGTCAGATAAAGATCTCAGAGTGATGGCAACCAGATTTGTGTTAACACTGAGATTTGATTGGACGTGGTGACACTGCACACGTTTTTCTAATATTGTTCCCTACAATTTTCTGTGCCTGTTAAAGATTTCTTAATATTAAACAGCTATAATTTTTTTCTACACACTGTTGATGAAACACAAGACAGCTAAGAAAAATGTCATCGAAGGGTAAATCCACTAGCTCTTCCCAGAGTCAATTTCATAATAGCGCATAAGAGTCAAATAAGTATCTTAAAGACAAGGGGATTAAGGCATTCTGTAATGACTTTCAGCGATTTCCTGTGTTACCAAACCCGAATAGTCTACTCACCTTTAATTGATCCTGATTCCAAGTGTTCACCTTAGGACCAGGGTTGGAAAGCACAACCCCACACAAACCTTACCTTTTCATTTGTCATTGAGCTTAAGCAAAGTGGAGTGGAAAATAGGACGGATTCTAGAAATCGTTGCCCATGTGAACAGTGTGTTGACTCACCACAAAGGGGATGGGATGTATTCAATGGTCTTTCACTCTGCTAGCACGATTGTTTGAAGGCAGGACCAGAATGTTTGTACTGTCTCCAGTAAAGCTATGACTCCCGAATTCAACAGGCCAGGTTCCACAAACTCCCCAAATTACCGTTTGGGACTTGAGACTCTAGTGCTTGACTATCTGCAAAGCTTTTGACACTCCAGGAGTGTTCTTATACCTGGAAACCTTCCCAAACTCTGTGATGAAATCACTCCTGGTTCATCACACACTTAACCGCTGCACTGAGGTATAACTGCAAGGCTATAAATTTCACCCAGTTTGATCTTTGGTGCTTTCTAGTTACCATACGTCTTAAAGTGGATGTAGTTCAAATTCCCAAGCAATCCACTTAATACTTTGGGGGAAAACATAACAAATAAGTAACAAACTAGGACAAAGCAGTAGAGTGGTTTAGTTCACATTTTATAAACTGTCCCACGGGAAGTTAGGGATTTCTGCCATAAATAAATGCATACACCGTTATTAAAGAGAATTCAGAGTCCCGGTTCCAAATGACCCCTTGACACACAGTGGTTCCATCCGGTCTGCTGCAGAATTCCCTGATACTTCAGGAGATTCTGCACATTGGGAAGAGTTACCAACACAAGACAATTCTGCTTTATCACCTTCCTTTAGATGAAAATGCGCAAGAGGCCTCCGATGTGCAATGCATAGAAGACGAGAAGGTGAGTGTCCCCCAAATGAAAAGGACCACAAGGTTTTCTCCCCCCGTGGATCTGAGCATGATAACAGTGGGAGAAAATCGACGTTGGCCTGCAGCTCACAGCCTCCCTTACTGGTGTCCTTATTGTCACACCACCTGTGGCATCCGTAGCTTGATAATTAAAAATTGTGATAGATGATACTTCTTGTGACCTCACAGTTATGCCATATATTACTTGGCACAATTCACATGCATTAATTCATTGCAACCTTATGACACTTCTCAGACATTATTACTGCTATTGTACACAAATAATGAGAATATTAAAAATAATAATAATTACTACTACTATAATAATAACGATGTTCTATTACAGAGCTGTTAAATAATTTGCCTGAGACCTAAGGGGCAGTGATAATAATTTGAACCAAAGCCCCAAAACAAACCGATTCCAAGCTCGTGAGGCTTCATATGTTATTGAAGTTCAGGTTGTCTTCCTGGGGCTTTACCCTGGAGGTGCTGCTGACGCTTCCCTTTACAGGCTCCTTTTTGCAAGAAGAAGGACTGGTCCCCTGTGCTCTGTCACACGGCCACTCTAACAGGGCTTGGGAATGACTTGGGCACTAGGACCCTCAATACTGTGAGCTCACCCACCCAGGCCTTCAGGCATCTCTGAAGCCTCAGGTCAGGCCAGCGTCCCCTGACAGCTGCCTCGATGTTGATTGAATAAGTGATCCCGCAATTGCAGATTGTACTAGTTGCGAGGGGAACGGAACCTCCGAGTCGGAGTGTAAGTGTGGAGACCATTGAGGAGAAAGTATTGCTTTTCACATTACCACTTTTGAAGGGCTCGAAAGCTCAGACAGTACTTGCACTTGGCCTGTTTTCTGTGTATTGTTCACTGTTTCCTAAACGAGGGTGCAGAATAAAGGTAACGTAATGATTGTTGGTCAAGACACAGCCTGAAACAAGCAGAATTGACGCGGGAACCACGTCTTTATTTTCTCATTAAATGATCTTGCCAGGGTAGGATATTACGTCCCAGCAAGCATAGCTTCTTCATGTCTGCATTAATGTCTGTGAACGAACCTTTCCCCTTTCTCCCTCATATTCGTGCCCGCACACCATTTTCCAGCAGTGTTTTGTCCCCTCTGTACACTTTAACACACATTCTCCCCGCAGCAGTCTACTCACTTGTATGCAATGGCTTACATTTCATACACTGCCCTACTTGCTCTCACAGACCCTAAGATGTCAGATTCTTAGAATGCTATTGCACCCCACAGCTTTCATACCCGGCGCTCCCACTTCCACGGGGGCTGGTGCTGTTAGCGAGAGTTTGGTCTGGAAAGAGCCTGGACACAATTGTTCCAGTCCAACAGACACCCTTACCTTAGGCCATTCCTTTACCTTCTAACCTGCCACGTTCCTCACAACTGAGGTACAGGTTCTGTCGTGATCTCCCAGACTCGTTGAGAACATGCATTAAGGTACTGCACGTGAAGGCACTTTGTAAGCTCTAAAGCACTAGACAACTGCCATTGACAGTGCTCTTCTGTGACTTTTACATGAAAAGGAGAAGTCCAGGGAGCCGGCAAGGGAAGAAAACGATTCGATGCCACTACCCGTAACGCCGGCCTCGGAGCCGGCTCCGAAGAAGCTGTGTACCCCAGGAGAAGGGAGCTCCTCTGGTCAGGAGACTGAGAAGATGTCAGGTAAGAGAAAAACATCTGGGAACAACTCTGCCGTCTGGCCTGGAGGGGGGAAGGATCCAGGATAAACCTGGGTCTAGACTGGGCAAAGGAGCTCATTCGGCTCCACATAAGACATTAAAACATGACTTCCAAAATCACAGGCTAAGCTGTCATTGATAGAAAGCCTTTGTCATGGGCAAATCTTCTGAATTCTCTGATCTCCTGATTCCTAGTCCATAAAATGGAAAGAATCATAGTTCATAAAATGATTCAGCCATTTAATGAAACGGACAAAACCAGGCGTTATGAGAGGAGCTCAAGTCATACCATCTGTAATAACCTGGGAACATATCTTACTCAGAGTTCTATCCCCAGCCCTCAGCGCAATGTCTGACACACAATACGCCTCTAGAAATATGTGCTGAAAACAGAAGGTCTGCATGAATGTGGTGGTAAGTAAGGAGTCTCATCCTGGCAGTGGGAGGAGCCAGAAATCTAAGTGACATTTGGTGTGTACTTGTGCGCATCTAACATCTCAGCCTGTCTGAGCCAGGGGATGTGGATAACAGACCATGTAGAAGGCCCTTGGGCACTTGGCCTGAAGGATGCATCTCATCTGATAAAACGGAGCCAAGACACCCATCCCCACAGACCAAATCTTTTCCACCACAGGACCCAGCAAAGTGACGTCTAGTGTCTGGGCCCACAGGCTGAGGGAAAGAAAGAACCGAGTTGCATATGAAGAGATTAGTGACCCGGAGGAAGATGACTAAATCCGTAAGGGACACTTCAATCCAAGCCACAGCCTTGGGAAACACACTGTCCTCATAGAACTGGTACCCAGACTGGTCACTCCCTCCCCAAACCATTCATTTCTGGGAACGTAGGGGAGCAGAAATGAGGCAAACTGATGATGCTTCCCCACTTTCTACTCCTTACGCCGTATATACAGGGGTTTTCCACACACAGGAAGTCCCGGTCTCCCACACCCCCTGTTACCTCTCGATGTGTAGGCCACACTCTCCTCTAACCTGGGAACTCATAAGATCGTGAGGTAGGGTGGAATCAGACAGTTCACGGCCCTGCCGGTCTGGATAGGAGCCTGGGGATTGATGGTTCAGGCCTCGGCAGCTCACTGCCACTCACTGTCCTTCTCTCTCCTAGCCTCCACCTAAGGCATGTGACATGAGCCCATCACATGAAGAAAAACCGCGTGGCCTTTCATGAACATGTGCAAGTCTGTGAACCTCTGGCCTCAGGCCTAGAGCAAGTGAAAGAAAAGTTCACCACCGTGAAACGCTAAGTACGATGCTTCTTACTGTTCGTCTAATATTCTGTCAGGAGTTCGTGTTTCATTGATGACCAACACGTATCCCTAAGGCCTGTTTCTGTCTATGTGTCCAGGCATTTACCTCAGGAAACAAATATTTTCAGGTGTCTCTGCACAGAACAGCACTACTTTCCATCTCCCAGGGCAGTTGTGGGAGACTGATTCCAGACGTTTTTTTCTCTGCTCTTAAGGGCACACTTCTCTCTCTCTCTCTCTCTCTCTCTCTCTCTCTCTCTCTCTCTCTCTGTTTCTCCCTCCCTCTTTCTCTCACTCATTCTCTGTGTCTCTGTCTCTCTCTATCTATCTATCTATCTATCTCTTTCTCATACACAAACAAACACACACACCCCACACATCCCACAAAAACAACAATAAACACAAAGAGAGACACTCGCAGAAGGTACAACTGTGAATATACCTGACCTGCATTCAGCGTGTATTGCACATGTACCCCTCATCCTGTTCCTCGTTCGCCAGCTGCTCCATGGCACAATAACCTATTATGATGCTCTGTATCAGTCGCTGGCAGTTAATAAACACACGTTTTGACAGTTCTTTACTCCTCTCGTCCTTGTGCAAACAACCCTGTGCACACGTGTGTTTAGTGTCCACATGTTCCGGGAAGTGGAAATGCTACGTCAAAGGGCGCCTGCATTCCACAACACGTAACGGGCCTGTGTTGTGCACTGTGTGCTGTTCCTGGTGCTGCAGAGACGTCAGAACCAAGATGGACAAATGTCTTTGCCCACGTGGACTTGACATTGCAGTGGGCGATGTTTCCGGGTTTTATTTGATGGATTCATTGTATCCCAATTAGAGGGCAGGATTCTGCGGGTGGTGTGACCCTTTCCCATTACTCTCTGTCAGATTTTCCCGGTCAGGGGCTTGACTGGTCCATTGGGGACTGTGTGGGAGGAGACAGATGCTCTGGTTCTGCTCTAATCTCACGGGAGGTGATGGGAACCCTCCTCGTGGGGCGCCCGTGCAGAGACGGAGAGACTGGGTCCTGGTGGTAGTGGGGGTAACAGAGGACAGTGATGTGCAGGGGGGGAATACAGGCAAGGGCTGGTATACAGGCAAGGCAGATCCAGGGCCCAGAGTGGCCCAACATAGCCGTCGAAGGGAAGGGCTCCGGGAAGGGGGATATGAGAGTGCAGCTCATCCGGGGGCAGAGGTGCCCCCACACTGGAACACACCCTGCCGGGCACTGCAGGGAGACAGGACTGCTGCCTGGGTCAGCGAGGCAGCTGCTCTACCTGTGCCTGGGGAAAAACATGTTCTGTTTTACCCCAATATACTTCTGCATTCCTCACATGTATTCTTCTGCTGATGGACGGCGTGGAAATTCGAAAGCACTAGAGAATTACCCAAAAGAGATCCTGAGGGAGTTGATTTTCTATTCTCCCAGGGAAGTTGGGACCCCCAGACTGGATCCCCAGTACGGGAGACAGATGCAGGGAAGGGTGGCTTGCAGAGATTCCAGGTATCGCCAGGGGACGTCTCTCCTCAGGTTCCGTAGGCAGATAGAGTGTCCTTCCTTTCTTCTCCTCCATGTGACAAGCAGAGAGTCGATGGTTGTGCCCAAACACAGTATTCAGCAGTACATTGCACCTCTGATTTAATGACACCACTATTTACAATAAGCAAGATATGGAGGTAACCTAAGTGTCCATCAATAGACGTACAGATGAAGAAGTGGCATACGTATGTATAAATACATCTATGTATATGTATGTATATATATATGTATACATATGTGTGTGTATATGTACATGTGTATATATTAATCTGTGTATATATATATATATATATATATATGCTTTCAATGGAGTATTAGTCGGTCATAAAAAGAAATGAAATCGTGCGATTTGCGACATCGATGCATCTAGAGGGTATTATGCTAAGTGAAATAAGTCACACAGAGGAAACCAAGTACTGAATGATTTCATTCAAACACGAAATTTAAAATCTAACAAAACACTGACTAAACAAAAGAGAAGCAAGCTCATACATACAGAGAACGCATCGATGGTTCACAGATGGGAGTGGAGTTGGTAGCTTGGGTGAAAAAGATGAAGGATTTAAGAAATACAAATTGCCAGGCAGAAAATTAGTCACAGGGATGGAAAGTACAGCACAGGGAGTCGAATCAGTAATATTGTCATAAATATGTATACTGTCATTTGGCTACTAGGGTTTGCGGGTTGATCGCTCCATCATTCACATACATGTCTAATCACTACGTGGTGCACCTGAAACTCACATAATGTCAACGGTAATTTAAAAAAAATTAAACATTTTGGGCCCGGCCCGGTGGCTCAGGCTGTTCGAGCTCCATGCTCCTAACTCCGAAGGCTGCCGCTTCGATTCCCACATGGGCCAGTGAGCTCAACCACAAGGTTGCTGGTTCAATTCCTCGAGTACCACAACGGATGGTGGGCTCTGCTTCCTGCAACTAAGATTGAATCTTAGTTGCAGTAATCTCTTTGAAAGTCTAAAGGGCACTGGTGAGATGTCAGGACCACGTGACAGACTGCTCTTTTCTCTGAGGTGGCGACATCCAAGGCCTAGATGCATAGTTCCTCAGCCTGTGTGAAAACAACTTCTCCCTAGGAAACACACATGCAAGATCGGAAAGTCGATCGATGACTACTGGTATTATTAATTAAAATCACTGTTAAGGAACAAATGGGAGGTTTTGTAAAGGTGTGCCAACCAATGACTGCTATTGCATACGGTTAGGAATATTGTCGTTTTGCTGGCATTTGGCATATTTAGGCACAGTATTGTACTAAACATGCACCAGTTATTAAAACCATGATGTCTTTGAATAAAACAGAATCACAGCTGCCTTTCCAGTTAGTGGTGTGCAGAGAAAGCACGCATCCCACAATTCATGACAGGAGATTATACTCCCTGTAATGGGAGAAAAAAAAGGTATTTGAAGAAAGTGGCAAAGGACACAACCATATACGCTCCACCTCTCCCACTGTATGGCAACACAAGTAAGCCATTTCAACATTGTCCATGTTATGTGGCTTTACTTTTCACACGGTATTAACAGAGATATTTGTTATCACTTGTATCATAACAATCATGCTCATGATGGGGCAATTGCCACCGTCTACTGACCTGCAGTATGCTCTCTGGGGTAAATGAATTTATCCCAGACACAATAAACACAGCCTAAGACTAAGGGGTGGCGAAGAAAAAAAAACACAGCTTAAAAGTTTGAAGTAACCACAGAGATCCTAGCGGATCCCCGGAAAGACCTCCAACTGAGGATTTGGAGACAGATTGGAAGGATAGGAGATGGTGGCCCGCAGCACATACTCCACTTATTAAACTAAAGACGAAACACACAGCACACGGTGGGAACACACAAGCGGAATGAAAAGGGAACCTCTGAGCATGCGCGCTGAGGGAACTAGTACAATGGGCGTGGCCAGCTGTGGAGGAGGAAAATCTCGCTTGGAGTGAGCGGGCAAATCGTTGTCTCCACCCACTTGGAGAAGACATTCCTGGTTCTGGAGCCTGGCTGGTACGAGGGACCCCACTCCTGCCTCAGTTTCCCCTGTATTATCCTGACTTGCAGTGGGCCAAACCCACTTCACTAACTGTTCCGAGCGGTCGAAGGGCCCTGGGTAACTGAATTGCGGGTGTTCCTCTCTGTGTGGATCGACCCCTCACAGACGCCTCACTTCTGAGGTAGGTTTTTCTCTAAGGGTCACCCGGGACAGGTTAAGGTGGGGCGGCAGGCGGAAAAGCTGGGAGCCTCTGGCCATTAGTACTCAAGCGGTGGAGTCTCGGCTGTGCCTCCGGATAATTATTCACATCCACGGCCTTGAGGGACGATTTAAAGCCTTTCGGGGTAATCTCTTTCGGACAGAGGTAAAACTAAAATATCGTCAGTCTCCAAGATTCCCTACTTGCTCGACCTCAGCCTGAGAAATTCCAAATCAGCTAGACACCCCTCATATTCCTCCAGCAGAAATTCCATGTCTGCTCCGCGACCCCTAATTGCCTCCACGGGGATAAAGCGGCAACCTCTGTGCCGTCTGAAACCCCGAAATATCCTCTACTGAGAGTCCGTATGCCCTCGGCTTGGGGAGCACCAGTTTGCTGCACTCCGAGTCCTCTCACTCTCAGCGAGATCAGGGCTGGACATGCATCTCCGAGATTCCCCTCTTTCTCACTCTCATAACTGTCAAATAACCAAGAAATAGCGTCTACATCCACTCATATCAGTGACCCTCATTTCGGTTCAGCAGAAAGAACCCCAGGTCCCTCTGCTGGAAAATGCAGAGCACATGAACTCTGGGACTTTGCTCCCCCTGCCTTCTGGACTCAAACACCCCCCTTCGTAAAATTACATTCTCACGTGACTGCATCCCCTACGCGTGTTCTTCCGTCTGTCCTTCCCGATAAGCCAAATCCCGGAGAACTACAAAGAACAGGAACCGACACATTGCAAAGACTCGAGGCTGCTATGATCATGGCCCCAGTCAGCCTGCCATCCTAATCCGTACTTGTGCCTGAGACTTCCGGCCCCTCAGTTCTCATCTGACATCCCCCAAGTCCTTCCTCGCGGAAAGACAAGCCACGGATGGGGAAAAGCAGAACTTTAATTGCTGCTGACAGTCTGAGCGTGGCCATTGCTCAACGCTTTCTCCCCCTGCCTTCTGACCCACAGGATCTTTGGCCTTGGGACTGGAGAGACTCGCGCTGTATCCCTGGGACATCGCACCATTCCCAGCACTATGGACAGAGGCAGCTCCTTTGCAAAGAGCCACAGGGAGGATGCCGAGGGATCACAAGAGACATGTAAGGTGAGGTGGTGTGCAGGGGGGAGAGGAGTGGTCCCCGGGACAGTGCAGGCTGATGAGTTTTCTGCGAAGGTGAGATCTCAGGCAGTGGAGATAAGGAGCAGGCTTTCGGCGGGAGCTCCAGGGCCTCGGGGGCTTCCCACCAGTCTGAGCACTTGCATACCATCCCTGGAAACAACACGTCTGTGACTTGCACTACACGTGACGACTCTCAGTCCCCTCTGGAAGGTGAGAGGAAAGCCCTCAACCGGCAACGAAGCATCACTGCATGCCAGGGGAGAGGCTAAGGAACGTTAGCTACCCTTGCTCTCTCAGTTAGCCATGGCATCGACCAGGAGGAATTCCTGTCTCCAGGTTACAGGTCCCACACACAGGTCCTGGCCTGGAGGAAAAGGTCGGGCTCAATGTCACACATTTTACCTGAGCTGCTGCCTGTTTTGTCTGTCTGTTTGTTTGTTTCTTTGTTTGTTTGCTTGCTTGCTTGCTAGGCCTTCGATGATATTTCCAAATACTTTTCTAAGAAAGAGTGGGCAAAGCTGGGAGACTCACAGAAAAGAACCTATGTGTACATGAAGAGAAACTACGACACCATGACTCGTCTAGGTAACAGAAAGTTCTGGGACCAGACAGGCCTGGAAACACATGACCCTTGCTCTTTCTGTGTGCATGCCGGGCTTCTTCTAAGGCTGCAGAGAGTGTCCCCTGCTCTCCTTTTGTGCGGGGAGAAAGCCAGGGCAGCTGCTGGACCTCCTGCTCTTTTCTATCCTGTAGTGGGCTGAGGGCGGGAAGTGTCCATGGAGATACTCAGACCTGAATCCTGCACACTTCTTTCTGTCTGTCCCTTATTCGGATCCCACCGACTGAGGAGTTTCACTGTCACTGCTACCTCTCAGCATCCTATCTTCTTGTCACCTTTCATCCTAAAGAACATATATTTTGCTTCTTCTAGGTCTCAATACCACCCTCCCATATTTCATGCGTCCCAAGAATCAGACTACAAATGCTCCTGAGAGTGATGCTGATGAAGATCACAGTCCCGGGAATCAGGGTGAGTGAGTGGAAGGGCCTGGATAGGGTCCCCTGAAGCCTGACTGCTTCAGGGTCCAGCTGCTTAGGAAGATTGTCAGAACTCCTTCCTGAGAAAGAACCAACGCTGAGTAAACAAAATTGCATGGGGAGGGTTCATTCAGTACAGTTAGAGAACATTCCTATAAAACATTTAACATGCAAATTAAGACTATATATATTTTATGCATAATAAGTCAATGGTAAATGTACAAAAATCTGAATGAGAAGAAAAGTCATGAAATTCAGGAGTGAAGAAGTGGGGAAGGCAGGGATCAGGAGTGCTGCACAGAAAACTTCACCTGTGACCTGTTTAGAATGTTCTATTACATGTCAGATAAAGATCTCAGAGTGATGGCAACCAGATTTGTGTTAACACTGAGATTTGATTGGACGTGGTGACACTGCACACGTTTTTCTAATATTGTTCCCTACAATTTTCTGTGCCTGTTAAAGATTTCTTAATATTAAACAGCTATAATTTTTTTCTACACACTGTTGATGAAACACAAGACAGCTAAGAAAAATGTCATCGAAGGGTAAATCCACTAGCTCTTCCCAGAGTCAATTTCATAATAGCGCATAAGAGTCAAATAAGTATCTTAAAGACAAGGGGATTAAGGCATTCTGTAATGACTTTCAGCGATTTCCTGTGTTACCAAACCCGAATAGTCTACTCACCTTTAATTGATCCTGATTCCAAGTGTTCACCTTAGGACCAGGGTTGGAAAGCACAACCCCACACAAACCTTACCTTTTCATTTGTCATTGAGCTTAAGCAAAGTGGAGTGGAAAATAGGACGGATTCTAGAAATCGTTGCCCATGTGAACAGTGTGTTGACTCACCACAAAGGGGATGGGATGTGTTCAATGGTCTTTCGCTCTGCTAGCACGATTGTTTGAAGGCAGGACCAGAATGTTTGTACTGTCTCCAGTAAAGCTATGACTCCCGAATTCAACAGGCCAGGTTCCACAAACTCCCCAAATTACCGTTTGGGACTTGAGACTCAAGTGCTTGACTATCTGCAAAGCTTTTGACACTCTAGGAGTGTTCTTATGCCTGGAAACCTTCCCAAACTCTGTGATGAAATCACTCCTGGTTCATCACACACTTAACCGCTGCACTGAGATATAACTGCAAGGCTATAAATTTCACCCAGTTTGATCTTTGGTGATTTCTAGTTACCATACGTCTTAAAGTGGATGTAGTTCAAATTCCCAAGCAATCCACTTAATACTTTGGGGGAAAACATAACAAATAAGTAACAAACTAGGACAAAGCAGTAGAGTGGTTTAGTTCACATTTTATAAACTGTCCCACGGGAAGTTAGGGATTTCTGCCATAAATAAATGCATACACCGTTATTAAAGAGAATTCAGAGTCCCGGTTCCAAATGACCCCTTGACACACAGTGGTTCCATCCGGTCTGCTGCAGAATTCCCTGATACTTCAGGAGATTCTGCACATTGGGAAGAGTTACCAACACAAGACAATTCTGCTTTATCACCTTCCTTTAGATGAAAATGCGCAAGAGGCCTCCGATGTGCAATGCATAGAAGACGAGAAGGTGAGTGTCTCCCAAATGAAAAGGACCACAAGGTTTTCTCCCCCCGTGGATGTGAGCATGATAACAGTGGGAGAAAATCGACGTTGGCCTGCAGCTCACAGCCTCCCTTACTGGTGTCCTTATTGTCACACCACCTGTGGCATCCGTAGCTTGATAATTAACAATTGTGATAGATGATACTTCTTGTGACCTCACAGTTATGCCATATATTACTTGGCACAATTCACATGCATTAATTCATTGCAACCTTATGACACTTCTCAGACATTATTACTGCTATTGTACACAAATAATGAGAATATCAAAAATAATAATAATTACTACTACTATAATAATAACGATGTTCTATTACAGAGCTGTTAAATAATTTGCCTGAGACCTAAGGGGCAGTGATAATAATTTGAACCAAAGCCCCAAAACAAACCGATTCCAAGCTCATGAGGCTTCATATGTTATTGAAGTTCAGGTTGTCTTCCTGGGGCTTTACCCTGGAGGTGCTGCTGACGCTTCCCTTTACAGGCTCCTTTTTGCAAGAAGAAGGACTGGTCCCCTGTGCTCTGTCACACGGCCACTCTAACAGGGCTTGGGAATGACTTGGGCACTAGGACCCTCAATACTGTGAGCTCACCCACCCAGGCCTTCAGGCATCTCTGAAGCCTCAGGTCAGGCCAGCGTCCCCTGACAGCTGCCTCGATGTTGATTGAATAAGTGATCCCGCAATTGCAGATTGTACTAGTTGCGAGGGGAACTAAACCTCTGAGTCGGAGTGTAAGTGTGGAGACCATTGAGGAGAAAGTATTGCTTTTCACATTACCACTTTTGAAGGGCTCAAAAGCTCAGACAGTACTTGCACTTGGCCTGTTTTCTGTGTATTGTTCACCGATTCGTAAACGAGGGAGCAGAATAAAGGTAACGTAATGATTGTTGGTAAAGACACAGCCTGAAACAAGCAGAATTGACGCGGGAACCACGTCTTTATTTTCTCATTAAATGATCTTGCCAGGGTAGGATATTATGTGCCAGCAAGCATAGCTTCTTCATGTCTGCATTAATGTCTGTGAACGAACTTTTCGCTTTCTCCCCCATATTCGTGCCCGCACACCTCTTTCCAGCAGTGTTTTGTCCCCTCTGTACACTTTAACACACATTCTCCCCGCAGCAGTCTACTCACTTATATGCAATGGCTTACATTTCATACACTGCCCTCCTTGCTCTCACAGACCCTAAGATGTCAGATTCTTAGAATGCTATTGCACCCCACAGCTTTCATACCCGGCGCTCCCACTTCCACGGGGGCTGGTGCTGTTAGCAAGAGTTCGGTCTGGAAAGAGCCTGGACACAATTGTTCCAGTCCAACAGACACCCTTCCCTTAGGCCATTCCTTTACCTTCTAACCTGCCACGTTCCTCACAACTGAGGTACAGGTTCTGTCGTGATCTCCCAGACTCGTTGAGAACGTGCATTAAGGTACTGCACGTGAAGGCACTTTGTAAGCTCTAAAGCACTAGACAACTGCCATTGACAGTGCTCTTCTGTGACTTTTACATGAAAAGGAGAAGCCCAGGGAGCCGGCAAGGGAAGAAAACGATACGATGCCACTACCCGTAACGCCGGCCTCGGAGCCGGCTCCGAAGAAGCTGTGTACCCCAGGAGAAGGGAGCTCCTCTGGTCAGGAGACTGAGAAGATGTCAGGTAAGAGAAAAACATCTGGGAACAACTCTGCCGTCTGTCCTGGAGGGGGGAAGGATCCAGGATAAACCTGGGTCTAGACTGGGCAAAGGAGCTCACTCGGCTCCACATAAGACATTAAAACATGACTTCCAAAATCACAGGCTAAGCTGTCATTGATAGAAAGCCTTTGTCATGGGCAAATCTTCTGAATTCTCTGATCTCCCGATTCCTAGTCCATAAAATGGAAAGAATCATAGTTCATAAAATGATTCAGCCATTTAATGAAACGGACAAAACCAGGCGTTATGAGAGGTGCTCAAGTCATACCATCTGTAATAACCTGGGAACATATCTTACTCAGAGTTCTATCCCCAGCCCTCAGCGCAATGTCTGACACACAATACGCCTCTAGAAATATGTGCTGAAAACAGAAGGTCTGCATGAATGTGGTGGTAAGTAAGGAGTCTCATCCTGGCAGTGGGAGGAGCCAGAAATCTAAGTGACATTTGGTGTGTACTTGTGCGCATCTAACATCTCAGCCTGTCTGAGCCAGCGGATGTGGATAACAGACCATGTAGAAGGCCCTTGGGCACTTGGCCTGAAGGATGCATCTCATCTGATAAAACGGAGCCAAGACACCCATCCCCACAGACCACATCTTTTCCACCACAGGACCCAGCAAAGTGACGTCTAGTGTCTGGGCCCACAGGCTGAGGGAAAGAAAGAACCGAGTTGCATATGAAGAGATTAGTGACCCGGAGGAAGATGACTAAATCCGTAAGGGACACTTCAATCCAAGCCACAGCCTTGGGAAACACACTGTCCTCATAGAACTGGTACCCAGACTGGTCATTCCCTCCCCAAACCATTCATTTCTGGGAACATAGGGGAGCAGAAATGAGGCAAACTGATGATGCTTCCCCACTTTCTACTCCTTACGCCGTATATACAGGGGTTTTCCACACACAGGAAGTCCCGGTCTCCCACACCCCCTGTTACCTCTCGATGTGTAGGCCACACTCTCCTCTAACCTGGGAACTCATAAGATCGTGAGGTAGGGTGGAATCAGACAGTTCACGGCCCTGCCGGTCTGGATAGGAGCCTGGGGATTGATGGTTCAGGCCTCGGCAGCTCACTGCCACTCACTGTCCTTCTCTCTCCTAGCCTCCACCTAAGGCATGTGACATGAGAGCATCACATGAAGAAGAACCGAGTGGCCTTTCATGAACATGTGCAAGTCTGTGAACCTCTGGGCTCAGGCCTAGAGCAACTGAAAGAAAAGTTCACCACCGTGAAACGCTAAGTACGATGCTTCTTACTGTACGACTAATATTCTTTTGGTGTTCGTGTTTCATTGATGACCAACACATATCCCTAAGGCCTCTTTCTGCCTATGTGTCCAGGCATTTACCTCAGGAAGGAAATATTTTTAAGTGTCTCTACACAGAACAGCACTACTTTCCATCTCGCCAGGGCAGTTGTGGGAGACTGATTCCAGACGTTTTTTTCTCTGCTCTTAAGGGCACACTTCTCTCTCTCTCTCTCTCTCTCTCTCTCTCTCTCTCTCTCTCTCTGTCTCTCTCTCTCTGCCTCCATTTTCTCTCTCTCTCTCTGTGTCTCTGTCTGTCTCTCTCTCTCTGTTTATCTATCTCTTTCTCATACACATGCAAACACACATACCGCACACATCCCAAAAAACAACAATAAACACAAAGAGAGACACTCACAGAAGGTACAACTGTGAACATACCTGACTTGCATTCAGCGTGTAATGCACATGTACCCCTCATCCTGTTCCTTGTTCGCCAGCTGCTCCATGGCACAATACCCTATTATGATGCTCTGTATCAGTCGCTGGCAGTTAATAAACACACTTTTTGCCAGTTCATTACTCCTCTCGTCCTTGTGCAAACAACGCTGTGCACACGTGTAAGTGTTTAGTGCCCACATGTTCCGGGAAGTGGAAATGCTACGTCAAAGGGCTCCTGCATTCCACAACACGTAACAGGCACGTGTTGTGCACTGTGTACTGTTCCTGGTGCTGCAGAGACGTCAGAACCAAGACGGACAAATGTCTTTGCCCACGTGGACTTGACATTGCAGTGGGCGATGTTTCCCAGTTTTATTTGATGGATTCATTGTATCCCAATGAGAGGGCAGGATTCTGCGGGTGGTGTGACCCTCTCCCTTTACTCTCTGTCAGATTTTCCCGGTCAGGGGCTTGACTGGTCCATTGGGGACTGTGTGGGGGGACACAGATGCTCTGGGTCTGCTCTAATCTCAGGGGAGGTGATGGGAACCCTCCTCGTGGGGCGCCCGTGCAGAGAGGGAGAGGCTGGGTCCTGGTGGTAGTGGGGGTAACAGAGGACAGTGATGTGGGGGGGGGGAATACAGGCAAGGGCTGGTATACAGGCAAGGCAGGTCCAGGGCCCAGTGTGGCCCAACATAGCCGTCGAAGGGAAGGGCTCCGGGAAGGGGGATATGAGAGTGCAGCTCATCCGGGGGCAGAGGTGCCCCACACTGGGAACACACCCTGCCGGGCACTGCAGGGAGACAGGACTGCTGCCTGGGTCAGCGAGGCAGCTGCTGTACCTGTGCCTGGGGAAAAACATGTTCTATTTTACCCCAATATACTTCTGCATTCCTCACATGTATTCTTCTGCTGATGGACGGCGTGGAAATTCGAAAGCACTAGAGAATTACCCAAAAGAGATCCTGAGGGAGTTGATTTTCTATTCTCCCAGGGAAGTTGGGACCCCCAGACTGGATCCCCAGTACGGGAGACAGATGCAGGGAAGGGTGGCTTGCAGAGATTCCAGGTATCGCCAGGGGACGTCTCTCCTCAGGTTCCGTAGGCAGATAGAGTGTCCTTCCTTCCTTCTCCTCCATGTGACATGCAGAGAGTCGATGGTTGTGCCCAAACACAGTATTCAGCAGTACATTGCACCTCTGATTTAATGACACCACTATTTACAATAAGCAAGATATGGAGGTAACCTAAGTGTCCATCAATAGACGTACAGATGAAGAAGTGGCATACGTATGTATAAATACATCTATGTATATGTATATATATATATATATATATATACATCAGTGTGTGTGTATACATACATGTGTATATATTAATATGTATATATATATGTATATATATATATGCTTTCAATGGAGTATAAGTTGGCCATAAAAAGAAATGAAATCGTGCGATTTGCGACATCTATGCACCTAGAAGGTATTATGCTAAGTGAAATAAGTCACACAGAGGAAAGCAAGTACCGAATGATTTCATTCAAACACGAAATTTAAAATCTAACAAAACACTGACTAAACAAAAGAGAAGCAAACTCATACATACATAGAACTCACAGATGGGAGTGGAGTTGGTAGCTTGGGTGAAAAAGATGAAGGATATAAGAAATACAAATTGCCAGGCAGAAAATTAGTCACAGGGATGGAAAGTACAGCATAGGGAATCGAGTCAGTAATATTGCCATAAATATGTATACTGTCATATGGCTACTAGGGTTTGCGGGTTAATCGCTTCATAATTCACGTGAATGTCTAATCACTACGTGGTACACCTGAAACTCACATAATGTCAACGGTAATTTAAAAAAATTAAACATTTTGGGCCCGGCCCGATGGCTCAGGCTGTTCGATCCCCGTGCTCCTAACTCCAAAGGCTGCCGGTTCCATTCCCACATGGGCCAGTGAGCTCAACCACAAGGTTGCCGGTTCAATTCCTCGATTACCACAATGGATGGTGGGCTCTGCCCCCTGCAACTAAGATTGAACACGGCACCTTGAACTGAGCTGCCCCCCGATGGGTCAGTTGGTTGGAGCATGGGTTCTCAACAACAAGGTTGCCAGTTGGATTCCTCCAGTCCCACAAGGGATGGTGGGCAGCGCTCCCTGAACCTAACAGTGAACACGGCACCTTGAGCTGAGCTGCCGCTGAGCTTCCAGATCGCTCAGTGGGTTGGATCGCGTCCTCTCAAACACAAGGTTGCCGGTTCGATTCCTCAACTCCCGCCAGGGATGGTGGGCTGCGCCCCTGCAACTAACATCGGGACCTGGAGCTGAGCTGTGTCCTCCAAAACTAAGACTGAAAAGACAACAACTTGAAGCTGAACGGCACCCTCCACAACTAAGATGCAAAGGACACCAACTTGACTTGGAAAAAAACTTCCTGGAAGTACGCAGTGTTCCCCTATAAAGTCCTGTTTCCCTTCCCCAATAAAATCTTTTTAAAAAATTAAAGATTCTTAGAAATTAAGAAACCAAATTTTTCAATGGAGACTATCGAGGTAACGTGTGTTTCTCTGAGGCCCATCAACTGCAAGTTGTTGTCCTTCAATGTACTTGTGGAGGGTGCAGCTCACTGGGCCATGCGGGAATCGAACCGGCATCCCTCTTGTTCAGGGCTCACATTCTAAGCAACTGAGCCATCCGGCGGCTTCTAGACATTTTTTGTAAAACAATGTTTCCTCGCTTGATTATAACTGATTGCAATTGGACGTAATATCAATGAAAGAATCATTTTGATGTACATTAAGAGACGTCACTTCTGATATGAAATGTAGTGGACGCTGCAGAATGAACCGGTAATCTCTTTGAAAGTCTAAAGGGCACTGGTGAGATGTCAGGACCACGTGACAGACTGCTCTTTTCTCTGAGGTGGCGACATCGAAGGCCTAGATGCATAGTTCCTCAGCCTGTGTGAAAACACCTTCTCCCTAGGAAACACACATGCAAGATCGGAAAGTCAATCGATCACTACAGGTATTATTAATTAAAACCACTGTTAAGGAATAAATGGGAGGTTTTGTAAAGGTGTGCCAACCAATGACTGCTATTGCATACGGTTGTGAATATTGACGTTTTGCGGGCATTTGGCAGATTTAGGCACAGTATTGTACTAAACATGCACCAGTTATTAAAACCATGATGTCTTTGAATAAAACAGAATCACAGCTGCCTTTCCAGTTAGTGGTGTGCAGAGAAAGCACGCATCCCACAATTCATGACAGGAGATTATACTCCCTGTAATGGGAGAAAAAAAAGGTATTTGAAGAAAGTGGCAAAGGAAAGAACCATGTACGCTCCACCTCTCCCACTGTATGGCAACACAAGTAAGCCATTTCAACATTGTCCATGTTATGTGGCTTTACTTTTCACACGGTATTAACAGAGATATTTGTTATCACTTGTATCATAACAATCATGCTCATGATGGGGCAATTGCCACCGTCTACTGACCTGCAGTATGCTCTCTGGGGTAAATGAATTTATCCCAGACACAATAAACACAGCCTAAGACTAAGGGGTGGCGAAGAAAAAAAAACACAGCTTAAAAGTTTGAAGTAACCACAGAGATCCTAGCGGATCCCCGGAAAGACCTCCAACTGAGGATTTGGAGACAGATTGGAAGGATAGGACATGGTGGCCCGCAGCACATACTCCACTTATTAAACTAAAGACGAAACACACAGCACACGGTGGGAACACACAAGCGGAATGAAAAGGGAACCTCTGAGCATGCGCGCTGAGGGAACTAGTACAATGGGCGTGGCCAGCTGTGGAGGAGGAAAATCTCGCTTGGAGTGAGCGGGCAAATCGTTGTCTCCACCCACTTGGAGAAGACATTCCTGGTTCTGGAGCCTGGCTGGTACGAGGGACCCCACTCCTGCCTCAGTTTCCCCTGTATTATCCTGACTTGCAGTGGGCCAAACCCACTTCACTAACTGTTCCGAGCGGTCGAAGGGCCCTGGGTAACTGAATTGCGGGTGTTCCTCTCTGTGTGGATCGACCCCTCACAGACGCCTCACTTCTGAGGTAGGTTTTTCTCTAAGGGTCACCCGGGACAGGTTAAGGTGGGGCGGCAGGCGGAAAAGCTGGGAGCCTCTGGCCATTAGTACTCAAGCGGTGGAGTCTCGGCTGTGCCTCCGGATAATTATTCACATCCACGGCCTTGAGGGACGATTTAAAGCCTTTCGGGGTAATCTCTTTCGGACAGAGGTAAAACTAAAATATCGTCAGTCTCCAAGATTCCCTACTTGCTCGACCTCAGCCTGAGAAATTCCAAATCAGCTAGACACCCCTCATATTCCTCCAGCAGAAATTCCATGTCTGCTCCGCGACCCCTAATTGCCTCCACGGGGATAAAGCGGCAACCTCTGTGCCGTCTGAAACCCCGAAATATCCTCTACTGAGAGTCCGTATGCCCTCGGCTTGGGGAGCACCAGTTTGCTGCACTCCGAGTCCTCTCACTCTCAGCGAGATCAGGGCTGGACATGCATCTCCGAGATTCCCC
This sequence comes from Rhinolophus hipposideros, assembly GCF_964194185.1. Lineage (NCBI taxonomy): Eukaryota > Metazoa > Chordata > Mammalia > Chiroptera > Rhinolophidae > Rhinolophus > Rhinolophus hipposideros. Next base: position 88,533,473 of record NC_138046.1, on the reverse strand, counting down.
TCTTTCTCACTCTCATAACTGTCAAATAACCAAGAAATAGCGTCTACATCCACTCATATCAGTGACCCTCATTTCGGTTCAGCAGAAAGAACCCCAGGTCCCTCTGCTGGAAAATGCAGAGCACATGAACTCTGGGACTTTGCTCCCCCTGCCTTCTGGACTCAAACACCCCCCTTCGTAAAATTACATTCTCACGTGACTGCATCCCCTACGCGTGTTCTTCCGTCTGTCCTTCCCGATAAGCCAAATCCCGGAGAACTACAAAGAACAGGAACCGACACATTGCAAAGACTCGAGGCTGCTATGATCATGGCCCCAGTCAGCCTGCCATCCTAATCCGTACTTGTGCCTGAGACTTCCGGCCCCTCAGTTCTCATCTGACATCCCCCAAGTCCTTCCTCGTGGAAAGACAAGCCACGGATGGGGAAAAGCAGAACTTTAATTGCTGCTGACAGTCTGAGCGTGGCCATTGCTCAACGCTTTCTCCCCCTGCCTTCTGACCCACAGGATCTTTGGCCTTGGGACTGGAGAGACTCGCGCTGTATCCCTGGGACATCGCACCATTCCCAGCACTATGGACAGAGGCAGCTCCTTTGCAAAGAACAACAGGGAGGATGCTGAGGAATCACAGGAAATGTATGAGGTGAGGTGATGTGCAGGGGGAGAGGAGTGGTCCCCGGGACAGTGCAGGCTGATGAGTTTTCTGCGAAGGTGAGATCTCAGGCAGTGGAGATAAGGAGCAGGCTTTCGGCGGGAGCTCCAGGGCCTCGGGGGCTTCCCACCAGTCTGAGAACTTGCATACCATCCCTGGAAACAACACGTCTGTGACTTGCACTACACGTTACGACTCTCAGTCCCCTCTGGAAGGTGAGAGGAAAGCCCTGCACCGGCAACGAAGCATCACTGCATGCCAGGGGAGAGACTAAGGAACGTTAGTTACCCTTGCTCTCTCAGTTAGCCATGGCATCGACCAGGAGGAATTCCTGTCTCCAGGTTACAGATCCCACACACAGGTCCTGGCCTGGAGGAAAAGGTCGGGCTCAATGTCAAACATTTTACCTGAGCTGCTGCCTGTTTTGCAAATAATTGTCTGTTTGTTTGTTTGCTTCCTTCTTTGCTAGGCCTTCAATGATATTTCCAAATATTTTTCTAAGAAAGAATGGGCAAAGCTGGGAGACTTACAGAAAAGAACCTATGTGTACATGAAGAGAAACTATGACTACAAGAGTCTTCTAGGTAACAGAAAGTTCTGGGACCAGACAGGCCTGGAAACACATGACCCTTGCTCTTTCTGTGTGCATGCCGGGCTTCTTCTCAGGCTGCAACGAGTGTCCCCTGCTCTCCTTTTGTGCGGGGAGAAACGCCAGGGCAGCTGCTGGACCCCCTGCACTTTTCTATCCTGTACTGGGCTGAAGGCGGGAAGTGTCCATGGAGATACTCAGACCTGAATCCTGCACACTTCTTTCTGTCTGTCCCTTATTCGGATCCCACCGACTGAGGAGTTTCACTGTCACTGCTACCTCTCAGCATCGTATCTTCTTGTCACCTTTTCTCCTAAAGAACATTTATTTTGCTTCTTCTAGGTTTCAAAACCAACCGCCCATATTTCATGCGTTCTCCGACTCAGTCTGCAAATGCTCCTGAGAGTGATTCTGATGAAGATCAGAGTCCCGGGAATCAGGGTGAGTGAGTGGAAGGGCCTGGATAGGGTCTCCTGAAGCCTGACTGCTTCAGGGTCCACCTGCTCAGGAAGATTGTCAGAACTACTTCCTGAGAAAGAACCAACGCTGAGTAAACAAAATTGCATGGGGAAGGTTCATTCAGTACAGTTAGAGACCATTCATATAAAACATTTAACATGCAAATTAAGGCTATATATATTTTATGCATAATAAGAAAATGGTAAATGTACAAAACTCTGAATGAGAAGAAAAGTCATGAAATTCAGGAGTGAAGAAGTGGGTAAGGCAGGGATCAGTGAGTGCTGCACAGACAACTTCACCTGTGACCTGTTTAGAATGTTCTATCACATGTCAGATAAAGGTCTCAGAGTGATGGCAAGCAGATTTGTGTTAACACTGAGATTTGATTGGACGTGGTGGCACTGCACACAAATTTCCAGTATTATTCCCCACAATTTTCTGTACCTTTTCAGGATTTCTTAATATTAAACAGCTATAAATTTTTCTACACACTGTTGATGAAACACAAGACAGCTAAGAGAAATGTCATCAAAGTGTAAACCACTATTTCCAGAGTCAATTTTGTACTCCCGCATAAAAATGAAGTGAACATCTTAAGAGACACAGGGATTAATCATTCTGTAATGCCTTTGAGCAATTTCCCTGTGTTACCAAACCCGAATAGTCTACGCACTTTTAATTGATCCTGATTCCAAATGTGCACCTTAGGACAGGGTAGGAAAGCACAACCACACACACACATGATCTTTTGCATTTGTCATTGAGCTTAAAGAAAGTGGAGTGAAAAATCGGATGGATTCTAGAAATCGTTGTCCATGTGAATAGTGTGTTTACCTACTACAAAGGGGATGGGTTGTGTTCAATGGTCTTCTGCTCTGACAGCACAGTTGTTTGAAGACGGGATCAGAACATTCAAACTGTCTCCCATAAAACTATGACACCGAATTCAACAGGCCAAATTCCACAAGCTCCCTAAATTACTGTCCAGGAGCTGGGATGCCAGTTCTTGACTATCTGCAAAGCTTTTGACACTCTGTGAGTGTTTTTATGCTGTAAACCTCCTCAGATCCTTGGATTAAATCACTCCTGGTTCATCACACACTTAAGCGCTTCATTGAGGTATAACTGCAAGGCTATAAAATTCACCTACTTTAAGTCTACGGTGATTTCTAGTTGCCATACATCTTAAAGTGGATGTTGTTCAAATTCCCAAGCAATCCACTTAAGACTTTGGGGGAAAATGTAACAATTAAGTAACGAACTGAGGCAAAGCACTGGTGTGGTTTAGTTCACATTTTATAAACCATCAGACAGGAAATTAGGGATTTCTGCCATAAATAAATGCATACACCGTTATTAAAGAGAATTCAGAGTCCCGGTTCCAAATGACCCCTTGACACACAGTGGTTCCATCCGGTCTGCTGCAGAATTCCCTGATACTTCAGGAGATTCTGCACATTGGGAAGAGTTACCAACACAAGACAATTCTGCTTTATCACCTTCCTTTAGATGAAAATCCGCAAGAGGCCTCCGATGTGCAATGCATAGAAGACGAGAAGGTGAGTGTCTCCCAAATGAAAAGGACCACAAGGTTTTCTCCCCCCGTGGATCTGAGCATGATAAGAGTGGGAGAAAATCGACGTTGGCCTGCACCTCACAGCCTCCCTTACTGGTGTCCTTATTATCACACCACATGTGGCATCCGTAGCTTGATAATTAACTATTGTGATAGCTGATACTTCTTGTGACCTCATAGTTATGCCATATATTACTTAAGCAATTCACATGAACTAATTCATTGCAACCTTACAACACCACTGTGACATTGTTAATGCTATTGTACAAAAATAATAATGAGAATATTAAAAATAATAATAGTGATAATAATAATAATAATAACGATGTTCTATTACAGAGCTGTTAAATAATTTGCCTGGGACCTAAGGGGCAGTGATAATAATTTGAACCAAAGCCCCCAAAAAAACCGTTTCCAAGCTCGTGAGGCTTCATATGTTATTGAAGTTCAGGTTGTCTTCCTGGGGCTATACCATGCAGGTGCTGCTGACGCTTCCCTTTACAGGCTCCTTTCTGCAACAGGAAGGACCGGTCCCATGTGCTCTGTCACAGGGCCACTCTAACGGGGCTTGGGAATGACTTGGGCACTAGAACCCTCAATACTGTGAGCTCACCCACCCAGGCCTTCAGGCATCTCTGAAGCCTCAGGTCAGACCAGCGTCCCCCGACAGCTGCCTCGATGTTGATTGAATAAGTGATCCCGCAATTGCAGATTGTACTAGTTGCGAGGGGAACGGAACCTCCGAGTCGGAGTGTAAGTGTGGAGACCATTGAGGAGAAAGTATTGCTTTTCACATTACCACTTTTGAAGGGCTCAAAAGCTCAGAAAGTACTTGCACTTGACCTGTTTTCTGTGTATTGTTCACTGTTTCCTAAACGAGGAGCAGAATAAAGGTAACGTAATGATTGTTGGTCAAGACACAGCCTGAAACAAGCAGAATTGACGCGGGAACCACGTCTTTATTTTCTCATTAAATGATCTTGCCAGGGTAGGATATTACGTCCCAGCAAGCATAGCTTCTTCATGTCTGCATTAATGTCTGTGAACGAACCTTTCGCTTTCTCCCCCATATTCGTGCCCGCACACCATTTTCCAGCAGTGTTTTGTCCCCTCTGTACACTTTAACACACATTCTCCCCGCAGCAGTCTACTCACTTGTATGCAATGGCTTACATTTCATACACTGCCCTACTTTCTCTCACAGACCCTAAGATGTCAGATTCTTAGAATGCTATTGCACCCCACAGCTTTCACACACGGCGCTCCCACTTCCACGGGGGCTGGTGCTGTTAGCGAGAGTTTGGTCTGGAAAGAGCCTGGACACAATTGTTCCAGTCCAACAGACACCCTTCCCTTAGGCCATTCCTTTACCTTCTAACCTGCCACGTTCCTCACAACTGAGGTACAGGTTCTGTCGTGATCTCCCAGACTCGTTGAGAACATGCATTAAGGTACTGCACGTGAAGGCACTTTGTAAGCTCTAAAGCACTAGACAACTGCCATTGACAGTGCTCTTCTGTGACTTTTACATGAAAAGGAGAAGTCCAGGGAGCCGGCAAGGGAAGAAAACGATTCGATGCCACTACCCGTAACGCCGGCCTCGGAGCCGGCTCCGAAGAAGCTGTGTACCCCAGGAGAATGGAGCTCCTCTGGTCAGGAGACTGAGAAGATGTCAGGTAAGAGAAAAACATCTGGGAACAACTCTGCCGTCTGGCCTGGAGAGGGGATGGATCGATGATAAGCCTGGGTCCAGACTGGGCGTAGGAGTTCACTCGATTCCAGATAGACATTAAAACATGACTTCCAAAATCACAGGCTAAGCTGTCATTTATAGAAAGCCTTTGTCATGGGCAAGCCTTCTCAATTCTCCGGGCTTCCGATTCCTGGTGCATAACATGGAAAGAAGTACAGTTCACAAAATAATTGAGCCATTTAATGAAACCTACAAAACCAGGCGTTATGAAAGGTGCTCAAGTCATACCATCTGTAATAACCTGGGAACATATCTTACTCAGAGTTCTATCCCCAGCCCTCAGCGCAATGTCTGACACACAATATGCCCCTAAAAATAGGTGCTGAAAATAGAAGGTCTGCATGAATGTGCTGGTAAGTAAGGAGATTCCGAGTCTCATCCTTGCAGTGGGAGGAGCCAGAGTCTAAGTGACATTTGGTGTGTACTTGTGCTCATCTAACATCTCAGCCTGTCTGAGCCAGCTGATGTGGACAACATACCATGTAGAAGGCCCTTGGGACTTGGCCTTAAGGACGCATGTCACCTGATAAAACGGAGCCAAGGCACCCATCCCCACAGACGACATCTTTTCCACCACAGGACCCAGCAAAGTGACATTTAGTGTCTGAGACCACAGGGTGAGGGAAAGAAAGAACCGAGTTGTATATGAAGAGATTAGTGACCCGGAGGAAGATGACTAAATCCGTAAGGGACACTTCAATCCAAGCCACAGCCTTGGGAAACTCACTGTCCTCATAGAACTGGTACCCAGACTGGTCACTCCCTCCCCAAACCATTCATTTCTGGGAACATTGGGGAACAGAAATGAGGCAAACTGATGATGCTTCCCCAGTTTCTACTCCTTACGCTGTATATACAGTGGTTTTCCCCACACAGGAAGTCCCGGTCTCCCACACCCCCTGTTACCTCTCGATGTGTAGGCCACACTCTCCTCTAACCTGGGAACTCATAAGATCGTGAGGTAGGGTGGAATCAGACAGTTCACGGCCCTGCCGGTCTGGATAGGAGCCTGGGGATTGATGGTTCAGGCCTCGGCAGCTCACTGCCACTCACTGTCCTTCTCTCTCCTAGCCTCCACCTAAGGCATGTGACATGAGCCCATCACATGAAGAAGAACCGGGTGGCCTTTCGTTAACATGTGCAAGTCTGTGAACCTCTGGCCTCAGGCATAGAGCAAGTGAAAGAAAAGTTCACCACCGTGAAACGCTAAGTACGATGCTTCTTACTGTTCGTCTAATATTCTGTCAGGTGTTGGTGTTTCATTGATGACCAACACGTATCCCTAAGGCCTGTTTCTGTCTATGTGTCCAGGCATTTACCTCAGGAAACAAATATTTTCAGGTGTCTCTGCACAGAACAGCACTACTTTCCATCTCCCAGGGCAGTTGTGGGAGACTGATTCCAGACATTTTTTTCTCTGCTCTTAAGGGCACACTTCTCTCTCTCTCTCTCTCTCTCTCTCTCTCTCTCTCTCTCTCTCTCTCTCTCTTTCTCCCTCCCTCTTTCTCTCACTCATTCTCTGTGTCTCTGTCTCTCTATCTATCTATCTATCTATCTATCTATCTATCTATCTATCTCTTTCTCATACACAAACAAATACACACACCCCACACATCCCACAAAAACAACAATAAACACAAAGAGAGACACTCGCAGAAGGTACAACTGCGAACATACCTGACCTGCATTCAGCGTGTAATGCACATGTACCCCTCATCCTGTTCCTTGTTCGCCAGCTGCTCCATGGCACAATAACCTATTATGATGCTCTGTATCAGTTGCTGGCAGTTAATAAACACACGTTTTGCCAGTTCTTTACTCCTCTTGTTCTTGTGCAAACAACCCTGTGCACACTTGTGTTTAGTGTCCACATGTTCCGGGAAGTGGAAATGCTATGTCAAAGGGCGCCTGCATTCCAGAACACGTAACGGGCCTGTGTTGTGCACTGTGTGCTGTTACTGGTGCTGCAGAGACGTCAGAACCAAGATGGACAAATGTCTTTGCCCAGGTGGACTTGACATTGCAGTGGGCGATGTTTCCGGGTTTTATTTGATGGATTCATTGTATCCCAATTAGAGGGCAGGATTCTGCGGGTGGTGTGACCCGCTCCCTTTACTCTCTGTCAGATTTTCCCGGTCAGGGGCTTGACTGGTCCATTGGGGACTGTGTGGGAGGACACAGATGCTCTGGGTCTGCTCTAATCTCAGGGGAGGTGATGGGAACCCTCCTCGTGGGGCACCCGTGCAGAGACGGAGAGACTGGGTCCTGGTGGTAGTGGGGGTCACAGAGGACAGTGACGTGCAGGGGGGGGAATACAGGCAAGGGCTGGTATACAGGCAAGGCAGGTCCAGGGCCCAGAGTGGCCCAACATAGCCGTCGAAGGGAAGGGCTCCGGGAAGGGGGATATGAGAGTGCAGCTCATCCGGGGGCAGAGGTGCCCCACACTGGGAACACACCCTGCCGGGCACTGCAGGGAGACAGGACTGCTGCCTGGGTCAGCGAGGCAGCTTCTCTACCTGTGCCTGGGGAAAAACATGTTCTATTTTACCCCAATATACTTCTGCATTCCTCACATATATTCTTCTGCTGATGGACGGCGTGGAAATTCGAAAGCACTAGAGAATTCCCCAAAAAAGATGCTGAGGGAGTTGATTTTCTATTCTCCCAGGGAAGTTGGGACCCCCAGACTGGATCCCCAACACGGGGAGACAGATGCAGGGAAGGGTGGCTTGCAGAGATTCCAGGTATCGCCAGGGGACGTCTCTCCTCAGGTTTTGTAAGCAGATAGAGTGTCCTTCCTTCCTTCTCCTTTCTGTGACAAGCAGAGAGTCGATGGTTGTGCCCAAACACAGTATTCAGCAGTACATTGCACCTCTGATTTAATGACATCACTATTTACAATAAGCAAGATATGGAGGTAACCTAACTGTCCATCAATAGACGTACAGATGAAGAAGTGGCATACGTATGTATAAATACATCTATGTATATGTATGTATATATGTATACATATGTGTGTGTATATATGCATGTGTATATATTAATCTGTGTGTGTATATATATATATATATATATATATGTATATATATATATATATGCTTTCAATGGAGTGTTAGTCGGCCATAAAAAGAAATGAAATCATGCGATTTGCGACATCGATGCATCTAGAGGGTATTATGCTAAGTGAAATAAGTCACACAGAGGAAACCAAGTACTGAATGATTTCATTCAAACACGAAATTTAAAATCCAACAAAACACTGACTAAACAAAAGAAAAGCAAACTCCTACATACAGAGAACGCATCGATGGTTCACAGATGGGAGTGGAGTTGGTAGCTTGGGTGAAAAAGATGAAGGATTTAAGAAATACAAATTGCCAGGCAGAAAATTAGTCACAGGGATGGAAAGTACAGCACAGGGAGTCGAATCAGTAATATTGCCATAAATATGTATACTGTCATTTGGCTACTAGGGTTTGCGGGTTGATCGCTCCATCATTCACATACATGTCTAATCACTACGTGGTGCACCTGAAACTCACATAATGTCAACGGTAATTTAAAAAAATTAAACATTTTGGGCCCGGCCCGGTGGCTCAGGCTGTTCGAGCTCCATGCTCCTAACTCCGAAGGCTGCCGCTTCGATTCCCACATGGGCCAGTGAGCTCAACCACAAGGTTGCTGGTTCAATTCCTCGGGTACCACAACGGATGGTGGGCTCTGCCCCCTGCAACTAAGATTGAACACGGCACCTTGAACTGAGCTGCCCCCCGATGGGTCAGTTGGTTGGAGCATGGGTTCTCAACCACTAGGTTGCCAGTTGGATTCCTCCAGTCCCACAAGGGATGGTGGGCAGCGCTCCCTGAACCTAACATTGAACACGGCACCTTGAGCTGATATGCCGCTGAGCTTCCAGTTCGCTCAGTGGGTTGGAGCACGTCCTGTCAAACACAAGGTTGCCGGTTCGATTCTTCGACTCCCGCCAGGGATGGTGGGCTCTGCCCCTACATTACCAACGGGACCTGGAGCTAAGCGGTGCCCTCCACAACTAAGACTGAAAATCAACAACTTGAAGCTGAACGGCACCCTCCACAACTAAGATGCAAAGACAACAACTTGACTTGGAAAAAAACGTCCTGGAAGTACGCACTGTTCCCCTATAAAGTCCTGTTCCCCTTCCCCAATAAAATCTTTTTAAAAAATTAAAGATTCTTAGAAATTAAGACAGCAAATTTTTCAATGGAGACTATCGGGGAACCGTGTGTTTCTCTGGGGCTCATCAACTGCAAGTTGTTGTCCTTCAATGTACTTGTGGAGGGTGCAGCTCACTGGGCCATGTGGAGAATCGAACCGGCAACCCTCTTGTTCAGGGCACACATTCTAAGCAACTGAGCCATCCGGCGGCTGCTAGACGTTTTTTGTAAAACAATGTTTCCTCGGTTGATTATAACTGATTGCAATTGGACGTGATATCAATGCAAGAATCATTTTGATGTACATTAAGAGACGTCACTTCCGATATGAAATGTAGTGGACGCTGCAGAATGAACCGGTAATCTCTTTGAAAGTCTAAAGGGCACTGGTGAGATGTCAGGACCACGTGACAGACTGCTCTTTTCTCTGAGGTGGCGACATCGAAGGCCTAGATGCATAGTTCCTCAGCCTGTGTGAAAACACCTTCTCCCTAGGAAACACACATGCAAGATCGGAAAGTCAATCGATAACTACAGGTATTATTAATTAAAACCACTGTTAAGGAATAAATGGGAGGTTTTGTAAAGGTGTGCCAACCAATGACTGCTATTGCATACGGTTGTGAATATTGACGTTTTGCGGGCATTTGGCAGATTTAGGCACAGTATTGTACTAAACATGCACCAGTTATTAAAACCATGATGTCTTTGAATAAAACAGAATCACAGCTGCCTTTCCAGTTAGTGGTGTGCAGAGAAAGCACGCATCCCACAATTCATGACAGGAGATTATACTCCCTGTAATGGGAGAAAAAAAAGGTATTTGAAGAAAGTGGCAAAGGAAAGAACCATGTACGCTCCACCTCTCCCACTGTATGGCAACACAAGTAAGCCATTTCAACATTGTCCATGTTATGTGGCTTTACTTTTCACACGGTATTAACAGAGATATTTGTTATCACTTGTATCATAACAATCATGCTCATGATGGGGCAATTGCCACCGTCTACTGACCTGCAGTATGCTCTCTGGGGTAAATGAATTTATCCCAGACACAATAAACACAGCCTAAGACTAAGGGGTGGCGAAGAAAAAAAAACACAGCTTAAAAGTTTGAAGTAACCACAGAGATCCTAGCGGATCCCCGGAAAGACCTCCAACTGAGGATTTGGAGACAGATTGGAAGGATAGGACATGGTGGCCCGCAGCACATACTCCACTTATTAAACTAAAGACGAAACACACAGCACACGGTGGGAACACACAAGCGGAATGAAAAGGGAACCTCTGAGCATGCGCGCTGAGGGAACTAGTACAATGGGCGTGGCCAGCTGTGGAGGAGGAAAATCTCGCTTGGAGTGAGCGGGCAAATCGTTGTCTCCACCCACTTGGAGAAGACATTCCTGGTTCTGGAGCCTGGCTGGTACGAGGGACCCCACTCCTGCCTCAGTTTCCCCTGTATTATCCTGACTTGCAGTGGGCCAAACCCACTTCACTAACTGTTCCGAGCGGTCGAAGGGCCCTGGGTAACTGAATTGCGGGTGTTCCTCTCTGTGTGGATCGACCCCTCACAGACGCCTCACTTCTGAGGTAGGTTTTTCTCTAAGGGTCACCCGGGACAGGTTAAGGTGGGGCGGCAGGCGGAAAAGCTGGGAGCCTCTGGCCATTAGTACTCAAGCGGTGGAGTCTCGGCTGTGCCTCCGGATAATTATTCACATCCACGGCCTTGAGGGACGATTTAAAGCCTTTCGGGGTAATCTCTTTCGGACAGAGGTAAAACTAAAATATCGTCAGTCTCCAAGATTCCCTACTTGCTCGACCTCAGCCTGAGAAATTCCAAATCAGCTAGACACCCCTCATATTCCTCCAGCAGAAATTCCATGTCTGCTCCGCGACCCCTAATTGCCTCCACGGGGATAAAGCGGCAACCTCTGTGCCGTCTGAAACCCCGAAATATCCTCTACTGAGAGTCCGTATGCCCTCGGCTTGGGGAGCACCAGTTTGCTGCACTCCGAGTCCTCTCACTCTCAGCGAGATCAGGGCTGGACATGCATCTCCGAGATTCCCCTCTTTCTCACTCTCATAACTGTCAAATAACCAAGAAATAGCGTCTACATCCACTCATATCAGTGACCCTCATTTCGGTTCAGCAGAAAGAACCCCAGGTCCCTCTGCTGGAAAATGCAGAGCACATGAACTCTGGGACTTTGCTCCCCCTGCCTTCTGGACTCAAACACCCCCCTTCGTAAAATTACATTCTCACGTGACTGCATCCCCTACGCGTGTTCTTCCGTCTGTCCTTCCCGATAAGCCAAATCCCGGAGAACTACAAAGAACAGGAACCGACACATTGCAAAGACTCGAGGCTGCTATGATCATGGCCCCAGTCAGCCTGCCATCCTAATCCGTACTTGTGCCTGAGACTTCCGGCCCCTCAGTTCTCATTGACATCCCCCAAGTCCTTCCTCGTGGAAAGACAAGCCACGGATGGGGAAAAGCAGAACTTTAATTGCTGCTGACAGTCTGAGCGTGGCCATTGCTCAACGCTTTCTCCCCCTGCCTTCTGACCCACAGGATCCTTGGCCTTGGGACTGGAGAGACTCACGCTGTGTCCCTAGGATATCGCACCATTCAAAACGCCATGGACAGAGGCAGCTCCTTTGAAAAGAACGACAAGGAGGATGCTGAGGAATCTCAGGAAATGCAGGAGGTGAGGTGATGTGCAGGGGGAGAGGAGTGGTCCCCGGGACAGTGCAGGCTGATGAGTTTTCTGCGAAGGTGAGACCTCAGGCAGTGGAGATAAGGAGCAGGCTTTCGGAGGCGGGAGCTCCAGGGCCTCGGGGGCTTCCCACCAGTCTGAGAACTTGCATACCATTCTTGGAAACAACACGGTCTGTGACTTGCACTACACGTTAAGACTCTCAGTCCCCTCTGGAAGGTGAGAGGAAAGCCCTCCACCGGCAACGAAGCATCACTGCATGCCAGGGGAGAGATTGAGGAACGTTAGTTACCCTTGCTCTCTCAGTTAGCCATGAAATCGACCAGGAGGAATTCCTGTCTCCAGGTTACAGATCCCACACACAGGTCCTGGCCTGGAGGAAAAGGTCGGGCTCAATGTCAAACATTTTAACTGCGCTGCTGCCTGTTTTGCAAATAATTGTCTGTTTGTTTGTTTGCTTCCTTCTTTGCTAGGCCTTCAATGATATTTCCAAATATTTTTCTAAGAAAGAATGGGCAAAGCTGGGAGACTTACAGAAAAGAACCTATGTGTACATGAAGAGAAACTATGACTACATGAGTCTTCTAGGTAACAGAAAGTTCTGGGACCAGACAGGCCTGGAAACACATGACCCTTGCTCTTTCTGTGTGCATGCCGGGCTTCTTCTAAGGCTGCAATGAGTGTCCCCTGCTCTCCTTTTGTGCGGGGAGAAACGCCAGGGGAGCTGCTGGAACCCCTGCACTTTTCTATCCTGTACTGGGCTGAGGGCGGGAAGTGTCCATGGAGATACTCAGACCTGAATCCTGCACACTTCTTTCTGTCTGTCCCTTATTCGGATCCCACCGACTGAGGAGTTTCACTGTCACTGCTACCTCTCAGCATCCTATCTTCTTGTCACCTTTCATCCTAAAGAACATTTATTTTGCTTCTTCTAGGTCTCAAAACCAACCGCCCATATTTCATGCGTTCTCCGACTCAGTCTGCAAATGCTCCTGAGAGTGATTCTGATGAAGATCAGAGTCCCGGGAATCAGGGTGAGTGAGTGGAAGGGCCTGGATAGGGTCTCCTGAAGCCTGACTGCTTCATGGTCCAGCTGCTCAGGAAGATTGTCAGAACTCCTTCCTGAGAAAGAACCAACGCTGAGTAAACAAAATTGCATGGGGAAGGTTCATTCAGTACAGTTAGAGACCATTCATATAAAACATTTAACATGTAAATTAAGGCTATATATATTTTATGCATAATAAGTCAATGGTAAATGTACAAAACTCTGAATGAGAAGAAAAGTCATGAAATTCAGGAATGAAGAAGTGGGTAAGGAAGGGATCAGTGAGTGCTGCACAGACAACTTCACCTGTGACCTGTTTAGAATGTTCTATTACATGTCAGATAAAGATCTCAGAGTGATGGCAAGCAGATTTGTGTTAACACTGAGATTTGATTGGAAGTGGCGGCACTGCACACAAATTTCCAGTATTATACTCCACAATTTTCTGTACCTTTTCAGGATTTCTTAATATTAAACAGCTATAATTTTTTTCTATACACTGTTAATGAAACACAAGAGAGCTAAGAGAAATGTCATCAAAGTGTAAACCACTATTTCCAGAGTCAATTTCGTACTCCCGCATAAAAATGAAGTGAACATCTTAAGAGACACAGGGATTAATCATTCTGTAATGCCTTTGAGCAATTTCCCTGTGTTACCAAACCCGAATAGTCTCCGCAATTTTAATTGTTCCTGATTCCAAATGTTCACCTTAGGACAAGGTTGGAAAGTACAACCACACACACACATGATCTTTTGCATTTGTCATTGAGCTTAAAGAAAGTGGAGTGAAAAATCGGATGGATTCTAGAAATCGTTTTCCATGTGAATAGTGTGTTTACCTACTACAAAGGGGATGGGTTGTGTTCAATGGTCTTCTGCTCTGACAGCACAGTTGTTTGAAGACGGGATCAGAACATTCACACTGTCTCCCGTAAAACTATGACACCGAATTCAACAGGCCAAATTCCACAAGCTCCCTAAATTACTGTCCAGGAGCTGGGACGCCAGTGCTTGACTATCTGCAAAGCTTTTGACACTCTGTGAGTGTTTTTATGCTGTAAACCTCCTCAGATCCCTGGATTAAATCACTCCTGGTTCATCACACACTTAAGCGCTTCATTGAGGTATAACTGCAAGGCTATAAAATTCACCTACTTTAAGTCTACGGTGATTTCTAGTTGCCATACATCTTAAAGTGGATGTTGTTCAAATTCCCAAGCAATCCACTTAAGACTTTGGGGGGAAATGTAACAATTAAGTAACGAACTAAGAAAAAGCACTGGTGTGGTTTAGTTCACATTTTATAAACCATCAGACGGGAAATAAGGATTACTGCCATAAATAAATGCATACACCGTTATTAAAGAGAATTCAGAGTCCCGGTTCCAAATGACCCCTTGACACACAGTGGTTCCATCCGGTCTGCTGCAGAATTCCCTGATACTTCAGGAGATTCTGCACATTGGGAAGAGTTACCAACACAAGACAATTCTGCTTTATCACCTTCCTTTAGATGAAAATCCGCAAGAGGCCTCCGATGTGCAATGCATAGAAGACGAGAAGGTGAGTGTCTCCCAAATGAAAAGGACCACAAGGTTTTCTCCCCCCGTGGATCTGAGCATGATAAGAGTGGGAGAAAATCGACGTTGGCCTGCAACTCACAGCCTCCCTTACTGGTGTCCTTATTGTCACACCACATGTGGCATCCGTAGCTTGAAAATTAACAATTGTGATAGCTGAAACTTCTTGTGACCTTATAGTTATGCCATATATTACTTAAGCAATTCACATGAACTAATTCATTGCAACCTTACAACACCACTGTGACATTGTTACTGCTATTGTACAGAAATAATAATGAGAATATTAAAAATAATACGAGTGATAATAATAATAATAATAACGATGTTCTATTACAGAGCTGTTAAATAATTTGCCTGGTACCTAAGGGGCAGTGATAATAATTTGAATGAAAGCTCCAAAACAAACCGTATCCAAGCTCGAGAAGGCTTCATATGTTATTGAAGTTAAGGTTGTCTTCCTGGGGCTTTACCATGCAGGTGCTGTTGACGCTTCCCTTTACAGGCTCCTTTCTGCAAGAGGAAGGACCGGTCCCCTGTGCTCTGTCACAGGGCCACTCTAATGGGGCTTGGGAATGACTTGGGCACTAGGACCCTCAATACTGTGAGCTCACCCACCCAGGCCTTCAGGCATCTCTGAAGCATCAGGTCAGGCCAGCGTCCCCTGACAGCTGCCTCGATGTTGATTGAATAAGTGATCCCGCAATTGCAGATTGTACTAGTTGCGAGGGGAACGGAACCTCTGAGTCGGAGTGTTAGTGTGGAGACCATTGAGGACAAAGTATTGCTTTTCACATTACCACTTTTGAAGGGCTCAGAAGCTCAGACAGTACTTGCACTTGGCCTGTTTTCTGTGTATTGTTCACCGTTTCGTAAACGAGGGAGCAGAATAAAGGTAATGTAATGATTGTTGGTCAAGACACAGCCTGAAACAAGCAGAATTGACGCGGGAACCACGTCTTTATTTTCTCATTAAATGATCTTGCCAGGGTAGGATATTATGTGCCAGCAAGCATAGCTTCTTCATGTCTGCATTAATGTCTGTGAACGAACCTTTCGCTTTCTCCCCCATATTCGTGCCCGCACACCTCTTTCCAGCAGTGTTTTGTTCCCTCTGTACACTTTAACACACATTCTCCCCGCAGCAGTCTACTCATTTATATGCAATGGCTTACATTTCATACACTGCCCTCCTTGCTCTCACAGACCCTAAGATGTCAGATTCTTAGAATGCTATTGCACCCCACAGCTTTCATACACGGCGCTCCCACTTCCTCGGGGGCTGGTGCTGTTAGCGAGAGTTTGGTCTGGAAAGAGCCTGAACACAATTGTTCCAGTCCAACAGACACCCTTCCCTTAGGCCATTCCTTTACCTTCTAACCTGCCACGTTCCTCACAACTGAGGTACAGGTTCTTTCGTCATCTCCCAGACTCGTTGAGAACGTGCATTAAGGTACTGCACGTGAAGGCACTTTGTAAGCTCTAAAGCACTAGACAACTGCCATTGACACTGCTCTTCTGTGACTTTTACATGAAAAGGAGAAGCCGATGGAGCCGGCAAGGGAAGAAAACGATACGATGCCACTACCTGTAACGCCGGCCTCGGAGCCGGCTCCGAAGAAGCTGTGTACCCCAGGAGAAGGGAGCTCCTCTGGTCAGGAGACTGAGAAGATGTCAGGTAAGAGAAAAACATCTGGTAACAACTCTGCCGTCTGGCCTGGACGGGGGATGGATCCAGGATAAACCTGGGTCTAGACTGGGCAAAGGAGCTCACTCGGCTCCACATAAGACATTAAAACATGACTTCCAAAATCACAGGCTAAGCTGTCATTGATAGAAAGCCTTTGTCATGGGCAAATCTTCTGAATTCTCTGATCTCCCGATTCCTAGTCCATGAAATGGAAAGAATCATAGTTCATAAAATGTTTGAGCCGTTTAATGAAACCTACAAAACCAGGCGTTACGAAAGGTGTTCAAGTCATACCATCTGTAATAACCTGGGAACATATCTTACTCAGAGTTCTATCCCCAGCCCTCAGCGCAATGTCTGACACACAATATCCCTCTAGAAATATGTGCTGAAAACATAAGGTCTGCATGAATGTGGTGGTAAGTAAGGAGTCTCATCCTGGCAGTGGGAGGAGCCAGAAGTCTAAGTGACATTTGGTGTGTACTTGTGCGCATCTAACATCTCAGCCTGTCTGAGCCAGCAGATGTGGACAACAGACCATGTAGAAGGCCCTTGGGCACTTGGCCTGAAGGATGCATCTCATCTGATAAAACGGAGCCAAGACACCCATCCCCACAGACCAAATCTTTTCCACCACAGGACCCAGCAAAGTGACGTCTAGTGTCTGGGCCCACAGGCTGAGGGAAAGAAAGAACCGAGTTGTATATGAAGAGATTAGTGACCCGGAGGAAGATGACTAAATCCGTAAGTGACACTTCAATCCAAGCCACAGCCTTGGGAAACACACTGTCCTCATAGAACTGGTACCCAGACTAGTCACTCCCTCCTAAAACCATTCATTTCTGGGAACATAGGGGAGCAGAATTGAGGCAAACTGATGATGCTTCCCCACTTTCTACTCCTTACGCTGTATATACACGGGTTTTACCCACACAGGAAGTCCCGGTCTCCCACACCCCCTGTTACCTCTCGATGTGTAGGCCACACTCTCCTCTAACCTGGGAACTCATAAGATCGTGAGGTAGGGTGGAATCAGACAGTTCACGGCCCTGCCGGTCTGGATAGGAGCCTGGGGATTGATGGTTCAGGCCACGGCAGCTCACTGCCACTCACTGTCCTTCTCTCTCCTAGCCTCCACCTAAGGCATGTGACATGAGAGCATCACATGAAGAAGAACCTAGTGGCCTTTCATGAACATGTGCAAGTCTGTGAACCTCTGGGCTCAGGCCTAGAGCAAGTGAAAGAAAAGTTCACCACCGTGAAACGCTAAGCACGGTGCTTCTTACTGTTCGTCTAATATTCTGTCAGGTGTTCGTGTTTCGTTGATGACCAACACATATCCTTAAGGCCTGTTTCTGTCTATGTGTCCAGGCACTTACCTCAGGAAACAAATATTTTCAGGTGTCTCTGCACAGAACAGCACTACTTTCCATCTCCCAGGGCAGTTGTGGGAGACTGATTCCAGACGTTTTTTTCTCTGCTTTTAAGGGCACACTTCTGTCTCTCTCTCTCTCTCTCTCTCTCTCTCTCTCTCTCTCTCTCTCTCTCTCTCTCTCCTGTGTCTCTGTCTCTCTTTCTCTCTCATACACATACACACACACACACCCCACACATCCCACAAAAAGAACAATAAACACAAAGAGAGACACTCGCAGGCGGTACAACTGTGAACATACTCGCATTCAGCGTGTAATGCACATGTACCCCTCATCCTGTTCCTTGTTCGCCAGCTGCTCCATGGCACAATAACCTATTATGATGCTCTGTATCAGTCGCTGGCAGTTAATAAACACACGTTTTGCCAGTTCTTTACTCCTCTCGTTCTTGTGCAAACAACCCTGTGGACACTTGTGTTTCGTGTCCACACGTTCCAAGAAGTGGAAATGCTACGTCAAAGGGCTCCTGCATTCCACAACACGTAATGGGCATGTGTTGTGCACTGTGTCCTGTTCCTGGTGCTGCAGAGACGTCAGAACCAAGATGGACAAATGTCTTTGCCCACGTGGACTTGACATTGCAGTGGGCGATGTTTCCGGGTTTTATTTGATGGATTCATTGTATCCCAATTAGAGGGCAGGATTCTGCGGGTGGTGTGACCCTCTCCCTTTACTCTCTGTCAGATTTTCCCGGTCAGGGGCTTGACTGGTCCATTGGGGACTGTGTGGGAGGAGACAGATGCTCTGGTTCTGCTCTAATCTCACGGGAGGTGATGGGAACCCTCCTCGTGGGGCGCCCGTGCAGAGACGGAGAGACTGGGTCCTGGTGGTAGTGGGGGTAACAGAGGACAGTGATGTGCAGGGGGGGAATACAGGCAAGGGCTGGTATACAGGCAAGGCAGGTCCAGGGCCCAGTGTGGCCCAACATAGCCGTCGAAGGGAAGGGCTCCGGGAAGGGGGATATAAGAGTGCAGCTCATCCGGGGGCAGAGGTGCCCCACACTGGGAACACACCCTGCCGGGCACTGCAGGGAGACAGGACTGCTGCCTGGGTCAGCGAGGCAGCTGCTCTACCTGTGCCTGGGGAAAAACATGTTCTATTTTACCCCAATATACTTCTGCATTCCTCACATGTATTCTTCTGCTGATGGACGGCGTGGAAATTCGAAAGCACCAGAGAATTACCCAAAAGAGATCCTGAGGGAGTTGATTTTCTATTCTCCCAGGGAAGTTGGGACCCCCAGACTGGATCCCCAGTACGGGAGACAGATGCAGGGAAGGGTGGCTTGCAGAGATTCCAGGTATCGCCAGGGGACGTCTCTCCTCAGGTTCCATAGGCCGATAGAGTGTCCTTCCTTCCTTCTCCTCCATGTGACATGCAGAGAGTGGACGTTTGTGCCCAACCCCAGTGACCAGCTGTACATTCTACCAGGTACATCCCCAATCAGCCGTCTCCCCCTCAAACACTGGGTCCTGGTGTCAATGCATGTGCTGTCCAGATAGGGGTCCAATATGACTTTTTTTAACCTTTCTGTCTCTGTTTTCATTTTCTTTCAATGCTTTTTAAACTGTTTGTAAACGTAATCCCAATTCCTAGCAGAGACTTGGGACAATGCACGGTTGTGTCAGAGAGTACAGTACATACAT
This sequence comes from Rhinolophus hipposideros, assembly GCF_964194185.1. NCBI lineage: Eukaryota > Metazoa > Chordata > Mammalia > Chiroptera > Rhinolophidae > Rhinolophus > Rhinolophus hipposideros. The sequence goes on along the minus strand of NC_138046.1, from coordinate 88,514,126 downwards.
CACAAGAAAAGAGCTTTATTCACCAAGACCCACACGGATTTGCACACTTTGCAAATGACTGTAAAACGAATGCTTCCCAAAAAAGCTCTGACCGTTTTTAATGGCATGTACTCTAATAGTTTCAACTCTATTTGTGATATGCTGTGTTATTCCATTCTAATTCATGCAAAACACAAAATTCTGTTCAGCCAGAATACAATATTCTCGGTACCTGCTCATGAGCCACAAGTAGCAGTTCCGAAAGCCCTTCTTCATGGTCACAGTGCGTCCACCGGGTGACCCCCCCCCACCCCCCACCCCCCATCGCCCCCCCCCCCCCCCCCCCCGCTCCGAGGCCTGCAGAGAAGATTGAAGAAAGCCTCTTGATTTACCTCTGTGTAAGAGTTTCCTGGGAAATGGTGTCCTAGAGACTTCCTGCTACTCTAGCCCAGGCCTGACCAGGGGAAGTGTGTATTGGGAGGCATCCTAGGCGTCTGGTAAAAACATTCCTGTGTTTCTACTTTACTCTCATACTACTACCACACTCAGAATACTTCTGACAGCAGATGTGTTGTTTTTCCCGCTCATCAAGAAATTCTCTACAACACTAGCTGGGTGTCCGGCAATTCAATTCAATCCTGACACACCGGAGTTAGCTCAGAGCCCATACGAAAAGGGCTCAGCCCCACAAGACTGCCCCTCCCACCCCCAATGCCAATTGCAATTTCCAAGTTGTTGCCTGTCGCCAGATAAAGCGACACATTGGGTGAGGTCTGGAAAGTTCCCAAGCACAGGAGCTTACATCCCCATGGATTTTAGGTTCGTCACTCTCCCAGCATGGATGTGTTCACCAACCTGGTAGCTCCCTGCACCCTTTAATATTGGGATTTCATCTAGGCTTCATTACGTAAGCATGAAGGATCATTAACTCCATTTCCAGCCCCTCTCTTCCCCGGAGAATGGAGCGTGGAACTGACAGTTCCAAGCTTCTAATCATGGCTTGATCTTTCTGGTGAACAGCCCCCATCTAAGCAGCCATCCACGAGCCACCAGAATTGCTTATTAGGACAAAAGATGCTCCTAGTACTCTTATCCCTTAGGAAATTACAAGGATTTTGGGAGCTCTATGTCAGGAACCGGGGGAAGAGACCAACATATGTATTTTCTGTTATTTTACACCAGGGTTCATTCTCTTGGTGAGGAGGGATGTGGGGTCAGAGCAGACTGGGTTATGCTGAAGTAGCAGACAACCAAGTTTATTTCTCACTCATGCTACTTGTCCATTTCAGGTGGACTGGGGCTCTTCTCCACATTATCAACCCCCTCATACGGGGACCCAAGGACACACAGCAGTCACACAGGTGGCCTGGCAGAGAGAACAGAGAGTGTGGCTAAGTATGAACTGACTCATCAAATGGCCAAGTTTAACCTCCAAGAGGTGAGAGAGTACAGTCCTCTTTGACAAGCGAGAGGCAGGATACTTGTGAACATGCTAAAATCAGCCACAAGGAGAGTGTGGCATCATAAAACAGAAGGTGGGGCCAGGGAACCGCGAAGCAGTGGTTCTCAATAGGGGAAAGGGGTGTGGATGTTACCCCCCCCCCAGGTAGCATTCTACAATGTCTGGAGAGATTTTTGATTGTTATGACTTGAAGGGGGTGGGGTTACTGGCATCTAGTACAACACACACACACACACACACACACACACACACACACACACCAAAAACAAGAATTATCAGACCCAATAATCTCAGTAGGGCCAAAGTTCAAAATGCCGATTAAAGGAATGGTGCTTAAATGGAGAGATTGTTCGGCCAGGTAGGTGATCTCTCAGGAAGGGTAGATAAGGAGAAGGATGGTATCGTTTCTAAGTCTGTCGATTTATCACAGGGCATTTATGAAGCCTTGACTGTGCGCAGAGCTCTATGGGAAAGGCAGACAGGCGAGAGACTGGGTTCCTGTAGTCATCTTAAGGGACAAAGTTGGCCGTGCATGGTCCCTCTTGTCCCCACTGACCTGAGGGCCACCCCAGCTCTATGTCAAGGGTTCCAGTGTGGGGGTCTGTTTCTCAGCTTTCTCTTCCGTCCCAGATCAATTGGCTGATCCCTGGGCCGGTATAACGCGATGTCAAGGACCATAGCTCCACAATTAGTTGGCTGCCCAGAAGGCAATTTCCCTTACTTCATCCTTCTTTACAGCCTTTGCACATCCAGGTACATGTTAGAATCTGCGGGTCAAATTGCATGATTTAAACACAAACACACACACACACACACACACGCACACAAAAACCGCTTTTGGGATTCTAACTAGAATTCCATTAAATTTGTAGATCAATTTTGGGGATAATGACATCTTTACACTGTCAAGTCTTCTTATCCAAGGACCTGGGCTATGTCTCCATTTTTAAGGGTTTTTTTTATGTTACCTTAAAGTTGTATTATTTATTGCATCCACATTTTGCACACTTCTGTTAGATTTATTTCTAAGTCTCTGTTGTTATTCCCCCTATTTCTCACAAGAACCTATGAGGGTGGTGGGGACGTGAGGCTCAGAGGACTGCCCACCCCCTGCTATCCCATTCACACCTGAAGGAACTGGAAGAGGAGACAGATCTGGAGATCCTTCATCAGAGTCACAGGGCTTGAGGGGCGCTGCTAGGGGTGTATGACATTCGCACTGAAAGTCAGCCAGCCAACCATGTATGGGAACCAGGGTCATCATAACTTTTCTACTTTTGATGGAACACTAGTCTTTAGAAATCTGGAAGATGCTGGATGAGGGACAGATGAAGAAAGGAGACTGGGAAACAATGAGAAAACTACACTGGCTCCATAATATTGCCTGGATTTAGTCCAGTTCACTTTGCTGGCTCTATTAAGATTTATTCTCCCTTAGGGAGACACATGTGCTTGTGAGAACAGTTTTTGAACCAGTGACGTAGACCAGTGGTGCTTTGGACAACACTTTATGCGTGTGACAGTTTTATTTGAATAGTATATTCATAAAATGCATGAATCAAGGTATCACTGCAGGGCGCCTGGTTCAGACTCTCTGTAAGGGGTGTAAGGGGGTTGGACATGCTGACTCTCCTCTTTTTTTTTTTTTTGTTTGTTTGGTTGTTGAGAGCCCACTGGCCCATGTGGGAATCGAACCGGCAGCCTTCGGAGTTAGGAGCATGGAGCTCTAACCGCCTGAGCTACCGGGCCAGCCCCTCTCCGCTTTTCTTTGTTGGTAGTTAGCCGGGGAGCAGACAGAGTGAAGTGGTCTCTTTGCTACAAATGCATTTCTCTCCTCCATTATTACTGTGGAGGGCTAAGGGTACCTCAGTCCCCGATCCCCACACCTATCCTAGAAGCCCTTCCCAGATATCAGGTAGGAAGTTCACGGTCCTTAAAGGTATTGCAGTGCCATCTGCCAGTGTAAGAGTGTTGTAGGCCCAACTAGCCTTTTAGTTCTGGGGTGTAGTTCTTGCTCTTTCTATCCATTTACCCTCCACTTGGAGTTTTTCTGGAGTTACTCTTACCTTCTTAGTGGTTTCCTCCTGCTTATTTTGGCTTCTGGTTCCCTTCACCCTTGCAAATCTCATCTGAACTTCTTTCTTTGTTAGGAATTCTTCACAATTTCTGGTCCCCAGATGTCAACCTTTCTTGTTTTCCAGTACAGAGGGTCCCCAACTTACGATGGCTTGTTCGACTTACAATTTTTCGACTTTATGATGGTACAAAAACAATACGCATTCAGTAGCTACCATACTTCAAATTATGAATTTTGATCTTTGTCTAGGCTAGCAATATATGATACATTCTCTCTCGTGATGCTGGGCAGTGGCAGTGAACCGCAGCTCCCAGTCAGCCATGCAATCAGGGGGGTGAACAACTGATACTCTACAATGTGCTGTGTTTTCAGCATTTTTTGGATATTGTGTTTTGCATAAATCACATGAGACAGTCAACACTTTATTATAAAACAGCTTTTGTGTTAGATGATTTTGCCCATCTGTAGCTGATGTAAGTGTTCTGAGCAGGTTTAAGGCAGGCTAGCCTAAGCTATGATGTTCAGTATTAAATGCATTTTTGACTTACAGTATTTTCAACTAATGATGGGTTTATTGGGACATAACCCCATCATAAGTCAAGGAACATCTATACTTTATGAATTTTTTTATGTCATTTCAGTGGATCACTGGGGAGGCTGACAAGTTTGCTCAAGCAGCCACCTTCAGATAGACTTTAAAGGTGTTGTTTAAAAATTTCTAGTAGAAAAAGTTGTTTTAGTTTTATTATGTTGTGTCCAGAGAATGTCCCTTGTGTTTTCTACGTTGGTGTGGGGGGGTATTTATCCAGATTGTATTTATGGCCTGTTACATGGTCAATTTTTTTTTTCCGTTTTTCCTTTTTATCATTGACTAAGGTGTCATTGACAAACTTTGACATTTTTCCTCATCCTTTAAAAAGATATGACTCTACCCTTCTATACATAATACATTTTGTGAGATTTTAATAAATATTCCAATATAATGAGAATTTAGTGGTTGAATTATTTTAGGAAATACTGTGTACTTTATTTTTCTCTAGGAATTTTACGTGTATATTAGCACTTAAAAGAAGTCCTGCCACAAACCAGTTATTTGTTTAAATCACAATTGGCAAAACTGATATGGGAGTCCTCTCCCTATAGAAATTTTCCCCTGGTTTTGATTACTCTTCTAATCAGTTTCAGAATCCTAGAATAAAGATTGCTCCTGGCCTGAATCACAGAATGTCTCAGATAACTACTTAAAAGCCTGTGACTTCCCAACTTCCCCCAAGCCATTCCGGACTCCCCAGGCCAGTATACTTGTTGATTGTAATCCTTGAAGCCTAATGTTCTCTCCTATCCATTCTGGGCGCAGCTCCTGGACAATTGAAGTCACCTAAATGACTAATCAAACAGCCACAGGCGCTATAGAGCTAATGGATTTATTAGTTAAAATCTATTCTTCCTCATTCAGGGACCTTGGGGATACAGATGATACCCCAGCCAGGTTGCCAATTGCAACCAAAGAAGCCAACCCAGCCTTCCAGGCACATCTTGATACCCCTTCCTCCCATTTGAGATCAGATAGGGCGAGAGTTCCGTGAATCCCCCAATAGGTAGGGACAGCTCTACGCTCCTGCCCAGCAGGAAGCAGATACAGAAGAATAGACCTGTCCCTCAACTTCCCATAGAGATTTTATGGGGATCCTGTCTCTCAAGGGGAAAACAAGGCAGGCAGGTAGAGGTAGACATCGGGTCTCTGCATTACCACCCAAAAGAACTCCCCTCTCTGTCCGAAACTTCCCCTTTTCATTGTAATTATCTACCCCTATGAGGAACAAATGGGTACAAAATACCCAACTAGGTAAGACCAGTGACTCGCACCTGCGCAATAAAGGCCACAATGACTTTCATTTCACCTGGGCCTCATCATACTACTATTATAATATCATACATATGCCCGGAAGTTGATTATAACAGACTGAAGTCTAGGAAAGAACATGCAGTCTAAAAAGATGAGGTAGTAGCCTCTTGTCAATCACAGGTGTCAAGTGGTCCCACACGTGGAAAGGAACAACCCATTTTAGAGAAAAAAAGGATAAAAACTCCGAAGTTTTTGCCAGTCAGGCCCTTTTTGGAGCCTGGGCCCTTGGGTCTTGGGCCTTCGAGCCTTTTGAGCCCTTTATTTTGCTCTTGGCCGCTTCAAACCCTTTGGAGTTTATTTTTCTCCTAGGAATGCCACCTTGAGCCCCTTGGCCCTTTGAAACTCTTGAGCCTTGCCCTTGCTCGGGCCCACTCCAAACTCTCTGGAGTGTGCTATCCCTTTTACCTTTTCTTCTTATAAACTTTTTCACCACTTTATCTCAGTATCTTGTTCAATTCTTTGCTAGAGACGCCAAGAACCTGGACACCGTGCAGAGAAGGGCCCACTCTCCGGTAACAAGACAACAGCTGTCAGCTGGCACGTTGGTTGGGGCCTCAGCTACCCTGTTTCCCCGAAAATAAGATGTAGCTGAACCATCAGCTCTAATGCGTCTTTTGGAACAAAAATTAATATAAGACCCAGTCTTATTTTAATATAAGATTGGGTCTATACAATATGATATAAAATAAAATATAATATAATATATAATAATATAAGGCCAGGTCTTAAATTAATTTTTGCTCCAAAAGACGCATTAGAGCTGGTGGTCTGGCTAGGTCTTATTTTCGGGGAAACACCGTAGGGTGAGTCTTTGTTTCTTGTGGTCTAATCCTCCAACAGGCCTGCCTGGGCTTCTTTGCATGGCAGGCTTAAGTCCTCTGAGACCTGCTCTTTCTCCAGGCTCTGTTCTGCAGGCTCCCTTGCACCAATTGTGGCACAGGACTTGATCTATTTTACTCTTCCAAAGAAAATTCACTTCACAAGGCAATAGTTACCAAAGGACAATTCATTGCAGATTTCATAGGGAAGACTGGTAAAGGTGAAGGAGGTATATATTTTACAGAGAGAGCAGTTCACTGTAAAAATCACCTGAACTGCTTTTTTTACCAAAAACATTACCCTTAAGCTATTCTACCACTGGTGCTTCTATTCCTTCCCTCTATCCCCAATCTTCAAATTTTCCAGTTTTTATTAGGTCAGTTTTAGTCTGCCCAGCCTTGGATCTCTACAATCAACACTTAACACTGTCTTCAAGTGTTTGAGTGTCTATTGTTTTAGCCTAAGTTCCCAAGAAAACAGCCTCAAGGCCATATAAAACACCTCCAAACAGACTATGCAGAGTAACCACATATAGAACAGTGCACAAGAAGGAGGGAGGAAAGAGAGAGAATTTGTCTGCCTGGCTCACTGCCGGTTCCTTTTCTTATTGGTCAAAATGTACCCCACCGGTATTAACTCCCCACGCTTCTAGATGGCATCTTCTGGGCCCTGGATCAGCTGTGTGGGAAGGCAGATACCCCACTTTGAGGTGCAGTGTCTCAAACGTTCCAAAAGTGGTGGGAGGAGCCGGAAGGCCTAGGGGTGCAGCTCATTGGCCTGTCTTTACAGCCGCATCCAAGCAAGAAAGCTAAACTAAACAGCCTTAGGCAAGCCCTACATTCACCTGGTAGTTGGAGTAGCTAGCTAATTGCCTTTATCTGGAGGAAAAATTAAAGTATCACTACACTTGAGTGAGCTCCTCACAGCTTGGAGCCAGGCGTCTAGGCTGAAACTTCCAGGTGACAAGGAGATGGAGTGTTTATCTTCCTTGACATCACTTTTCAAAGGGATGGGTCCGAGGCTCTTAAGAAAGACATTCCTGGGTTACAAGCTGGCAAGAGGCTTATTTAGCTTTTAAAAAGATGTACATACATATCAAAGGGGCAGGAGAAGGATTCACAAACCCTAGGTTTCTCGAGGAAATGCTTGAAGAAAAGTGGAGGGGAACAACGAAAATGCCACTTGGTGTTTATTTACACTAACAATGTCCCCGTTGGTTACTCTTTTATAGTTATGTTACCGTGCAAAAGATCTGACTGCTCACAGCACGAAAGCCAAAACTCGAGAGGCGAGGTTGGTGGAAAGAAAAGCAGGTTTTATTCCAAAATGCCAACATTAAGGGAAGACAGTGGACTCCCTGTCACAAAGACTGCCTTCCTTCTCTTAATATCGCCAAAAGGTTTCATAGACATGCAAGGAAAGGCAGAACAGAGGAAGAAGTTGGCCAGAGAACTTCTGGAAAAAATGCTTCCTAGAGGGTGGTCAGCCCAGGGTCAGGAGTGCTTGCTATACAAATGCAAAACACCCCTCCGAAGTGACCGGACCAGGTATGCATAGAGTCTGGCACAGAGGGAACCATTGGAACTGGTATACATGGTGAATATACAGTAAACAGAGTCATCAAGGCTTGGTGGGAGAGACGGGAGGCAACGAAAGGGAAAAAAAAAACTTTCAAAAAGTCCCAAATAAAATTACATCAGAGGTTTAAATATCAAAAACAGAAGCTAAAGGTCACCATTACAGTTACACTAACATTTTTTAAATTATTTCCATTGCCACTTCTGCTTTTTTTAGTTAATTTGTAGCTGCCTAAATATCTAGTAATTTCACCGTAAGATTTAAAGTAAAGCAATCATCAGAATTATGATAGATGAATGTAAAAATTCGATATAATGCTCACCTTGTGGGGAGGGGGGGGACCTTAAAATACGCCATACCAATGGTGAATGATTAAAGCAGATTCTTACTTAGCAATGCACAAAAATTCTCCTTCCCCATTCCCTAACTTTACTGCTACTATGTTGTCTTTAAAGCTTGTGCTTTCTCTGTCTTAAACCTGATACTCTGTATGCCGGAGACTGCCTTTATTGCACCTTATACAAAAGTTCTTCCTTTCAACACTTTGCTGTTATCTCCCTGCCTCCAGTGTGGTGTTTGAGATATCCCATGTCAGTTTAATTCTTTTTCCTTTGTAAGTAAACTATTTCTCTCTGGACATTTTAAACATTTTAAGCAAAGATAATCTTTGCTTATCTTTCATAATCTTACATTTCACTGTGTCTGGGGGTGTGTGTATGTGTGTGTATGTCGTATCTGTTCTGTTCAGCACACTATGATCCCAGACCTTCTGCACGCTAACACTACTGCATCTCTTCTGAACTGTGTTCCATGACTACATATTGGTAACTTGAAATGTAGCAAGATGATAGTGTGCGTAAACCATGGAAATTGGTGAATATTTGAAATCGGGGTTTCCTCCCTCTCTCCCCTGAAAGAGCGGGTTGTTAACCATTTACCAGCACCACTGAGAGCACTTAGTTTCTGGCACATGGTAAACCGTATAATAAATGTTTCCATTATTATGTTTGCTTGTGCACTGGGTGGGGAAGTATAGATTCTTGGGGGACGGAGGAGGAGTTAAAAATGAAGAAGTACAGAATTAGAAAAAAGCCAGTGTGCTGAACTACTCTTTATTCCTCTCAATAACTCTGTGAAGTCTGTGAAGTCTGTGAAGTCTGCAGTACTTATTATCCTCATTTTACGCATGGAGAAACGTAAGTTCTGAAATGGTACAGTTCAGACAGTTATCACTGAGCAGAAGCAAAATTCCAAATTGCAGCCCAGCCGCTTCAGCGCGCTGCCGCATTTAACGCACGTTTCTTCCTTTCACGTTCACACCAGCGGTAATTTCACTTCGCGGCACGCATAAAATGAATGGGTGCTGTCATGCTCGTTGCATTGTGGGAAATGTAGTCCACAGCCTCAATGAGCACCGCTGCCCAAGAAATTGACTTTAGCCTTGGAACAAAAGAACAGTTTTTGTTCCTCGCGACATTTCAGCTACGCATGCGCGATTTCAGCAGCTTTGATCGTGTTGTTGCATGCTGGGAACCGCAGTTCTCCGGACCAGCAACGTCGACACAAGGTGACGGGACTCACGTAGTAAGTTCAAGTGGGGTCCGGACCTCACCGGAGCCTCCGCATTCCAAGATGACAGGCTTGCCACGCTGCGGTAGCCCTTAGTCGTGTGGACAGGCATTCGGATCAACTGAAAACATAAACCGAAGCCCTAAGATTGCTCAGCGGTTTGCGCTCTCGCCTAGGCTCGGGCTGCTCGCGGATCGGCCTCTGTAGTACCGTTTCTCCCCACTCTAAAAGCTAAGGTAGGCCCTGGGGCCCGGAGGACGTGGGTCCAGGCCGAGACGGTTGAGGCACGACTGCCCTGTCCCACCGGCGAGGGAAGGAGGGAAGGTCGCTCTCAGCGCTGCAGCTGCTCAGTCTGGGCGGTGACACTTGGTAAGCTGCAGACCCAATGTTTGTGTGTAGAAGGGAACAACTATTGCGGGGTGAGCTGGGGGGCACAGGGGTCCAGATATCAGCGGATCCGCCTTGTGGGTGTTCTGGAGGCCCCAGTGGGGACATAGTCTTTGAGTTCATGTCGAGGAGGGAACGGGGGTGTGGCCAGAGGACTGTTAACAGCGGACCGCGTGAGTGTCCTGGAGGTCTGACAGGGGTGTTATCGGGGAATCATTAGGTGCTAATAGGAGTGTTTTGGTCACATGTTCATGGGGGCCAGTGGGGTTGTGTTCATTTGTTAATGAGGGGGTGGTAGAGTAGGTAACTAGAAGGTTGCCTAGGAGGCACTGATCAAAGAAGAGAGAATGAGAGGCTGGAGGGGGGTATTGTAGTCAAAGTCTTCTGGGTGATCATGGCATGATTGAGGAATTAATGGTAACAGTGAGCAAAGAGAGAGTAATAGAAAGGTGGTGGGGTGTGATCATCAAGCATCAAGTTATTATTCGGAGGCAAGGTGGGCAATGAGGGGAGAATGGGGAACTGATCATCAGGGATTAGTGTGTGATAATGAAGGAGTTACAGGGGGGCTAAAGGTGTGATCTGTGAGGGATCGATTGGACGGCTGAGTTAATGGGGGCTGAGAAATCATAGTATTTGAGAGCTTAATGGGGAGCTAATAGGTCATGAGCCTCCACTAGTTAATAGGGGTTGATGAGGATTTAGTAGTAAAGGAATTACTGGGGGCCTAATTATTTCAGGGATTAATGGGAAATGGGGTAGATTCCTCATTTCAGGGAGAGAGATTAAGGGAGTGGGTAGTACAATGTAGTATTAGGATAATGGGGATGAAAGCAAGGATTAATGGGGGGCTAATAAGTCTATATGAATCTGGGGCAATGAGGACAGTTGTGGAGACAGCAAGATGTTAATGGGCATTAAATTGGCAGAGAAGGGTTTATAGTGAGAGTCGCAGTGTTTAATATGTGGAGTGTGGGTGACAGCAGTAGGTTGACCAGGGTCAGTCATGGGTCATTTATGAGATAAGTGTTGGGTTTGGGGGATCTCTGGGATGAGTGATGGGTTTTGTGGGGTGAATGGTGGAAGTTCTGTGGGGTGAGTGAATGGGTTCTATGGGTGAGTGATGGAGCCTCAGAGCTCAGTGCAGGGGTCCTTCAGGCTCTGTGAGGTCAGTGGGGCAGTGACTGGGCTTTCAGTCTTCCAGTCTGCTGAGTGAGCTGTCATGTGTATCAGATGAGCCCAGCTTGGTTTGTGTTGTGTTTCGCTGCCCTTCAGAGGTAGGTGGTGGCCCACTTACCCAGTTACTGATATGGGGCACTATCAGCTTCCTGTTGGCAGGTCCCTGGGCAAACAGTGTGTGAGATGGGACGAACATCAAAGGACAAGCGGGATGTCTACTACCGCTTGGCCAAGGAGAATGGCTGGCGTGCCCGGAGTGCCTTCAAGCTGCTACAACTGGATGAGGAATTCCAACTCTTCCAAGGTCCCCACCTGGTGGGCGAGTCACAGGGGGATGGGGTGGGCATAGGGAACAGACTAGCGAGCTAGGTCTGCAGAGCACTCTGCAGTAGGTGGGCTGACTTGGAGGGTCAGTGGGGCAGGGACCAGGCAGGAAGGTGTGCAGATACTCAAGAGGGTTTGGGCATCTGGGCAGCAGATAGATGTGGGTGCTTCCCAGGGAAGAGGGATGAAGTTTGTAGGGGCCCAGGGTTGGAGAAGTAGGTACAATTGACCACGACACCTTCCTATGTGTGCTCAGGCGTGACACGGGCAGTTGACCTGTGTGCAGCCCCGGGCAGCTGGAGTCAGGTGCTGAGCCAGAAGATTGGGTGAGTGTGGAGTCCCACATGGGGGGCCTGGGAGGGCAGGCTAGGTGGGGAACGGGCCAGGAGTGAAAACTGGGCTGACATGGGCCATGTTGTCCACAGGGGCCAGGGTTCTGGCCACGTGGTAGCCGTGGACCTTCAGGCTATGGCTCCGCTACCAGGTGTGTTACAGATCCAGGGGGACATCACCCAGGTGAGCATGGCTGGGGGTGTTGAAGTGTTTCCTGGGCAAAGATACCCCAACCTGGGGCACTGCTGAAAGTAGAAGAAAGAAACAGACTGAGAAAGCCAAACAGACAGAGAGAGAGTGACTGAGAGAGCCCAAGAGAGTGTAACAGCAGAGAAACAGAGCCAGCAGGTTTTCATTGCAGAGAAATGGCAAAAAATGATGGGACTGCGTCCCCAGAGATGGAGCCTGGTCTTAGACAGGAAAAGCCTAAGCATTTGGCTGACCCAGGGCTTGCAGGCCAGGGCCACGAGCAGGTGGGGTTAGAGGGTGGCAGTGTGGGGGGATCTTGGGGGATTTCAACCACCCTCTCTCCCATAGCTGTCCACTGCCAAGGAGATCATCAAGCACTTTGAGGGCTGCCCTGCTGACCTAGTGGTGTGCGACGGGGCTCCCGATGGTAAACACAGGGGTTGGGAGGCCAGGTGGGGGCGCCCCGTGTGTGTCCTCCCACCTTATTGGCTTCTTTCACCACTTCGAATCCTCCCTGCCTCTCTCCTCCGCTGCCAGCTGTTTCCCACATCTGGCAACTTCTCCCTACTCTGCTGCCTGCTCTCTACCTCTGTCTTCTCCCTCATCACACGCCACTTTGGTTTTTCTGTTGTCCACCCTTCCCTCTTCTCATCTCTCATCTCTCTGCAGCTGTCAAGTTCCATCTTATTGCCCATTCATTTCCATCAGTCATCCATTCAACACATGTTTACTGAACACCTATTGTATGTCAGACACTGTTCTACATGTTGGGAAAACATTTGTGAATAAAATTCCACTCATCTCTGACTTCATAGGGCTGGTGTTCTAGTGGGATCAGATGGAAAACAAACAAATGATGGAGCTCTGTAGCATGTCAAAACGTGATAGGTACCATGGGGAAGGGGAGGGAGGTGCGAAGTACCTGTCGGAATGTTAAATAACGTGGATGAGGAAGTCTTCCCTGACGTTAGTGCAAAGATCTAAAGATGAGAGAGTGGGCCAGGGCTGTGCCTGGAGGAAGAACAAGCCAGGCAAAGGGACCAGCCTATGCAAAGGCCCTGAGGTGGGAGGGTGCTTGGCATGTGTGAGCACCAGTGTGGAGATCAGTGTGGTGGGATCAGAGTGAATGAGGGCGAGAGTGGTAGGAAGGGAGGGCAGGCAGGTGACGGGATAGATCCCGGTGGGCTACAGTGAGGACTTCGGCTTTTTCGCTGAGATGAGAGCTCAGAGAAAACCATGAGAGGGTTGTGAGCAGTGGAGGGCTATGCCGGACTCTGGCTGCTGTGAGCAGTGTGAAGAGAGAGGGTGGAAGCAGGGGGACTTTGGAGGAGGAGGACACTGCAGTAGTCCAGGTGAGTGATGACAGTGGTGGCGGTGGTAGAGATTACAAGAGGGTCAATTCAGATCTTTTCAAAGTAGGGCTGCCAGGATTTGCTAATGGCTTGAATGTGGGTGTGAGGAGAGTATGGGGGGGCATCAAAGGTAACTAAGGTTTTTGGTCTGAACAGCTGGAAGGATCGGATAGGATGGAGAAGATGATGGGAAGAGCAGGTTTGGGCAGGAAGGTCAGGAGATTAGTTTTGGATGTGTTGAGTCTGAGATGTCGAGTCTGATCTAAGTCTGGAGTTAAGAGTCTGGATAGTTGTTCAGACTTCTAAGTGTCTGGAGATAACAGGCAGGAATGATGATAAAGATACTTGCAGATTAGGTTGTTTTCAGAATTAAAATGAGTTCCTAAGGGTGAGGAACTCAGAATTTTCATCCAGTTGACATACTAATTTGCATGCAGAACCTTAGCAATAAGAGAGCCTGGGAAATGTTTTTAGCATTCTGACCTATCTGGGACAAGAAGATAGCTAGAACTGGATGGCCCCCCTAACGCCGTTCCTCTTGCCGCAGTAACTGGCCTCCATGATGTTGATGAGTATATGCAGGCTCAGCTCCTCCTAGCCGTGAGTAACCCTGGCTGCCCCTGCCTCAGTTTGGCCCCCTCCTAGCTGTCTCCACCTCAGCCTTAACCATCTGTTCTGCCCACAGGCTCTAAATATTGCTACACATGTCTTGAAGCCAGGAGGCTGCTTTGTAGCTAAGGTAAGCCTTGGGGATCCTGGTGCAGGGCAGAGGAGTCCCCAAAGCCCACCCTCATGCCTCTGTCTCTGCCTCTCCACCCTGCAGATCTTCCGAGGCCGGGATGTGACGCTGATCTACAGCCAACTGCGTGTCTTCTTCTCCAGCGTGCTCTGTGCCAAGCCCAGGAGCAGCCGGAACTCTAGCATTGGTCAGTGGGGTGGAGGTCAATACGAATTGGGAACCCATCCTGCCCAGAGCAGAGGTGACAGTCATCCCTCACTCTACCTTCCACCCACAGAGGCCTTCGCTGTCTGTCAGGGTTATGACCCCCCTCAGGGCTTCCTGCCGGACCTGACCAAACCCCTGCTGGACCACTCTTACGGTGAGAGCAAGAGCCCTGCGCTCCCGCCCTGGGGAGACTCTGCCCCCTTGTGGAATTTATGTCTCAGGAGGGCCCTCAACCCCGCCCTCTGGTGGAAAATTTGCCCTCCATGGATATTCTGTCCTAGGAGGATTTTCAACCCAGTCCCACAGTGGTAACTCTTGGACCTGGTGAAATTCTGTCCCACGACAGTCCTGAGTCCTGCCCCACTGGACACTCTACCTGCCGAAGGAGATTGTAGCCTAGGAAGACTCAGTCACACCCCCAGGAAACCTCTCCCATGTGGCAATTTTGCCCCATGAGGGTCTTTCTCCTGGCCCTCAGTGGAAAAAGGCACAGAGCATGCTCTTGTAGCGAGTGAGACAAGGTCCAGGCAGTATATGATAGAATGGCAGGTGCACATAAAAGTGTAGTCCAAAACAGCAGGGCAAGGCATTGTTTTAGAAGAGATGATCATGGAGGATCTCCCTGAGAAGGTCATTGAAACCAAATGAAGGATTTCCAGTAGAAGACTGTGAGCGTAGCTGGTGGATGCATGAAGAGGCCTCCGTACCCATAGTGTAGCCTGATTCATGAGTGGCCCCAGTCACCTCAGCCCTGTCGTGTCTTATTTCTCCCTGCTTGTCAGATCCAGATTTCAACCAATTAGATGGTCCCACCCGCATCATTGTGCCATTTGTGACCTGTGGGGACCTGAGCTCCTATGATTCGGACCGCAGTTACCCCCTGGACGTGAGTGCCCAGCCATCAGTAGGCAGATTGGGGTGGGGGGGCACAGTCCTATGTTCCCATGTTCTCACCATCTTCCCGCCATGTGTCCCCGCAGCTAGAGGACGGCTCAGAGTACAAGTACACTCCACCCACACAGCCCCCTATCTCGCCACCGTACCAGAAGGCCTGCACATTGAAGAAGAAGGGGTGGCTGGCTAAGGAGATCCGCCCTCAGGACTGTCCCATCAGCACAGTGGACACATTGCCCCAGCCCCTCGCTGCCCCACAGCGTCATACCCTGCTGGCCTCTGAGGTCTGGAAACACATGGCGTAGGGCCCGCAGTGCCGCCCTCCCAGTGTGCTTCTTTCTACCCCCAAATTACATGGTTCCCGGCGCCAAAATTCTCTTCCCTGCCTCCCAATAGCTATAAAAATCAATGGGTAAAACCAAGTATAATGAGTGGAAAAGCTTAGCCAAGTATCTGAGTTTCTTTTCTTTTTCTTGAGTAGGTGGAAGACAGTGAAATGAATTGTTCACCTCTACACATTAAGGTAAATTTGTCTTTTTATCTAAGAGCTTGAGTACAGAGCACCTTTAAGAGAAAGATCAGTAAAATCTCACTCACCTTTGACATTTTTATATCACATGATAAGATTTCAGTCAGCAGACCTTTACTGAGCATCTGATGTGGCATGTCAGGAATTGCTTTAAGCATTTTACATGTTACATATTGAGACATTCCATAAACATTTATTAAGCACACATCGTGTGCTGGACATTGTTCTAGATTTGGAGGTAGAGTAGGGAACAAAACAGGCAAATATCTTGGCCATTGTGGAGCTTCTAGATTGAGGAAGAAGTAATAAACAATGAATAAATGCAGGGGATTACACACCCACGCTCATACGCACATGCTATATACAGAGGGTGCCAAAAAATATACACTTTTTTAATTAAAATTTATTGGGGTGACAATTGTTAGTAAAGTTACATAGATTTCAGGTGTACAATTCTGTATTACATTATCTATAAATCCCATTATGTGTTCACCACCCAGAGTCAGTTCTCCTTCTGTCACCATATATTTGATCCCCTTTACCCTCATCTATACCCCCATTATACACATTTTAAGAAAAGAAAAAACTACTAAAATTGTAATACTCAATATATACCGATAACAAAAGATGAATACAAGTTTCATTTACATTTTTTTTGGCACCCTCGGTATATACCCACATACAGATTTATAGTTTGCATTTCACTGTATTTATACAGCTTGCATTGTAGTATATATGTATGTGTATGTACACAAATATTTTATATATGTAAAAGTAATACTGGATATGAAATTTTTAAAAAATAAAGTAGGGTAAAGAGAATCAGGAATTAAGGGGGTGGCTGTGTGCCATTTATTTATTTATTTGTTTGTTTGTTTGTTTGTTTATTTTTATTGGGGAATAGTGTGTACTTCCAGGACTTTTTTCCAAGTCAAGTTGTTGTCCTTTTCAATCTTAGTTGTGGAGGGCACACCTCAGCTCCAGGTCCAGTTGCCATTGCTAGTTGCAGGGGGCACAACCCACCATGCCTTGCGGGAGTCAAACCGGCAACCTTGTGGTTGAGAGGACGCGCTCTAACCAACTGAGCCATCCGGGCACTCAGCGGCAGCTCAGCTCAAGGTGCCGTGTTCAATCTTAGTTGCAGGGGGCGCTGCCGACCATCCCTTGCGGGACTCGAGGGATTCAACTGGCAACCTTGTGGTTGAGAGCCCACTGGCCCATGTGGGAATCGAACCGGCAGCCTTCGGAATTAGGAGCATGGAGCTCCAACCACCTGAGCCACTGGGCTGGCCCCTGTGTGCCATTTTTAAAAGGGTTGCCATGGAAGGCCTCACCTAGGTTGGGTTTGAGCAGAGACCTGAAGGAGATGAGGCAGGGAACACATGTATTTATCTAGGGGATAGTATTCTAGGGAGAAGAAATAACAGGTGCAAAGGCCCTGAGGTGGAACTGTGCCCAGTGTGAGGGAGCAGTGAGGAGCCAGTTGGCTTGTAGTAGAGTGAGCTAAGTCTGTCAGTGCCTGAAGGCTTCTCATCCTCAGGACCTCACGTTAGAGGAAGTCCCTTTCTAACAATGGCTTAGCGGTTGTACAGACCAATTCTTCCATTAAAAAAAAAAGAAGTGAAAAAGACACCTTTAAAATAATGAAATGGCAAATTACAGTGGGGAAAGATATTTACAGTCCCTATATATAGTATCCTTGAGTTAAAAAGCTCCTGTAATCAGTAAGGTAAAGATAATAGGAGAATGGCCAATAAGCACAGGAAAAGCCGCTCATCAGGAAAATGCAAGTTAAAACTAAAAAGATTTCATACCAAGTGTCTGAAAATATATGCAACAGTTGGAATCCTCATATACGCCAATGGCAGCATGAAATGGTGCGGCCACTGTGGAAAATTGTCAGGTATTATCTACTAAAGCTACATGTGTAGCAATTCCACTCCTAAAAAAAAGTACTAGAAGATTCCTAGCTGGCACTATTTATAGCACCCCCAGTCTTTAAACAACCCAAACATCCATCAACTGTAGAACGGATCATTAAATCGTGGTATGTTCACAGTAGAGAATTACAAACAGTGAGAATGAGTCCTACAATTATACAAAAGAACACATTAAACGGAATATGTGTTTATGTATTTTTTTCTGTATATCACTGTTTACAATAAAAGGGGGGAAGTTCACAAGAGTGTTAGTAATGAGTAAACAATGATTATAGTAGAAAAAAAGTGGGGAAATACATTTTTGTTTAAAATTTTTTCTTTGACCTTTAAGTAGCTGGCAGTCGGATACAACTCGGAAGCTGTTTGCTGTCAGGAGAACCAGAACTTGTGTTGATGAACTGTTTTTCAAATACCATCTCGTCAACGGGTCCTGCATACACAAATCCCGAGTGAGAACCTGCAACCACCACCTCGAAAACAGCCAGAAAAGTAACATCACGGAATGTCCATCAATACGGCAGAGGGGATTCTGGAGTGACTTCTTGCCTCTTCTCTAAATCTTTCCAGGGATGTCCTGATTATGTCCAGAACTTGCCCCGAAGGCAGGGGCTCTTAATCTGGATGGAAGTCAGGAGTATTTTGATGAACTTGATGGAGGAAAATATTAACATCTTTATTTTCGTCAATGTAACTGAAATTTAGCTTTACTCCCAAATAAGAATTCTGGCAGTAAATCACAATCTTAAAAGCAGTGCCTGTGACTTTCCGCCAGTACAAATCAGTTCATTTTTATGGGACAGTTGCAGGCATCTTGAAATAGTGTTCATAATTATCACTACTTGGAATCATAGAAGATCTTATAATTTGATGTACTAAGGATCAAATATATGGTGATGGAAGGAGAACTGACTCTGGGTGGTGAACACACAGTGGGATTTATAGATGATGTAATACAGAATTATACACATGAAATCTATGTAACTTTACTAATAATTGTCACCCCAATAAATTAAAAAAAAAAAGTTCACATATTGCTGCATTCCAGGGTTTCATTTTAATATAGGTGGTCATATTTTTTCCAGTTTTATTGAGCTCTAACCGATATACCGTGTTTCCCCAAAAATAAGACCATGTCTTATATTAATTTTTGCTCCAAAAGACGCATTAGGGCTTACTTTCAGGGGAAGTCATCCTGAAAAATCATGGTAGGGCTTATTTTCCGGTTAGGTCTTATTTTCGGGGAAACGGTATAAATTTAAAGTGTACAACATAATGATTTGATATGTGTATATATTGTGAAATGATCACCACAGTAAGTTAATATCCATCACCTCACATAGTTACAAGTGTTTCTTCTGATGGGAATTTTTAAGATCTACCCCCTTAGAAACTTTCCAATATACAATACAGTATTAACTATAGTCACCATGCTATGCTGTATGTTACATCCCCATGACTTACTTGTAACTGGAAGTTTGTACCTTTTGGCCATTCACCCATTTTCCCCATCCCACCCCCACCTATGGCAACTACCAATCTGGTCTCTGTTTCTCTGAGTTCATTTTTTTCAGATTCCACATGTAAGTGAGATCATACGGTATTTGTCTTTGTCTGACTTATGTCACTCAGCAGATGCCGTCAAGATCCATCCATGTCTCAAATGGCACAGGTGATCTTTTTATGGCTGTACATTCTAGTACTCATTTCTTAGGAGTGGAATTGGCATACATGCAGCTTTAATATTATGTTGTATGCATACACCACATTTTCTCCATTCGTCGACACTTAGATTGTTTTCATATCTTGTCTATTGTGAATAATGCTGCTATGAACATGGGGGTGCAGGTATCTCTGAGATAGTGATTTCATCTTCAGATGAATACCCAGAAGTGGAATTGCTGGATCATATAGTATTTCTATTTAACTTTTTGAAGAACTGTACTGTTTAATTGGTTTCCTCTGTATTGGAGTGTGCATATGCGTGTGAGTGTGCTTTTTAAAAACACTCTGTGAAAGGGCCCACAGAACAATTATTTTATGTTAAAAACCCTTCTCTTCAAGAAAAGTCAAAAAGTCTGCCATGACTACAGTCCTGAATTTCTACTGCTTAGCAAATGGGCAAACTCATCAGCTACCTGGGCAGAACCGGTTTCTGCAGCTGACTCCCATATCTTTAGAAACTGACATTCTCTGTCCCCACCCCACTCCAGTGATCTCAAAACTCCCCACATCCCAGTCTGTGATCCTAGGTGTTTCTGCACCTGACTGTGTCACCCTAAGCGTGTCCATACCAAGTATCTGCAACCCCCAGGGGCAGAGGAGCACACCACAGCGTGTTAAGCCAGGAATCTTCCTACCCAAGACAGCGCACCACAGAAATGTATGACAGAAGTGTCCACACACCAGTCTGTTACCACGGGAGTATCCATGCCCATCACATGAGAATTCAGTAGTGTCCACACTACAATCTGTAAGGCCCCAAGAATGTGCACGCCCCAGTCTGTCACCCCAGCAGTGTACACATCTAAATCTCCAGGAGTATAAACACAGAGACTTTGGGAGCCCGGGAATGTACTCACGTCAGGTTTGTGTATCCCTAGTTGTGTCCACCCCCATCTGTGTGACATCAGAAATACACAAGCAAGTTGCTGTGACAGGAGCATCTGTGTGACCCAGTGGTGCTACACCCCCGAGTGTGTGCCCAAGAAGGACCAGCCTGGCCCAGTCCGTCACTGACTTTGGGAGTGCTCGTCTCCACCTGTCTGGCCCTGAGTGTGGACGTCTTAGTCTGGTGACTCCAGCAGTGTCCACACCCCTCTGTGTGATTCCAGAACTTACCACACCAAAGTCAGTTTGTCCACAGAGGTACGTATTCCCAGACCGTGTGTCCCCAGTGGAGGATTTACTTTAGTCTGAGTGACTCCTGGAGTGTTTCCACCCCAGTCTCTGATGACAAGAATGTTTCTTCTCCAGTGTGTGTGATGCCAGGAACCCACACACTTTTTGTCACCCCAAAAGTGTACATGCCCCAGTCAGCTGTGATTACAGCTGTGTCAATTCCTTAAAGTGTGTGATAACAATGGGTGTCCATTCCCCAGTCTGTGTGACCCCAGGGGTTACCACACCTCAGTTCCTGTCACCGACACAGGTGTCTACAACAGTCTGTGTCACCACAAGAGCTGTGGTGTCTGTGTGACACCTGGAATATTCAAAACATAGTCTGGTGACCCCATAAGTGTCCATGTCCTAAAGCTTGTGACCACAGAGTTGTGAAAACTCTATTTGACCCCAGGGGTGCCCACTGCCAAGAATGTCAGTCCACAGTAGTGCCCACACCCCAGTCTGGGTGACCTTACCAGTGGCCATATGTCAGCCTTTGTCACCACAGGAGTCCCCACTCTCTCTCTCTCTGTGACCCCAGGAGTCTCCAGATTCTGATGCATGTCCTCAGGAGAGCACACCTGAAGTCTGTGTGACTGCAGAATTGTTCTCACCCCAGTCTGCCACTGTGGGCTTTACACCTTTCGGTCAGTGTCCCCTAGGAGTGAGCATTCCTCAGACCATGAAACACCAGGAGGACCCACAGCCAACCTGTGTTTCTCCAGAAAAATCCACACAATAGTCTGCATAACCCCAGAATGATCAACTTTCTGTGTGACCACAAGAATGGCCACCTTCCTGTCTGTGTGTCCCCAGAGTAGCGCACCCTTGGCTGTGTGACTTCCCCACAGGTTGTATCATCAAAGTGGTCTCCATGCCCCAGGCTCTGTGACCACCAGGGTATCACTCCCCAGTCTACAACTCCAGAAGTTTCCAGCTGATGTGGGACCAAAGAGTGACCACACTTAGTGTCAGTGGCCCCAGGCTCGTTCACTACATTGTCTATGTGACTACAGGAGTGTCCATTCCCCAGTCTGTGTGACCCTAGGAGGAGCCAAACTTCAGTCTGCATGATGCCAGGGGTGTCCATATCCCAAACAATGTGAATAAAGGGGCGTCTACACTCCAGTACATGTGACCACAAATGTGTCCTCCCCCATGTCTCTATGTACCCGAATGGGTCCTGCAGATTTTACCCTGTCTGTGTCCACATCACAAAGTTTGGCTGCAGCAATGTCCACAGCCCAGCCCGTGTGACCCCAGGAGTGTCTGCCTCACCGTCAGTGTGACTCCACAAGTGGCAACAGCTTAGTGTGTGTGACCGCAGGAGTTTCCCCACTACAGTTTCAGTGGCACCACGAGTGTCTGCATCTCAAACGATGTGACCACAGAGATGTCCACACTCCAGTCTGGGTGAGCCCACAGGGGTCCACAGCTCAGCTTGTGACCTCCCAGGACTGGTTTCGCCCCAGTCCAGCCCCCTCAAGAGTGTCCACTCCCCAGTCTCCGTGGCCCCAGGAATGTCCACATCTAAGTGTTTGTGACAGAAGCAATGTCCAATCCTGAATGTACGTGACCCCGGTGGGGTCCAGACCCCACGGTCTCTGGTACAGTGTGTGTACATGCCAGTCTCTGCGGCCTCAGGAAAGTGTGCCCTGTCAGTGTGACCACAGCAGTGTGAAATTCTCATGCCTGTGCCTCCTGGCATGTCCAGGAGATCCAGGGGAGGGTACCCCCCATTTGTGTGGCCAAAGGAGTCTCCACACCCTGGTGTCTGTGACCACAGGGGCATCAATCCCCCATCCAGTGTGACTAGAGGAGTCCCCACACCAAATTCTGTGTAACCATAGGAGGGCCCACCCGTGTCTGCATATCCTGAGAGGCGTCTCTGCTCCAGTTGAGGTGACTCCACGAGAGTCTACACCACAAGCAGTGTGACTAAAGGGTGTCCATGGCCGAGCCCTTGCTAACCCAGAAGCATCCACGCCACAGTCATTTTACTGCAGTGGCATCTACTCCAGTTTAATGTGTCCTCAGCCATGTCCTTGTCCCTGTCTGTGTGACTCCAGGAGTGGCCAGACTCCAGAATTCGTGACCCTGAGGGTGTCCAAAGTTGAGCCTGTGTTAAATCAGTTGGCACCACATCAAAGTCTATGTGACGCCGGGAGTGTCCGCACACCAACATACAGGACCCTAAGAGAACACATCCCAGTCTGTGACACTTCAAGAGTGGCCATATGCCATCGTGTGACTCAGCCATGTCCACATCCCAGTCTGTATGACCCCTAGAGCCTCCACACCCAGGTGTGCGACCCCAGGAGTGTCCAAACCTAGCTTCTGTGACTCCAAGAGCATAACACCCCAATCAGTGTGACCCCAGGACGGCTTACGCCCAAACCTAGTGACCTCATTGGTGTCTACACCCTTATCTGTTTGATCAAAGGAGTGTCCACACCACAGACAGTTACCCTGGGAAGATCCGTACACCAGTCCATGTGACCCCAGGAAGGGTTGTGTCCGGAGAAAGAGTGATCCAGACAAAGGGAACAGCCTCTGCAAAGGCCCTGAGGTGGGAGTGTGCCTGGCACGTCTGAGCAACAGTGAAAACACCAGTGTGGTGGGATCAGAGTGAACGAGGGGGTCAGTGGCAGGAGGTGAGATAGGAAAGGTGACAGGAGCCTGGTCCTATAGGGTCTCATGGGCCACAGGGAGGACTTTGGCTTCTTATCTGAGAGAGAGGGAGCCACAGCAGGGGTGTGAGCAGAGGAGGGCCTTGGGCTGACTTGGATTGTAACAGGACCCTCTGGCTGCTGTGAGGACAGACTGAAGTCCCTGAGTCAGATCAGATCAGACCAGGCTGAGACCAGGCTGAACCACGGAAGGCAGGGGCCCCCAGGGCCGACACCACAACTGTTTGACAGGCCTGTGCATTCTCTCTGGGAGCATATGGCAGCCCTTCTCCTGTCCCCCAGAAACATAGCATATGTTGACAAGAAGCCGTGGGAATGTGTGAAGATGACCTCAGACCAGCCCTGCCTTTCCCCTGGGCCCTGGGCCTTGGGTTCCCCTTTTGGCAGGTGAATATAATAATTCCTACCCTGTCAATCTCTCCAATATCTCTACTTGTGTATTATCTCTCCAATCATACCAGTCTTCCCCCTGCCCTTTAGCCCACAGCAGCACATAGCAGCCCACGCCAGCCCACACAGACCTCCGGCTGCTGACAGCAGCCCAGCTCCAGGGAGAGCCGTTGTTCACAATCTTAGCTGTAGAGGGCGCAGCTCACTGGCCCATGTGGGAATTGAACCTGTGACCTCCGCATTAGGAGAACAGCGCTCCAACCACCTGAGCCACTGGGCCGGCCCATACCAGTCTTCTTAATGATCCTCAAACACACCAAGCATTAACCCACCTCGGGGCCTTTGCACTTGCTGTTCCCTCTCTGTTTGGATATTCTTCCCAAGATATGTACGTACATAACGGTAGTTCACAGTTACATGGTTGTCCCTTTCTTTTTCTTCTTTTCTTTGCTTAAAGATCATCTCCTCAGGAAGCCTTCCCTATCTAAAATAGCACCCCATCCCTCTCTACCCCTGCATCTTACTTTGTTTTTCTTCATAGCGTGCTTCCTAATAGCATATAATGATAGTCCCCCCTTTATCCACAGTTTTGCTTTCTGTGATTTCAGTTACCCACAGTCAACTTCAGTCTGAAAATATTAAATAAAAAATTCCAGAAATAAACAATACATAAATTTTAACATTTCGTGCCATTCTGAGTACTGTGATAAACTATCACATCACCTTGCTCTGTCCCACCCGAGACGTGACTCATTCCTGTGTCCATCGCATCCGGGCTATATACTCTCCCCACGTATTACTCACTTGGCAACCTTCTTGGTCATCTGTTCCACTGTCACAGGATCGCAGTGCTTGTGTTCAAGTCACCCATATTTTACTTAATACTGACCCCGAAGAGTGAGAGTAGTAGTGCTGGCAATTAGGATATGCCAAAGAGAAGCTGTAAAGGGCCTCCTTTAAGTGAAAGGTGAAAGTTCTCTACTTAATAAAGAGAGGAGAAAAAAATGTATGCTGACGTTGCTAAGATCTACAGTAAGAACAAATCTTCTATCTGGGAAATTGTTAAGAAGGAAAAAGAAATTTGTGCTAGTTTCTAAGAAAGACAGAGATCACATTCGCATAACTTTTATTACAGCATATTGTTATAATTGTTCTATTTTATTATTAGCTGTTATTGTTAATCTCTTACTGTGCCTAGTTTATCAATTAAACTTTATAATAGGTATGTAAGTTTAGGAAAAAACATAGTATATATAGTATGTATAGGGTTCAATACTATCCACAGTTTCAAGCATCCATGGGGGGTCTTAGAACATACCCCCCTCAGATAAGGGGGGACTACTGTGTTATATATCTACTTGTTGAGTCAGCCAGGGCCCTGCGGGGGGTACACAAGGCACATGAAGGGGAATTTTGAAGAGCCATTAATGAACGGACCATTTACAGAGGTACAGGGAGGGTTCGGTAAACCAATAAGATTGTCGAGCTTGTGTGTGTTGTGTCTGTTCACGTATACCCTGGGTGCCCATACATGTGCAAGTGTGAGTGAACAGGTGCACACATGGGGCTGGGCCCTGATATCAGTACACGTGTACCCCTGGGAGTCTGTGTGTGGCATGGCTATAGGTATTTCCATGGGGTTGGGCCTGGATGTCTGTACTCATGTCCCCTGGGAGGCTCATGAATGCACACGTGTGTGCATGAATGCACAAGCACTCAGGAGCCTGGACTGTGGTGTCTGGACACATGTGCCTCTGGGCAGCCACGAATGCGTGTGTATGTGAGTGCAGGTGTGTCCATGGGCTCAGGCCAGGGCATCTGCGTACATGCACCGCTGCGTGCCCATGAATGTGTGTGTACGCACAGGTACAAATTTGTCCATGTGCCTGGGTCTGGGCGTTTGTGCACATGGACCCTGTAGAAAGGTGCATGTGTGTGTGGATGGGTGCAGGTGAGTACATGGGCTTGGGCCTCGGATTCTGTGCATCTGTCACTCTGGGGGCCCATGCATGTGAGTGTGCATGGTTTCAGGTGTGTCCATGGGCCTGGGTCAGGGCACGTATGTACGTGTATCCCCAGGGGCCTGTGCATGGGAGTGCTCATGTGTTCAGATGTGCCCATCTATGGGCTTGGATTTGGTGTCTGTGCGTGGGGGCCCCTGTATGGCAGCTGTGCATGCCTGTGTGGCTGGATAGCGAGATACGTGTGCAGCTTCACTTGCACCTACACCTAGGACTGTAAGGAAAACCAAGGAATGCACCTTCTCTAGGAACCCAGGTTTCGGTAGAGCCAGGGGGGTGAAAGTCGGGATCACTTTGCTTTTCTCAAACTTTGTTACTTGAGACAAAGCTGGAGCTTCATTCAGCCCCAGGCTCCTGACTCAAGTGCTGTGCTGGGCTCTGGCGCAACCTAGAGAAGATGTGGCCAGACTCCAGGAAAGATGAGCTACGTTTATAAGGCACCACGATATGAAGCAGAAGTGCCAGGAAGCCGCTCAGAGCAGGGAGAAGAGGCTCAGGTAAGGCTTCCTGGAGGGGGGTGTAGGAAGGTGCAGAGAAGGGGGCCCACAGCAATGGGGGAGGCCTGGACATGCAGGGATGGAAGTAGGGAGACAGAAGTCAAGGCAAGGGAAACTCAGAAGGCAAAGGCCTGGAAGTGGGAGAGCAGTTTGTTTGGTCAGGAAGCTTCATGTGGCCTCTCATCGCTTGTAAGAGACCGAGTGTCCAGGCCTTGGAGGGGTCCAGAGATGAACAAGGGGTGGTGTACGGGGGGAATTGTCTCTCTGTCCCTGGAACAGGCAGCCTACACTTAGGAAGCTGTTTAGGATCCCATGGGCTACAGTGTGGCCTAGGCTGCCTGCCCTTTCTGGGCCTCAGTATTCTTTGCTGTCAAACAGCTCGCCTGTCTGCAGCCCAGGCCCAGGGAAGCATGCGTTTAGCTTGAGAGAGTAGCTTACGAGTAGGGAGCAGGCAGGTGGCTGCTCCCCAAGACGGCCACCCTTCTGCTCCTCTGCCATCTCTGAATCCTCACACCCTGCCCCCAGGGACAAGGCTTGGAAATGGGCTGGGGAAAGCCATGCCCACTGGCTCATCGGCAACAGGGAGGCCAGATCTAGTGGAGGCACTACCCTGGGCTAGGAAGGGGCGCCTTCACCTCTAGCCCCGGTCCCACACCAACCGATCTGGGCAGGGCAGAGGTGGCACAGGGACACAAACCCTCCACCTAGCTCTGGTTGAACAAGGGGTGACTGCTGCTCCTGAATTCCAAGCCTGGCCCAGATGTAGAGCAGGTTTGGGGAGGGCAGAGGAGTCTCTCCTTCCAGGCTCAGCACCCCAGCCCTGCCCAGCTTCACCCACCAAAAGCCGCTGAGGTGCAGTGTCAGGACCTTCCTGTGCCCACCCCTCAACCCCAGCCCGTGACTTTCTTTTAGATCCTCCCAGGGTCACCACTACTGACAGTGGAATGTCAGGCGACAGCAGGCCACTGTGCACAATTTCACAGGATGTGCCCTGACAAAGAACGCCTGGCCAATGAAGAGAGTGGGGACAGAAATGCAGCCTGGGCCCCTCTTGCACACCTGGGTCCTGACTTAGGGCTGCATGCCTCCAGAGGAAGCAGCATATTTTTCTGAAGTTCACGAAGGCACTTTGTGAGCAAGCAAGTGGCCCCCCCTCAGCATCCAGGTCTTTAAAGACAAAAAATTCAGGAGATGAGTCAGGAAACGGACACAGCCCGAGGGCTGGGCATGCCTCAGCTCACTGTGCCTCTCAGCCATTGTCTAATCCAGCCCTATGCTTTGGCAGAAAAGTCTGTGAAAGGCTTTTCAATGGATAGAACTATCCCCAGGTGTCCTTTCAATGGAATGCTGGTGTCTTGCCAACCTTTCCTGCTTATCTGATTCTATAGCAGCCCATATCTTTGTCTCTGAGCCGCTGTGACACACCATGGGCAGCTGTGACACACCATGGGCAGGGTTGCTGATTCCCATTCATACACATGCAAATGAATTTGGTCCTGTCGAGATACAACTGATTTTTCCCCTGTAGAAAATATGATTACAAATATTCTAGTGCATCTATTGGCAAATTCATTTCAGTATGCTGATCGCTTATATATGTCTGTTCTGCGGATCCTCCTTTGAGAATTGGTAACATCTTACCAGTTCTCTCATTCATAAAAGAACTAAGTAAGATTTTTGATGCGTGTGCATTTTATATTTGTAGAAGTAGTGATATTACCATTCTGGAAATTAGCCTTTAACTGCATCTACCAGCTCATAGTACAGCTGAGGTCACTGAGGGGGAGGGGGACTCATTTCAAGGTAATCTCACGGGCTGGGACTGGGAGACAGAGCTGAATCCAGGCCATTCTGGGCTCTGTCCAGCTCCTGGAGGGAGAGGGTTGTGTTTTGCACAGGGTGTGGAGCAGGGGGCTGTGACACAGCCCCACTCTGAGGCTGTGGAATGACCCTCTGGAGTGAGGGCTCCTTGTCAGCTCCCACCCTCTGTGCTGTGCACTGATTCAGATCCAAGAAACAGCCAGCTCCCCACCCTCAGGCCATCCGGAGGAAGTTTGGCAGTTTGGGTGAGGTTTATTCAGGACACGCAGGTGCTGAAGTGCCCCATTGCCATCCTGGGCACTGTGCTGGTGACACCTGCAGGAAGGGCTTTATTCTCGGGTGGGCTGTTTCAACGATGTAGGAAATATTTCTCTGTGAGTGCCGGGATCGTGTCTCGTGAAACCAAAGAATGGAAGCACAGACCCAGGAGAGGTGAGGAGTTGTAAAGGAGGATAGTTTATTAAAAAGCAAAGAAATGCAGCTCCCGAGTGGGAGGGGGTTCCTGAATGGGATACCCAGTGTGGGGCAAAGGCTCTTATTCTTTTTTTTTAATTAAAGTTCATTGGTGTGACAATTGTTAGTAACGTTACATAGATTTCAGGTGTACAACTCTGTAATACATTATCTGTATCTTACATTGTGTGTTCACCACCCAGAGTTAGTTCCTTTTCCATCACCATATATTAGACCCCATTTACCCTCTTCTAAAACCCCCTTCCCCCTTACCCTCTGGTAACCCCTAAACGATTGTCTGTGTCTATGAGTTTTGTTCCTTCATTTGTTTGTCTTGTCCTTTCGTTGTTTTCAGTTTTATGTACCACATATCAGTAAAATCATATAGTTCTCGACTTTTTCTAGCTGACTTATTTCGCTTAGCATTATAATCTCAAGATCCATCCATGTTGTCACAAATGGTCCTTTTTCGTCTTTTCTTACTGCCGAATAGTATTCCATTGTGTATATATACCAAACTTCTTTATCCATTCATCTATTGAAGGACATTTGGGTTGTTTCCATGTCTTGGCCACCGTAAAC
Source organism: Rhinolophus hipposideros (assembly GCF_964194185.1). NCBI lineage: Eukaryota > Metazoa > Chordata > Mammalia > Chiroptera > Rhinolophidae > Rhinolophus > Rhinolophus hipposideros. The sequence goes on along the minus strand of NC_138046.1, from coordinate 88,485,329 downwards.
AAAGCTGTAATGAACATTGGAGCACATGTGTCTTTATGTATAAATGTTTTCAAATTTTTGGGTAGATACCCAGGAGAGGGATTGCTGGGTCATATGGTAATTCTATTCATAATTTTTTGAGGAACCTCCACACTGCCTTCCATAGGGGCTGCACCAGTCTGCATTCCCACCAACAGTGTATGAGGGTTCCTTTTTCTCCACAGCCCCTCCAACACTTGTTACTGTTTGTCTTGTTGATGACAGCCGTTCTGACTGGGGTGAGGTTATATCTCATTGTGGTTTTTATTTGCATTTCTCTAATGATTAGTGATGTTGAGCATTTTTTCATATGTCTATTTGCCATTTATATGTTCTCTTTGGAGAAATGTCTCTTCAGGTCCTCTGTGCATTTTTCAATTGGATTGTTTGTGTGTTTTTTTTGTTGAGTTTTATGAGTTCCTTGTATATTTTGGATATTAGCCCCTTATCGGATGCGCTGTTTGCAAAACTCTTCTTCCATTCAGTTGGTTGCCTCTTTATTTCGTCGATGGTTTATTTTGCTGTGCAGAAGCTTTTAAGTTTCACATAGTCCCATTCGTTTATTTTCGCTTTTACTTCCCTTGCCTTTAGAGTTAAATTCATAAAATGCTCTTTGAACCCAAGGTCCATAAATTTAGTACCTTTGTTTTCTTCTATGCAGCTTATTGTGTCAGGTCTTATGCTTAAGTATTTGATCCATTTTGAATTAATTTTGGTACATGGTGACAGATAGCAGTCCAGTTTCATTCTTTTGCACGTGGCTTTCCAATTCTCCCAGCACCATTTATTAAAGAGGCTGTCTTTCCTCCATTGTATGTTTTTGGCTTCTTTGTCAAAAATTATCTGTCCGTATTTATGTGGGTTTATTTCTGGGTTCTCAGTTCTATTCCATTGGCCTGTGTGTCTGTTTTTCTGAAAGACTCTTATTCTTATATCTTCCCTTGCCCATTTGAAGAAGGGAACTGACGCCTTCTAATGGAATTCGTCTACCAGGTTTTGCTCTGTTCCCCATCCTGAAGGCATTAACAAAACAACCCATTCTTATCTATCAGATCCACTCCATTTGTCTTGGAGTGAATGAGTTACTTCAGAACCTGTAGTTTTAGGAAATGGCTGTCTTTCGTTATTCTACCAGAGACCTTCCTGTCTGCCTAACAACATGCTACCTAACCTGTCTCAATCCCCCCTCTGAAGACGTAACCCTAACTGCCATTAGGGAAAAGGGGCGAGTATGATCCCTCTGGATACTTCAGGCGAGGAGGGGTGAAGAAAGAGAGAGACTGGCAGGTAGGGCTTGTCCAGAGGTCTATCTAAGGGTCCCCGGTGGATGAGCGAGTCCAGATGAGGACATTTGGGTGTTGGAGGCCATCGCAGCCAGCCAGAGAGTGGTTTGCAAGCCGAGAGGAATTGCAGGCAACAGCAGGAGGTAATCTCTACAACAATGAATAAAAGAAAAATAAGAAAAGTTTCTTTAAGTCCTATTAAGCTAAGAAGCCAGGAGGTAAGGAAGGATAAATCTAAGTCAAAGAATCCGGTCCATTGTTTAATGTTGGAAACTACATTATGAATTTGTTGAACTTTGTTTTCAATGAGCTGAGAATTGTCAGAAAGATTGAAACAACATAATCCCTTAAAATTCTCACATCCTTGATTGTGTTTGAGAAGGACATAATCTATGGCAGTTGTTTTCGATAACTGCTTCTCTGACCTGTCCTAACTCTGGTCCCATGGCATGAATAGCCTGTGAGGCAGCATTTAGGACTTTTGCCATAGGGCAAGCTATGTGACTAATCTCCACATTTAAGGCAATGGTCAGAGCAGGGACTACAGAAAGAGACAAAGAAACATATTCAGCCAGGCTGAATAAATGTGTATCGCTGTTACAGCTGGAATCCAAAGTAAGCTCTTGGCGATATCTGACCTGATAAGGCTTTTGGGGTAAAAAGACAGTTAATCTTCCAAGAGAGCAGGGTCCTCCTGTGCTATAAGCTGGGACATGAGAATAGGCAGTTTCTCCACAAATGAGAAACCATCCAGCCGGCAATTTGACATGTGCATTAGCATAACTCATAGGGGTGGTAGTGTTACAGTTTAGGCTGTTACTGACTGAAAGATTAAAACACCGGTGGGGGGGCAGCCTGTGAAAATAACACATTGATCAGCTGGAGTTACAGTTCTAACCTGGAGAGAGAACATGCTCGTGTCCTTTTGGGTGGTGATGGGTCCCCAATTGTAGATGTCAGAATAAGATATAGGCTTATCAATAAATTGAAAGATGGTGTGGTTTTTTTTATCTGATTCAAGGAGTGGCAGACTCCAACTAGACAGGAGGTGAAAGTTTGCTTTCAAACAAAAGGTTCCTCCTTTAAGACAAAAGTCTGATACATTCATTATATGTTTGGCTAGATAAACCCATACATTTTCATTTCTCCGAAATGGTATGGGGCTCCCTGGAGTCCCTTTGTGAAAAACTTGGTAGGAAAACATTACGTATTAGATGTCAGAAAGTGTCCAAAGGCCAATTAAAATATAGCCCAGGAAGACAACACAAAATATTCCTGTTGCTGGAACTGCCCAGTGTGAGTAATGACAAGAAGGAGGAGCTGAGTCTAGGATGGCACAAGTAAGGGATGCAGTGAAAAGAACAAAAACAATGGTAAGGAAAATGAAGCCTCCTAATATATTTCTTTTAAAATTGGACTCCAGCATCTGAGTACTTATCTGTATGACATAAAAGAAGTTTCAGGTCCTCTAGAGGCTGACTGGAATATTCAGGCTCTTTGACTTTTTCTTTTAATCTGTGAGGGAGTGCCTATCCAGGGCTTGAGTCAAATCCAAGAGTCAAATTCAGGGACTTTTACTGTGGTAGGAGTAGAGAGAATTACAGTGTAGGGTCCTTTCCACACTGTATCTAGCGTTGGAGACAGAGAGGGGAGAGATTTAATGAGAACTTTATCCCCAGGGTTAAACAGGAGTTTCTGATCTGCTCGGGGTTGAGCTTCTGATAATTGTTGAATAGCTTGCTGAAATTGTGCCAGGGAGGTTCTATGTTGAGTTAGTTCTATACCCTCAAGATGGAGTAGGAGGCCATTTGTTAGAAAAGGTCTACCATGTAACATTTCAAAAGGGCTTAGGTCACACTTAATTGGAGTATTTCGAATGTGAGAGCTATGAGGAGCAGACCTATCCAATTTTGACTAGTTTCCTGTGACAGCTTTCGAAGATGTCTCTTGATGTCATTGGTCTTTTCTACTTTGTCTGAGGATTATGGCCTCCAAGCACAATGGAGGTGACAGTTTATCCCCAGGGCTTTGGATACATCCTCAGTGACTGAGGACTTGAAATAGGGTCCATTGTCACTTTGAAGGAACTAGAAGAGCACCTGCAGCTACTGCCCAGAGACAGGCTAGCCAGCTGTGTGCTGTGAGGTCCAGCTCCTTACTTAGATAGCCCACTGGTTATTGTGAGGGTCCCCTGGGCTGTGTTAGGACTCCTAAAGCCATTCTGTTACATATACATGAAAGGATTTTCCTGTGAGAAGGTTTAAAGCTGGGGCACTTAAAAAGGGCACTGAAAGCCTGTTCTGTCTCTGAGTTCCAAAGTAACAGGTGGGTATTTGTACTTTGAGTGTCTTTGATTAATTGATGGAGAGGGCGGGCCATTTCTCCGTATCCCAGGATCCAAAGGCGGCAGGAGCCAGGAACGCCTAGGAAGGCCCTTAGCTGGTTAAGGATTTTAGGTAGGAGATATGTGGAGATGGGACGGATCTTGTCTTCTCCTCGGGCCCTAGTCCCTTCGGAGATAATAAGTCCAAGATATTTGACAGAAGTCTGACACCTTTGGGCCTTGGCCTTGGAAACCTTGTAGCCCTTAGAGGCCAGAAAACTCAAAAGAGTAGTGGTGCCTCAGCTGATGAAGTCTTCAGATGAAGCACACAGTAGGAGATCATCAACATATTGTAAAAGAGTACAGTTGTCATAAGAAAAGTCTGACAGGTCCTTCGAGAGGGCCTGGCCAAAGAGGTGGGGATTATCTCTAAACCCTTGGGGGGAGGACCATCCCGGTGAGATGTGAAGTCTGGCTTTCAGGGTTCTCAAAGGCAAAGAGATATTGTGAGTCAGGGTGTACAGGTATGCAGAAGAAGGCATCTTTTAAGTCTAAAACTGTGAACCATCTGGCAGTTTCAGGTATTGGGGCTAAGAGCATGTAAGTATTTGGAACAACAGGGTGTCTAGGAATAAAAGCCTCGCTGATGGCCCGGAGGTCTTGAACTAGCCTCCATTCCCCCTTTGGTTTGGTAATTCCTAAAATGGGAGTATTGCAAGGACTACTGCATTCTCTAAGAAGTCCTTGTCATTTGAGATTGTTAATGACAGGTATTAGTCCTTTCCGGGCCTTGGGTTTTAGAAGGTATTGTTTCCGGCAAGGAAATAGAGTGGGGTCTTTAAGATGGATGTGGACAGGAGTGGCCGTTAAGGCACAGCCAACTACCCCCTGTGAGGCCCAAATATCGGGGTTGATGTCGGCTTCTACTCCCAGGAGGCAACTAGGAGGACTTCCAGGGGCTAAGAGAATAATAGTTTCCGTTTCAGTCATAATGTCTCTTCCTAATAGTGGGGTAGGGATTTTTGGCATGATTAAGAATGAATGGGAGAACATTAGGTCACCCCATATGCAGCCTAAAGGCTGGAAAAAATATTTAGTAACTGGCTTGCCCATTACTCCGTGGACAGTAACTTGTTGATTGGAGAGGGTCCCTGGATTGGAGAGGAGGACAGAGAATGTGGCTCTTGTGTTCAGAAGGAAATCAATCGATTTTCCTTCCACTTCTAGGGTTACCTGGGGCTGGGGAGTCCCGATGGTTAGATGGGACAAGGGAGCCACTGGTAGAAGCCCCGGGCCCCTTCAGTCCTGAGTGGGAGTCTGGCTGAACGAGGCTGGCTTCGGGGATGGAGGCCTCCGGGGACAGTCTGACTCCCAGTGATCCCCTTCACAGATGGGACAGGGCCACAGAGGTCTCCGGGTCGGCTCCGGTTGCCGTGGGCATTCCCTTCGCCAGTGACCAGACTGTCCACATCGGTGGCAGTTGGACTTTCCCTGGGCACCCTGTAAGGCAGCCACCAATACTTCTGTCTTCTTTCTTATTTTCCTCTCCTTATCCTGGGCTTCCTCCTGGTCCGAATTGTAAAAGACAGTGTTAGTCACCTTGAGTAACTGGTCCAAGGTGACTTTGGGACCAACAGCCAATTTTTGTAACTTCCTGTGGATATCTGGGGCAGCCTGGATTATAAATTTGTCTTTCAAAAGAATTTTTCCTTTGAGGGTGTCTGGCCCTACAGGAGTGTATTTAATTAAGGCCTTTCTAAAAAGCGTCTTTCTAAAAAGGCTGAGGGATTTTCTTCCAAATTCTGGCTAATAGTAGACAGTTTTGAATAATTGATGGGCTTGTCCCTAGTTCTCCTCAGTCCCCCTCAAATGCATGCCAGAAAGTGTCTTCTCTGCCAGTGTCCCATGGCTGTACCAGGTTCCCACTGTGGATCTGCAGTGGGTACTGCTTGTTTCCCTGTAGGGAACGGCTCCTGAATGGAGTCCTGTCCTGTTCTCATTATATATGAAGAACTGTTCATCTCCAAACTTTTCGGCAGCTTGTAAGGCTACTTGTTTTTCAGAACTTGTGCGAGTCTGATTTAAAATTAGCATGACATCCTTCCAAGAGAGGTCAAAGATCTGGGTTCTGGAAGGCTTTTGTATATTTATCAGGATCATCTGAAAACTTCCCTAGGTCTCCCTTTATTTGTCTGAGGTCCTATAGGGAGAAAGGGACTTGAACTCTGGCAGGCCCAAATTCTCCAGGCATCTCCTGTAAGGGAAGGAGATTTGCCCCTAGCTGAGGGCATTTTTGTACAGGAGGTCCTGGATACAGGGGACAACTAGAGGGAGCGAGGGCAGGAGACGGCTCAGCAGGGAGGGTAGGGTACAGAGTTCGGGTTTTCTGACTGGGGGTCTGCTGAGGGGACCCCCTCTAGAGGGGGAGGTCTCGTGGGAGGTTTCTTTGAAGGAGTCTCCTTTGGAGGAGGGAGACAAGAGACCATGGACAAAAGATCTGGATCCATCTTACACTTTTGACAGAGGTCTGGGTTGTCTCTCAGGGCAAAAGAAGCCTGCTCATATGGAATTTCTGACCATTTGTCTTCCCGTCTGCAAAACAGATCTAGCTGTATGACAGTATTGTAGTTAATACTTCCCTCCGAAGGCCAAGTTTCCCCATCTTATAACTTGTATTTGGGCCAAACTTCAGAACAAAAGAAAACCATCCCCCTCTTCTTCAAAGTCTGAGGGTCAAATTTGTCCCAGTGTTTCAAGATGCAATTCAGGGAGGTGAAGGTGCATGAGGGCTGATTGCCCATCTGAAAGGGAAGAGGAACAGAAAAGTGTCCCTTTGCAATTCATCTCCCACTATTTGGTCTAGGGCGTCCCCTAGAAACTTGGGCCATGGAGACCGCACGACCAGTTCCAGGGCATGTGGGGAGACACGGCACGCCAGGGTTAGCCGTGCTTACCTGAGCTGCCCAGCCCATTCCTCTGGTGGGAGCCTACCCAAATCCGTGGGTGACCCCGCTTGGTTGTTTGTCACTGACCCACAGGCCGATAAAGGTTGTGGCCGATAATGAGGTGCTTTAAAGTGGAGGGATGTATGGCTCGACTTTGGGTATCCTGAAAATTGATGGCGCGATCCAAATAATGCCAGCCTTCTGACTAAAGGTAGTAAAGGAGGGAGTACATACTTAAAGCTTGTAGGGAAGGCATACGGTCCAGGTGAGAGGGAGGAGTATGTTTACCTGATGCCCGGTAAGTAAGTAAGAGGAGGGGAGAAAACAGAAGCCCCAAAAGGTTTCAAACAAAGCAGCTTCTTTAAGAAAAAGTGATCCTGGAACACATCAGCTTTCTCCAAGGACTTTGCCTGATGGCTGGCAAAAACAAAGGTGTAGGAGGAAAGCAGAGAGATATTCGGGGACCCAGGGGTAATGTCCCATGTGGACTTGGGCAGCCAAACAGCTGCTGGAAAAGTTGTAACAAGTGGGAAGGTCACAAAAACAACAGAGATGTTTGGGATTGTTGACAATGCCCAGATACCTCCATCTGAGCTTTAAAGCTTAAAGGAGATCCCGAGAGGATGGTAAGTAAGGGAATGTTAAATGCTGGTAAACCTTATCCTGAGTAACAAGGGACATCCTATAAAGGCAGAGGTCCATGTCCTCACCTTAAGATGTCTTGAGGTCGGGGTGTTGAGGAGGTCTCACAGGGAAGAGACCCTGGACCACAGTTTCAAGGGCTGAGGAGAGAAGGTGACAGGATGAAGGGAACAGTATAGATGGAAGAGTCATCCCACTGGCAGCCTTATGGGTGGTCGGGCTGAAAAGGGACCCGAGAGACCTTTAGGACCCACTACAGAGTAGCCACAACCAGCGTCCCTCAGTTGTCTGCAAAGGCCCACTATCTTGGCCACGTGCCAGCATTCAGCCTCCTCGCAGAAAGAGAAAAGGCAGCAGAGGAATTGGAGAAAGTCGCAGAGAGGGGGAGGGAGAGCCTCCAAATGGCACCCTTCAGGGCAGTCGGGCTGGGGGAAGACCGAGGGAGCCTTTGGAAACTTGCCATAGAGTAGCTACGGCCAGAGCACCTCAGTTGCTCCTGAGGATCATTCACACCAACCTCCCGCCATTCTCGGGCTCCCCTCCTTACAAGAGAAGACAGTTGGACTGGAGCCAACATTCCCCCGGCTCAGTGCTGGAGGGGGATTGATCCCAGCCCTTCAGCAAAGCCTTTTCCTCCGTGGCTTAAGAGTGGCAGCCACGCTATTCGCATTTAAGTGGCTGACAGAGGCCCACTATTTGTGTGACAGGAGAAAGAGACAAAAAAATGATGAGGGCCCATAAGTGGGCAAGTAGAAAGGCACAGATAATATTTACCTCTCCTTTAATCCCAGACACAAGCCCCCAAATGATGTAGGAAATATTTTTCTGTGAGTGCCGGGATCGTGTCTCGTGAAACCGAAGAATGGAAACACGGACCAAGGAGAGGCGAGGAGTTGTAAAAGAGGATAGTTTATTAAAAAGCAAAGAAATGTAGCTCTCGAGCTGGAGGGGGTTCCCGAATGGGACACCCAGCATGGGGCAAAGGCTCTTATTCTTACATCTTCTCTTGCCCGTTTTAAAGAAGGGAACTGACACCTTCTAATGGAATTCGTCTACCAGGTTTTGCTCTGTTTCCCATCCTGAAGGGATTAACAAAATAACCCATTCTTATCTATCAGATCCGCTCCGTTTGTCCTGGAGTGAATGAGTTACTTCAGAACCTGGAGTTTTAGGAAATGGCTGTCTTTTGTTTATTCCACCATGGACTGTCCTGTCTGCCTAAAAACATGCTAACTAACCTGTCTCATCAACTGCTGGGCCTCCTGAGTTTCCTTATGGATAAAATGCAGGTAATTATGGTTCCTGCCTCACAGTGGTGTGGAGAAGATTAAATGAGACAGTGGACTTCATGAAGTTCTTTAAATAGCCCAGTATAGAGTAAGTGCTCAATATATTTCAGCTGTCAGTCACTAGATCTGTTTGCTTTGCAGAATCTGTAGTGGCAGACATTTTGGAAAGGATGCTTGGGACCCCTTCCAGATGCTGGCCTAGCAGGACCCAGCTGCTCCATTTTTGGCTAAGACACTTAGCAAGCGCTCCCTGGATGATGGACCAGTGAGTCAAATCCCTGTCCAGCAATGACATGCCTGATCTCTTCTCTCTGGCATCCCCATGCTCCGATCCAGGGGATCCTAGGACCAGAAAGACAAAGAGGAATGAGCATAAGGAAAGGTGAATTCCTTACAGGTAACTGTGAGGTGCCCTGGGGAAAGCCATCTCTTAGGGTCTTGGTTTGTCCATCTGCCCAGTGGATACTTTGCAGCTGGGAATTGCTAAGGACCTTTGTAGCCACTCTTTAGGGAAGAACAGATGGTCTCCCAAGAACATAACAGCTAGAAGCTGAAGCTTCCCCGGACCAGGCCTTGCTTCTGGAGGCAAAGCACAGCAGACAAGGAGAAAGGCACTTCCCTCCATACCATAGGAAGTCACCTAGTAGGTTGAGAAGCAGAATTAGCCAAGAGACCAGGTGCCCAAGTTTCTTGGCTAGGGAGGAAAAGATTTTGGTCCAGATCAATCCGGAGGCCTGCCTGAGAAACTTGTAGAAGTCAGCGGATGGACTCAGCAGCCTTAGGGGTCTCTTCTAACACTTGGACCTGACTCTTGGTTTTAGCATTGATCTGACCTCAGAGAACGAACCTTAAAAATTAGTAGATAACCCCAGCAGGGCACAAGAAGGAGGGAAGTTGAATGTATTCTTCAAGGACCTGGGGGTTGTAAATTACAGAAACACAAATCAAACCAGCTGAAGGAAAAGGGACTTAGATAACTGAAGAGATCTAAACAGAGTGAGCATGGGGCATGTACCCCCACATCTAAGGACTCTACGTCTCACTGGGAGTGAGCTCTGCTTTTTCTTTGACAACTTTGCCCTCAGTGGGCTCTCATGTGATAGCTGCCCCTCACGTGGTGGCTGTCTCACCTCCACCTGAACAGCTAGGAGCCCCAAGGTACAGAGACACCTCTTTCCCTACAGTCCTAGCTTTAGGTTGTGTGGTCGCGCTTGGATCATATACCCATTCCTGACCCTGTGGACAGGATGACAGATTGCTCTGATGGGCCATGCTAGTCATGAATCCACTCCTGGAGCTATGGGCCAGGCTGGGGGGAGTTACCGCCATAAAAACTACATGCACTAGGGTGGGGTAAGGTATGTGGCTAAAAGAAAATGGAGGGTGGTGCTTAATAGAAGAGGGAGGGGTGTTGAGTTGACAAAAGGTATGTCTGCCTACTGCTGAATCCTTAAATGAAATCACTGGCAGCCTTGGTCCTTCTCTGTCTGCCGTTTGGAGGTCCTCAGGTTTATGCACTAAAGTTACCTCATCTCGGGCCAGCCCGGTGGCTCAGGCGGTTGGAGCTCCATGCTCTTAGCTCCGAAGGCTGCCGATTCCCGCATGGGCCAGTGGGCTCTCAACCACAAGGTTGTCAGTTCGATTCCTCGAGTCCCTCAAGGGATGGTGGGCAGCGCCCCCTGCAACTAGAAAAATGGCAACTGGACCTGGAGCTGAGCTGCGCCCTCCACAACTAACACTGAAAGGACAACAACTTGACTTGGAAAAAAAAAACAAAAAGGCCTGGAAGTACACACTGTTCCCCAATAAAGTCCTGTTCCCGTTCCCCAATAAAATCTTTAAAAATAAAAAATAAATAAAGTTACCTCATCTCTCTCAGCCGTCAGAAATTCTACCTCCTGTGACAGATTAAAAGGTAGTTTATTTATACCGTGTTTCCCCGAAAACAAGACCTAGATGGACCATCAGCTCTAATGTGTCTTTTGGAGCAAAAATTAATATAAGACCTGGTATTATATTATATTATTATATTAGTAAAATAAGACAGGGTGTAATGTAATATAATACTGGGTCTTATATTAATTTTAGCTCCAAAAGACACATTAGAGCTGATTGTCCAGCTAGGTCTTATTTTCGGGGAAACAGTGTAGTAAAATGTAAATGTCTCCCAAAAGCGGTTGAACATGTTTGTGGAAGAAAGCAAAGCCTCACTGGAAGTGGTGAAATTAATCTAATGGTACAATTTAGGGTAGTGTGACAAAAGGATGGGGGAGATCTCTGGGGAGACTTCCAAATATGCAGGGGACCTAGCAGCACAAAGGCAGCCCAGGAGGAAAGAAAAATCTCCTTCCCATCTTAGGTCTCCATTCAAGGCAGATGGCCCTCCCAGGCATGTCAGAGCTCCAGGCTCTTCTGTTCCCTTCCTCTGGGAACTGTCTGTCCAGCTGTCAGCCTATCACTGCAGCTCTGCTACAAAGCTGTTGTGTAGGTGTGTATTCCTCCAGCATCAATTTCTAACACTGAGGAAGAATATTTCTAAAGAGGGAGGTCTAGTCTTCTGGATGATTACAGATAAATTGTGTGTGGGAGGGTCCGAGGGAGTCTCCAGGAAGCAGAGAAGACAGGTTAGAAGATTGGAATAGTCATCACCCACTCTTCGTCCATCCACCCACATATGCATCACCCAGCCACTCTCTGAGCCTTGCATCCATTCATTCACCCATCAGTCACCTAACTACCCACCTATCCATTTATCTGTTCATTTATCCACCCACCCATCCACACACCTACCCAACCACCCACCCATCCACCCACCCACCCACCTACCATCCATCCACCCACCAACCCACCTACCCATCCATCCATCCACCCACCCACCTACCCATCCATCCATCCATCCACCCACCCACACAACTGGTGACCTCTGTGGATGAGTGTGTGCCATGCATTGGGAGTACAGAGATGAATTCCCTTTAAGGTCCTCCAAGTATAGCTGGAGAGACATCCACAGGCATACTTCACGGCATGGTGCTGTGACCAATGCTGTGGAGACCCCAAGGAAAACCCCAAGGAGCATTTAATTAGGAGAGACATTTTAGCTGAGTGTTGACAGATCGGTTGGTGCTTACCAAGAGAAAGGAGGAGGAAGGGCATTCCTGGAATTGGGAACAGTGTGGGTGAATTCTGGGAGGTGTAAGAGAAATGAGTGTGGTTGAAGCCTAGGGTGGATGGAGGGCCAAGGCAGAAGTTACCCCTGGAAAGCTGAACAGGGACCCTGAGCACCTAGAAGGTATGGCCAGAGACCTGGGTGTAGCCAGCCCGCTCTTGCTCCAGACCCCGAGAAGACAGGTGTGCCAACCCCAGGCTGCAATTCAAAGAAACAAAAAGACTCCAAATCTCAGGAAGGATGCCTTTCTGGGCACTGTCCCTGAGATGGACGAATGGGTGCCGAGATGGCTGGTTAGGGTACAGATGCAACTATCAAGTCTGGTTCTTGCTACGTGCTGTGGGGCACGTGTCAGGGATCCGATGTGCTCAGGGGCAGTAAGCATGTGCAAGGGCAGCAGGTGGGTGCTGCCCTTGTTCCAGGCTCTAAAGGGCTGAGGAGATCGCGGGACAGTAGCCACATTGCCAAGGGAAGAGGAGGGAAGGCCATGGTTGGGGCAGTTGCACTGTTGAGCATCTCCAACCGGAAAGTGGAGGATGCTGGGAGCTGGGACTCTAAGAATTTCTCGGAGGGAAGAAGCTTCTGAATTTTCCTGAGTGTAGCTGAATTTTTATCTAAGAAACCAACCTAGGCCTCTTGTCAGGAGCACTGGATGCCATTGGCTCTGTAGGATGGCACTATGTTTCACAGGAAGCAAGAGCCAGGAGGACAGTCGAGGGTATGCCCTAGGGACGATATCCCTGGCAGGATACGGGGCTCAGTGGCTAAACAAACCCCATGCTGCAGCCTTCCAGGTTTCAGGCCTAGTCAGGAAAAGCCCACAGCTTTAACAGCTCCACCCGAGCTCAGTGCAGTCAGATCTCAGGGCACCACAGGATACCTGGGGCAGGGAACAGTGTGTCAGGAGGCCCTGGAGCGCTAGGAGCTATGGAGAGCCCCAAGCTGGCTCTGGAAGGAAGGGGGTACAGCAGCATGCAGAGTGAGGAGGGGCCTCCATGTCCCCCCAACTCCAGACAGTCTTCTTCGTGGCCCTATCCCAAGCGCTTTCCAGGCAGGCAGAGGGCAGCAGCACCCACCCTTCCCTCACCCACGCTATCCGGTCCAGTAAATAGTCAACACTTACTGGACATTGCCTAGAAGTGCAGCCCAACCCAGTGCAGGCACTGGGGGCCCAGACAGGATGGAGGTGCAGGCCCTGCCTAGTGGGAAGACAGGCACTTCTGTTTAATAAGGCTAATGAAGAGAGGGTCTGTCCAGGGTGTGGGCTTCCTAGAGGCAGGAAGGGTGAAAGGTTTTCCCCACATTGCAGGTGATTCCAAGCTGCATCTTAAAGAGAAATTACAAAAGCTCAAGGATGAGAAATGGAGGAAGGGCATTCCAGGCAGAGGACAGGGCCTGGACAAAGGCAGAGAGGTATGCAAAGAGAAACAGAGATGGGAATGAGGCATGCTCCTTATGACATGGTGTCTGAGGGACCAGACTCAGAAACAGAGAAGCTTTGGGATGAGACCTCACCACCTGAACCTCATTGAGGACAACCCAGAGGTGAGGGTTACCTTATCCTTCACCTCAACGTGGGGTCTTACTGCTCCGTTCCACCAAAAGAAAGCTAAGGCAGGGAGGGAAAGAAGCCATCCTTCAGAGAGAAGTACGTGTGACTCCTGCCGGGCAGTTCTGTGGCCTTTGCAGGGGGAACATTGTCTCCCTCCTGTACTGGCTTGGCTGGGTCAAAATGGGCTTGAGGACAGGTCCTGTGTCTGTCAGACCTACCTCACTTTGGGGTCAGCCACCATGTTTTCCAGTTCCCTCCAGCTATCAGCTCAGAGTTTAATTCTAAGGAAGGCACTTCATCTGTCTAGACCTCAGTTTCTCCATCTGTTTAATGGTGTTACTGATGCTGTAGGTTCAAGGCCACTTAATTAAGAGTCTATGGACTAGAGGTTTCAAAGAGCCCTTGAACTTGCAGCAAACTCTTTAAATGCTATCAAAGGCCTCTAGCCACAGACCTCCAGGAATACACCAATAATTGAACAGGTTAAGTTGATTGCTAATGGCAACAAGAGAGAGTTGCACACCCGTGGGGCACCATGGGGTGTCTCAGTAAGTAGGTGTTAGAAAGAACTTCTAGGACTTGGGCTGGTGTTAGGTGATTTGGGGGACGGTTTACGGAAGCGGGACTTTGCTCTGGATTGGAAGTAGAGTGATTCTATGATTGGGTATCTTAATAAATCTTATCTAGAAAGATGGAAGACAAGAGTGAGGCTAAAGTTGTAACTGGTAAAGAGCAGCAGATTACCCAGATTAGGGGACTCTTTGGTCATTTGTGTGGCTTGGACGATGCTCGTGTTCTACCTGTGTTCAGACAATATTATGAAGTGGGCTTGTTTTGGTCTCCATCTATCCCAGCCAGAGTGGCCTGATCAGAAGTTGATGGTCTGTTAAATGGTTCACGTTCAACAGGAGGACACTAAGGTCTAAGGTCTGGCTGTGAGTGCAAGGCCAGCTCGTGCAGGTGGGGGCTGCTTCTCTCTTTCTCAGTAAGGAGAGGACTTTGATCAGATTTTCTGGGAGACCTGGTGTCATGAGGGGTGTCATGCAGGGTCTTTGGTCCCACTCCTGACATAAGAATGCAAAATATGCTGAGGCCAAAAAGGAACACCCACGGAGCCATAGATAGTGGAGTCACACCACTATATTCTCACTGGTGGCTGGGTTGGAGACACAGGAAGCAGGAGCCACACGATCCGCAACCTGCCGTCCACTTCTCTCTGCCAACCAACCCCACTTACTAGCTGCAGTCCTCCGTGCTAACTGCAATCCACGCTTGCTAGTTCAGCCATCATCTTCTTGCTAGCCACTATTTGCTGCTAGCGTAGCCATGGCAGTTATATTAGTGGCCAATGGCTCACTGGTTACAGTGGATGACCAACTAGTCACAGGTGATGGCCATCCAATCACAGTTGATGGCCCTTTACTAACCGAGTGAGCACCTTTCCACGTGAGGCCGAGAGCCTGGAAACTGCACTCCTGGCTGTCCCCACACCTGGGATCCCACAAAGAAACAAATGCTTAACCTCTGAAATCGCCTGTAGCTGACAAACAGGCTTTGAATCACCGCTACCTGTCCATAGATGGCCCTTCATGTGGCTTATCATCACGTGACCTCAGTTGTTGTCTCTGTGAAATGGGCAACTCCCGTGGCAGCATCAGGTTGTAACGGTGGGGCATAACCACCCGCCAGGGGCACTGACAATGTTGGTGACATTTAATCACTCTGTAAAACCAGTCTTTGTGAAATTCAATCCCTCAATCTTAAAATCAACATGGACTATTGAATGGCAGCAATAAAGACTATTTGGTTTCTCTTGTGAATAGCAGCTTTTCTTGTGCTTTTTTAAACGTCCTTTATACAACCCCAATGGAGGGGAATTTGGCATCTAACAAAAATGTATGTGTTTCGGGCCAGCCCGGTGGCTCAGGCAGTTGGATCTCTGGTGCTCCTAACTCCAAAGGCTGCCGGTTCTATTCCCACATGGGCCAGTGGGCTCAACCACAAGGTTGCCGGTTCAATAGCTCGAGTCCCACAAGGGATGGTGGGCTCCGTCCCCTGCAACTAAGATTGAACACGGCACCTTGAGCTGAGCTGCCTCACGGATGGGTCAGTTGGTTGGAGCGAGGGCTCTCAACCACAAGGTTGCCAGTTGGATTCCTCCAGTCCCACAAGGGATGGTGGGCAGCGCTCCCTGAAACTAACATTGAACACGGTATCTTGAGCTGAGCTGCCGCTGAGCTTCCAGATCGCTCAGTTGGTTGGAGCGCGTCCTCTCAAACACAAGGTTGCCGGTTCGATTCCTCAACTCCCGCCAGGGATGGTGGGCTGCACCCCTGCAACTAGCAACGGGACCTGGAGTTGAGCTGTGCCCTCCACAACTAAGACTGAAAAGACAACAACTTGAAGCTGAACGGCACCCTCCACAACTAAGATTCAAAGGACAACAACTTGACTTGGAAAATAGTCCTGGAAGTACACACTGTTCCTCAATAAAATCCTGTTCCCCTTCCCCAATAAAAATCTTTTTTAAAAAATGTATGTGTTTCTTTTTTGCCCCAGCAATCCCACTTCCAGTAATTTGTCCTAACGATACACCACCAACAATGTGAAAACGTGTGCACAAGGTTATTCATTGCAGCATGGTTGATAATTTTAAAAATGTTGACAATAATGTCAGTTCTTATACACAGGCAGTGGTTGGATAAACTGTGGCACATTCACACAATGGAGTACTATGCAGCTTTAAGAAGACTGAGGAAGAAAGCTATGAACTGATGAAGAGTGGTATCCAGGACATACTGTTAAATGAAAGAAGTGCACAAAAGTATCTATAGTATGCAAGCCTTCATGTAAGAAACAAGATGATATAAGAAAACAAAAAAAAAAAAACAAAAAAGAAAACATATGTGTATTTCCTTATCTTTACAAAAAGAAACATAGGAAGGATAAATCAGCCACTATTGAGACTGGTTGCCTAGAGGGGCTGGATGGGAGTACACTAGCAGGACTGAATAGAGAAGTGACACTTTTCTGAGTATACTTGTTGGAACAGTTCTGACTTTTGAAACCATGTTAATGTATCACATACTTAAAAAAATAAATAGAGAGATAATAGATAGGAATGGCGGCAGCCATGTGCACTTTCTGAGTTCTCCTCCAGATCTTATTACAAATGGGACATATAACCCATCAAATAACTCTTTGTTCATCACGCAGAACAGCTAAAAGACTCCTAAGAGACTCGTGGAAGGATTACTTGAAGGTGCGCAAATTGGGCGAGCAGTGGAAGAAGGAAGGGAGCGGAGTGGAAACGCGCGGTCCCGCGGTGGAATCGCCGCCAGCGGCGACTGTGGTGGTGGCTGCAGTGGCTGCGGTGGCAGCGGTAACCCGCAGCTCTAAAGACACAGGGGTCTGCAGGGCGGAACAGAGAACACAAAAGCCAGGAGGTGGGCTCTTTCCCTGAGTCCCACAGCTGATCACTCCCGCCAGGGGGGCAGTTTGGTGGGCCCTAGGTCGGACAAAGAACACAGACTCCATACCTGGGCCCTCACCGCCCTCCCCCCCCTCCTCCAATCTTACCCCCGCCCTTCCAGAGACTTAAACTGGCCCCTGAACTGAGGAGTAGTGTCAGATTACAGAGGAGCCATAGTGCTCAGGCTCTGGGAAGACTGGCAGGCAGCTCTGACCCAGGGAAGAGGCTGGGAAGAGTGATTTTGGCTGGACTAAAAGAGAAGAGACTCCTCCACCCTCCAGCCACCATGTTTTTTGGCCTGTGGGAAGAGTGTGACGCAGCTGGGCTGGGAGAGAGAAGACCCCTCCATCCCCAGCCCCCACCCTTTCTGGCCTGCCTAGGGCAGGGCAAATACAACTCTGGAGGCACTCCCATAGATCAGCAATAAGCGGCAGACGCAGCTACTGGCTTTCAGCAGCTTAGAAATCTCCCGCCAGCCCCCCACACACACACGAAAGAAGTGCCCTAAGATTCAGGAGTACTGGACACAGGGCTGGTGTTGCTACTCTTAGTGTGCATATGTGCAGGCAAGGGCAGAAACTGCACTGACTTTGTAAAAACTATCATCCAGACCCCCCAGCCCCACGCATTTAAATCTACAGTCCCAAAGTCACTCTGGGAACCAGGTGACCGGTTCTGCCAGCACAATAGGCAGGGGACTCTCTGGTACAGCAGAGGACAACCTGGAGATTACTTGGTGGGTTTAAGCCAAGACTGGCGCTGCTTTTTGTTTTGCTTTGTTTTGTCTTTATATCTTTGATATCCTTGCCTGTGTTGAGTGGGGGTTATCAGGTGTTTTTTCATGTGAATGTATTTTTTTTCTTTCTTGTTGTTGTTGTGCTTGGTGATTTGCTTTGTTCTGAAATTGCCCTACCAGGGCCCAGCTTAGGAGGCACAAGATTCAACATATCCAGAGGCCAACTCCGGGCCAAACCAGAGTACTACTGGGTTTGACCTACAAGTCACACACCCAGAGGGAATTCTCTGCAGGCACAAGAGCCAACAGAGGCCAAACTATATTTAAATGGTCAATCCTTATGCAGCAGAACACCCTGCGGTGGGCAGAGCCAAGTCTCCCAACTAGTCAGCCTAGGAGTTAACCCCACCTACTCAAAAGCAAAAAGCAATTAAAGATCTTCTTTAACAGGACAATATACACAACACAAGAGTCACCTTTGGAGCACACGCAGAGGAGAAAAACGAAGTAGTGCAAGTCAGATATAAAGGACACATACTAAATAAGACAACCCAGCAAGAACTAAGAACTCTAGGGGATCTACCTAATACATCAAAGCAAACACAGAGAGTCAGCCAGAATGGGGAAACAAAGAAACATGTCCCAAATAAAAGAACAGAAGAAACCTCCACAACTGGAACCAAATGAAGCTGAGGTAACCAACCTATCAGAGACAGAGTTCAGAACACTGGTGATAAGAATGTTTAAGGAGCTTAGAGAAGACATAAAGAAGGATGTAAAAATCATAACGAACAACCAGTTAGAAGTAAAGAACACAATTACCGAAATTAAGAACTCACTTGAAGGAATTACCAGCAGGTTAGATGAAGCAGAGGATCAAATCAGCGACTTAGAAGATAAGTTAGCAGAGATCACCCAAACAGAACAACAGAAAGAAAAAAGAATGAAAAACAATGAAGATGGTTTAAGAGACCTCTGGGATAACATCAAGTGCAACAACATGCGCATCATAGGAATACCAGAGGGTGAAGAGAGGAAGCAAGGGATTGAGAACATATTTGAAGTAATAATGTCCGAAAACTTCCCTAACCTGACGAAGGAAACCAACATACAAGCCCAGGAAGTGCAGAGAGTTCCAAACAGGATAAACACAAACACGTCCACACCAAGACACATTACAGTTAAAATGGCAAAGCTTAAAGACAAAGAGAGAATCCTAAAAGCAGCAAGAGAAAGACAGAGGGTTACATACAAGAGAACTCCCATAAGGCTATCAAATGACTTTTCTACAGAAACATTGAAGGCCAGGAGGGAGTGGTAGGAGATACTCAAAGTGATGGAAAATAAAGGCCTACAACCTAGGTAGCTTTATCCAGCAAGGCTATCATTTAAAGTTGATGGAGAGATAAAGAGCTTCCCAGAAAAGAATAAACTGAAGGAATTTATTACCACCAAGCCAGCATTGCAACAAATACTAAAAGGACTTCTGTAAACAGAAGAAAGATGAAAACAATCTAACTACAAATTTTAAAAATGGCAATAACTATGTACCTATCAATAATCACTTTAAATGTAAACGGATTAAATGTTCCAATCAAGAGACGTAGGGTGGCTGAGTGGATAAGGAAGCAAGACCCTTGTATATGCTGTATACAAGAGACTCACCTCAGATCAAAAGACACACACAGGCTGAAAGTGAAGGGTTGGAGTAAGATATTTCATGCAAATGGAAATGAGAAAAAATCTGGAGTTGCAATACTTATATCTGACAAAATAGACTTTAAAATGAAGAACATATTAAAAGATAAAGATGGGCATTATATAATAATAAAGGGATCAATCCAACAAGAGGACATAACCCTAGTAAACATCTATGCACCCAACATAGGAGCACCTAAATATATAAAACAGTTACTGACTGACATAAAGACAGAGATCAACAGTAACACTATCATAGTAGGGGACTTCAACACACCTCTGACAACAAGGGACAGGTCTTCCAGACAGAAAATCAATATGGAAACAGCAGCCTTAAATGATACATTGGACCACTTGGATTTAATTGATATTTTCAGAGCATTTCACCCCACTGCTGCAAAATACACGTTTTTCTCAAGGGCACATGGAACATTTTCCAAAATAGACCCTTAGGCCACAAAACAAGTCTTGATAAATTTTAAAAGTTGAAATCATACCAATTGTCTTCTCTGATCACAGTGCTATGAAATTAGAAATGAACTACAGGAAAAATAACTGGAAGACACACCAATTCATGGAGGCTGAATAACGTATTACTAAATATTGAATGGGTCAAGCAGGAGATCAAGGAAGAAATCAAAAGATATCTCGAGACAAACGAAAATGAAAACACGATGACCCAAAATCTATGGGATGCCACGAAAGCAGTCCTAAGAGGGAAATTCACAGCATAGCAGGCCTACCTAAAGAAACAAGAAACATCACTAATCAACAGTTTATCTTCACACTGAAGGGATCTGGAAAAAGAACAGCAAAATAAGCCCAAAGGGAGCACAAGGAAGGAGATAATAAAGATCAGACCAGAAATAAATGAAATAGAAACCAGAAAAACAATACAAAAGATCAATGAATCCAAGAGTTGGTTCTTAGAGAAGATAAACAAAATCGACAAACCTTTAACCAGACTCATTAAAACAAAAGAGAGGACCCAAATTAATAAAATCAGAAATGAAAGAGGAGAAGTGACAACAGACACCGCAGAAATACAAAAAATTTTAAGAAATTACTATGAGCAACTATATGCCAACAAATTTGACAATCTGGAAGAAATGGACAATT
Organism: Rhinolophus hipposideros; assembly: GCF_964194185.1. Lineage (NCBI taxonomy): Eukaryota > Metazoa > Chordata > Mammalia > Chiroptera > Rhinolophidae > Rhinolophus > Rhinolophus hipposideros. The sequence continues at coordinate 88,465,086 of NC_138046.1, read as the reverse complement.
TTCTAGAGGCGTACAACCTTCCAAGGCTAACTCAAGAGGAAACAGAAAACCTGAATAGACTGATTACCATCAGGGAAATTGAATCAGTAATCAACCATCTCCCAACAAACAAAAGCCCTGGACCAGATGGCTTTACAGGCGAAATTTACAAAACGTTCAAAAAAGAATTATCACCGGGGGGAGGGGGGTTCACAGTATGAGGGATATAAATGATGAACGTCTAAGTATTACCTTGTTTTGTACACCTGAAACTAATAAATAAATAAATTTTAAAAAAAATGAATTATCACCTATTCTCCTCAAGCTCTTCCAAAAAATCCAGAAGGAGGGAAGACTCCCAAACACTTTTTACGAAGCCACTATCACCCTGATCCCAAAATCAGACAAAGACATCACAAAAAAAGAAAACTACAGGCCGATATCTCTAATGAACATAGATGCAAAAACCCTCAACAAAAATATTAGCGAACAGAATTCAGCAATACATTAAAAAGATCATACACGATGATCAAGTGGGATTCATCCCTGGTATGCAGGGGTGGTTCAACATCCGCAAATCAATTAATGTGATACACCACATTAACAAAAGGAAAAATAAAAATCACATGATCCTATCAATAGATGCAGAAAAAGCATTTGATAAAATCCAGCAGCCATTTATGATAAAAACCCTTAAGAAAGTGGGAATAGAGGGATCATATCTCAACATAATAAAGGCCATATATGACAAACCCACAGCTAACATCATACTCAATGGGGAAAAGCTAAAACCATTCCCCCTAAGATCAGGAAGAAGGCAAGGTTGCCCACTATCTCCACTTCTATTCAACGTAGTGCTGGAAGTTCTAGCCACAGCAATCAGACAAGAAAAAGAAATAAAAGGCATCCAAATTGGTAAGGAGGAAGTAAAATTATCATTATATGCAGATGATATGATACTATATATAGAGAACCCTAAAGACTCCACCAAGAAAGTATTAGAGCTGATAGATGAATTTAGTAAAGTAGCAGGATACAAAATTAATATTCAGAAATCAGTTGCATTTGTATATACCAATAAGAAAACATCAGAAGGAGAAATTAACAAAGCAATCCCATTTACAATTGCTCCAAAGACTATAAAATACCTGGGAATAAATTTAACCAAAGAAGTAAAAGATCTGTACTCAGAAAATTATAAGACACTGAAGAAAGAAATGAAAGAAGATATAAATAGATGGAAACACATATCATGTTCGTGGATAGGAAGAATTAATATAGTTAAAATGTCCATACTGCCTAAGGCAATATACATATTCAACGCAATTCTTATCAAACTACCAATGACGTTTTTCACAGAAATAGAACATATAATCCTAAAATTTATACGGGAGCATTAAAGACCCCAGATAGCCTCAGCAATCTTGAGAAATAAGAACAAAGTGGGAGGTATAACAATACCTGACTTCAAATTATACTACAAGGCTACAGTAATCAAAACAGCATGGTACTGGCATAAAAACAGACACATAGATCAATGGAACAGAATAGAGAGTCCAGAAATAAATCCATGCCTATATGGCCATTTAATCTATGACAATGGAAGTAAGAATGTACGATGGGGTAAAGACAATCTATTCAATAAATGGTGCTGGGAAACCTGGACAGACACATGCAAAAAAATGAAGTTGGACCACCTCCTTACACCATATACAAAAATAAATTCAAAATGGCTTAAAGACTTAAATGTAAGATCTGAAACCATAAAATACCTAAAAGAAAATATAGGAAGAAACTTCACAGACATTACCGGGAGTAAGATTTTTACTGATATATCCCCTCGTGTGAGGGAAGTAAGAGAAAAAATAAACGCGTGGGATTCCATCAAACTAAAAAGTTTTTTCACAGCAAAGGAAACCATCAATAAAACAAAAAAGGATATTACTGAATGGGAAAAGATATTTGCCAATGATACATCTGATAAGGGGTTAATATCACAAATCTATAAAAAACTCACTCAACTCAACTCCAAAAAAACAAACAACCCAATTAAAAAATGGGCAGAGGACTTGAAGAGACATTTTTCTAAAAAGGACATACAGATGGCAAACAGACATATGAAGAAATGCTCAACCTCACTAACCATCAGAGAAATGCAAATAAAAACAACAATGAGATACCACCTCACCCCAGTCAAAATGGCTATCCTCAATAAACCAACAAACAACAAGTGCTGGCTCGGATGTGGAGAAAAGGGAACGCTTGTGCACTGTTGGTGGGATTGCAGATTGGTGCAGCCACTATGGAAAACAGTATGGAGTTATCTCAAAAATCTGAAAATGGAACTACCCTATGATCCAGTAATTCCACTCCTAGGTATCTATCTGGAGAAACCCAAAACTCCAATTCAAAAATCTTTATGCACTCCTGTGTTTATTGCAGCACTATACACAATAGCCAAGACATGGAAACAACCGAAATGCCCATTGGTAGATGATTGGATTAGGAAACTGTAGCACATTTATGCAATGGAGTATTACGCAGCCATAAAGAAGAAAGAAATCTTACCATTTGCAACAACATGGATGGACCTAGAGAACATTATGTTAAGTGAAATAAGTCAGACACAGAAAGACAAATACCATATGATCTCACTTATATGCAGAATCTAAAGAAGAGGATAAGTGAGTGAACTAATCAGAAACAGTTTTGGAGACAAAGAGGAAAAACTGAGGGTTGCTAGACGGCCATGGGGGTGGGGATAAGGGGGAAGGTGAGGGGATTAGAAAACAGTCGGTAACCACAAGATGGCCACGGGGTTTTGAAAATTAATTTGGGGAACGTAATCAATAATGTTGTAAAGATTTTGTAGGGTATTCGATGGACACGTCTCCCATTTGGGAGACCACCTCAGGGAAGATGTAGATGCCTGATCACTGCAATGTACACCTGAAGCTGAACAATAATGAATGCCGACTATAATTTTATATATATATATATATATATATATGTATACATATGTATGTATATACTTATAAGAGGCAGAGTACAGCATTGGGAGTGGAGACAGTGAAAATGTGATGGCTCGGTGCCATGTCAGAGAGATAATGGATGGGGGGAGGGGGGTCCACAGTGTGAGGGATATAAATGATAAACGTCTAAGTATTACTTTGTTCTGTGCACCTGAAACTAATTAAAATATATATAAAATAAATAAATAAATAAATAATAAAAATAAATAAATAAGGGAAAAAAATAAATAAAATTAACAAGGATAGGGGAATATCCTAAAACAGAATACAATCAGAAACAGATGAACCCTAATTGTATTTCTTTTTTCTTTTTGTTTGTTTTGCCTTTTTTTGTTGAGAGCCCGCTGGCCCATGTGGGAATCGAACCGGCAGCCTTAGGAGTTAGGAGCATGGAGCTCCAACCGCCTGAGCCACCGGGCCGGCCCCCCTAATTGTGTTTCAAACACAGCTCACTGAAGAGGAGTAGGAAGAACTAACCCAAGTAATTTTTGAGCATGGTGTCCATCAGACTAAAGACAAAAAGGACTGTAACAAATATTGACGTCTAGTTGGTAGACTTGTCTTCCACAGTGAAACCCTGTTTCCCTGAAAATAAGACCTAACCAGAAAATAAGCCCTACCATGATTTTTCAGGATGAGATCCCCTGAACATAAGCCCTAATGCGTCTTTTGGAGCAAAATTTAATATAAGACCCGGTCTTATTTTCGGAGAAACACAGTATCGGTTAGTGAATCTGAAACTACTGAATGTGTATCCTAGGTAGTATTGAGCAAATAAGTAAATTTCTTATGGATAATGAGAATCAGGCTTCTCACTGTTGAAGGAGGGAGTTACAAATATAGAAAAGGGAAAGGCTAGGATGAACACTCTGGTGTGGGATTGATATTATAGATGGCAATAAGAACTCATGGATTTTAATATATAAGTAGGTATATAATAAGATAGATGTGCATATGTATTTATATACATATGTGGATATGGAATATATATATATGTATGTATATATATGTGTGTGTGTGTGTATATACGTATATACATATACATATACATACATACATACATACATACATATATATATATATATATATATATATATATATATATATACATATATATTCCTAACTCTATCCACTGAGAGGTTCTAGAATCAGCCATACTACAGAAGCAATGAGTACTTCTAGTGCTCAGATCTTGTTTTCCTAAATGCCATTCTCCACTAAAAGAAAACAAGGCATCTTGGGGGTAAATGACTGACTCCAGGACCAGGACTGGGAAAGTACAAGATGAGCCTGAAACATCCTGATGTAATCTAAAGGAAAGATGTGCTCAACAAATGATGGAGATATGTCGAAATCTCACAGGAACCAGCTTGAGGTGACTCCCACTGGTCACATCTAGAATTTTTTTTTTTTTAAAGGAGAGCGCAGCTCACAGTGGCCCATGCGGGGATCGAACCGGCAATCTTGGTGTTATCAGCAACCCGCTCTAATCAACTGAGCTAACCGGCCACCCCCTAGAATATTTTGAGTATTAAATAATGATAGTTCTTTTCAACAAACAGTGCTAAGAAAAGTGGATATCCAAATGCAAAAGAATGAAGCTGGACACTTACCTCACACCCATATACAAAAATTAAATAAAAATGGATCAAACATCTAAATGTTAAGGCCTAAAACTATAAAACTCTTAGAAGAAAACATAGGGGAAATCTTCATCACATTGGATTTGGTAATGATTTCTTGGATATGACATCAAAAGCACAGGCAATGAAAGAAAAAATAGATAAGTTGGTTAATGTCAAAATTAAAAATTCTGAGCATCAAAGGATACAATCAACAGACCAAAAAGGCAATCCACAGAATGAGAGAGAATATTTACAAATCGTTTATCTGATAAGGGGCTAATGTCCAGAATACATAAAGAACCCCTACAACTCAACAACAACAAAAAACAAACAATCTCATTTTAAAATGGGCAAAGGACTTGAATAGACATTTCTTTAAAAAAAATTAGATATATACTAGTAAGTGAAATAAGCCAGTCACAAAAGGGAAAATACTGTATGATTCCATTTATATGAGGTTCTTAGAGTAGTCAAATTCATAGAAACAAAGTAGAATGATAGTTGTCTGGGGGTGGGGAAAGGGGGGAATGGGAAGTTGGTGTTTAATGGGTATGGAGTTTAAGTTTGGGAAGATAAAGAACGTTCTGGAGATGGATGGTGGTGTTGGCTGCATGACAATGCAAATATACTTAACGCTACTGAACTAACTGTACACTTAAAAATGGTTAAGATGGTAAATTTACTGCTATGTGCATTTTAACACAGTTTAGAAAACATTATGCTCAGTGAAAGAAACAAGACACAAAAGATGACATATTGTATGATTTCATTCATACGAAATGTCCAGAATAACCAATCTATAGAGACACAGATTAGTTATTGCCTAGGGCTTTCAGGGGTAAATGGGGAGTGACTGCTAATGAGCACAAGGTTTCTTTTGGGGGTGATTAAAATGTCCTAAAATTAGATTGTGATGATTTTTACTGAAGTCTATAAATATACTAATTACCACTGCACTCTACAACTAACACAGGTGAATTTTATGGTATGTAAATGATATCTCAATTAAGCTACTTTTATAAATAAATATAGTAACTGATTGTAACCTGTGAATTAAAAGAAAAATCAATGAGTCTCACAAATAAGCAAATACATAAATAAATGCATGGGGAAAAAAGGAAAGCTCTTCCTTACAGTAAAATTCCAGCTATACATGTAAAAGAAAATCATCATTTGGCCACCATCATAGTAGTAATTACTTCAGGCAAGAATCACCAAGGGGTGCTAAATTAGTGAGTGGAAATTTGAAGAAAAATAAGAGAGTTGCATAGTCCCTATGAGATACTTATTAATTACAAAGGGAAATAGTACATTTACAGTGGAAAAACCTGGAAGATGCCACCTTAATCACATGATCAAAGCTAATAACAATTTGGGAATTAACCAATACCTTGTGCCCCTGGGTACGCTAAGAAGAACACAGGTCACTTCTGTGGAATTCCTGCCAAAAAGGCAGAATCTAGATCTGACCCTGAGGAAATATCAGATAAACCCAAATTGAAGAACATTCTTCCAAATAACTGGCCTGTGGCTCTTCGAAAACATCAAGATCATGCAAGTTAAGGAAAGACTGAGACACTGTTCAGATTGAGGGAGACTTGAAAAGACCTGATAACAATGCATCTCATGACCCAGGATTTCCTTTTCCTATAGAGGGACATTATTGGCACACCCACTAGGATGGCTAGAATCAAAAAGATAACAAGGGTCGATGAGGATGCAGAGATATTGGAAGCCTCTCACGCTGCTGGTTGGAACGTAAGAAAATGTCCTTTTTCTTAGGAAATTCATACTTAACTATTTAGTTGATGAAAGGGCATGATGTCTGTAATTACTATCAAATAGTTCAGAAAAAATAGATATATAGATAGGTAGATACATAGATAGATGATAGATAGATAGATAGATAAATAGATTAAAAGTTATTATGAGGCTTGGCATTTTTTTTGCCAATGTAATAAGTGAAAAGTGTGATCTGTTTGAATTTGCATCTTTTTAATTATGGGGAGGCCATTTAAAATGCCCCAGAAACCATAACACAGAATGACCACAAAGGCTATAATATCTGACAGATATTTATTGAGTGCCCACTCTCTAAGCACATAAAATATGAAACACAACACCTAGTAGATGTGAAATGTATCTAATTGTCCTTTTAATTTTGCATTTCCCCTGATAACTAAAGAGATTGGAGTATCTTTTCATAGGTTATACATACTGGCCATTTCAGGTGTCTTCTGCTGTGAATTACCTATTCATGTCCACTGTCCATTTCCCGGTATATTGTTTGTCCTTTTCTTATTGATTTATAGATGCCCTTTATATGTCCTAGAATCTAGATACCAGTTCCTTATCACACACATCAAAAGACTAGATGTAAACAATCAAGTCTGTGAAGCTGAGTGTGGCGTGTAGTAAGGATCTTTCAGTTTTAAATGCCAGGTCTTGCAACTAAGGAAATATTTCTGGCATGTGCTGTGGGTCATTGTTGACTCTACTTGAGTAGTTTGAAAACAGAGAAAAAATTAGAATGAAGTCTAATTCATAAAATGCATGGCCTGTATTCTGCTGTTAAGGAAAGAAATTATTTATGCATCTGGCCTATGTAATTTATTCATTATATATATTCTTACTGGGTTCGATATTTTTTGTTTGTAATACATGAATGTTAATTTATGAATTAAAGCTCCATTTAACTTCATGTTGACATTGTTTTTTTAAGAGAGGAGACTTATACATTTCTCTTCAATTGCCATTGGTATTTCCAAGCTAAGCGCTACTAATCCCATTCTTTTGTTCAACAGAAAGGGACACTGAAGCCAGGTGAGTGGGCATGAGTTGCCCAGCTCCACAGGCAGGCACTAATCTGGTTAGAACCTGTTTTCCTTGGCTCCTCAGGTCACGGTGCTTCCTTCTCTCTTCCACATCATAGCGCAATGAATGATCTTTTGGAAAAATAGGCTCTTCACCAGCCTAGGGACAGAGTGGAGCGCCCTAGGGCAGGCGGACAGCTAGTGTAGTATAAATACGCTGTGATGGTGCAGATAGAGCCCAATACAAACCGCGGTTGGGGACACTGTTAAGAACTTCATAAATGCTCCCGATTGATCCGTGCTCCGTACTAGCCTCCTGGTTCACAGGGAACACTCACTTGTTGTTGGGGTCTCCCTCAAAGCAGGGTGAGTAATTAAGGGATGGGTAACTAAGCAGGCAAATCAGTTCTCAACAAGCCAAGAGCTCAGAAGGAGTCTTTAGGAGAAGCACAGGCACCTCATTGGTACTCCTCGGTGATACAATCCTTACATCAATACCTACAAATATTTCTGGCCGGTCCCTGGGGGTGGGGAGGGTTGGAAATTCCTTTAGTTCCCTCAAAAGATATGGAAGGAGAGACCTCGGTAGTATTTTTCCCATCTGTGGAATGGGGGCACAACAGTGTTGGGAGGACGTGCGAGGGTGAGCAGTTGGGGGGAGCGGGCTTTCCCTCTGCCCTCCCCCATCTTTCCCATCTCAGCTTCCAAAGGTTAGGAATCTGATGATTCGAAAGTTTGATCTTGGATGGCCAGAGACGTCTGGACGCGAACATTTAGTTGCTGCAACACCCAGGGCCAGAAAGATGCGGGCGCGAGCGTGGTGCGCACAGACGTCCCCCCCACACCCCCAGCGCCTCGCTCTTCTCAATCTCCCGCTCCTCCTTCCCTCGATCCTCCCGCTCCCCTCCTCCTCCACCAGCCCCGCCCCGCTCCTGCCCTCTCATTGGCTGAGTTGACCGGCTGGGCCTCCCCGGGATTTAAAGGGCCCGCTCGCCGCGCTGTCCTGGGAGCCGCAGCTGGTCCCGGCCTTGCGGCCTGCGGGGGAGGCTGCCCGGAGGAGGCGGCGGCAGTGGCGGCGGCGGTACATCCCCGGCCCCCGGGACCGCGGCTTCCTTCCTGCCAGGTAGGTCGCAGGAGTGCGCACGCGGCTCCTCCACTCCCATCCTGAGCCGGCCTCCCGGCACGGGTCTGCAGCGCGTGTCCTAGGGTCTCCTCTCCATCACCTTTCAGACTCCCCTCCTACTCTACCCCCAACCATCACCACCATCTCCCTGAAACCCCGGGGCCTTGGCAGGGCTTTGTTGGTGGCCGGGAGAGGCCGGGTAGGGGTGAGATGGGGAAGGCAGGGGATACAGGACACCCCCCACATCCGTACATGGAGAGATGCACACGGCCCCCAAATGTCATAGGATCTTCCTCTCTGCCATCCACACAGAGTGATTCTACCTTGGAAACCAGAGAGGCCCCCCATTTGATATACGGGACTAGAATGTACACCATTCAATCACTATTGGGCCAAGACTTGTCATAGCATACAAGAGACACAGCTCCTTCATTTACCACAGGTCGTGGGCTCTGTGTGTGCACCCAGGACATCCCATATACACAGTTGGCGGCTCAGTCTGATGTACCTGACACTCACACCCTCCCCCAGCCCCCCCCCCAGTACCGCGTCTCTACATGGGTTGGACAGTCCGAAACCGAAATCTCAGTGCTTGAGTCCATTCCTTGAGTATGGTCTTCCCCATGGACATCCCATCTCTGTGTCCCCATTCTGGCAGGTCTGTCCATCCATCTGTGGGGGGCTGCAATGGCCACCTTCAGCCGCCAGGAATTTTTCCAGCAGCTGCTGCAGGGATGTCTCCTACCTACTGCCCAGCAGGGCCTTGACCAGATCTGGCTGCTCCTTGCCATCTGCCTTGCCTGCCGCCTCCTCTGGAGGCTCGGTAAGTGCTTGCGACACTATGTGCCACCATACCAGGCCATATTACACCTGCCACGTTCATCCACACCAAGCCACATTTTATCCTGCACAACTTGCGTATTGCCATGCCAAGCCAGGTGCCAACATGGTCAACCCACCACATCCCACCAGTCTAAGCACCATTTCACTACGGCACGTCCTACTATGTCCAGCCATGCCAAGCCATGCCTTTCAATATTCTTGGGTTCTGGAACGATGAGATTCTTGGATCTTGGGATCCTGAAATGTCTACATCCCAAGGTTATAAGTTTTTGGAATGTTGGTATCAAAGGGTTATGAAATCCCAAAGTACCACATTACAGAGTTTGGGAATTCTGACAAGTTGAAATACTCACATTCTAGACTTCTAAAATGCTGGCATTCCAGATTTCTAGAATCAGGGCATGATAAGATTTTTGGATTTTAGGATTCCGGAATGTTTCTGCAATCATGGCAAGCCCATATCCAAACGATAAGATTACAAGTTCCCAAGGTCCCTACAGGATGCTGAGAATTTTGGAAATCTCAAATTCAAAGGTTCTACACTTTTTTTATTTTATTTTAAATTGATGTTTTATTTTCTCCTAGGTTTATCATGTTGAAATATTTCAGTTACCAAAAGGTTGAAGAATAGTACAATGAGCACCCATATATGCATTACCAGTTTCTCCAACTGTTAACATCTTCCCACATTAGCCTGCTATATCTATCTATCTATCTATCTATCTATCTATCTATCTATCTATCTATCTATCTTCCTGAATCACTTGAATAACCTGCTGACACTTCACTCCAAATCCTTCAGTGTGTGCCCCCCCCAAGAATACCTTCCCCCAACAGCCACAGCCTCAACCATCACCACTTACGAAACTTAATCTGGATGCAATAATATTATACAATACAGTTGATACTCAAATTTCCTCCAGGGTTCTGCAAATTTCCTTTATAGATGTTTCTTTTCTTTAAACCCAGGCCGCCACCTCTCCAGCCCCCGACACCTGCTTTGAACCTCCTGCAATCCCACCCATAGTCCAACCTCTTAAGCTTTTGCCTAGGCTATGCCCTCTGCCCAGGTTGCCCTTCCTTCCTGCCAGCCCACCCAACTTCCCTCTTTGTCCTCTCTTCCTCTCACCTGAAGGGTTGCCATCCTACCTGAAGCACGCAAGCACCGTTGCAGGCGGGTTCTTCAGCCTCTACCACTTCTTCCAGCTGCACATGGTTTGGGTCGTGCTGCTCAGCCTCCTGTGCTACCTCGTGCTGTTCCTCTGCCGACATTCCTCTCATCGAGGTGTCTTCCTCTCCGTCACCATCCTCATCTACCTGCTTATGGGGTAAGGGTGTGAGCTCTCATCCCCACACTGTCAGCAGAAGGGCGGGTGGGCCCCGGGGCTGCTCCTCCTGAGGTCGTTCAGGACAGGGAGGGTGGGAGGTATTCCCGGAGGAGGGCATGTGGGAAACTTGTTCTCTCTGAAGGCTATACAGGACAGGCTGAGCTTGGGCTCCCCCTGGAGGAGGGAGTCCTGGAGAATTATGCCACCCTTTTTCCTCAGTGAGATGCACATGGTGGATACCGTGACATGGCACAAGATGCGAGGTAGGCACCCCTGGCCCTCTGACCAGCCTCAGCCCTCCTGCCCCCTCCACGTCTCCTAACTCCCCCAACCCTGTCTTTCCTTCCCCACTTTTCTCCCTCTTCTGCCCACGCCACTGGACGTGCAGGCCTCAGATTCCCTTTACGTTGGTGTCTCTCTCTATCATGCCTTCCCCCACACCCCTATCTTTCCCGTCTCATGTACCTGCCTGACTTGAATAAGGGCATCTGCCAGTTCTGGGCTCACCTGCTCGCCTGCCTGTCTGACTCCGTGCCCACCTGTTCATCTTTGTACTCCTCTTTTCATACCACCCCTCACCCAGTGCTCCCCGTCCCCGCATGCTGACCTGCTCTCTGCCCATCCACTTGACCATGGGCACCACACATAGGCGCCCAGATGATCGTGGCCATGAAGGCAGTGTCTCTGGGCTTCGACCTGGACCGGGGCGAGGTGGGTGCGGTGCCCTCGCCTGTGGAGTTCATGGGCTACCTCTACTTCGTGGGCACCATCGTCTTTGGGCCCTGGATATCCTTCCACAGCTACCTACAGACTGTCCAAGGCCGCCCGCTGGTGAGGTCTGGGGTGAACAGGTGGGCAGGGACTGTGGGAGCCACCACAGGGCAGTGTTCATGGAGCCTTGATCCCCACAGAGCCGCCGGTGGCTGCAGAAGGTGGCCCGGAGCCTGGCGCTGGCCCTGTTGTGCCTTGTGCTGTCCACCTGTGTGGGTCCTTACCTCTTCCCATACTTCATCCCCCTTGATGGTGACCGCCTCCTTCGCAAGTGAGCATGACCTTCGAGGCCTCTGCCCAGCCGTGAGGGGGTTGGGTAGGGACCTGGGGCCTCCCCAGCTCTGAGCCTGTCTCTTAACGCTTCTGTCTGTCTTCTGTTACTACAGCAAGAAACGCAAAGCCAGGTAAATGAAGGCAGGTGGTGAGGGCAAGTGGGCTAACTGGGGCGTGGGTGTACCGTCTGACTGATTGGTTCTGTGAAGTCTGAGACCATCTAGCCCATGACTAGACAGAGACTGAGTGTCTGTCTGTGGCTGCTGTTTGGCCCAGATTGATTGGCTGTGACGCTGCTTGTGACTGAGACTCGGACACATCCGTGCGTAGCTCTGCATCTGTTCTGCTGTTTCACCATGACAAGCAAGTTACGTGACTACAGCAGAGAGTGACAAGTATGTGTTGGTTGGTGACGCTGACCTGTCTGTGACTCTGACGAGGGATGTGTATGGGTTGTTTGCCTATCAGCCACTGACTCCCTGTGTGGGACTGGAGTTCTGGCTGTCTATATTGTCAACAATGGGGTATGTGGCTGTCATTGGGTAAGGGAAGGCTGGCTTGTCTATAACTCTGGCTGAGTACGTGTCTGACTGTAGTGTGTTATATTCCTGTCTGTGATGGATTCTGCCTGTGGCTCGGACTTCTCTGGTTGTGTGGTGTTCTCTATCTGAGGGGTCGTGACCAACTGTGTGCCTGTGCCTGTCTACAGGACCAACCATTGGCCTCTCGTGTGACTATAGGATTTCTTCTGGCTACTTGATTGTATGACCCTCTCCCCTACTCAGTGGCCACTGATTGGCCACTGACCCCCTCCTCCACTCAGTGGCCTCCCGTCACTCAGTGGCCAGTGACGGATGCTGAATGAGGCACAGGAGGGTGGAGTGACTTGCCCAGTGTTATCCAGCTAAGCAGCCAGGCGTTAATCCCAGGCCTGATTCCAGAACCAACGCTTTTTCCAATGTGGGACTCTGCCTGTTTTTGACTGTCTATTATATGACTGACGGGATGACTATCTTGAGTGTAGACTTGTTTGTGAGGGCATAGCAGGGTGCTTGATGGTCTCTGTGCCTAATTAAAGGATTTCTCTATGTCTTATGGTCACTGAGTCAGGTTAGAGAGCTGCCAGGCTGGGAGTCTGACAGTATTTGTATCTGGCCTCATGGCTGTAAGGGTGTAGGGCTGTGAGATCAGCCTCTGATGGTGGCTGGGTCTGGATGGCTGGCCATGGAAGACTGCGGGACCGTGTCATATTATAGAGCAACTCACACATCCGTTTGAGTCCCATGAAACTAACTTACTGACAGTACATGTATGTGTGTGACCATCACACTGCACCTTTTTGCCACCATGTTTCTGTCTTGTCTGAACAACTCAGGCCAGCCTCCTGGGCCTCTCTGACTCTTTCTTTTCTTCTCTGCTGCCTTCCTGACCCCCGGGGCCTTAGGGGCACCATGGTAAGGTGAGTCTACAGAGTGGGGCTAGGGATGCTGACACAAGGTGGGGTGTCGTACTGGCCCCTGCACATGATGCCTCTCCTGCCTACTCCTTTCTCACCAGGTGGCTGCGAGCCTATGAGAGTGCTGTCTCCTTCCACTTCAGCAACTATTTTGTGGGCTTCCTGTCCGAGGCCACGGCCACATTGGCGGGGGCCGGCTTCACCGAGGAGAAGGATCACATGGAATGGTGGGGAGGGCTGGGGCCCCCCTCTCCCACCGGGTGCTGCCTAGAGGAGATGTGGGGGGGAGGGAGGTTGCTCCCTGGGGAGGAAACAGCTAAGACAAAAGTGTGGCAGTCAGTTGGGTAGAGATCTAAGATGAATTTGCCCACAGGGACCTGACGGTGTCTAAGCCACTGTACGTGGAGCTGCCTCGGTCCATGGTGGAAGTTGTCACAAGCTGGAACCTGCCCATGTCTTATTGGCTAAATAACTGTGAGTCACCAAGTCACCACTCCAAGAGTTGAGAGTACTCACCCCAGGCCCTTTCATATATTCATACAGTAAACATTTACTGAGAACCTAGAACCTACTGTGTGCTAGGCACTGAAGATACTTCAAGGAAAAAAAAAAAAACAACGCCAAATCCCTGCCCTGGTGAGGCTGGCATCTTTGTAGAGAGGAGCAGATAAAAAGAGAAAAAATACACAATAGTTTAGGTGGTAATAAGTGCTATGGTAAAAAAAAATAATAATAATAGAGGAAAAGATGATCTGGGAGTATTGGCAGTAAGGGTGGGAGGTTGCAATTTTAAATAGATTAGTCAGAGCAAGTCCCATGGAGGTGATATTTTGAGCAGACTTGAAGAAAGTGAAAGAAAAAGCAATGTGAATTTGTAGGGAAGGAGTATGACACATGGAGGGAACAGCCAATGCAAAGGCCCTGAGGCAGGAGTATGCCTGGCAAGTTTGAGGAGACCAGTTCTGCAGGAGTAGAGAGAGCGAGGGGGCCAGTGGCAGGAGGTGAGGTCAGAGAGGTATCAGGGGCCTTGTCCTGTAGGCCCACATTGGCCACTGGGAGGACTTTGGCCTTTTCTCTGGAAGCTAGAGCCACAGCAGGGATCTGAGCAGAAGAGGGTCTTGGGCTGACTTGGGTTGTAACAAGACCTTCTGGCTGCTGTGAGGAGATGGGGAGAGGGCACGGGCGGAAGCAGTGAGGAGGCCATTGCATAGTCCAGGCCAGCAATGGTGACAGTGGCAGTGGATGTGGAAAAGAGAGGTGGATTCTGGATAAATTCTGATGGTGGAACTGACAGGACTTGCTGAGTTTGACTGTGGGAGTAGGGGAAGGGCGGATCAAGGGTGATTCTGAGGTTTTTGCCCTGAGGAACTGGAAGGGTAGAGTTGACATTGACTGAACTTAGGGAGACTGTGGGAGAAGCAGGTTGGAAAGGAAATTCAGGAGCTAAATTTTAAACATAGGAAGTTTGAGGCCATTATAAAGACTTTGTCCATAGCTATGTACGGTATCAGATGGGCAGTAGACTTGTTGGGGTTATCATTTTGTGAGGTGTGTAAATGTCTAATCACTATGTTGTTTTGTACACCTGAAACTAATTAAAAAAAAGGCTTTATCCTGGGGGTTCCAACAGGTTGTGGGTATCCTCACCCTGCTCTGTGGCCCCCCCAGGAAGGGCAGAGGGCAATCTCAGGACTCTTAACTCACATCTCCCCCCTCCAGATGTTTTCAAGAATGCTCTCCGCCTGGGGACCTTCTCAGCTGTGCTGGTCACCTATGCAGCCAGTGCTCTCCTGCATGTGAGCAGGGCGGAGCGGGGCCAGGGAAGAAGCTGGGGGGAGGTGGAGCCAGGGCCTCCTCTTCACTTACCTCATTGCCTCCCCCACCTACCCAGGGCTTCAGCTTCCACCTGGCTGCAGTGCTGCTGACCCTGGCATTTATCACTTATGTGGAGCACGGTGAGTGGAGAGCCCAGCTCAGCAGACTGGATGGAAGGTTGGTGGTGGGGACTGGAACCACTGTCTCCTGAAGCTAACCGTACCCCCATACCGCCCCCCATCTGCCCTAGTCCTCCGGAAGCGCCTGGCTCGGATCCTCAGTGCCTGCGTCTTGTCGAAACGCTGCCCACCAGACTGTTCACACCAGCATCGCTTGGTGAGGGTTCAGCCTGGGTAACCTCGCACCCTACGCTCCCCCTCAAATACGTCATTCTGTCTCCATCTTCTGTCTGTCTCATGGTACCCAGCTTCCTCAGATGGTGCCTGAGCCACCCCTGTAACCTCACCTCTATTCACTGGCATCCATCTCTCTAACAAACATTTATCAAGGACCTGTTGTATATACACCTGGCATTCATGTTTCCAGTAAACATTTATTGGGCACCTGCTGGTACCAGGCACTGTTTCAGGTGCTGGAGACACAGTGGTGAACAAAACAGACCAAAATCCCAGCCTTCTGGGACAAACATTTTAACAGGGGAGACAGTAAATGCAACCAAGCCAGTGAAGTGTAGTAGTTTGTTAGATTGTGATTAGTGCCAAGGAGGAATACATAAGGGAAAGGTGAAGGGAAGTATTAGGGGGTGAATGGGTTCCATTTTGAACAGGGAGGTACCTTTGGAGTTCTTTATCTGAAGGAGGTAAGGGACGGAAGCATTTCCGGCCAAGGGAAGACCAGTGTAAAGGCCCTGAGATGGGAGAGGGCCTGGAATATTTGAGCAACAGCGAGGAGGCCAGTGTGGCTTGAGCGAGTGAGCAAGGGGGAGGGTGGTGGGTCCTGCAGATCCCGCTTTTGTTTGTTTGTATTTTGTTGCAATAAGAAGTAAGAACAACCTCAGGTTTGCCACCCATCTGACAACTGATGTTTATCACCAGAAACCACCCACGCGGAGCCCCACTATTCTTCCTCCTCTGCCTGAATACTCAAATCTCCCCCACCTGAATGCCCTCAGTGCTACTAGTGCCCTCATCCCTGGATACCCCGGGCGCTTCCATACGAGGATCTGAACCATCTCTTTTCTACCCCGGGGGTGCCTTGGACAACCTCATTCCTGGGACCCACTGCACTTGGAGTGTCTCCCTGGGCTCCCTTGCCCAGGTGAGGCTGGAAGACAGTGAGTAGGTCCAGCTAGCAAGTATATCCATCTGTCCCCCTCAGGGCCTGAGGGTGCGAGGCTTAAACCTGCTCTTTGGGGCCCTGACCGTCTTCCACCTGGCTTACCTGGGTTCCCTGTTCGATGTCGACGTGGATGATATCACAGAGGAGCAGGTGAGGTGGGGTCCTGGGCTGGGGGATGTGCCACCAGCTCATGGGAACCATGTCTGTAGCTTGTGCAGCCAATGCTCCTCTGGCCTTTCCCTTTGTCCCTCTCGTTGATTCACATTGTTGGGTCTTTTATTTGGGTGAAGTGTGCAAAATATTTTACTTATAAAATTTATTTTATAGAGATGGAATACAAAATCCAGGCTTTACTTTTTTAAAATTAATCATCTCATATTTTTGTTTAGGTAGAATTTGCAAGGTTTCTTTCTTATTTAATTTTGTAAAAAAATACTTTTATTCAGGTTGAGTGTATAAATTCTGGATTCGACTTTAAAATGTATATTAAAATGTATATACTATTTTTATTCATGTGAAATATGCACATTCCAGATTTTACTCCTTTTCAAGTGAAAAACAATTTTAAAAATAATGTTTATTCATATGGCTCTTACAGGACCTAGGTTTTGCTTCTCTTTTAATTTTTTTAATTAAAAATAAAACTTTATATTATTTTCATCATTAAAAACAATTTTTAATTTTTATTCAGGTTGAGTGTACAGATTCTGGGTTTTGCTACTTTTTAAATAATTTTTTATCTCATTTAATTAAAACATTTAAAAACAGTTAACGTATAGGCCATGATTCAAAAACAAACCTGTATTGAAGATACTCAGGGGAAAGTCTTGCTCCTACCATTTACCATCTACCCACTGCCCTCTTACAGGTAACCACTTTCATTTATTTGATTAAAATATCCTTCTAAAATTTAAGCATAAGGAGCAAATATAAAGCTTCCCTCCTCCTGGTTTTTACCCTAAGGGTAACTCATGAATGACACTGTTCCACGTGTTGCTTTTATCACGTAATAATCCTTGAAAATCTTCCACATTAGTATATAGAGTGTCTTCACTCATTTTTTCCATTGTGAGGGTATGACACAGTGTAGTTTGTCCTTTATCGTTGGACACCCAGGTGATTTCCTATCTTTCCTATATGCAAATGACGCTGCAGCAAGTAATGCCCTCACCCTCCTGTGGATTTACACAGATGCAGACAGAACTGTAGGATCTACTCTTGATAGTCAAAATGGAGAAGTTACCTTTTTTGCCCTTTCACCAGCAGTGTGTGAATGTGCCTGTCACCCCACCGAGTGCCTCTCAGACTTCCTGGATGTGTTTGCAAGTTTGAGAGGAGGAAGATTATGTGTGAGGCCATACATTTCAGAGCTATTTGTTTGTTTTTTCCTTTACAGAGAACAGCCTACTCGCTTCCTTTGCCAATTTTTGTCTTTTTAAGAAATCAATTCTAGGAGCTCTTTATTTATAAGGCAGAGTACAGGTTAGAAAGTGGGTTGTCTTGTCTTATTTTTAAAATGATTTTTAAAGAAGAAAACACAATAGAAAAAAACCCTAAATCTGCTTACCTTTTATGTGTACCCAGTCACTTCTATGGGGCCTTACCTAGGGTTACCATGGAGTCACAGAAATGGCTTTGAGCAAAAGATGGGTTTTCCTGAGCACTTCTTTGTTCTTCCTGAGTGGGACCATCACTTCTTTCTCTCCCACAGGGCTATGGCATGGCATACACTGTCCACAAGTGGTCAGAGCTCAGCTGGGCCAGTCACTGGATCACTTTTGGATGCTGGATCTTCTACCGTCTCATAGGCTGAGGCACATCTGTGGACCCTAACAGCTCCCTCAAGACCCCTCCTCAGGGTGCCAGCTCTGATGGAGGATGAGGGAAGTCCCTCTAATTCTTGACCCCTCTCCATCCTTGCTCCAACACCCGTACACACACACACACACACACACACACACCATTTTCCATGCCTGTCAATCCCCACCCCACCTCAAGGCAGGAAGGAATGGTCCCTGCTGGGGCCTAGGGGTGGTGGATGCTTGGGGGAAGCAGAGAGGGGGAGATCCAGGGCCTCCCTGCCTTCTTTCTCCCTTTTTATATACAGTTTATTATTGCCAAATAAAAGTAGGAAATATACAAAAGGCTCTTTCGTCACTGCTTAGTGGGGAATAGAAGTGAGTGAGGAAGGGGGCACAGCATGGATAAAGAATTGGAAGCTAGAAACAATGAAGAGGGAGCAGCTTGTAGTTGGGTCATGTTAATTTATTATTCATGATTGGAGATGAGCTCGAGGATGGCACTGCTTAATTTGAGTGGGGCCAGGACAGATTGGATAGTTGAATGTAGAGAAGGCCTGATACTAACTAGCTGGGAAACTGAGGGATCTCCGTTCTGAGTGGTTGCTCTGAGTGAGGCAGAGAGGAGGGAAAGGAAGAGTTGATGCACACTGGTCCTTAGGACTAAAGGTTGTAAGTTGTATTAAGAATTAGATATGAGGTCTGGGATGGGTCTGTGTTCTGAATTTGCGGTTGGGGTGCCCAGTGCCTTAGAATTAAGGAGTTCTGATTGGTTGGTTCTTTAGAGTTGGCACAGGGAGACAGTCTGCATGCCAATTGGGCAGCAAGACTAAGGGGCCTGGGTTTTGATTGGTTCTTCTGACTTCAAGTCAGGAGAGGTGAGGATGCTCACTGAGAAGTTCTGAGTGCTGAGGCAGAGAGGGTGAAGGCACAGTATACAAGATGTGATCTTAGTATTAAGTGTCCTTGTGCATTCAGGCATTAGAATTGAAGGTTGGTCTGGGAACTGATTAATCGCTCTGCTTAGAAAACTAGAGCAAAGATGAGAGGACGCGACGCAATGCTCTTTCAACAGCAGACGAGGACTTATATCCTATTTACGACATGACTGACTGATAAGGGGATATGAGCTAAGACTCTCTGCAGGTTGGCTTCGGGCCGAAAACGCCCACCAGCTTTGGCAGTCCCAGCCTTCAAGCACCTCCTGACTCAGGCTCAGCCAACAGCGAAAATGGCACCACGCGTGAGGGCGGGGCCGGCGGCACATAAAGAGCTCTTATTGGTTGGGAGCGGCACCGGCCGCCTTCCCAGCCCCTCCATTGGCCAACTCCGTAAAACGACGAAACTGAGAGGATGGGTCTGAACTAGGGCAGTTTCGGAGCCAGCAGGCCAGCCTCAAGAAAGTCAAGACCCTGTGGGAGAAGCCGCCGCGACCGCGCCGTTGGGTGAGTGCCCTCCGCCCGGCTTGCCACTCCATCCCCTAGCTCTTCGCTGCTAAACAGCCAGCCCTCTGCGCGCCTGCGCGAAACCCTTCTCCCTGCATCCTGCCACCCCTTCCACCTCCCCATCACGCGCCTGCGCCAGACCCCCAGCTACGGCGTGGTCGCCCGGACAACAAAAGATCCTCCTTCTCATTGGTCAGCTGGACTAGTTTTGATTGGTGGTCTCTGTATTTGACCCTCCTTTTTCCTTTTAAGCGCCGCGCGCGCGAGACCCTTGCTTTCTACTTTCTTTTCCTCTTGCATTTAGGAGGTAAGTTTGCGCTATTGCGGGAAGCGTCTGGCTTTCCACATACTGAACCTGAGAGTTGTAGTTCTCATTAGTTTTCTCTTTTCTGTCCCGAAGTTTCCAGGACTACAGGGAGGGAATAGCTCTCCGTTGAATGATGCAAGACATTGACCCCTGCAGTGGAACCCAACCTACTCGTTGCGTCTACCCCAGCGGACTATGAGCCCTGAGGGCGGGGACGAGACCTGGTTCCCTTGTCTCCCTCACAAAAGGGTGACCAATGAGGGCAGGGACCATGCATCATTCCTATGTCTTTCTCAGCTGACCCTGACCCCTGTAGGCAAGGACCTGGTCTGGCTCCTGTGTTTACCACATTACATGGCTCTTAGAGAGCTGGAACAAACAAGCTTTCAGTCTTTCTGTGGCCTTACAGTTAGGTTTTTAAAACTATATAATTGGATTGGTTTTTTTCCAGTTTTACAAGTCTGTTAACTGATGAATTTAGTCCGTTTGCATTTCTTGTGATAACTAACCATTTGGATTTGATTTTATGATGTCATTCTGTACTTTCTATTTGTTCAGGTTTTTCTCTTCTTTTTTCTCCTTTGTACTTATCCACACACAGCTATCTGCCTACAAATACATGGCCACCAACGCTATCCCCTTGCACCCATACTGGCCTCGGCACCTGAGACTGGACAACTTTGTGCCTAATGACTGCCCTACCTGGCATATCCTGGCTGGCCTCTTCTCTGTCTCTGGAGTCTTAGTTGTGACCACATGGCTGTTGTCAGGACGTGCTGCAGTCATCCCACTGGGGACCTGGCGTCGACTGTCCCTGTGCTGGTTCACAGTGTGTGGATTCATTCACATGGTGATTGAGGGTTGGTTCAGCCTGTACCACGAGGACATTCTTGGAGACCAAGCTTTCTTATCCCAACTCTGTGAGTCCTGAGTTCTTTCATGTGCTGTGGGAGGGAATTTTCCAGGCAGGGATTGGCTTAGATGGTTACCCACCCACCAACTCTTCTTCTATTAATTTATTTTAAAATCTTATTTAACTTTTTTCTCGCATATATATTCACATGGGTCGAAAAACAAACCATTTAAAGAGGTATGCAGTGAAAATCTACCTTTTGTCCACCAAGTGTCCGCAGTTATTAACCACTGTTAATAATTGTTTGTTTCCTTCCAGGGTTTATTTACACTTAAATACGTAAACCTCAGTTTGCTCAATTGTAAAAGAAGGATAATAGTAATACCCAAATATATATATATAAGGCATTTAGAACAGTGTTTGGCAGACAGTGGATGCCATATAATTATTTATTATTATTATTTGGCAGACAGTAGATGCCATATAACTTTATTGTCATCATCATTGTCTTTGTTTTTCCTTTTTGTGTAAACAAATGGTAACATGTTATAAACACTCCTTAACTTTGCTTTTTTTTTTTTTAACAAGGTCACTCATCAGTTCATAAAGAGCTTTCAAAGCATAGATGTTACAGAATTATTTGACTTGTCCAGTATTGATGGGCATTTCCCCCAGTCTTTTGCTGTTATAAGCAATACTCCTTTTGGCCTCATGAATAAAGCTGCTATGAACATTGTTAAACAAGTCTTTGTGTGGAGATCTGCTTTCATTTCTCTTGGTAAATATAGAGGAGTGGAATGACTGGGTCGTATGGTAGATGTGTGTTTAACTTTATGAAAAACTGCCAAATTGTTTTCAAAAATGGCTGCACCATTTTTTATATTCCCACCATCAGTATATGAGAGTCCTAGTTTTTCCACATCCTCACTGAAACTTTCTATGGTCAGGTGTTTCTTAAATTTTAGTCCTTCTAGTGGATGTGAGTGATATCTCATTATGGGGTTTTAATTTGCTTTTCCTTAATGATTAATGTAAGTTTGAGCATCTTTCATGTGTATATTGATCATTTGGAAATTTTCTTTAATAAAGAACCTATTCCAATCCCCTACCTATCTTCACATTGTGTGATCTGCTTTTTTCTTATTGACTCTGCTCACTCTTTCATTCACTCCTCTGTTCACATTCTCTCTTTCTCTCTCTCTCTCATTAGCCACTTCACTCACTCCATCATCTACACCTGTCTACATTTATTCTACAAATATTTCTCCAGTACCAGAGAATCCCAGCAACACTTACTGTTCTATGTCAGGTTTGCACACATTATCTTGTGTACATATATGAAAATAAGACCGGGTCTTATATTAAGGTTTGCTCCAAAACACACATTAGGGCTTATGTTCAGGGTATGTCATCCTGAAAAATCATGCTAGGGCTTATTTTCCAGTTAGGTCTTATTTTCAGGGAAACACAGTATTAACTCTAGAATCCAAACAGCTACCCCATTTCAGATGTGGAAACAGGCATGGAGGGGTTATAAAGCCTGCCTTATTACATGGGCCCTCAGCTCTCAAAAGTCTGAGTTCCTTTTCCTGCCTTTACTTTTCATGTGTGTCTCTTGTCTTCTTCAGGGAAAGAGTATGCCAAGGGAGACAGCCGATACATCCTGTAAGTGTTTGCCACTGTCACGGGAGACCTGCATTGGTTTGTGGTGGTGGTGAGTCAGGGAGCACTAATGGGGTGCCCTGTGGGTAGAGCCCAGTGATGCCAGTGTCTCCCTATCCTTTCTCCCGCAGGAATGACAACTTCGTGATATGCATGGAGACCATCACTGCTTGCCTGTGGGGACCACTCAGCATTTGGGTGGTGGTCGCCTTTCTCTACCAGCAGCCCCTCCGCTTTGTCCTACAGCTCGTGGTCTCTGTGGGTGAGAAAAAGGCCCACACTGGGTGCTGGAGGGGATGATGTGGGATCCACAGACACAGGGGCCATCTGTGTGGGTGGGATCTCTCAATTGTGCCCACCCAGGGCTGAGTCAGACTGAATGACAAACTCCCTGAGGTTCTGGAACAGCCATACCCCTCTTGGCCTATGTTCTCAAACAGGGAGTGTTCATTTCTCCTCCATCACAAAGTCTCTAGTGCAGGTTACATGAGGTGGCCCATGATGTTGGGAAGCCCCTGGGTTCTTCATGCTCAGGATTTTGAGCCCCCTTCATCTGAGATTTAGTCCTTTTGTGTTCTTACATTGTTAGCTTGCTTTAGTTCTAGAAATGTGAGTTCTTTTTAGTCCTGGAATCCTCAGCTATCTTAAATTAAAGGATTTTGATCTTCCTTAAATTTTGGAGATATGAATTCTCCTGGGTTCTGAAATTCTCAGCTTCTGATTTCTGGAATTCTCACTTTTCTGATTTCTCAGTTTTTCAGCTGTATAATTTCAGAATTCTTAGCTCTCTGAATTTGGGAATCCTGAGCACTGAGACCTTGAATGGTAACTTGGAGAATGTCTTGGAATAGCTCCTTCTCCTCACAGGGTTCCCCCCCCCTTCCCCTTCTGCCTCCCACAGGTCAGATCTACGGGGATGTGCTCTACTTCCTCATTGAGTACCGAGATGGATTCCAGCATGGGGAGCTGGGCCACCCACTCTACTTCTGGTTTTACTTTGTCTTCATGAACGCCCTGTGGCTGGTGCTGCCTGGAATCCTTGTGCTCGATTCTGTGAAGCAGCTCACCCATGCTCAGAGCCTGCTGGACACCAAAGCTACAAAAGCCAAGAGCAAGAAGAGCTAATGAGTGATGGACTGGGCTTGAACACTGGCTGATGACAAACTCTCTATCTACCAGAAGAGTCCAATCTTTGGTCCCACAGGTGGGAGATACAAAGCGAATAGATCTGTCAGAGTCAGGCTGATGGGTGGGCACCGAAAGGGCTAGAAATGGAAAAGAAAGGAGCTGTTGGAACAAAGGTCCAAGAGAACCTTGGAGGTCCATGGGGGTGGCAATTTTTAAAATCGGGAAATAAAAGGTCTTGACCCTAACACAGAGATCTTTCATTACTGACCCCAGAGATGCTCCATAACTGACTCCACAGGCCCCTCCATCACTCACTCATTCCAGAGACCACCATCCTCATCACATAGACCTTCAATCTATGACCTCACGAAGCCCCATCACTAACCCCACAGATTACAGTGATGGCTGATTAGATTCATGAGTCACACCCATAATCTCTTGAGGAGTGGTCTTCCACCCACACCCTTGGTGTTCTCTCCAGAACATACTTTCTCATTTTTTTGCAATATGGACAGGATGAGAATTTTCTAAATCTTCAAGTTCTTCAATTGACTCAGCCTCTTGTCTCCTGATCAGGTACCTCATAGACACCTGATTACTCACTCCAAAGACCCCCATCACTGACCCTACAGACTCACCCATCACTACCCTAAAGATCCTCATCACTCACCCGAGACCCCACAAAACTCACCCCACAGACCTCATCACTCCACATACCCCATCATTAACCCTTAAGACACCCATCACCCTACACATAGTTTTCATTTACTCTTTAGATCACCCATCACTCATCTCACCTCCATCACTTGCCCCAATAAACCTCCCATCACATACCAAACAACCCCATAATTCACCCCATAAACCCCTCATCATGTATCACAGACCCCCTATCATTTACCACTCGCCATCTGTAGGGGCCACTCGTCACCCCCTACAGATACGCCATCACTCACCCTATATACTCCCTATAACTGCAGAATTCATCACTTACCTCATATCCCTATTACACTCCACAGATCTCCAGTTAACCCGCAGATCTTCCATCACACCCCCACATCCTGTCACCCCACAGATTCCCATCCACCCCACGGATACCCCTCATTCTACAGGTGAGACCTTCAGTCATAAAACAAATGGGTACTTGAGGAATT
The DNA here is from genome assembly GCF_964194185.1 of Rhinolophus hipposideros. NCBI lineage: Eukaryota > Metazoa > Chordata > Mammalia > Chiroptera > Rhinolophidae > Rhinolophus > Rhinolophus hipposideros. The sequence goes on along the minus strand of NC_138046.1, from coordinate 88,440,384 downwards.
TTGAGATGACAAAGAACGAATAATAAAACTGCAGGTGCCTGTAGGCTGGCTGCAGGTGACCTGTGCAGAGCAGGACTTCAGTTCCAATCCTGGTTGTGCTTGAGCCTACAGTGTAGCTTTTGAGAAATGCCTCACTGTGAAGGCCATAGCTGTGAGTCACTTCCTCACCTCATATCCATCACTTACCTCATCATCATGTAAGGCGTGCTGGCCTTACTCTTCCTCAAACACACGGGGCACAGCCCCACCTTCCATCCATTGCACTGTCTATTCTCTGTGCCACTTACTATCACTTGGACCTTGAACATGTTTCTCTCTGACCTTCAGTGCTCTCATCTGTAAAATGCTAGTAATAATAGTACTTACCTCATAGGGTTTTTTATGCAGATTAAACGAATTAAGACCGTCTTATATTAATTTTTGCTCCAAAAGACGCATTAGAGCTGATTGTCCAGCTAGGTCTTATTTTCAGGGAAACACGGTATATGTAGACTTTCTGGCATACAATTTGTATTTGTTGAATGGAGGAATAAATAAATGAAAGAAAAAGTTCTCCCCAGGACCATGGTAAGGACCACGTTTTCTATCTCCTTTCTTCCATTATCTTTTCATCCAAGGCTCTCTCCACAACCAAGATAGGCATCTGGCCACATCATACCCCCATCTAAAACATGTACTCCAGTGCCTTCAGGATAAACTCCAAGCTCCAGGCTAATGTTTTGCTCATCCCACACTATGAAAATTCTAATGAGACACAGATTCTCAAACTCATTTGTTTCCAACAAAAAATCCAGTAGTACCATAAGTGGTTTTGACTCCAGCCCGTCGGACAAGAGAAATGTGCCAGTAACCCTCTTCTGGCTTTCAAAAAAAGTCCTCATTATTTATACCTTCCAGAAAACAGATGTCAATTTAATATCAATACCAAGAAAACAAATTATTTTAATAGATACCAAAATAGAATTTCAGACGTCTCTAAAAAGTTAATGTTAAGAGTAGCATCCATACAACACGGCAACCACAGCTGAAGTCCAGGAATCTTACAGGACTCCTTTGTTAGAAATTACATTCGTGAGGGCACTCTGTATTTTGTCCAAACCAGATGGATGGTATGCAATGAAGTAAGGAGAATGCCTTTTGCCCTACATATAGTTTCTCAAGAGTCTAATTCAGCCCATGTTTTATTGACACACACCGTTTCATAACAGGACTGACCTCAACGTGTTGTGAGGATTAAATAAAACGAAGGTGGTGATGGAAGGAGAACTGACTCTGGGTGGTGAACACACAATGGGATTTATAGATGATGTAATACAGAATTGTACACCTGAAATCTATGTAATTTCACTAACAATTGTCACCCCAATAAATTAAAAAAAAAAAAACGAAGGCAAACTTTAAACCTCTGGAGAGCATAAAACTGGCTTTTTGGGGGGTAAATTATTTATTGAAGTATAACATGCGAACACACTAGAAGAATCAAAAATGTACAGCTCCATAAATTTTCACGTGTAAACTATTTTTAAAAGATTCTGAAAGAAGGATTATTTTTCTGTTTTGTGGATTCATTTGGAGAAGGCCACAAGCATTTGAAATAGATGGTGACGTAATCTGTAAGCAGACGCGCGAGGCGACTTGGAGAGGGGTGTGGAGCCTTGATGTCATCGCGCTGCAGCTTCCTTTCCCCCGCCCACTTCTCTCGCTGGAATAGGTCATCACTTTAACACTAACTAGGTGAATCCGGAAGTAAACTGTCCAAACCACCAAACCGCGGACGAGGGGAGGCGGGGCCTCAGTTGGCGCCTGCGCACTGGCTGAAGTGAGGCAAAAATGCCCTGCTTTGGGAGGCGGAGTTCCTTGTGACAGCAGTCTATGCGCATGCGCAAAGGCGACTCCACTCTGCCAGGTGGGAGGGGCGGGGGGGGAGGCCAGGGTCGTGCAGCGCCCTCTGCGCCTGCGTCCGGGCGCGAGGTGGGGCTGCGGGTTCCCGCATTCTGGAGTGCGCGTAAGGGGTAGGGGGCAACCGTCACCCGTCACCCTGAGGCGGGTGGCGGCGGGATGGCGACCGCCTCTGGGTCCTCGGACTTTGCCGGCTCCGGAGCGCCCCCGCCTGGCGGGGAAGTCCAGGCGGCCGCAGCTGAGGAGGAGGAGCGAGAGGTGGTACGGGTCCGAGTCAAGGTGAGGTTGGCGGCCGTCATCCAGCCCGCCCAAGGCTCCCAGGGGAAAAGAAGGTGGGGGCTGTCCCAGGATGGAGGGCGGTACCTGAGATTTGGGGTGTTACCTGAGGGGCGAGGCTTGAAGGCCGAGTGACAGTGGCAAGGGATGAGGGAGGCTGGACGTGGGAATGCGGGGGCATGGCAGAAGGGCATGAAGAATGAAAATGGAAGGGTAGGGGCCTACGGAATGGATGGGTGGAGATTGTGGGTAGAGAGGAGGGGCCTAATAGTTGAGAAGTAGGGCCCTAAGGAATGAGGGAGGCTGCTGCTATCTGAAAAGGAGGCGCTGAAGTCAGTTAACATGTGTTGAGAGTGCACTTTTGTGTAAGTCGCCACCCTGGATGAGCTGACATGCTTGTCAGGGAGACAAACAGCTCAATAAATGAGAGGCTTTCGACACTGGTGAATGTCACGAGGAAATAACACAAAAGTTTTGAACTAGGGTGTTACTTTAGCCAAGGTTGTACAGGGAAATCCCCAGAGAGGTATTGAAGGAACAGAGCCCCAAATTAAAAGGAGTCACCTATGTGCCTCTCAGCGGGGAAGAGTGTTCTAGGCAGAGGGAACACCAAGGCCAAAGGCTGGGAGATGAGCTTGGCACGTGCCCTTAGGTTTCCATATTTCTGGAGCCTAGAGAGTGAGGGGAAGAGTGAATGAAGATGAATCAGAAAAGTGAGAGAGGGGCAGATTGTACATACCAAAGGGCCTTTGCTGTTGCACTAGTTCCGGCAAGTAGTGATGTGACTTGGAGCGGGTTGGTGCAAGAGGATAGAGGATAGATTCTGGAGAGAAGTAACGGGTCACTTCAGTGTACTAGAGGACGCTCTAAGGTAGAGGTTTGGGAGTTCAGAAAAGAGATGATGCCTGAGCTATGAGTGAGCCAGTGGAAGAAAGTAGGAAGGACGTTCCAGTCGGGGATCAGCATAAGCAAAGGCCTGAAGGCAGGATGTGTTCAAAGTAACTTCCAGAAGTTTGGTAGTACCAGAGTGTAAAGTTCAAAAAAGCTGACTGGAGAGAGAGACTGTCTGTGCTCACCTGCTGGGGACCCTGGGGTTGCCTTTGAAGAGGGTTAAGTAGGACAGTGTTGTATGTAGATCTGTGTGCTAGACTGGTTGCAGCATGGAGGATGCATTGTTAATAGAGGCCAGAGTGGACATGATGATCCCGGCACCCATCATTGAGGAGACATAGAAGGAGGATTGGGTGCCTGGACTATTGCGTAGCCTCTTCCTCACTAGAGCACTGCTTTCTCCCTTACCCCCCATAGTCTGTTCTAAGCAGAGCAGCCAGAAGGATCCTATAAACATAACTCAGACCACATCCATCCTCTGCTCAGAACCCTTCTAGTGCTCTCCGCTCACTCACAGCAAAAGCCAAAGTCCTCACCATGGTCCAGAATGCCCACCACTTCTCTGACCTCTTCTCCTACTGCTCCCTCTGCTTCAGCGTGGTGATGTGGCCCCTGATGGCCTACCCCATGTCTTCTCTCCCCAGAAATGTGAGAGCTTCTTGCCACCTGAGTTCCGCTCTTTCGCTGTTGACCCCCAGATCACCTCCCTCGATGTGTTGCAGCACATCCTCATCCGAGCGTTTGACCTGAACGGGTGAGTAACAGGATGCTGGCAACCAGTGATCCACTCACCTCAACAGCGATTGTTTGGCTTTTTCATTGTTCTTGTTCGGTAGGGTATTTGTTTGTTTTATTATTATAAGTAACCCCACTGTGAACAGCCACATTCGTGTCTCTTGGAATATTTGGCAAAATCTAGGCATAGAATAAATTCCTAGGAGTGCTTGTGCTGGGTTAAAGGGTACATGCTTTTTAAAATTTCAATGGATGGTTCCAAAATGCTCTCCAGACAGGTTTTACCAATTTACAGTCTCACCAGCAGCACATAAAATAAAACATTAGAAAATTTGCCAACCTGATGAATGAAAAATGATGTCTCTCGGGGGCAGGTATGATGGTTGTTTTGTTGTTGTGATTATTTTTGAGAAATACATGCACATGGTAACAAACACAAAGAGTACAAAAGTGATGGGTAGTTAGGATGTTTCCATGGTGATAATAGTTATCACACAACATATTTCTTTGCATAGTTGCACAAGTGTATCTGAAGAATAAATTCTTAGTTGTTATTTGGCTTTTTTGCATAAGCACCTTTTGTTGTGAAAAGTGACAGTCATACAGATTGCTTTTTTTTTAATGCAGTAAGAAGGCTGCTTTCTTTCCACTTCTATCCCTCAACTACCCTGTTACCCTCCCTAGAGGGGACCAACATTTTACTAGTTTCCAATGCGCCCTCGAGATGCAAGCAGGTGTGTATCTGTTTCTATGTTTGTGTAACAAAGTAAAGATGAATGATCTAATCTCAGGTTGACCACAATCCTTAGCACAGTACCCAACATGTATTAGGAAGTTGTTGTCAACACCGTCTATCTTCCCCTGTAACTGTCCCTGAGGCCTCCAGGGCACTGGGGCACTGAGAGCGTCTGTACCTTCTTTGTCCAGGAAGAAGAACTTTGGCATCAGCTACCTGGGCCAAGATCGGCTGGGCCAGGAAGCTTACCTCTCACTCCTGTCTGACTGGGACCTCAGCACAGCCTTCGCTACTGCCTCCAAACCTTACCTGCAGCTGCGTGTAGATATCCGGCCCACTGAGGACAGTGAGTACCCAGTGCCTTGGGGAACACAGCTGTGGGACCTATTCTGTCCCCATAGGATGATTCCACCCCTTGCAATACAGTTATTCACAGTGAGCTAGAGAGTTAGGTAGCCTAAGTTCAATCCCGGCTTGCCCACTAGGCGTCAGTTATTCACCTGTAGAGATAATGGTATCTTAGGGCTCTCGGGAGGATTAAACAGGAAAATTCATGGAAAATGCCTGAAATGGTGCATGGTTGCAGTGAATGCTCAAAAAGTACTAGCTGTAATAACAATAATTATCATGTTAAATTTGCTATTATAGTATATAATCTAGTAGTATATAATTATATAATGTAATATAAAAATAGAGCTATAGTATTGTACGTTTCAATTATAATAATATGGGATATACCAATGCTGATGATAATAATGGTAGTTGTATTTATTAATTCACTCTTCCTGCACTCATACTCATTTGTTTGCACTTTTGCTCACTTGTTCATGTGTTCTCTTGATCTCTCAGCTACTTTCTCTCTTCTCATATTTGTTACCCCACTCTTGCCTGTGCTGGTCCCTCGGAGCACACAGATAAATTAAGGAAGGCATGGTCCCAAAAATTTGATTATGGACCATACATTATATTATAATAGTATTACTATACTATTATATTATAATGTATATTATATATACTATATATATTACTATACATTGTATTACATAATAGTATCGTATCAGTGTTAAATTTCCTGGATATGGTAATTGTAGAGAGAGAGAAACAAGAGTTAGAGAGAAAAATGGTGACAGATGGGCAGAGAAACAAATGGAAAAAGACAGGTAGCAAGAGACACAGGAACCGCTGCCACTGAGTAGCCCTATGTGCTTAAGCCAGTCACTTAACTAATTCCCCAAGCCTCGCTTTCCTCACCTGTAAAACAGACACAGTAGTGCTATTTCAGTAAAGAAATCAAAACTGCTCAGCTAATAAACATATGGAGAAAACCCCAATTGCATAAGAACTGAGAGACAGGCAAATAAAGCAGGGAGACAGACACCCATCAGTTTGGCAGAAAGATATTTAAAAGTTATCTTTTTAAAGAGAATCAACTTTCCAGTTATTAAGGAGCCCTTTCTTTTCTTCCTGTTGTCTTACTGAATTCCTGCATCTACAAGTGTTTAACATTGATCTTTGTTAAATGCTTAGTCAGTTCCTTGTTCTTTTAATCACATAGCTTTATGATATGTTTTAATGTTTTCCTCTTTAAAAATTTTATTGGGCTGCCAGATGGCTCAGTTGGTTAGAGCGCAAGCTCTTAACAATGGGTTTGCTGGTTCGATTCCCACATGGGCCAGTGAGCTGTGCCCTCCACAACTAGATTGAAGGACAACTACTTGGAGTTGATGGGCCCTGGAGAAACACAGTGTTTCCTAATATTCCCCAATAAAATTTATTTTAGAAAAAATTATTGAATATTCTTGTTCACTTACTGTTCTTTTCATTTAATAGAATTAGCTTATCTTTTCATTAAAATCCTGATGGGAAATTTGATTGGAGTTGCATTTTTTAAAGAAACAAAATTTTAATTACCCAGTAAACACATTCTCCTTATTAAAAATGAAGGCATTTCAAAAAATGCTGAAGTCTCCTGGAACCACTATGCCTAATCTCAGTCTCCTACCCTTTTGCCCTGCAGGAACCACTTTGATCGGTGTAGTAGGTAACTTTGCAGATCCTCTATACACGTGCACGCGCGCACACAAATACACACAAAGTTATCCACATATAGGGATACATAAGTATATTCATATTTGTATATATACACAAATGGTATGTATTTAACATAAATGGATCATACTATACTTAATAAGTGCCCAATAGATGGAGCTGTTACTATAAATATTAGTAATGGCATTCTTGTAATTGTGTTCATGACTGTGAAAGCAACAGGCATGTTGTGACCACTTGGATGGCCCAGTCCCTCTTTCTGGGAAGAAGTCAGTTTCTGTCACCTCTACGATCAGATTACCAAGCCTAGACCTTTGACCAATTTGTATATATTTGTGATATGAATCCTCTTTCTATCAGATGTATTGCAAATATTTTTTCCCAGCTTACCTTTTTTATTAGTTTCAGGTGTGCAAAACCATATAATAGTTAGACATTGACACCCCTCACAAAGGGATAACCCCCCTTCCCCAATCTACTACCCCTCTGACATCATATCTATAATAGCTATTACAATTCCATTGACTCTATTCCCTATGTTGTACTTACCTTTTTTTTTATGGCTTTGTTTATGGTGTCTTTTTTGTCCTATTAAAAATAAAAATTTGTATACAGTCTTACACATATATCTGTCTTTTCCTTTATGATTTCTGAGTTTCTCCTCTTACTCTGGAACATTTTTCCATCTACAAGCTTATACAAGTATTCTACATTCTCTTCTAATATGCTTATTATTTTCTTTCTATATATAAATATCTACTCTGTCAACATTGTGATAAGTAGACCTAGCTTTTTTTAAAAAAATTCCAGATAAGTAGTCAATTACACCAGCATCATTTTTTTAAATAACTGCCTTCTCTACACTGATTAGAAATGCCACTTTTGTCATATACTGTGTTCCCAGGTGTACTTGGATTTATTTCTGGGCTTCCTATTGCATTCCATCAATTGGCTCTATTTGTCTATTGCTATGTTAACACCATATTTTCATCACAGTGGTTTTGTGGTAAATTTTAATAAGGCAAGCATTATCATTTTCCCACTATTTATTTTTCTTGGCTTTTTTTCTTAACTATTCTTAAATGTGAATTCTTTCATATGAATCTTACAACAATTTTCTAGTTCCAGGAAAAGCCCCATTAGATTTCTGATTGGCATTGCACAGCATTTATATGTTAATTTAGGGTTTGGGAATTTTGATAAATTTTATGATGAGGAAATGTAGTATGTGTAGCATATATTATGTAATATCACAAGCAGGGCTTGGGACAGCACCCCATAATGGAACACTTGGGTGTTTCTTCAGGGAAATGTGTGCATATTCACACTTAGTGGGTTATATAAAGACTACATATGGTCTCATGTCAGTTCAGATCAGGTTTTGCCACTAGCTGAGTTTGTGCTTGTAGAAATCCTTTACCCGTTTCATTAATGGGTTTTTTTCTTTTTAAACTCAATATAGAATGTCTCTTTATTCTTGTAATGTTTTTGGCCTTGAGCAGTGCTTTCCCTGACATTCACATCACTGCTCTTGCTTTCTGTTTGTGTTTGCTAAGCATACCTTTAGGTGTCTTTAATTTTCATCTTTTCTTTGTTACCTAGTTTTAGGTATGTGTTATAAAAATCCCGCTGCTGGATTTATGCTTTTTTACTCAATTAACAGTGAAATCTTTAGACCACTTTTCCCCTCCAGTCTCTCCCAGACTCCCCGGCCCTTGAAATGGAAGCTTTGGAACACTTCTAATTCTTATTCTTCCTTTGATCCCTAACTCTTAACTTCTGGGTTTTCCTGAGATGGTAATTTTCGTTTCTTTTTAAATTCCAGAGTATCATCTTTTCTTGATAGTAAGTCACTTATGTTTCAGGAATCCTAAAGCAAGCCTTAAGATTACAAACTCTCAATCACAGTATCTTTTTCATTTTATGTTTAACTTTATATATTGGAAATCTGTGGCCCATCACCATTTACCCTTCCTTTGCTATCCTCACCTTTATTCAGTAGTTATTTGCTTAGAGAACTTATTTGTTCATCTCCAATAGGGGTGTGGGTTGCATGTACTCTAATAACCAAAAACGTCTTCCTTGGGCCGCTGTAGATATGTACTGTCTTGGCTGGATGTGAAGCCCTTGAATCTTAGGTCTTTCTCAGTGCTCCATAGGTGCCACAAGCCACTGTCTTCTTGCTTCCAGAGTTGTAGAACAGAAGTCCATCACCATTCTGACCTTCTTTCTGTTGTAAGCAGTCTGTCCCTTGTCTTTGGAAGCTGGCAGGAGTTTTGCTTCCTTCTTGAAATTTGGATATTTCACCAGAATCTAAATAGAGTCGGGGGAAGGCTGTCGTATCTACTGTTTGTTAAGTAATTCTATCTAAGACTTGGTGAGCCATTTCATCTCAGGGACGTTCTCCTTCGTGTCTGTGTGATTATACTGTCTCCACCTGATCCCTTTTCTCCCCCCACATTTCCTAGTATTTGCATATTAGGTCTCCTGGACTTGCCTTCCCGATCTCTATACTTTTTCACTCAAATGATCAAGCTTTAGCTCTGTGCCTGGAAAGTATTCTTCTCTTTGGTCTTTTAGACTATTACTTTGACCTTCTCCATTTTACCTGCTACGTGTTTTAATGCTCTGATTAATGTTTTAGAAGGACCACTGTGGCAGCTGTTGGGTGAGAGTGGAGAGTGACAGAAAGGAAGCAGGGACTGGTTAGGAGGCCGTTTCAGGTGAGAAACGTGGTGGCTCAGACAGGGTGACAAGGTGGAGATGAGAGAAGAGGTGGCATTGAAGTACATTCTGCAGGCAGCAGCCATGGGGCTTAGCCACAGTTTGGCCCTGGGAGCTGAGAGAGTGGGAGGCGGCAAGGACGTCTCTCAGGTTTCTGGCTGAAGCACCTGAGGAGGTCGTGTCTCCAGTGGCTCTCAGGCTCCCCTTTGGGGCCTCTGAGGTTTGCTGTGCCCTGTGACACATCCAAGGAGAGGCCGTGACATCCACACGCAGCCTGGGGTTTGCTTCCCCCTCAGCTCTGTGGGGTAAAGGACAATGAACTCCATGGCAGTTCCGCTGAGGGACAGTACTTGCCTGCAGATGACAATGGCTTAAACGACTTGAAGTTGATTTGTTTCATATAATTGAGTTTGAAAACCCCTGGACATTGCTGTTGTCAACTTAGCAGCTCTTTGGCGCCAGGGCTGACATCTCCTAAATCTCTCCAACTTACCTTCAGGTGGCCACTGCTACTTCAGCCAGCACATCACATTTGAGGCAGGAAGAACGAATGTGAGGGGCTGTGAAGAAGACCAGAGGAGGGACAGACTTCTGCTGATGTTCCCAGGGCCAGAACTGGAGAGAGTCAAGCACAGCATTGTTGCCTCTGTCTAACACACCTGACATACCTATTCTACACATACTTTCTCTAAACCTATCTGGACTCTGGAGTGAGGCAAAGGAGGTTAAGATGCCAGCCCTGCCATTTCCTAGCTGTAGAATCTTGGCCACTTACGAATTGTGCCAACCTTTTCATCATCGGTAAAATGAGAACGATCATGGTCATCGGTACTGATTGTGGGAGGAGAACTCGTGTTATATGAATATAAGATTGAGAGTTTGGGCTCTCCAGCTTTGGGCCTGGACTTAAGATTTTGGTTCTTTCGCTCACTAGCTGTTGGGGCCTTGGGCAACTATCTTATCCTGAATGTGCCTGTTTCCTCATAGAAAGAGTGGCATTAATAATAGTGCCTCCCGTATAGAATGGATGTGAATAGTAAATGAGCTAATATTTGCAAAGGGCTCAGAACACTTCCTGGCACTTCACACTAGGGAAATGTTGTCTCAAGTTCTTATTACTTTTCTTAAAGTTAAGCCCTTGTCACAGTGCCTGGCACATAGTAAGTGCTCAATAAATACCACTTTATGTCATTAAAATATTGCTATGAGAGCCTGCCCAGGCATTTTGTGAGACAGTTACCAAACATAAAAGACAGTTATTCTAATAGAAAGGACTTATTCATGGCTCTGTGCTTTGCATGACTAGGATGACATGAGAAGAGAGAGCGGGAGTCGCTCATTGCCCTTTGGTGGCCTGGCTTTGACAGGAGAGGAAGCTGGCCCTGAGGTCTGGGGTTCTCATCCCCGCGCTCATGTCACTTCACTCTGTTTGCCCAGGCCCGCTGCTGGAAGACTGGGACATCATCAGCCCCAAGGATGTCATTGGCTCTGACGTGCTGCTGGCTGAGAAACGGTCATCGCTGACAACAGCTGCCCTGCCCTTCACACAGTCCATCCTCTCTCAGGTGGTTTCAGGGACCCTGCAGCCCAGCTGTGGTTGGAAGGCAGGGCCTACCTGGTTCCCCCAATTCTGAGCATGCTGCTTGGCACCTGCCCCGAGCCTCCCCACTGACCGGTGGCCCCCCTCCTTCCTTCCTTCACAGGTGGGCCGCACCTTGTCTAAGGTCCAGCAGGTGCTGAGCTGGTCCTATGGGGAGGATGTCAAGCCCTTCAAGCCCCCCCTGAGCGATGCCGAGTTCCACACGTATCTGAACCACGAAGGCCAGCTCTCCCGGCCTGAGGAGTTGCGCCTGCGAATCTATCACGGTGGCGTCGAGCCCTCCCTGCGAAAGGTGAGCCTCCTCAGCCCTTCCTTGGATCCGTCGCTCCTGCTGTCGTGAATAGCTCGTGAGACACGTGCCGCAGACCCCACTGGCGTGGGGTGGCGTGGAGACGATCCAGGGCAGCGGGCTCTCCTTCATGAGGGGCTAGGAGTCAAAAGTGGGAAGGCAGACATTCGGAAGGAGGACCGAGGCCCCAGGCAGGTGGGTGGGTGGTGATGGCTACGCCCTGGGGCAGGGCGGCTCACCTGTGGAGCCTCAGCCTCCTCTGCTTTGCCCCGGCCAGGTGGTGTGGCGGTACCTGCTGAATGTGTACCCTGACGGGTTGACAGGCTGTGAGCGGATGGACTACATGAAACGCAAGAGTCGTGAGTATGAGCAGCTCAAGAGCGAGTGGGCCCAGCGAGCGAGTCCCGAGGACCTGGAATTCATTCGCAGCACGGTCCTCAAGGACGTGCTGCGTACCGACCGGGCCCACCCCTACTACGCGGGGCCTGAGGACGGCCCACACCTGCGCGCACTGCACGACCTGCTCACCACCTATGCCGTGACCCACCCGCAGGTGTCCTACTGCCAGGGCATGAGTGACCTTGCCTCGCCCATCCTCGCCGTGATGGACCACGAAGGCCATGCCTTCGTCTGCTTTTGTGGCATCATGAAGCGCCTGGCTGCGAACTTCCATCCTGATGGCTGTGCCATGGCCACCAAGTTCGCCCACCTCAAGCTGCTGCTGCGACACGCTGACCCTGACTTCTACCAATACCTGCAAGAAGCCGGGGCGGATGATCTCTTCTTCTGTTACCGCTGGCTGCTGCTCGAGCTCAAGCGCGAGTTCGCCTTTGACGACGCCCTCCGCATGCTGGAGGTCACCTGGAGTTCACTGCCCCCCGATCCTCCAGAACATGAGGTAGAGCTCGTCGGACCCCCTAGCCAAGTGGCAGACACTGGCTTCGGTGGTCACAGAGGGCGGCCCATGCGCCAGAGGCACATGTTGAGGCCTGCAGGTGGGGGAAGCAGTGCTTTGGAAGACACGGTTGACCACTTGGCTATGACCAGCCAGGGGCCTGGTGGCGGGGGACGTCTCCTGAGACAAGCCAGTCTGGATGAACTCCAGCAACTCAGGGATAACATTGGCCCCAGGAGGGACCCTCTGGTCCAGGTGCACCATCCAGCTGCCCTCATCAGCTCCAAATCCCTCTCCGAGCCCTTGCTCACCTCCTCAGACACCCTGCTCTCCTCCTCTTCCCACCCAGATTCCCCATCCTCCTCCTCCCCGCCCTCCTCCCAGGAGGCCTCTCTGGCTGGTGACGTGGCTGCAGGATCCCTCTTGATGCCAGAGGTGGGCTCCCGGAAAGACCCCGGGAAGTCCCTGCCGCCCCCACACCCACTGGGCCTGCCCCCGCCCCAGGAGTTTGGCCGGGGAAACCCATTCATGCTCTTCCTCTGCCTTGCCATCCTGCTGGAGCACCGCGACCACATCATGCGCAATGGGCTGGATTACAACGAGCTGGCCATGCACTTTGACCGCCTCGTGCGAAAACATCACCTGGGCCGCGTCCTGCGCCGGGCCAAGGCTCTCTTTGCTGATTACCTGCAGTCAGAGGTGTGGGATTCAGAGGAGGGGGCCGAGGCCACAGCCCCCTCTTAATCAGGCGCTCTGCAGCCCACCCTCCGCCCCTCCGGATCTCCCTTCTTCACGAGGGCCTCCACGTGAGACCCTACGTCCCTGCCTGCCAGCCCTCGCCCTGTCGGAGCGTGGGGCCCTCTCTCTGCCGGTCTGAGAGTACGGGGCTCTGCTTCGGCACTGTCTCTTGGAGGCCATGGCCTCTTTTCTGTTTTGGTCGCTTTGTTTTTAACAACTGTACTTTGCACACATGAAGGTCACTGTGATCTGTTCATTTCTCTGCCCTCTTCCTGGTTTTTGTTGTAGATAGAGTCCCCCGGGGGCTCTTTCCCTGACAGAGCTGAACTCCTTCTCTTGGTGTAGGGTGGCTCCTGCTTCCCCAGTGGCCAGAGATTGGATGCTGAGAATTGGTTGTGGAAGGTGAGCGCAGCTCCAGGACTGCTTGAGGAAGGCCTGAGGCCGTTGTGTGGTCGGTCTGCCTCTGAGGGTTTCGAGTATGGCTGGGAATGTATGTCTCCAGGACAGGCCCCTGACTAAGGGATGAGGGAGAGTTCCTGACTCAAAAAGGGCAAGATTCATTACAAAGATTGGGAAGGATGGGCCACTGGGCCACCCACCTCTAGCCTTCCACGTGTCACCCGTTCTGGGACCCAGACCCTTCCCTGTGAGTCTTCTGCACGAATGCGGGCAGTCCTGGGCAGGGGCCTGAGGCTCCTATTCTTGTCACTGGCTTTGGGGCCGGCTTGAGGGACTATGGCCTTGCCATGCCAAGGGCTCTAAGCTGTAAACTGGGTTTCTAGCTCGTGGGTCCCTGTCTTAACCATTTTCCCAGTAGACACCTTTTATTTGCCGTCTCCCTCCCACTACTGTGAACAAACCAATCAAACCGTGATAAAGCTCAGGCCCTCAAAGAAGTCCCCTATTTATTTGGAGGTTAATGATCAAAAGAAAGTCCCTTTCCCACTTAGGTTCTCAGAAAGCAGATGCTCTCACAGGCCAGGTGCTGCCCTGCCACCAGGACGTGGCAGACAATGGGTGAAGTCGCACGGGTCCTACAGGTCGTTGCCTCACCATGCCAGCCTCTGGCCTGAAGTTGCTACATGAGGCAATGCTGACAGACGTGGGGGGCACCAGGGCAGCCATCCTTTCATCTGTCTCCCCCGGGACTGCCATATAAAACTGGATAGAACCCTTAAAAGGCTCCCATCACCCCCAGTATTGGGAAAGCTGACCATTCCTCAGAGGAAGGCTCAGTCACAGGAAGAACAGGACAAGACCACTCTGTGTCAGGGGTACCTCAAGACTGTGGGTCTAATAATTATGCATAAGGGGCTCAGGCATTGCCCACACCAAGAGCCACCCAACATATGGGGGTATATGGTCCTCTGAGGGCCTGATATGTACCCACTTTGTCAGTTGCCAACTCTGGTAACATGCTTATGTAATGTGCCCTCTGGGCACATTCTGTGATTATGAGCTCATATAGTTGAGGGGCCAGACGAGCCAATTCTGTGATTGGTGGCTTGGGGTGTCTGAGGGATAGAGGGGTCCTTCCTGTGACTAGGAGGCTGAGATACCCTGGAAGGCAGAAACCTGTATTAGTCCCCGCGGGTGCTTGGCTGGGGCTTCGTGTTCCTGCCAAGATGGCAAACAGCACAAGCCACCAATTCCCTTGCCTAAAAGGAACCCTGGAGAAACCACAGAGGGAAACATAAGTTCCAGAAACTGCAGCACAGCTAAGAAGACCTATGGGGAAATGGAATCTTTAACTGGCCAGTGTTTTGAGTGGAGGATGGCTGGTGGCAGCAAATACAGGACAGGTTAGAGATTTAAGTTCCGGCTCTTACCTCTCCCCCATGTTGCCCCGGGAAGACCCTTGTCTGTCCCATCACTTGCAGAAATCATCCCAACCACTGGGACAGGTGTCTGGGGGGCTAGCCTCAGGTCACCAAGCACCCTGCTGAGGAGAGGAAATGTGTACTCAGAGGCAGCCACTCCTCCACCTCTTCCTCCAGACACCAGGGCTGGTGGTGACACTTAGGGAGATGGCTTCCTCTGAGGGTTTAAAGGTGAAACCCCTGCCAGAGGAATTGTGAGGTGCTGTGGTAGCAGATGGGAGTGAGAGCTCTGCTTTTGTGGTGCCTGGGACTGTCAAGCCTCCGGCTCATCTCCCCACATACCCCCAGATCCCTAGAAGTCCAGGTGATTGAGCAGTGAAGTGGCCTTCAGCTTCCCTCAGTACATTTTACCAGCCATCACAGCTGCTCACATCAGGGGAATACGAGCTCAGCGCTGAAATAACTAGACACCAGGACAGTACAATTACCTCCAGAGAAAAATAAATTGCATGTATTAGTTATCTATTACTGTATTACAAATTACCCCCAGACTTAGCAGCTTAAAACAAATCTTAATTGTCTCCACTTCCGAAGGTCAGGAATATGGGAGCAGCTTAGCCAGGTGGTTTTTGTTTTTTGGGTTTTTTTTTTAAAGATTCTTATTAAAAATATAGCTAACATGCAATATTTCTGGGGGTGCCCCCAAAATGTACACATTTTAAGAGATGTTATCTGTGTATTACTTTTCAAAGTTGAATTGAATTACAGTAGCAATGCGTTCTATGACGTTCGCTCAAAAGATGGCGTTAATCAAATGAATTCTAGCGTCATTCATTGTAATTCAATTTTAATACAGTTTTATCCTGTCTTAAAATGTGTATACGTTTTTTTGGCACCCCTCTTTATTCGTTTCAGGGGTACACCATAGTTGTTCAACATTTATATACCTAACGAAGTGACCACCATGGTAAATCCAGCTTAGCTGGGTGGCTTTGACTCAGGGTCTCCTCTGAGGTGTCAGTCAAATCGTCAGCCAGTACTGCAGTCAGCTGAAGGCCTGACTCGACAGAAGGGCCCACTTCAAACATGGCCCGCTTGTGAGGCTTTTGGCAGGAGGCTTTAGTTTTTGTTTATGTTTTTGTTTTAACCACCTGAGCCTCCCCATGGGGGTCCTAACCACGTGGTCCCAGCAAGCAGGTGAGAGACTGTCACCAAGACAGAACCACAGTGTCTATTATGACTTAACCTCAGAAATGACATTCCATCGTTGTTGTATTTTCTTGGTCACACAGACCAATCCTAGTACAACATGGGAGGGAATGAAACAGGATGTAAATTCCACGAGGCAGGGATCATTGGGGGCTATATTGGAGGCTGGCTACCACACAGGATGACATAATATCTGAAGCAGAAGTATTTGGACAGATGAAGAATTTTAAATAAGTATAATAAGAGATCATATTAGAAGACAAAACAGGAATAAGAGATATAGAAAAGACCCAAAGAAAATACGAGGTATGAACATGATGGCAGAAAAAAACAAACAGAAAAATACTGTAAATGGAGAATATGAAATGAGATGTCAGAAGTTTTAATAATTACTATTAAAATAGAACACAGAGAACCTTATTGGATTTTTTTAAAAGGTCCAACAGTATACACACATATACAAAGATTTAGAAATATTGAAAATGAAAGGGTGAAGAAAGGATACAGCAGACTAATTAACAGCCCCCAAAAAGCTGGGATAGCCATCCTAATAGCTAACAAAATAAAATTTGAAATCACAGAAGACAAAGAAGGGCATATACTCACTGACAGGGAGATATGTCTATCATAAACACATGTACTCCTAAGGAGCCCTGAACAATACATTTATAAGCTTGATACATAATCATATACTTGTATATCGCACATTCCTATATAACTCTCCACTTAACAAATGGAGAAGATTTCTTTTATGCTGACACTTAACAGTTACAAAAGTAAGACCATACTAGGGCACAAAGAAAGCCTTGAAGAATTCAAAAGGATCAATATTAAGCATGTTCTCTGATCCTAATGCAATAAAATTGGTGGTTAATAACAAAAAGCTTTAGAAAACCCCCATTTGGGGGAAGAAATTATTAAATAACCCTTGGATAAAAGAAGAAATCATTAAGGAACTTTAGAAATATTTAGAACTAAGTAATAACTACATGCAAAATTGGTGCGACACAACAAAATCAGTTAATAGAAGAAAATATATAGCTGTAAATACATTTATTAGGAAAGAAGAAAGGCTGAAAAATAAATGGTCTAACCATTCAACTCAAGAAGTTAGAAAATGCAGAGGAACAAACCCATAAGCCATGGAGAAAACAATGTAAGGAAGGAAATAAGTGCAATAGAGAAAGAAGTAATGATAAAGAATAACAATGAAAAGCTTGTTCTTTGAAAATATTAATGATAGGCCTCTGCCAAGACTGCTTTTAAAGAACGCAAGATACAGACCAAAAAGAGGGTAAATTGTACACACAAAAAGAGGCTAAATATTGTAAGCTAATACATTTGAAAACCTAGATGAAATGCATAAGTTTCTGGAAAATTTAATGTGTGCTCAAATTGATGCAAAAGAAATAAAAACTTGATTATAAAAAGTTTTAATAAAAATTGAAATGATAGTCAAAGACACCCCATCTCACTGTAACAAAAAGCTTCAGGCCCAGACCCAAATGGTTTTGCAGATGTTGTTCTATCAAACTTTCATGGAACTGTTAATTCACAAATATACAGATTGTTCCAGAAAATAGGAAAAGACCAAAAGTTGCCTGGGTCGTTCTGTGAGGCTAGTATAGTCTTGATTCTAAAACCAGATAAGAAAGATACAAGACAGTAAAGTTATAGACCCATTTCACTTACAAATACAGATGCAAAAATTCTCATAAAATATTAGCTACCTGAATTCAATGTGTTTTTTTTTTCCTCTTTTTCTCAATGTGTATTTTTAAAATCACAAATAGGGTTTATCCTAGGAATGTGCAAACATGATCAAAATTAGAAAATTAATGAGTGAATTACCACATTAATGAGGATCTCAAAGCATAAAATTACTACATTACTATGATCTCATTACTATGATTACTAAAATTACCACATTACTATGATCTCAAAGCATAAAAAAAATTTGATAAGGTTCAATACCTGTTTTTGATATTTTTTAAAAAGAACTCTTAGCAATAAAACAAGAGTAGAAGAGAACTTCCTTAACTTGATAAAGGTTATGTGGCAAAAACTTACAGCAAAAACACCTAATAGTTTTAAATGCATTGTCCCTTTCAGATCAGAAACAGGGCAAGGATGTTCACGCTCAATATTACTATTTAATACACAACTGGCCAATGCTGCAAAGAAAGAAGAGAAATGAGGTGTAAGTTTGGGAAGGAACTCATAAAACCCATTTGCAAATGATATGATTGACTACCTTAAAGAACCAAGAGAATGACCGGAAAAACTGTTAGGACTAATAAGGGAGTTCAGGAATTTTCTAGATCAGCCTATAAAAATCAAGCATTTCTCTACACCAGCAATAACAAAAAAATAAAGTATCTAGAAAATAATTTAACCAAAACAAGACCTCTATAGGAAAAAACAAAACTCTAATAACAAGTAGATGATCTGAATAAAAGGAAAGACATTTCATGCTCTTTGTTGGGAAGATTTTGGTGATGTATTATGTATGTACTGGTGACAAAATTACCCCCAAACTTGTTGGCTTAAAACAATAAACATTTACTATCTCACACAGTTTCAAGGGGCAGAATCCCAGAAGTGACTTAGCGGGCTGGTCTGGTTCAGAGTCTCTCATGAGGTTTTAGTCAGGATGTGGATGGGGCCTGCAGTTATTTGAAGGCTTGTCTCTACTTCCAAGAAGGCCCACTCACATAGCTATCGACAGGAGGCCTCAGTTCCTTCATAGGGCTGCTGGTGACATACCAGCTATCATCCCACAGAGGAAGCAAGCTGTGTGAAAGAGAGCAGGAAGCCAAGGTGCCGTTTATGACTTAGTCTTGGAAGTGACATGTTCATTCTGTGCATTACAAGTGAATCACTAAGTCTGGCCCACAATCAAGGGCAAGGGAGTTAAGCTCCAACTCTTGAAGGGCACAGTACCAAAGAGTTTGTGAACATGCATTAAAACTTCCACAAGTAACATTATTAAGATGTTATTTGTGCCCACATCTATTAACTTAATGCAATCCCAACAAAATTTCCATTTTTTTAAAGAATTGCAATAAACTTACATTTGAATTTAGAATAGTAAAGGATTATGGATAGCTAAAATAGTCTTCAAAGAGAAGTTATGATAGGAACTTGCCCCAGGAGATATTAAGACATACTAAAGCCTTTAGTAACTAAAGAAGAAACCCTGATATTGGCCTAAGTAGACCAATGGAACAGAAAAAGGGGCTCAGAGAAAGCCTTATGCTTGTGGAAATTAATATGTGATAGAAATGATACCACATACACAAAAGCAAAAGGATTGCTTAGTAGGTAGTGATGGGACATCTGGCTCAAGATAAGGAGAAAAAACCAGATCCATATCTCACACCACATACGAGGACGGACTTTAGATAAAGACCTAAATACGAGAGCAAAACTGTAAAGTTAACAGAATACATACACCTTTTTGATCTTGGGAAAGAGAGGGATTTCTTTAAAAGTACAAACTTTTTTTTTTTTTGGTATATATGTTCAAATTTTAATACTTGAGAAAATATAAGTTAAAATCTGATACAAACACTGCTGGCTCAAGAAAATATACACAAATTTGTATTCAAAGAGTCAGTATGTGAACCTGGGTGTAAGAATGCATCATAACAGCCTGTTATGGAAGCCTTTTAAAGAAGCAATCGTTTTTTAAATCAGTAGAAATAGATTACAGAAGGAACAGTAACTTTTTTTCTCAAAAAATTTCCTTTGTCAATAACTATAAACTCGGTGTGGAGAGGGAAGTTAGAGGTCACCTAATTTATCAAGGCATATTGAAAATATAAGCCTTAAACATCTAATGTAAGCCCAAACAATGTAAAAATAATCGGAATTTCATTTTCCTCTGGAGAGTAATTTGACATATTAGTTAACAATTATAGCAAAAACAAACAAAAGAAAACAACCTTATTCCATTCTTTTTTGAAAGTACATATTATTTCCTCTGGTTACTTCAGTAATCTAAGCTTAATATTAACTTACTAAATATTAAACAAAAATCTTATATATTCTTACACTAATATTCAGAAGTGAAAACATCTTTCCATCTTCAATATATTTTAAAATTGTGAAAATATTAGAGGCACTAGCTCTTTAATATTGCAAAGTACATATCTTTCAGCCACTGTTTATTTAAAAAAAATGTACATTTTGGAAAGGTAATCTATACATAATTAAAAATTCATTCAACATAAATATAATTGGAGAAATTCCCTACTGATGAAGAAATAAGGCTATTTATAAATTAATTTCCAATTTTTCAAAAAAAACAGTTCTTGGAATTTGTGCCAGATGTCTGTGGGATACTTTTGCTCCTGACGACTCTCAACACAAAAGTTATTGTTGACATACTGTTAAGTCTACTTGGATTCATAGATTGGCTGTATGATCATTTACTTTTAAGTTATAGAAGTTACTGATAAAGAGTATTGTTTCATCTCACAAGGGAATAAACACCTTCTTGAAGGTAAAATTCTTCCGCTTTGAAAGATGCATTAAATATTTCTGACCACTAAAAATGTAAAGCTTCTAGCATTTCTCGAACATTGACTTCACTTTCCAAAGATGTTTCTATTATCTCTCTCAATGCCCAGATCAACAGTAGAACTAAACCAAATATTTGGTTCTTTCAAGGTAAGCATCAATTATTCCAAAATCTGGCTTGCATATATCTTTGATTTTAACTGTATTGCTCAGACAAAAGATCACTTAGTTTTATATAGTTTTCTTACTTTATAATCTATGGAACATTAGTAGTCAGCTTAAGATGCTTATTCTATGATTGCACATTTGTGTAAACCATTTTTTTCTTTAGAAAACACACTGTAGCTTAAAATAGAGAAACACAAACCTCACTATTGAATATAACAACCTGTGATAACTGATAATACTGTAAAGTTATTAAACATACCCCGAAAACTTCTGAAAGTACATTAATAATTTTTTAAATAGTCACAATCTCTTAAAAAACAAATTATTTACAAACATCATTTTAGATCAATGGAATCTATCGAGTCAGACATGATCTAGATATAGAAATGTTCCTCAGAGAATCTGCCCACAGATCAGAAAATGCTGCATATGTACTGTTCACTTGCCATTGAAAACTTGAAGGCAGCATGATTTTATAAAAGAAAATTACTGTTAGTTGGAAGAATCGAATTAAAACTGGTATTGTGCTATCTAAAGAAAATAACCACCCGATAGAATTTTTATATAGCACCATTCTCAGATTATCACTGTAATTTTAAAATTGTTAAAATGTAATTCTGATTTAAAACATTAATGTAAAAATTCATATCTGCACTCATAGGAAACTGCATTATTGAAAAGTATTTTAATACGCTAAAGTTTCTAAATCAGTTTCCCCTTTCACATTGCACAATATCCATCCATCTAAAATATAAGGTGTAAATTCTGATAACTAATATATGAAAAATCTTGTTTACCAAATTTGTTTACATTTCAATACCTTATTTTTTCTTTCTTCTTTTTTTCTACCAAAAATGTTGGTAACAAAATACTACCAATGTTAATATAAGCCAGTTGAAAAATCAGTTCCTTCTAATTTGGAAAGCTTAAAAAAAAGTAGTAAGAATTTTACCAAACCCAGAATAATACCAAGCTAATCTTCAGCAGCCACTGGTAAAAGTACAAACATTTTTTAAGTGGGAAACTGATTATATGAAAATTGAGGATCTTTACTACACTATGAATATGACTTACAGTTAATAACACAAATGTCAGAATGGGAGAGGGTATCTGCAATTTGCAACATCCAAGGGATTCATAATTAGACTATGTAAGGGGCCCCTGAAAATCAATAAGAAGAGGAATATGGGACTTGGCCTAATAGGAATACGGATTTGAACAAGTCATTTACATGAGAAAACCCAAAATTGAACACGCACATTAAAAGTACTCAAAATCATCATCAATCACTTAAAATACAAATTAAAGAACTAATGAAATATGACTGCCCCAGTTAGACTGGAAATTTTTAGAAAGCTGGATAATGCTAAGTGTTGGCAGAGACAGGCATGTAGGCACATTGCTTCACCCATTCCAGATAACAATCTGGCACTGCTTACAGAAATTAAGTATGTACATCCCCTATGACCCAGCAATTCTTCTCTGAGTATACATCCTATAGAAGTTTTCACACTGGCCCAGAAGGGAGCATTTACAAGGCATTTATTGAAATGGGGTGTTGGAGGCAGCCCAGTGTTCCCTGCTGGGAGCACCTAGGGGTAAAGCAATACAGTGGATGTACACATTGGAGTTTATTGCAACCATTAGAAGCAACAGATTAGATGTACCCATAACAATACAGATGAATCTTAAAAACATAATGCTGATGGGGGGAAAAACTGAAAAACAGAACGACACTACCATTTACTTTAACAGCATAGGCAAAAATGTAGATTTTTATATGAAATCACACAAAAAGATACACATTAAACCCAATAAAATAGTTAACTGTGGGAGGAAGGGAATTATAGTTGAGTGCAGGAATAAAAGAGAATAAATAAAATGAGGGGCTTTGCATGGACCAACCAACAATGACGATGTGTTATGAACTGTGGACACTTGGAGAGGCAAATAAATGACTACCTCTTTTTCGCATGGGATTCAGATTCTCTGAGGGCTATCTAAGACCAGTATGTATGTGGACAGTGTGAAATCTGTTCACGTCCATCTTGGGCATACCTAGGAGGTCTGAATACAGCAAAAGCCAGACAAGTTCATTATGCATACGATACTATACTCAGAAAGTTAACAAAGCTAGTCTGTGTTTGGAGGGCGGACCTTTAGAAGGCTGGACGAGTCCATTCTGTGGATAAGAAATTTAGAGTACCTGAGGGCAAACTAAACCATTCGTTCTGGATGGGGAGCTCAGAAATGAAGTCGGTTAAATCCATTCATTTAAATCCATTCATTGCAAAGGTAGCTCAGACACTCTGAAGGCTGGACAAGACCAAATTTGGGTAGTGGGCTCAGACACACCTTGCTTTGGATAAGTGCACTGTGTATTATGGAAGTCCTTTTTGTGGATCAAGGGCTCAGCAACTCTAACAGCAAAAATCATTGCGGGATTGGGATTTACTTCCTCTGAAGATTGGAGCGTCCTGTTTTGTAAAAGGCACCTCAGGCAGTGTACTGGCAGAGAAATCAAAAGGCTGACTTCAGGAGGTTGTCAGATAAGGCTGAGGGCTGAAGTCACAAATGACAAAGAATAATGCCAGGGAAAAGGGTCCCATGACAGGCGGCTAGATGTTCGGCACAGAGGAAAACAAAAAAGTAGGGGTCAGGAACAGACCCTGAGAAAACGTAGACCCGATGTTAGGGACTGTGAAGGGTGATGAAATCGGGGACCGGTGGGGGGAGGATAAAACATAGGGCCCTAAAGGGATATGAGGTTAGAGGACTCGAAAGTGAAGGAGGTTATCATTATCGGAGGACGGTAATTACGTCGTCCGGACCCTACAGGAACACGACTGAGATGGCGAGAAACACATCGGAAACAACGGGGGAAATGACGTCAAGGAAGTGAGGACAAGGACGGAAAGTGGTGTGAGAGCGAAAACATTCATGCGCATAAGGGATGAAAACAGCTTGGGCCATTGGAGGCAAAGAACAGAAAATAGAGAACAGAAAAAATAGTCCCTCTGACGTCAGAGCGCACCGACCACACAAAGCTCCTCCCCATTTCCGGAAGCGCGCTGAACGCTTCGCTCCCTTTCCTCCGCCATCCCTTCTCCCCACCAATGAGCGCGCACGCAAGCCGGCGCGCGCGGGGGACGTTCAGTGACGTATATAGGCTACGTACGCTTTATTAAGCGTCTTCCCGCGCGGCACCCTTCTCAGTTGCTCTGCTCCTTGGTGGTTGCTGTGCCTTCTGTCCTTCTACTTAATTTCCAGGTAAGCGGCGTTTGTCTAGAGCGGCCGTTCCTCGCCTCACTGGTATGCGCCCCGCTGGCTTAGAGCGAGGCGCGCAAGTGGGGAGAGTAGCGGTTCGGACACGTAGGCTTGGGCTTCTCCGGGCGGGCGGGTCCCGTGCTTGGAGGTCAAATTTTGGAGTTGGTGGGAGGCTGGCGCGCGATATCCATGTGCGAGGAGTGCCGGGAGGGGATGGCAGCGTTGGCGGCGGGAGTGACCATGCTATGGCCGAGACTTGCGGCCTCCCTTTTCCCACGTGACCGCCGCCATCTTGTTCTGCGGGCACGGAGGGAACGCAAGGGTGTTTCGGGCCTGCGCGTCGGCACAAAATGACGGGCGTGGTGGTGGAGGATGTTGTGGGCATGCGCTAAGGCGGCCCCCAAATGGCTACCTCGCTGATCTGGCCCGGCAGATTTACATCTTTTCGGCCTGTTTTCTCGGTCTTCCCTTAGTTACTCCTTATTTTGTTCTTCGTGTCTATTTTCTGTTCTCCCTCTTTCCTCTCTGCTCCGATGTCTTTGTCCCATCCTCCATATTCTGCCCACAGGACTCCCAATTCACTGCCATGTCCTCTGAAGAAGGGAAGCTCTTTGTTGGAGGGCTCAATTTCAACACTGATGAGCAGGCTCTGGAAGATCACTTCAGCAGCTTCGGCCCTATTTCTGAGGGTGAGACGTGGCCAGACCCATCCATGGGGGGGGGTGGTGAGAGGAAGTTCCAGAGCTCTTGCATTTCAACAAACTCGGAGAGAAAGGTCAAGGCCCCAGGCCTTCACATACTTCTTTCCTTGCCTTGTTCCTAGGCCAGAGGTGTATAGCTTTAGGTATTGGAGAATCTGATGATTTTCGAGTGAGGATTGGTGAAAGGGGTTCGTTCTCTACTTGACACTCCTTGTCACTATTCCTCTTATCCGTTCTCTCTCTCCCTTCCCCAGTGGTCGTTGTCAAGGACCGGGAGACTCAGCGATCCCGGGGTTTTGGCTTCATCACCTTCACCAATCCAGAACATGCCTCAGATGCCATGAGAGCCATGAATGGAGAGGTGAGGCCTTCTACCTGCATAGGGGCCCTGCCCCCACCTGCCACTTCCACCATTCTTTCTGTTTTTCCCTCTGTATGCTAGAGGCAGCGCGGCCACCAAACCCCACAGTGCCCACTCACAGGAGCTTGACTGCCTTCTATTCTAGGGGGTGGAGGGCAGCGGCAGACAGCCGGGCTGCCTGGGAGGCGACGACTGGTCCTGCATGAGGCCGAGAAGCCACCCGTGGATGGTTGACCTGCCCTGGGCTTAGGTAGTAGAGTCTGCAGACCTGTGGGCCTGGCCCGGAGAGGACCTCGTGAGTCTTCTGGGATGGACTCTGAAGCCTCAAACCAAGAGAGGTGTCTATCTAGCCCTAATAGGCGGGCAGCTTAGAGGAGTGGGGAGGAGGACTCACCTGAGTTCAGTCAAGATGTAAGTAGTAGCAGGGGAACACGGTGGATTCAGGTCATTTTGTGGGATTCTATAGCTCTGATAAGGCCATTCTGGTCAAAGGAGCTTGTTCTGGAACATGGCACCCAGAACCTGGTGCCCAGCAAGAGTTTCTGGGCTCTTTTGCCCGCCTGCCCTACCCACTCTTCCCTCCCCACTGCCCTGCGTGACCACCAACCCATCCGCTTTGTGTCTCCCCACACCTAGTCTCTGGATGGTCGTCAGATCCGTGTGGACCACGCGGGCAAATCTGCCCGGGGAACCAGAGGGGGTGCCTTTGGGGCCCATGGGCGTGGCCGCAGCTACTCTAGAGGTAAATACAGTGGTAAATTTGGTCACAGGGTGTGAAGGAGAGCCACCTGTTAGCCGCCTGTGTGGACAATTGAAATGTTTCTTATCTGCTGTAGGTGGTGGGGACCAGGGCTATGGGAGTGGCAGGTATGACAATCGACCTGGAGGCTATGGATATGGATATGGACGGTCCAGAGACTATGGCGGCAGGTGGGTAATCCAAGGGGTTGGGATCCTCTGGCGGTTCTGCTTTTCTCCTTAGGAGTCGGGCTGCCTGGGTGTTCATAAATATCTTGCTTACCGTGGTGTTACTAGTGTTTGCTTTTACAAGTTTAAACAAGACTGTAAAAGTAGGAAACAAATTTGATATGACCCTTAAATATGTGGTTTTTTAACGTGGGGGGGTGTCTGATAGCATTTCTGTAACATGACTGTTTTTTCCCAGAAGCCAGGGTGGTTATGACCGCTACTCAGGAGGAAATTACAGAGACAACTATGACAACTGAGATGAGGCATGCACACCTAATGTAGGTGAGGCTTGTATATTGCCACTGAACAGACCTCTGTCCACCAACCCTGTCATATTTCTCTCACCTTTCCCTCGCCCTGCACGTACCTCACCTGGCCCACCTGACACCATTCCTCGGCCTCTCTTGCTCTCAGGTGCTGGGTCAGGGCTAGTTGGCCGGGTAGTGGGGGGGTCTGAAAACGTATCTCCCCTGTAATTTTCTGGCCATGGAGGAGATGAGGGGCTGTCCTTGTCAAGCCCTCAGTAACCTTACTTCAGGAGGTGAGCATGTCAGCCTGTTCCTTCCTGACATCACAATTCTCCCCATTCTTATTGTTCTCAGATACACAAGGAATAAAACTTCTGATCCAGGATCGTCCTTCCAAATGGCTGTATTTATAAAGATTTTTGGAGCTGCACTGAAACACCTGTTTTAGTATATTGACTTCTATTTTTGAATTGAGCTCCCAAGGTAGCTTGTCAAAAGACCTTTTAGAAAGCTCCGTGTGTTTTTAAAAGTTTTTTTTCTCCCATTTAAAGACAAATTCTGGAACATTTATAGAGTTTGGGTATTTGTCCTTTGACCAGTTTTTTAGTTTGGGCTCTCAGGATTGGTTCTGGCAAAAAAAAACGACCAGACTGATTTTTGATTTTCAGAAATTGTGTATCTAGGGGCATTAAAAACCCATATACAATGTTTATTATGTTTAGGAAGCAATTTCCAAATGTAACTACAAGAAACCAATGTGATAACTTAGAGGTGTTTTTTTACTGAGGATCACCACACTGATTATGTAGAAGTTTCTTAAAAATATTTGTGAATGTCCATTTTTTTTAATACTGGAAGAAAAATATTCTGTTGTGTCTCGTAGCGTTTAGGATGTTCTTCATGGAGCAGATTAAAAAGATGAAACCTGAAAACAATCGATACTGATAATGCTTTTTCCTTATTCTACCTAGTTTGTAAATTGGAAAATAGAGTAAGAGTGGAAGGGAGACTCCTGAAAAAATACTTAGTTAGGGGTTGGGCATAGACTGCCAAAAGGATAGAGACTTCGAGTTTAAAGTTTGGTCAGTTTGGGACTGGTTTGGGTGTGTGTATATAGGTATACCCCAGATACTGTGGGTTCATTTCCAGACCACAATAGTAATAGAGCAAGTCTTTGCAATAAAGCAAATCATATTTTTGATAATGGAAGGCTTTGCCTTCAATTTATAAAACACGTGTCTATGAAGTGCAATAAAGTGAGGTATGCCTGTACGTGAAACCTTGAGGTGGAGTGGCTACAGGTGAAATCCCCTAACGGCTCGAATTGGGTTTCCTGAGATGGTGTGTTGGCCCCATTTGTCTTGGGTGTCAGCTTAGGAATCAGACTGCTGGGGTTTGAATCTTAGCTTTTCCGAGCCATCAGATGGGTGCCCTCCTCACAGGGTTGTTCTGAGAACATGAGCATCTGGGGGGAGCCAAACCCTGCCCCACTGGTTCCCATTATCCTGCAGTGATGGGGTGGGAAAGATTTACTACACTGTTTAGTGTGAGGATTACAGTCCTTTTTCGAGAAAAGGCTTCTAAGAGTGAAACAGATTCTGCTGCTTCCCAGCTGTTGAGGATGAGTCATTTAGTCTGCCTCAGCTTCCTGGGCATTTCACACTTATTGTGGAGGGTAAAGTGCATTTAGGCATGGACAGACATTGAGAACAGTTGGCCAAGCCCTCAGTTGCAGAGATTCAGTGGTAAGGGTGGCAATGGCCTGTCTGGGTTTGTGCCTCCAGCTGGTCTGAATTCCTCAGTTCTGTTAGTCCAGGGTTTGGTGGCTGCATTGGAGTCCCATGGGCTTTAGCCCACCATTTGGAATTTCTCAGCTTCCACCTGGCTAGTCTTGAGCTGGTGCTACCAGATTACAAGTTCCAGGACATCCTAAACGGCCTTACTCCCTCATACCTTGGGCATGTGTTAATGGATGGAGTATGTCCCCTCAAAATGCATGTTAGACCTCTCCCCAATGTAATGCTATTAGTGTGTGAGGCCCTCATGGGATTAGACACAGCTTGCTTTCCCCCTCTGGTCTCCATGCCATGTGAGGATACAAGAACGTGGCAGTCTAGAAAAGGGCCCTCACTGGAGCTGAACCATGCTGGTACGCTAAACTTTGACTTCCACCCTCCAGAACTGAGTAATGTGAGCCACCCAGTATACGGTACTGTTAAAGTACCCTGAACTGGCTCTGGATCCTTGTGCTGAGTACCAGTATTGGCAGCTTGTTTCCCATGTCTCCCAGCTAGTAGGAACAAGCCCCAAGGACCTGTCCTCATCCAGGTGGTCCTTCCTGGCCCACTGAGCTCTGCCCAGATAAAGGCTTTGTGGCTACTACCCCCGCCAGTTGGGTACTTGGTCTGAGGGGGCATTCTGTTCTGGGCCTTTGGGGAGCTAAAGCAGGGGGAGCTGGCAGGAGGGACCACCATTACTGCCTTGTGAGTGAGTAAAGGGGCATCTCTGCTCCCAGCTCCTCAGGGGAATGCCTGTCTCATGCCCAATGTGGCCTGAGATGGAATTCCATAACCATAAGGTTTTTGCAACAAAATGACCCCCTAAGTGGCATCACTAAAGACCATAAGTAGCCTCAGACCTGGATAACAACTTGATTAACCTGCTCTGCTCCTGGTTTCAGAAGGTATCTTGTAATCCAGCCCAGGGAGGCCCAGTCTCTTGCTGTTTGTTTGCTCTATGGAAAGGGACCTAGAGAACTTGCAGTTGGTTTTTTCTGGCTCTGAAATCACTGATAAATAAAATGTTTCAGACAAAAGTATTAGTCCTCTGCTTCAGTTTGTCCAGGATCTCATTAATGTGACTTTTCCAACAACCCACCAAAACCAGGAACTCCCAAACACTCAAAGGTGCTTTGAGAACCTGCACCCCAAGGCCAGATCCCTGGCCTGCAAATAGCTTGCGTTTTAAAGCCCTGGATCTCGCTTATACTAAAAACTGATAGAAACATCCCATAGACAGCTCCCCACCCCTCACTTCATGGTCCACGATAAATCCCAAAACCCGCACCTCCCACCCCATGTGGGCTGCAATCAGTTTTCAAGACCCTGCTTCCTAGCTTAATTGCCTCAGGTTCAACATGTATAAAATGGGAATAATAGTGCCCACCTGATGGCCAAGTTAAGGGCGTTGAATGTGACGTATAGAACAGGGCAGGTCCCTGATACCATCCCCACACTCTTGCCCTCCCATTCTGGATTTTGGAGTAGAAAACTTCAAATAGATTTTTAAAGTACGTTGCTGTATGTCAGGTATGTAAAACATCGGATAAGGATCAGTAGCCAGTGTTACTACTGTGTTTATCAAGACAAAACATGTCACATCCCTGCCCAGCTGCATTCCTCTTCCACCTCCCACCCCTCAGACTAATGTAAGGGCCATGATCCTTTACAACTCACAGTGCACCAAGATCTGATAAACCAGGTTTTCTTCAAATTTGGTGACAAGGCCTGACCTGAAGCGTTTCGTAATTTTTTTCCCCACTCTGTGAATGTGCATACAATGTATTGGAGGAATGTTTGGTTATGGAGAATTTCCCTAGATACTATTGGGGGAGGGTCTTCAACAAACAAATGCACAAAGAAAGCTAAGGCTTCTAAATAAACAATCCGTGGCATGGTTCTGCATAAACATTTTTAATATGCCATCAAGTCAAATTTTTTAACTCAATTTTAAACTTCCTTTAAAACTCATCTCAAAGTTTCCATTACTCTGTGTAGTTCTTAGTTGTTAAGAGGCAGATTTGCAGTCTGTTTTTACACTTGATTTACCCAACAGTAGTACGTTTTGCTTAATTGGGGTCCAGTCGACCCATTTCTGTGTAAGTGGAAGAAAGGTTTAATGAATGGAATGTGCAAAGTTCCCTGATGTTTCCTAGTTTATTGTATTTTAACAGGGTCAGTTGGCCCCAAACCACTTAAGTGCTTAGGAAGCCTGCAGTTTGAAAAATGCTTTGTTTATTGTTGAATTTGGGTGGTAGGTACGTGAAAGTTCATTCTATCAATACTAGTAAGTTTGAGGTTTCCCCTAATAAGATGAAGACTGTTAGAAGTGTGGTTTGTTGGACCTCCAATTGGCGTGGGAGGTGGATAGCTGTCATCTGTTTTGTGCAGGCCTGCTCTACCCCAAAGCCCTCTCCATTGCTGCAGGCATTTTTGCTCCAAGGGCCTCAAGACACCCTGCTCTGTAAATGCTAGCTTCTATTTCTTGACATCTGACGTTCCTTAAGTTTGTATTTTCCAGGTAATGGCCCTAGAACTCTCCTGCTTCTGCTCCCCTCAGAACCCCTCTGGCTTCTCCCGACAGAGGGACCATCTCTGCCCAGCACCAAAGGTCCTGCCCTTCCTCCTCCAAAAGCCAGAGTCTAAAAACCTGTCTCTTTGCCTGCAATGTTGGAATAATACCTGTTCAATGAGTCAAGATATGGGAAACAGAACTGTGTCTGGTAGAAGTAAGAAATGTTGGCATTTGTCATGTGTGCCAAATAATAGGGACATAGCAAAGGATATATATATATATATATATGACAAATTTCTTTCCCTCAGGGATCATGTATTGATGGGGTCTACAGACAATAAAGTAGTACATTGGTGCACAATGTAATGTTAGGAAGTGGCAAGCGTTAAGGAAAAAGGGGTTGGAGAGTGATGGGATGTGCTGTTACACAGCATGGTCAGGGAAGGCAACTAGGAGGAGGTAACCCCATAACGGAAACCTGCAGATAGAGGGAAAGCGAGCAAGGAGGAGGGTATCTGGTGTTGGGGAATGGTTCCTCCGTGGCACTCCGGCTGCCTTTCATGTCTCCACATAGGCCACGTAGGCAAGCTGATCTAAGGATTGGCAGAACCACCGTGTTTCCCCGAAAAGCCCTAGCCAGCCAATGAGCTCTAATGCGTCTTCTGGAGCAAAAGTTAATATATAGTAATATATTACTTATAGTAAAATAAGATCGGGTCTTATATAATACATAATAAAATAGAAGACCGGATCTTACATTAATTTTTGCTCCAAAAGACGCATTAGAGCTCATTGGCTGGCTAGGGCTTCTTTTTGGGGAAGCACGGTACCTGTGATCCTGGGAACACCACGCAAGAGGCTTCAGAGGAACTGCTTCGAGGCCAGTTCTCATTAACCTCCCTTTGTTCCAAGGAGATAGTCGTAGGCAGTTTCTCCTCACCCGCGGTTCTGGTGAGGTCTGAGGCTTTCTGTCCCTCCCCTCCCCATCTTAGGGCTGCAGAACTTAATGTGGAATTAGCTCCTCTGCAGCAGGGTGGCCTACACGCTGCAGTCCTCTGGCCCTTTTTGTTTCACTCTTACGCACACGAGGGACATGCGCTGGCATCGGTGTCTATTCTTGTTGTCGATGTAAGTAGCAAATACCTGAATCAAACAAGGGCTGTTTCTTTACTGGCCACATCTGTTCACCTTACCGCTGGGAAAGGAGAATTACAGGCAGAAGGAAAAGCAAGGAAGTACAAAGGCTCTGAGGTGGGAGTTAGCTTGGTGTGTGTGAGGAACAGCAAGGTCAGTGCGGCAAGAGCCGAGAGCCAGGGGGCAGGGGGGCAGGAGGTGAGGTCAGAATGGTGACAGGAGCCTCGTCCTATAGGGCCTCACTGGCCACGGGGAGGACTTAGGCTTCTTTCCTGGGAGAGCTGCAGCCACAGCAGGGGTCTGAGCAGAGGACGGCCTTGAGCTGACTTGCGTTGTAACAGGACCGTCTGGCTGCTGTGAGGACAGACCAGGGGGTGAGGGCAGAAACAGTGAGGAGGCCACTGCATTGGTCCAGGCAGTGGCGGAAATGGACGTGGAGAAGAGAGGTCAGATTCTGGATAAATTCTGAAGGTGGAACTGACAGATTGGCTGACAGATCAAATGAGGAGGGTGGAGAACAGAAAAATATTTGTTATGAATCCGTACTGGAGAAGCTCAGAGGAATTTCGCAGTTGGTGTTAAACCGTGTAGTGGTGAAAAGCACGGATTCTGGAGCCAGGTGGCCAGGGTGCAAGTCCAACTTCGCTTACTGTCATTTCATCCCTTTGCCTCCATGTCCTCGTCTGTGACATGGGATAATAACTGTACCAGCTTCACAGGGTTGTTAGGAGGATTAAAGGTTTTCTATGCCTGTAAAATGATTGGAACAGTACCTGGCCCAGTGTGCTTGGTATTAGTAATAGTACTGTAGGATGAGTTGACGCATTCACCACATGAGTACCCAGGAGAGAGTGTTCAGATCCCAGGAACAGTTTGTGCAGTTTTCAAAGGATGTGCAAGAAAGTTGATGTGGCTGGAACACACCCTGATCGAGGAAGAGCAACAAGGGATGAAGGTGGAGAGGAGGCCTAAGAAATCAGCTTCTCACAGCAGCTGGGAGCTGTTGTGGATTTCAGGCTGGATCTACCAGTGCAGGGCATTGGAAGAGAGACAAACACAGAAATTTATTTGGGATTTATTTCAGGGGGACTCACAGAGAGGGGAGAAAGGGATGGGGCACTATTGTCAACACTGCTGGCTGGTTACCAAGTGGTTTCTGGTGTCCAGGATAAGAAACTTAGTACAGTTCTACTTCCTGCCTGGATCCAAATGCTAGTTCTAGTAGTTTCTACTTCTGTGGTCATGAGCAGTAAACCCCTTTAGGTTTCACTTTCCTCATCTTCAATGTGGAACTCAATGTTGCACTTACCTCATTAGGGTGCTTATGACTATTACATAAGATGGATGTAGTAAGAGCTCAGTAAATGCAGGCTGTCACCAAAACCAGGTGGGGCTTATCCAAGGAAAGCAAGGGTAGCTTAACATTTGAAAAGCTGTGGGATGTCCTTTAGCGTATTAGCAGAAAAGAAATGGGAAAAACCAAAGGCTGTGCCCATTTAACTGTATTGCTTGGGACTGAGGGACCAAATCCAGGGTCCAGTCTTTTCTGGCCCTAAAGCCCTCACTAGGTAAAAAGAATTGAGATCTTAAGGGCAGAGCAGCCCCAGTTCTAGGCTGCGCAGTGATTTCTCCCTGTCTTGGAATTGATCCCTGCCTAGCCTCACTGGTGTTACCTGCACATTCAGCATCCAGAGCTTGATGTCTCTGGCTCCTTTTATTTTTCAGGTTCCAGCTTAAATCTGTTTCTCCTTCCTCCCCTTCCCCCACAGCTCAGCAACGCTAAACGAACTACTATTTTAATGATAGTAGGTGCCAGTTTCTAAATGATCTTTATTGTTTATCTTTGCCACTAGAATGGCAGCATCATGAGTGCGGGGGCCGCTTGTCTGAGTTCCTGCTGTTGCCCCAGTGCCTGGCGCTTAATGTGGGCTTGATCGATACGTGTTGGAAGGCCGGCTCGCTGTTGCAGCTTGCTAGGGGAGCACAAGTGGTCTGTGAGGTCTTTCCCCACTGCAGGAATCTTGTTTCTGACTCAGACCATGGAGAATTATCACCATTAAGACTTTGGGGATTGTGAGAACTTTGGCTTCAGAGGCAAATATTTTCCCATCGGAAATGGTAAAATTTAAGTTATGACCTTATGTCGCAACCCCACTTGTCCCATTTAGGAAGAAACTTCAGGGGCGAGATAAGTGAATGAGGACTCCGCGTCTGCAGCCCAGTTACACCTCGGCTCCATGTCTTCTTCCATTTCTCTCTCTCGCCAGGATTCTCAGCATACCCTGTCACCCCAAGCTACCCAGGATTTCCCTCAAATCATGCTCCTGTTTGTCCTTAAAGATGGGGCCCCACTCCGGGTTTCATTTCAGCCTGTGTTAGTAATGAAAAGCGGACGCAGCCAGTGTGGTTCAGTGCTCGCCTTTGCATTTTTAAACCGTGGGAGCCAAGTAGACAGGAGGCACATGAAGGAAGGAGGAATCCGGAACAGACATGGCCCTGCCTGTTTCTGCCACCGTTTGAGTTGCTATTATGATGTGTATCTTCAAACAGCTCTAGCTTACCTGTCTTTTCTGTCCAAATCTGTTTTTTTTTTTCATTTGGCTAGGACCCTCAACCATCATTCTGATAGTAAAATAGCCTGTTAGAGTGAATGGGACTTGGGGACGCTATGGGCTTGAGCTTCTTTTCTAGATATCATGATTGTAATCAAGGTCACTCATGACTTGATACCACGGGCCTGAGACCCTCCTTTCCCCCACCCACTCACCTGCCATTCGTTCATGCTGATAAACTCGGCCCCTTTCTCTCCATGCTTTCAACAAACTGAAAATGCCTTCTGTCATCACCTTGTTGTTCAAAACTCATTTTTAATCCAGTGAGGATTAAAGTAATGCTTAAGAACAAAAATTGAAAAAATGCAGAGCACATAAATGCAAGAGGCAGCTGTGGTCATTCTAATTCACATTATTTCTGTATCAAATCTACCTCTGGTAGATGAATCTGTTATTGGGGAAAGTTTTTAAAACAACTAACAGGACTCAAAAATTAGTGGGTATTTTCTCTGTTCCAGATGCTAAACTTTACAAGTATTAACTCACTTAGTCCTTACAATAACCCTATGTGGCGGTATTTTCAGATGAGGAGACTGAGTTATAAAAGGGTTAAGTGACTTGCCCAAGAATACATAGCTCCTAGTTGGTAGAGCCTGTGGCAGTAGCCAAGTTAGACTGCCTTCTGAAAAGTACTATATTATCTCTCAGAATAATAGCCAATGTTCATGCAACAGGTGTTGTGAACACTTGCTATGTATTAATTCATGTATACTTATAACAACCCTGTCATCAGGTTGTTTTAACTGGTATCTTACAGCCTCATAGAAATGAGGGTTTAAAAATAATTTTTGAAATTTTAATATATGAATATTGTAAAAACAACAAAAGAATCAATGCCAGCCGTGAGATAATAAGTCTCCCTGGCATCTCTGACTCTCCTGTGATTTCTTCCCACCATATTTCTTTGGAAGCTGAGTGGTGGGATGAAAGGGCAGGGCTCTGTCCAGAGAGGGTCCAGGTGAAGAGGAAAGGCATTGATCACAGCATCCTTTATGGCAAAATGAACATGGGAAAAAACCCAATGCTGGTCACAAATAGGGGACCAGTTCAATAAAATGTCACTCTTGAACTCCTTGGTCTTCAGATTTCATCATCTGTAAAATGGGGATAGTAATAGTACCCACAACATTCAGTTATTAGGATTAAATGGATTAATACATGTAAATCATCTTGAACAGTGTCCAGCATATTGTCCAATAAATGTTAGTGGTTACACATTTGTGCAGTGAAATGGTTTATTCTTCAGCAGTCATGGAATAGAAGGGTATTTAGTATCCTGGAAAGACACAGATAGCTTAGTTACATAGACAAGGAAGGTGCCAAGTCAAGTCCAGTTTTGCTAGGACAAAAAAAAACCCAGCAATACGTTTTTGCACGTGTCTCCTCATTTCAGGTGACTTTAGAACATTGTTCAGATTATAGTATTTGTTATAAAACTAGTGTGAAAAGCACGTTTGAGAATTGTGTCAGTTGATGTTAAGATCCAATAAGAAGCTACTAAACCTTGTATTTCAACTTTGTAAGTGTATATCCTGATCACGTTAAGATGAATAGATATGCAGCTTCCATTGAAGTCGAAATAAGGATGATTCAAATAGGCTCCTGGGATCCAAACCCCAAAACTTGTTGTGCTTAATTATGTCTTCTGCCTTTAGAGACTCTCCCAGACCAAGCTTTCTGAGAGCACCAAGCCCAAACCATCCGCCCACACGCCTGCATCCTCCCCACAGAATGTGCTCTTCTTTTGGGGGTGTCCGGGGGCCCATCAGTCACTCTAAGAATTGGAAAACTTTCTTAGGGGCCTTTGCATGTGTGATTGTTTTATTCTGTGCTTCAAAAGTTGCTTGGCCAAGATTGTGCTGCTAAAAAGCAACTTATATCACTCTTTTAAAAGAAAATCATTTTTTTTTGAAAGTCGTATTTCTGGTTTTTAGTGAGTGATTCGCATACTCACCCCTATCCTGTGGCCCTTGGATGTTATTCTTGTGTATACAAAAAGTGCTATCAGGGACCGGGTGGGTAGACCTTAAGGGGCGGAGCCTCCAGCCGTGTGCGGGAAGCTACTGTCCCTTAGTGCGCTTGCGTGGTTTCTCCCACGCTCTGGAGAAGATTCCTATCCATTCGCTCTGCGCTTGGCAGCACTTCCTGGTGGCAGGCGGCCATCTTGCTTGGAGCCTGAGAAAGGGAGAAGAGAGACAGAAGGAAAGGGCGACACTGGTCTCAGGGCCGCCCCGGGGGCCTCAAGAGCCCGAGGCAGCCCCGGAGGTGGTCCCTGATCCCGGACCCTGATCTTGGACCCGAGATGGGGAAGCGGGGGGCAAGATGGGTGGGGAAGGCCAAGGATTGCTAGGCTGGGGGAGGGGTGTTGCTGTGGCGACCAGGGAGGGGCGGAGTCAGGTGTGAATCGCTGCTGTGAGTCATCCGGGCGCTGCCAGGGCAGGGCTGAGATGACGAGCATGCTAACAGCCGGGTGGGATTTCAGGACGTTCTGACGTGGAGAGACTCAGTGTCTGTGGCAACGATCGCCAGGCAGAAGGGACGGAACTAGACCCCTTCCCTTGAGATCCTGACATTCCAGGCCCCTGTCCTGCAGGCGCCCGCGGGCGGACACGCCGGAAGAGGAGGCCGGGGAATGGCCGCGGTGTGGCAGCAGGTCTTAGCAGTAGACGCGAGGTGAGGCGTGGGATCGAAGCCCATGGGAGCGGAAGTTACTGTGGTGCATGCGCAATGGTGATAAGTGAGGGTGGGCGGAGAACTTGCCTTATGCTGCTGTGTGGGCGTGCCGAAGGTGGGCATGCGCAGTAGCAAGGTTTGGGGGCTAGCCCGCAAAGGGCTGGCGGGAGAGGGTCTTAAAGAGCATGCTGCGAAAATGCAGTCCGATATGGGCATGCGCAAAGAGGCTGTGTTACTAGAACCTTTGAGAGAGGGTGGTGGAGCTCAGGCTGGTGATATTTCTGTTCTCTAGCATTGCCCACCAGACTTATCCTACCACCATCATTTCTCCGTCACCACCTGACCCCATCACCACCCTGTCATTGCTCCACATTAACCCCCATCACCATGTCAGACTGACCCCTACCAACTTCAGCAAAGCTGCAGACTGCCTCCATCGTCCCCACACTGATCTCATCTCCATGCCGTTATTACTGTAGTAGATTCACCCTCATCACAGTACCAGAGGGACCCCCCATCACCACTGCTGATCACTTGCCATCCTGACCCCTCACACCTCATTCTGCTTCCCTATCCCCTGAGTTGATTGATTCCCTCTGTCCTGTGCCTGCCGCTCGCCTGCCTGCTGCCATCACAGGTACAACGCATATCGCACACCAACGTTTCCACAGTTTCGGACACAGTATATCCGACGGCGCAGCCAGCTACTGCGGGAGAATGCCAAGGCTGGGCACCCCCCAGCACTGCGTCGGCAGTACCTGAGGCTGCGTGGGCAGCTGTTGGGCCAGCGCTACGGGCCCCTCTCCGAGCCAGGCAGTGCTCGTGCCTATAGCAACAGCATCGTCCGCAGCAGCCGCACTACCCTTGACCGCATGGAGGTGAGTTCCCTCCACGCTGCCTGCCATGCATACTGCTTGCCTCCGTGTATATTCACTCGACAGACTTGTCAAGCACCTGTTATGTGTGAGGCTCTGTTCCAGGCTCTTAGGATGACCAGAGGGCAAAAATATATGGGATAAGTCAATAAACAGACAGGTCAATAAAACTGCAAACCAGATAAACAAGTCAGAAATTACCATGGCTTATAGTGAGGTGTGCTAAGATGAAAAAACAAAGACGAGGGGGCTACAACAGTATTGGTATGGGGGACAGAGGGAAGCTATTTCTGATGGGGATGATGAGGGAAGTCCTCTGAGGAGGGAAAAATTGAGCTGAAACTTGAATGAAGCAAGAGACTGAACTGAGTAGTTTTCAGGGGGTGTTCATTTTTTGTTCAGAGAACATTTATTGAATATCTGCTGAGCAGGGCAAGGGCAGGAGCAGGAGAACTAATGCAGAGGCCATCACAGTACAGCTGATGGTGGTGGCACTGGACTAGGTGAGAAGGAATCTGGTTCCGGGTATATTTTGAAGGCTCCAGACCTCACAGGTGGCTGAGGGCTGTTTTCACGATGCTCCCACCCCTGACCATTTCTGTTTGCAGGACTTTGAGGATGACCCTCGGGCCCTGGGGGCCCGTGGACACCGACGTTCCGTCAGCCGAGGCTCCTACCAGCTGCAGGCACAGATGAACCGTGCAGTCTATGAGGACAGGTTGTACCAGGGGTAGCTGAGGGCTGAGGGTTTGTGAGGAGGGGAGGAGCCAAACTACCGGGCAATGGCAGGCCAAACACTAGTACCTGCCTCCTCTCACCCCCCACTCCTGTTGGGGCCCAGGCCCCCCGGCAGTGTGGTGCCCACGTCAGCGGCAGAAGCAAGTCGAGCCATGGCTGGGGACACATCGCTGAGCGAGAACTATGCCTTTGCGGGCATGTACCATGTTTTTGACCAGCACGTGGATGAGGCAGGTGAGCCAGTAGATGACAGGTCCTATCACTGTGCATTTGCCCAAACTGTGACAGCCACCCAGTGCATCCTTTTCTGGAATGCAGTGTCCAGCCCACCTCCGGAGAAATTGACATCCATAAAACCTTTCACAAACCTAAAAGCCCTCTGCAAAGTGGTCTGCATAATCTCAGGTACTTGTTTTTAGCACAAAGGGTCTCAGCAGCTTAAAAGAGCCCCTGAAAAGACTTCTGGGGTTGTCACTCACTTGGATGAATTGAAAGCCTTTGCTGCAAAGACACTGCCTTGCAAAGGATAGAGTAACTTTTGTAAACTGCCCAGACCTTGGTAATTGTAAAGTGCTTGCTGAGACGTAGGGGCCTTTTCACATTGCAGAAGTCTTTTGCAATCTATAAAGTACTTGCTAAGATATAGGGAGCTTTGTGGGGCGGCTGGTTAGCTCAGTTGGTTAGAGCCTGGTGCTGATAACACCAAAGTCACCAGTTCCATCCCCGCGTGGGCCACTGTGAGCTGCGCCTCCTTAAAAAAAATAAAGGAAAAAAAAGTTATCGGGAGCTTTTGGCAGAGGGCTTTCTGGGGTTCCAACTCCCTTTCTCAGTGAAGGAAAGCCCTTTGCTGAGGCCACTGTGCCTGGTGCAGTGGGTCCCAGCCCCCGGCTCACGTGTCACAACTTGTTATAAACGAAAGCACCTGGTAGGTGTGCTGACTCCCACAAGTGACTCTTGGCATTACAGTCCCAAGGGTGCGCTTCGCCAATGACGACCGGCACCGCCTGGCCTGTTGCTCACTCGACGGCAGCATCTCACTGTGCCAGCTGGTGCCTGCCCCGCCCTCCGTGCTGCGTGTGCTGCGGGGCCATACCCGTGGTGTCTCCGACTTCGCCTGGTCCCTCTCCAATGACATCCTTGTATCCACCTCACTTGATGCTACCATGCGCATCTGGGCCTCTGAGGACGGCCGCTGCATCCGGGAGATCCCTGACCCCGAAGGCTCCGAATTGCTCTGCTGCACCTTCCAGCCTGTCAACAACAACCTCACTGTGGTCAGGCTCCAGGGCCAGGAGGGCTGCCCGGGGGCATCAGCACGCGGGGGCCCTCTAGTCCATTGCCACAGTCCCCCGTGGTCACACTCAGAGGGAAATGAGTCAGAATGGGGTAACACAGTGCTTGGTCTGGGATGGCCTCATTATGGTAGACTCCAGGGGGGACTGGTTAGGGGGTAGGTAGGGTTACAGGTCTGGCGCCCCTTCGGTCCCATCAGCAGTAATCCTACCATTTGTCAACTGCAGTGGCTGCTGGTTGGGAAGCAGGATTACTAGTTGGAAACCTCGTCTGGTCTCTAGCAGTTCTACTGTGGTCTAACCCAAGGATAAAGAGTAAGAGGGTGGGGGGCAGTGAGGGAAGGAAATGCAAAGTCTGGCCTGGCCCTGAGCGGGGAGGAGGGGGAACTGGCCACGTGGGCCTCTGCTGTGGGATAGTTGCAGCAGCAGCAGCCCCAGTATGGTCAGGACTCCAGGAGAGACCAGTCAGAGAGTAGACGCGCTGTTATCATGGACCTGGGACAACCCAAAGCTATGCCCACCACAGGGGGCGCGGCCAAGGGGCAGCACTATGGATCTGCAACCCCTTTAGTCCCCAGACCAGCTGTCTACTCTGGTCATATTGTAAGAGGGGCTAGTTTGGGAAGATTATAAGCCTGGGTCGCCCCTAGTCTACCTACCATGGCCCCACTGTGATTAGACTCGCGTAGGGAGCAGAAAGTCCCATCAGTAGCAGCCCACTGTGGTCAGACTCAAGGAGGGACTGGCTGGGAGCAGGATGACGGTATGCGGCTCTCACCCACAGGTGGGGAATGCCAAGCACAACGTGCATGTCATGAACATCTCCACGGGCAAGAAAGTGAAGGGTGGCTCCAGCAAGCTGACAGGCCGTGTCCTCGCTCTGTCTTTCGATGCCCCTGGCCGGCTGCTCTGGGCAGGCGATGACCGCGGCAGTGTTTTCTCCTTCCTCTTCGACATGGCCACAGGTAGGCAGGCCCCAGGCCTGCACCTGGGTACTCACACTCCCGCCCTCTTGGTGTGTAGCCCTCACCGTTCCTTCTGCCGCCTCTCTCCATTGTCATAGGGAAGCTGACCAAAGCCAAGCGTCTGGTGGTACATGAGGGTAGCCCTGTGACCAGCATCTCCGCCCGCTCCTGGGTCAGCCGTGAGGCCCGGGACCCCTCACTGCTCATCAATGCTTGCCTCAACAAGCTGCTGCTCTACAGGTGGGTCTCCCCTGTCCAGCCACCTGCAGATGGAGGGCCTGCCGGCTCCATCAGACTGGGGTGGGAGCCCTGTCTCCTCCATCAGGTTAACCTCTGAATGGGGAGATTTGGTCTCATCATCATCATCATCATATAATGATGACCTCAATAGTAGCAGTAATAGTAATAGCAGTAGCTAGCACTTAGGTAGCAGTTGCTGGGACCAGGCCTTGTTGAAAGGATCTCATACATATTACCTCATTTAATCTTCATAACAACCCTGTAAGGTGGGTGATTTGTGTACATTTTACAGATCAGCAAACAGGCATAAAATAGACTAGGACCCCCCTTAGAGCAGCGGCCCGTTTTCCTGCCCTTTTTTTTTTTATTTGAGGCAGGGAGTTTACTGTCCCCACTCACGTAATGTCATGTTACCCAAATGTAGTTCTCAGCCTGGGTCACACGTTGGAATGATCTGAAAGGCTTCAAAAGTCGTGGTCAGGCTGCCCTCCAGGCCACGGGTTTCAGAAGCTCTACGGCAGGCTGGGCATTGGTATATTGAGAAGTTCCCCAAGTGATGGCCAGCCAAGCCTTAAAATGATTGCCCAACAGGATGCTTGCCATTTTACTATTTTGTATTTCTTCTCCTTTGAAAAAATGTACACACACACTTACAATTTTTAATTTAAGTGTACTCCTAAGTTTTCTGACAGTTTCCCCAATCCTCTCCCTTCTCTCCTTGCTCCTGCCGCCTTGGCTCTCCCCTGCCACAGTCAAGCATATTAACAACTTTGTATGTACCGTTCCATACTTTGTTCCCTCTCCCATAGTCCTCGGCGCGCACACACACCCACACATTTCTGAGGGAGGGTCATTGTCTTACAGAAGTGGGTTCCTCCTACACCCTTTTCCACATCTCACTTCTCTCACCAGCTGATCCGTGCGGACGTGCCGCGGGTCACCTGCAGCAGCTTCGGTTCATTCCTTTGAATGGCTGTGTGCTATCCACAGCACGGGTGCCGTGGCTTGGGCAGCCATTTCCTCTCTTTGTGCCCATCTGAATGCCAGGATCTCTTAGAAACCCTTAGGAAGTGAAACTAGTGAATTACACTGCAGAGGCTCCCCATTTTATATCAACAGACACAGTGTCTGAACTGTCACTAACCCTACCCCCACCCCAGCCCATGCTTTACAGGTTTATGCAGTCGTCGCAAAACCGGATTTCATGAACCTTGAAAAGAACTCAGGTGCAGGGGTGGGGACATAGACTAGCGCACCTGTTCATCCCTGTCTGGGGCTGAGGCTGCGCCCTGACCCCTCTCATCCTCCCCTCAGGGTGGTGGACAATGAGGGGACCCTGCAGCTGAAGAGAAGCTTCCCCATTGAGCAGAGTTCGCACCCTGTGCGCAGCATCTTCTGTCCGCTCATGTCCTTCCGCCAGGGGGCCTGTGTGGGTGAGTCCCATAGGGTTGGGGTGTCCAAGCCCCCAGGGAGGGGCGGGCACCAGGGCTGGTGCTGTAACTCAGGCGTCATGACACCCTGATGCCCTGACTTCCTGGGCCTTGAGATCTCTCAATGCCCTGACAGACTCCCACTTTAAACCCAGAGCCCCAACCAGTGCAGAAGACTTACAACATGAGACACAGACCCTCCCCCCAAAAAAAAGCTCAGAGATCTCGCACTCTGGACACAGAACCAAAACACCTGGGTGACTTCGCATCTAGGGATGGTCCCTTCAGGCCCCCCCAAGGCACACTGGGACCTCACACCTTGAACATAAATCCCTCAACGCCTGAGTCCCCTCAGATAATTCACACCCGGGGCATCCCACCGCCGCCTCCTGTGACACTTCCTGATGGCCTCTCTCTCTCACCTGGGCAGTGACAGGCAGTGAGGACATGTGCGTGCACTTCTTTGACGTGGAGCGGGCAGCCAAGGCCGCTGTCAACAAGCTGCAGGGCCACAGCGCCCCTGTGCTGGACGTCAGCTTCAATTGTGATGAGAGCCTTCTGGCTTCCAGTGACGCCAGTGGCATGGTCATCGTCTGGAGGCGGGAGCAGAAGTAGGAGCCCCCAGCCCTGCCATGGCCACCTTCCCACCTGGCCCATGCTCCAGCCTGGTGTTTGTAAATAAAGGTCCTGTGGTTGTGTTGATGGCTGGATCCCATGGCTGCTGGGGGCGGGATGGGGGAGAAGGCAGCTCTAGGACCTGCTCTAGGAAGGCAGCTCTAGTAAGATGGGGTTCACTTACTGATTCGTGCATGCATGCATTGATTTATGCACTCAATAACCATTTTCTGGAATGTCTGCTGTGTCATAGGCATCACTTTTAAGTGTTTTACAGTCCTGCATTGGACAGACATTACTGAGTACCTACTCTGTGCCAGGACCTCTTGTAGGCTCTTGGGAGTACAGCTGTAACCTCAACTGACAGAAATCCCTGCCCTTATGGGGCTCATATTCTAGTGGAAGCACATCAATAATGGGAAAAACTGTAC
Organism: Rhinolophus hipposideros; assembly: GCF_964194185.1. Taxonomy (NCBI): domain Eukaryota; kingdom Metazoa; phylum Chordata; class Mammalia; order Chiroptera; family Rhinolophidae; genus Rhinolophus; species Rhinolophus hipposideros. Next base: position 88,396,987 of record NC_138046.1, on the reverse strand, counting down.
AATAGGTCAGCTAAGATGTTCCTGGCAGCATGAAATTAAATACCTGAAGTGGGAGAGGAAGCCATACATAGTGTGTAGGAGAGAACATTCTAGGCAGAGAGAAAAGGCAGTGCAAAGGCACTGAGGCTGGAGTGTGCCAGGGTTAGAGGCCAGTGGAGGAGGAGAGGAGGAGATGAGGTTGGTCAAGTCTGATCCTGGAGGGCTTTGTGGGCCGCGGATGAGGAACTGGGCTTTTTGTCTGAGTGTCAGGTGAGCCACCAGACGGTGTTGAGCAGAGGAGGGATATGATCCAATTTGGTTGTAAAAGGATCCCTCTGGGCACTGTAAAGAGAGCAGACTAGGGGACAAGGGCAGACGTAGAGGACCAGTCAGGAGACCCTACCATAGCAGAGGTGAGCATGATGGGGACGCATGCCAGGGTGTTGGCAACAGAGGCCTTGAGGTGGCGAGTGTCGGCTTATACCCCAGGGTTTCATCCTAAGTCTGCAGGGCTCTGCTGCCCCCTCAGGGAGGCCAAGGTGCTCCCCACCTCCAGGGCAGCCCCCAACCCCCAGGCCTGGGCCCCACACCTGTGTGATGGGTTGTTGCACACAAGCAAGGAGCAAAGGGGTTCAGGACTTGGACCGCACGCAGCTGTGGGAGCGACCATGGGCCCTTAGGCCGAGCTAGTGGCTCTTGCTGGGGGTGTGTGTGGAGGGAATGGGGATTCGTTCCATCCCCAGAGAAACCCCAGACCACCCACCGCCCCTCCCAGGGCCCAAAGCCAAAGCCTGAACAGCTCAGAGACCACCAAATGATGTTCAATATTTGAGGGGATCCCTGAGTGAGGAGAGAAAGCGTGGGGTTTCGATAGGGGGAATAAAGAACCAAAATCCCTTGTCAATAACCTGAGTCCCCAGGAAATGCAAAGAGCCTCTCGCTCTAGCTGTTCCTTGCCTTCCATCTCCATAGGCTGCCATGTCCAGAGACATCACTGGAAAGTGTGGCTACCATCTTGAGACCTCAGGGTCAGTCCATAGTCACAGGAGACTCCAACCTGGCCCAACACTGCTGAACTGCTAACTAACACCAGCAGTCTTGTTGAGGGAGGAAAAGAACCTCCTGTCTTTTCAAATCACTGTTACTTGACAGTGTGGTTACTTGCAGCCAGAAGCATTTCTGCCTGGTACAGCAAGTCCTTGAATACAGCATTGATGAAATGCTGTAGGAACTTAACTCTTTCTTTCTTTCTTTCTTTATTTTTATTTTAAGGGTGATTTTCCAGGACCCATCAGCTCCAAGTCAAGTAGTTGTCCCAATCTAGTTGTGGAGGGCGCAGCTTAAATGGCCCATGTGGGGATCGAACCGGCAACCTTGTTGTTAAGAGCACCATGTTCTAACCAACTGAGCTAACCAGCCACCCCAGAACTTAATTCTTGTTTATATAAATTAGCCTGTGGTAAAAATTGATTTAACTATATGTCATTTCGCTTAAAGTCGCAGAATGTATCGTGGACATTAAGAGAGGACTTACTGTGTGTACTTCCACCTGACAGACCTTAAGGTAAATGGTGAGGAGATGGGGACATCAGAGAGCTAGACTGTTCATGATCAAGGTCATGTATGGGTACAACCAAGGTGGTGCAGCAGGTAAACACTGTGTTTACCTGCTCTCACAACCACATCAAAATTACAATTAATTTACAAAACAACCATTATTGAGAATCACCTAAAATCAAGCTGAACAGAAGCCTTTCAAGTAAGGACGTGCAGAAGAAGCCACCTCCAGATGGGTAGGAAGGTCAGAGACACGGACCAGGCTGGCCCCACACCTGCGTGTGAACATTAAAGATCGGGAGGGCTATTTCTGCTGTGGGGGTCCCTCCCCATCCCCTAGAAGGACGAGAGATCCCAGCCTAAGTTTCCAGCGCTGGGGAGAGAAGCCCCCATAATTTATGGCTGTGAAAACCAGCGTAGATTGTGACTGAGTGAGACTGACTACAGCTGCACTCAGGCGCTCCTCTTAAAGGGACTTACCCACCAACAGAATTGTTAGGGACGGCCAGAGAAATGAGTCGCAGGAGACCAAAATTGGTCTATTAGAATTTATTTGGCGTGTTTGAGCTGCGGGAATCAGGCTAGAAAAGACCATAACCTCCCCAAGCAAAAAGGGGTATGGAGTTTTTAGGAGGGGGTAAATGAGATTGTTCCCTCTTCAATGCTTCAGGGGGTTTTTGTTACATTGCTTCCAGCAACAAAGGGTTTTGGGGCATGACCAAGACCTCCTGCTCCACATCCTGGCTCCCAGGCCTCCGACCTACTGCCCAGGCCCACTGATCACAAGGCCATAGGAGAGACAAAGTACAAAGCAAGACAGGGTAAGATGGTTTCAACATTCCAGGGAGCTTCTCCAGGCCTAAGGCAAAAAGAAGCCAGGAGGTGCAAGGTACAAAGAAAGCAAGACAAGATGGCTTTTAAGATAAGAAGGTTCCTGTTCCTGGCCTAGATATGGCGTAACAAGAATCACTCATTCTGAGCTCCAGTGCTGGGTCAGCAGCTGAAAAGGTGGCTGGGACAAATGGTAGGGAATTGAGTTATCTAGCTTGGGACAGTGGCTGGAGAGGTGGCTTTCGCCAGATGGGGGAACTGGTGGAGGCCATTGTTTCCTTGTCAAGCTCTCCGCCTTCCCGGCCTGCAAACACAGGTGGCCGCCATATCTGGGTCTCAGCCATTCATTAGAGACCTGCCCCCACCCAACTTTCAGGCACACCCAGGCTGCTTTCAGTGGCTTTTCCATGCAGACCGCCTGCCTTGCTTGGCTCAAGCTGCAGACTTTCCTAGACTCTCAAAGGTTAGCGGAACTCAGACAAGCAGCATCTGGCTTGAGTGTGTCCTGTACCTTTGGCTGGGCAGCCCTAAGCTGGCACTAGCGGCAACCAGCCTTGGTTCATGGCTTGGCCTCTCAAGACGCTTCCGTGCACAACACGGGTGGCAGCCATTTGTGGATTTCTCTCTGGCTCTGGCTGGGTGGCCCCGGGTGGGGCACAGGCTGTGGCTGAACTTGACCTACATACAGCAGATCCCCTCCGAGGTGGTCCTGGGGCTGGCGCCCCCAGTGGCCAGCTTCAGAACTAGCTGGAGTATCACCCAGCCACCTCCAAGTACAATGCACCCAAGGGGTGGATTGCGCTGGCACCAGAGTCCTGCTGAGGCAGATCCTGCTCAGTAGGGTCAGCCTCTGTGCGACAACCCTTCCACTGTTGTCAAGGCCAGTCCTCACAACCAGTGAGCCCAAGGGTCAGTCCCTCACATTGAGGTGCAGTTATCAACCAAGGCTCAACTACAAGAGCAGGGTACACACAACCCACACAAGGGACACACCTGGAGCACATGGCTCAGGTGACCGGAAAGCTTGTGCCGCTGAACCCCATAGCACACCTACTACTACATAAGGACACTCTACTAAGACGAAGACATAACAGCCCTACCTAATACATAGAAACAAGCACAGGGAGGCAGCCAAAATGGGGAGACAAAGAAACAGGTCCCAAATGAAAGAACAGAACAAAGCTCCAGAAAGAGAACTAAGCGAAACAGAGATAAGCAATCTACTAGACGCAGAGCTCCAAACACTGGTTATAAGGATGCTCAATGATCTCAGAGAGAACTTCAACAGAGAGATAGCAAGCATAAAAATGGAGATGAAAACCATAAAAAAGAATGACTCAGAAATAAAGGATATAGTAACAGAAATGAAGAATATATTACAGGGAATCAATAGTAGATTAGATGAAGCAGAGGATCCAACCAGTGATGTAGAAGATAAGGTCGTAGAAAACACCCAACCAGAACAGCAACAAGAGAAAAGAATCCAAAAAATTGAGAGTTTAAGGGGACTCTGGGACAATATCAAGCGTACCAACATTCCCATCATAGGGGTATCAGAAGAGAAAAAGCAAGGAACTGAAAACCTATTTGAAGAAATAATGACAGAAAACTTCCCTAGCCTGGTGAAGAAAACAGATATTGAAGACCAGGAAGCACAGAGAGTCCCAAACAAGATGAACCCAAACAGGACAACACCAAGACACATCATAATTAAAATGCCAAAGGTTAAATACAAAGAGAGAATCTTAAAAGCAGCAAGAGAAAAGCAGTTAGTTACCTACAAGGGAGCCCCCATATGACTGCCAGCTGATTTCCCAACAAACTTTGCAGGCAAGAAGGGAGTGGCAAGAAATATTCCAAGTTATGAAAAGCAACAACATACAACCAAGATTGCTCTACCCAGGAAGGCTGTCATTTAGAATTGGAGGACAGATAAGGAGCTTCCCAGACAAGAAAAAGCTGCAGGAGTTCATCACCATCAAACCAGTATTACAAGGAATTTTAGAGGGACTTCTTTAAGATGGGAGGGGGTTAAACATGGGTGAAAGGGGAAGGGATTACGAAATACAGATTGGTTGTTGCACAGTGGTCATGGGGATGTAGGGTACAGCATAAGGAATATAGTCAATAATATTGTAATAACTAGGTATGGTGCCAGATAGGTACTAGATCTATCAGGGTGATCGATGGGAATGGGGTTGGGGGCAGGGTGAAAAAGGTGAAGGCATTAAGAAAAAATAATTGGTAGTTAATACAGTATGGGGAATCTAATCAACAATGTTGTAAGGTTCATGTAAGGTGCCAGATGGGCACTGGACTTATCAGGGGGATCACATCATAGACTGTGTAGATGCCTGACCAATGTGCTGTACACCTGAAGCTGAAGTAGAATAATACTGAATGTCAACTACAACTAAATATATAGGTATATATAGTCACGGGATGTGGAGCACAACATAGGGAAGATACTAGATGGTATTGTAACAGCTACATACAGTGTCAGAGGGGTAGTAGCTTGGGGGGTAGCTTATCACTTTATGAGGGGTTTAAATGTCTATTATTATACATTGCTTTGCACACCTAAAACTAATAAAAAACAAATTAAAATTAAAAAAAGATCATGTGTGTATGTGTGTCAGAGGTCCTCAAGACCACCCAGACTTAAAGATTTGCTAGGAGGACTGTCAGTCTCAGCATATGGTTGTATACACGGCTATGATTTCTTCCAGCAAAAAGATAGAGATCAATCAGCAAAGGGAAAAGGTCCACAGGGTGAAGTCCGGGGGAGGCCAGGAACTAGCTTCCAGGCATCCTCTCCCACTGGTGTCCCACAGGACTCATTTAATTCCCCCAGTCTTTGGTTGTGACAACATGTGCAAAACGTTGCCAAGTGGAAGCTCATGAGAGCCTCAGCACCCACGGTTTTCATTGGCGGCTGATCACATAGGCAGCCCCTGCCTGGCACATACCCAACTTCCAGACTCCCAGAAGGGAAGTAGTTGTGTAGCATAAACCACAGTGCTTGTGTGAACAGTTTAGGCCCAGCGAGCTACTCTTAACATTTAGAGAGTGATGAGAACCCTTTCAAAGTCTAAGTTTCCAGATGCCAGCCAAGGGCCACCCTTGAAGCAGGCCTTTCCCAGGAAAACAGTTCAGGCATACTTGGTTAAGTCTTTTGTGCACAGTTTCAACACCAAAAGGATGCTCCAATTGAACAAAGGTCAGTGGATGGGCAAGATCATTTGGGAGAACCTCATTTTTCTCTTATACTTACTTTTCTTCACACTCTCCATGTTCTTTATCGAGTCTAGATTCAAGATGGCTGACCATGGATGTTGTCCTATATGATTTTGGGGGTTTCCTCCCTGTGAAATTTTGAGGAGGAAGAGTTGACATTCTGCTTTACATTCATCTTCATGATACCTTTTCTTGATTTACAGACTAAGCTGAAATAAATAATAAACAAATAATAAAAAATAATCTTATCAGTCAAACTTGGGCCTCTGTGAACTTGTCCATTATCACTGTGCCTCTGGTTTAACATCAGATCTGGAACCCTGAACCATTCCGCCATCAATGGCACCCTAGTGTTGCATCGAATTCAGGCCTCCATTAACTGTTCCATGCCCTTTGTCTGACTTTGAACCTGTGTGTTTAAGTACTTCATCAAGAGCCTCTCTGATCTGAACTTGAATCGGGCCTTGGTTAATTAACACCCCATCAGTGTACTACTGGTCAATTTTCAAAGCATCTGTGTAATATTCCACCAGCTACTGTCTTGTGATCTGACCTTGAATTTGGGATTCTGTTCATTGTGATCAATGCCCTTTTGCTCCTTTCCAACCTTGAGGACCACAGTCCTGACCTTGAATCTGGGCCTCTATTAATTATTTTGTCATCAATGCCCTTATGGTGTCAATTCCAATCCGCACTTCTATATTGACAGTTGTACCATTAATGCCATTTAGTCCAGGCCTCTGTGAGCTAGCTATTCTACAATCACGTCTCTTTGGTCTAACCTCAAATGTAGTCATCTCTTAACCTTTCTTCCACCGGTGCCTTGCTAGTGTGACCTCAAACCCAGGCACTTTTAACTCGACCACTCAGCATCCATTTAGTCTACCCTCAAACCTGGGCCTGTTAGTGCTTCCACCATCAAGACCTATGATTTTACTTTGAACCTGAGTCTTTTTAACTTTCCCACTATCCGTGTCATGGTGGTCTAAGCTCTAACCTGTGATTCTACTTACAATTCCACCATCAATAAATCTTTGCCCTTGAATCCAGACCTCGGTTGACTCATTAGCAATGCTCCTCTGTTCTGAAACTTGAACTTGAACCTCTGTTAACTGTTCCACACTCGATGCTCCTCCAGCCTGACCTCAGTGAACTATTCCACTATCTGTACCCTTATGATCTTACCCCTAAACCTGGCCTCTATTTACTATTGCTCTCTAACTACCCCTTTGATCTGATCTTGAACCTAGGGCACTGGTAATACTTGTAGCATTGATTCCCTCTGGGCAGACCTCAGATCCGTGTTCCTGTTAACTATTCCATCATCACTTCCATTCTCTCTGACCTGGAACCTGTCAGAAGAGACAGGTTTGTAGGAATAGCTCCTACATTCTCTTCTGACCTGGAACCTGTCAGAAGAGACAGGTTTGTAGGAATAGCTCCTACAAACTATTCCACCATCAATACCCCTCTGGTCTTATTGGAAACTAAAATTCTGCTGACTATTCTTTGGTTTGACTTTGAACATGGGTCTCTGGTTAATATCTCACCGTCACTGCTTTCCGCTCTGACTGGGCCTTCTTGAACTTGATCAAGGCATCTCTGGTCTGACATCAAATCTAGACTGTTAGTTTTTACTCCATCAAGACACCCTTTCATCTGACTTCTCACATGGGCATCTCTTCACTAATTCAACATGACAGCTTCCTCATCCAACCAAAACCCAGAGCTTTTGGTAGCTATTCCATTGCTGGTGCCTCTCTGCCCTGACCTCAAACCTCGACCTCTATAAACTGTTCCACCACCATAGACCCTCTGGTCTGACTGTGACTGGAGATTTCTGTTAAGCATTCTAACCTCAAGGTCCCCTGATGTGATTCTGAACTATTCCAACATCTGCATGTCTCTGGTTTGACCTCCTCTGTTAACAACTCCACCATCAGTACCTTTCTGGTCTGCCTTCAAAACAGGGGTGTCTGTTAAGTATCCTACCATCCCTGCTCCGTTGGCATGACCTTGAACCCAGGCCTTCATTTCACGTTCTAACTGAAAGGCCCCTCCGGTCTCAAATCAAACCTAGACCTCTGTTAATTCTTCATCCAAGAATGCCACATTGGTTGCACTTAGACTTCTTTTTAACTATTTAACTTTCAATGCTCTCTGATCTGACTTTGAATCCAGGTCATTTTAACTCTTAAACCACAATGCTCCACTGGTCTGACCTCAGAGCCGATCCACTATTCACTATCACATCAATGTCCTTCTGGTCTCTTGTCAAACCAGGGTCTCTTTTATCGTCGACAATTTCACCTTCCGTGTCATCCTCATCCCTAATCAAAGCTCTTCCACTATCCTTGCTCTCTCATCTGTTTGCTTCTTAACCAGGACTTATTTACTCTTCCCCTTTTCAAAGATCTACTGGTCTAATTACCCAACACAGCCATTTCTAAACTATTTCAAAATACTCCTACTCCTCCACTCTAGAGCTGTCCACAAATCCAGTCCTCTGTTGACTACACCACCATCAGCTCCCTCCTGGTTTGACCTCAAACCTGATCCTCTGATAACTGCTCAGTTACCAGTGCCCTGTGGGTCTGTCATTGAACTTGTAAAGTTATCTCTTCCAACATCAGTGCCCTTAGAATCTGAGTGTTCACACCCCATTCACAAACCCCAGGCTCTGGTAACTATCCTAGAATCTATTCCCCTCTGGACTCACCTCAAACCCAGATATTTATTTGATTGTCCCCATCCCTATTTCTCTGTTCTGACCCTAAACCAGGGCCTCTGTAACAATTATACCGTGAACGCCTCTCTATTCTGACTTCCAGCATTTGCTAACTCTTCAAACGTCAATACCTCTCTGTCTAGGTATTCAAACAGAACAATTGTTAACTGATTAAAACCCTGGCCCCTCTTACCTGACCTCAAATCTAGGTCTCTTTATTCTACCACCAGTGATTTTCCTTCTATTATTGAACCCTGTGCATTAACTCTTCTGCCATCAATATACCTCTTATCTGACTTTGAGCCATGGTCTCTGTTAACTTTTCCACTGTCAGTTCCCCTCGGGTGGTATTACCTACCACTGGGCCTCTGATAAGGCTACCACTACAAATGTCCCTCTGGCCTGACCTTAAACAAGGGCTTTTGTTAGTAATTACACCATCCACACTCCTGGTTTAGAGCACTGACCGAGGCATGTGTCAGTTGAAAGTATAACAGTCATGAATTTCTACATTCCACACACCAGACACCAAACTTTTAGCTAAAGGAATAGAAGGCCACCAACTGAATCTTGCCAGCTTATCCATATGGTTGGAACAAGTTTCGCAGTCTCCACACCAGATGTTAAAAAATGAAATAGGCCTGTGAATTAGGGTTAGTGGATAATGAATGGAAATAGAGGAAGTAGACACACGGTCTACCTATTTTCCTACCCCTGGACCCTAAAAACGATCCTCTCATAGCCTTGGGTGTTCTCTCTTGCAGTGAATGTGAGTGGCCGCAGGTATGCCCCTGAACACTCCTATTACAAAGAGTGATCTTGATCTCATAGATCTTGACTTGACTACCCTAGGTCCATCTCTTTTATTTATTTATTTATTTTGCTTTTTTTTATTGAGGTATAATTGACATAGTTTATATTAGTTTCAGGTATACATCAGAGTGATTTGATATTTATATATCGTGTGAAATGATCACCATAATATATCTAGTTAACATCCATCATGTCACATAATTAGAGTATTTTTTCTTGTGATGAGAACTTGTAAGACGTACCCTGTCAGTGACTTTCAAATACGCAACACAGTATTATTAACTATAGTTACTATGCTATACATTACATCCCCATGACTTTTTTATTTTATAACTGGAAGTTTGTACCTTTTGACTCCCTTCCCCTATTTCATCCCCCTCTCCCACACCCATCTCTGGCAATCCCCAATCTGTTCTCTGTGTTGATGAGCTTGTTTGTTGTTGTTGTTTTCTCGTAGGTCCATCTTCAGGTGCTTATTCAAAGGGAGAAGTCACTGATGGTCAAATTCCACCTCACAGTCTCATCTGAATAATAAAGATGTGCACTGCTCAATTATTGAACCACAAGAAACCCTCAAGTGATTAAGAAAAACACTTATAGTGGCCATAATCTCAGGGCATGCTGTAATAATGATTAGAAACAGCATACGATTATTTAAAAAAAATAAAGAGGCCACCAAACTCCTCCTACCACACTGAGGTTTTGCTAGGGTCTCTAAGGCTGTTTCCTCCATCTGTTCAGAGCAATCCTCTAGCGTTTCATGACAGGCTTGATTTGGTCAGCTCCCAACACGGCAATATTACTCGTTCTTCCGTCAGAGAGATTATTCAAGCGCCAAGTACCATCGCTTCCTATTCTTCATATTTTCAAGCAAAACAACCTGTTCGACACTATTTTTTACACTGCATGTTATATGTTTCAGGAGCTCCTGGAAGACTGATTTCCCAGATGCCGAAAAGTACCGTCCATCGGCTGTTTTCTTGTGCTTTTTGACTTTTTTATTCTCTCAGAACCAGATGGAAACATGTTCTGAATAAAAGCCGGCCCCGGGTTTTCATGCTGCATTCCACCTACGTGGTTTGCCAGGCTGTTTCACAGAAACTCGTGTGTGCCATCGAAGTTCACACACTTCCTGCACCTTTCACCTTGTGCCACACCCTCCAATTTTCTCAGGTGAGTTTTATTGACTCTTTCAACTAGTAGTCAGATATCTACATTTGGCTGGTGCACAAGGTAGCCATTCCGCTCAGCTGCTTCCCCAGCTCGTGTCATTCCTGGTGGATTCATTGTTAAGGTCCGTGGGATCACTGGGGCATTTTATTTGGGCCTTTGCTGGACAGCCATGTCACAAGGTGGGTTCTATGAATGCAGAATTTGAGATGGAGTTTGAGGTATAAGATGTTTGTTTATTAGGGATTGATTCTTGTGCAGGGAGGCGGGAGGAAGCAGGGTTGGGCAGACGGACGGTTGACCTGCAGTGCAGGCCCCACAAAATCTTGGCAGCCCAGCTGGCAGCTCCGGAGCAAGCATTGCCTGGCAGAACACTCCCTGTTGGGAGGAAATACCAGGCTTTGTACTGCTGCCCAGCTCAGTCTCATGTGGGTTGGCCCAGGCAGGGCATGACCTCAGGGAGGTGGCTCTCCAAAGCTGAGGCCCTCCCTGTGGAGCTGACAGCTACACAGCGAGTGCTTCCTTGAAGAGGCTCTGGGTAGTGCCAAGAAAGGCACGAGGAAAGGGGCTATGAAAAGAAACAGGTGCCACTTGGTAAGTAACTGGGGACCCAGGTAAAATCCTAGTTCCTCCTTTTCTCAATCTGTAGTCCTGAGCCAGTCACCCCAGCAATCTCTGCCTCAGTTTCCTCCAGACTCAGTTAAACGTTTGGGAGTCATTTCGTTTATTCTTCTGACATCTATTGACTGAATCTTTACAGTGTGCCAGGCCCTGTGCCAGGATGTAATAGTGAATAAAACAAGGAGAACCTCTGCCCTCAGGAAACTGACATTCCCCGTAACCCCTAGAATCCATCCAGTGACTCAGAGTTGTCACGCCTGGCCTCACTTGTGATGATTGTAACACAGTGAGAGCCATGGTCTCAATGCATATGGAGACAGACGACGACAGGCTGGTGTGGAAACTGAGGAAATAATCAACTGGATCCATAGGGTAACAGGAAGGAGGGAGCCACAGTAGGTTCTTGATAGGAATGCAAAGAGAGAAGTGTGGAGTATTAGAAGGGCTATTCTAGCAGCAGGCAAGAACAAAAGTGCAGGAAAAAGAAAATGTTACTGCTGCAGCTCACCCTGCTCCTCACATGGGTCAAATAAGGGAAAATAGCTGAGGCCAGGTGTGGGGACAGAGCCAGGAGTGCAGTTTCCAGGCTCTCGGCCTCACGTGGAAAGGTGCTGGCTCGGGTAGTAGATGGCCGTCGGCTGTGGCCGGTTAGCCAATTGGCCACTGATATAACTGCCGTGGCTGCGCTGGGGAGTGGGAGTCGGTCGGTTGGCAGAAAAGTGGACAGCAGGTCGCACGTCGTGTGACTCCAGCCTCCAGTGAGACTATAGTGGTACGACTCCCCTACCTATGGTCCGTGGGTGTTCCTTTTTGACCTCACCATGTCCTGTGTTCTTGTGTGGGGAGCGGGAGCTGAGACCCCGCGGGCTGCCCCGCACGACAAATGGCACAGCGAGCAGGGTGTGGTGCTGGCCAAGGCCTACCGAAGGTGGTGGATGTTTGCTTTTGTGTCTTGACCAGCCGCCATCAAGAATATGTAAGCACCTTGACTGTGAGCCGCTATTGGTCCAGGATGGTACCCTGAGAGGCCCAGAGAGAGTGGCAGTGCCCTGAGAACCCTGGCTGAGTCCAGGAGTCTGGCTGTGCCCAGAGAGTGTGGCAGTGCCCTGAGAGCCCTGGCTGTGCCTGGGGAGACTGGTGGTACCCTAAGAAACCCAGGAAGTCTGGCTGTGCCCAGAAGGACTGGTGGTGCCCTAAGAAACCCTGGCTGTGCCCAGAGAGCCTGGTTGTGTTCAGGATATTGCATTCACCTCCAGGCTCCGCGCACAGGGGCCCTCGCGGAAGACATTTGTCGTGTAGATTATGAGGCGAGACCCTATAGGGGTGGAGTGTGGGGACAGAGCCCCAGAGAGCAGTTTCCAGGCTCTCGGCCTCACGTGGAAAGGTGCTAACTCGGTAGCCGGTTAGCCAATTGGCCACTGATATAACTGCCGCTGCTGCACTGGGGAGTGGGAGTCGGTCGGTTGGCAGAAAAGCAGACAGCAGGTCGCACGTCGTGTGACTCTAGCCTCCAGTGAGAATATAGTGGTATGACTCCACTATGGCTCCGTGGGTGTTCCTTTTTGGCTTCACCATATCCTGCGTTCTTATGTGGGGAGCGGGAGCAGAGACCCCACAGGCCGTCCCACACGACACCAGGCCACACTGCCTATCCAGCTGTGTTAAATGTTCATTTTTGGTTTGTTTGCAGCCAAGTTATTGCCCATTGGTGGCAGCAAGGACTGGGGTTTTGGTTTTATGATCTAACTATTTCGTGAGCTCTATGAATGAATGAATGAATGAATGCATGCATGCATGAATGAATGAATGTTGGGCAAGGGACCAAAAGGCAGCTGGTTTGTTAATGGGCACCTCTTGCAGCTCTTGACTGGGCGCTAACAATGAACTGAAGATTTAAGCTCTGTGTCTGCGTGTCTGAACTTCGAATACTTTAAGTGTGCTATACTTGAAAAGATTCTTCTCTCAGAAACGAACTTAGAGACTTTTAAAGAATCCAGGTTCATATAATTAAGGTAAGGCAATTCACGATTATCCACCCTGACTCCTCTGTGAAACAGAAGTTAGTTACTGTAGTAAAAAGTTACAATTAATATAAGTGGTTGTAACTACACTGAGAAGCAGTAGTGACAGAGAAATACAACTGTGCATGTACTTTAGTTTTACAAGGTACTAAAGTAAAAACAGTGTTTCACAAACGTTTTGGTCCCCCGCGCCCCTTTTACAGTCTTAGGACTTACTGAAAACCCCAAAGAGCTTTGATTTATGTGAATGGTAGCTTTTGATATTTGCCAGGTTAGAAATTAAGACTGAAAAATTTGAAATATTTGTGGCATTCATTTGATGATAGCAATGATGAATTCATTGCATGTTTAACATAACTAATGTCTTAGTATTATTATGAAATTAGTTCTGTCCTTCTGGGCCCCCTGACATCTGTCCTCAAGTTAAGTGCCAGTTTGTCCTAGAATATAAAAGAGAATAATGAAGGACAAAACTTGGAAAGTGAATTTTATTAGCCTTGGTCTCTAATATGTGAGTCTTGGAAGAAGCTGTGTGGTGTGTTCCTATCACAGTTTTTTCAATTTTGATGGACTTGTGTGCTCATCTCCTTGGTTTACTGTTTATTGCCATCGCCCACAGCGTGAATGGTTATTTTTTACTTCCTCTCTAATTTGCCTAGACAGCAGAGACTCTGTTTATCCAGAAAAATTTTCTGTGCTTTATATGGACTTTAGTATGTTCTTAATTTTTTAAAGAAAAATAAATAAAAGAACAAAGTTTTCCCACTTAAGGTCTTTACAATCATGTGGCTTTCTATGTTTATGTTTTATTGTCACTTTGGTTAAATAGGTAACCAATATTGTTTCTCAGGCACCTGTGATCCTATCTTCATCAAGTGTCCAACTCTCTTCTGCATTTTTTATTTTTGTCTTCCCCCAAATCGGACTTAAGTATTGAAAAAAATGCAACAAAATAAACTTAAACTTTCAGGATCTCTTTTCACCTAAAACTATCTTTGAGATTTCACACAGAGTCCCTGGAAATTCACAAAGATCTGTTCTTTTGTCTTATAAAAAAAAGATACTAGAAATAATTCAGCTTATCTGATGTGTTACTATTGATGAGTTGAATGGGAAGAGTTGGCAAATCAGAAGAGATCCTCAGCCTTCCCTAGGTTAAATTACAACGGTTAAAATATTATTTATTAACATAAATATTTTAGAAATGTATGCTTTATGGGAAGTCCCTGGAGATTTGTGCCCTTGCTTTTCATAGTACCGAGGGCGTCAAAAAAATGTATACACATTTTAAGAAAGGAAAAAAACCGTATTAATATATACCGATAACATAAGATGAATACAAGTCACGTTGGACTTCTGCAATTACAAGAGGTGCTCAGAGTGGTTACCGTCAGCGTCCAGATGCTTCTGATTATGGTAAACTGGTTGAGCAACACTGACCAAAGTGTTGACATCTCTTAAAATGTGTATACATTTTTTTTTGGCATCCCCGGTATGTTGAAACTCAAAGGAAACACTGACTAAAACTCTTATGAAATATTTCTGTTGAGTTTTACTATATTTGTCAGTCCTGGTGGTACTTTGCCTGGTGATATAAGACAACAGCACTATAGAATTATCAGCCACAATCTCAGTTATTATTGTAAATATTTACTTGGTCACAACCTTACTTCTTTAATTTAAATCTAGCATCTTCTCGGCCAGTGTTTCTCAATGCACATCAGACTTACCCATAAAGTTTTATAAAAATACAGATGTTCAGAACCTGCACCAGAACATACAGAATCTCTTTACTTGCTAATCTTGGTATATTGTGTATACTATGTCTTAGGATGATTATATATTATATCTCAAGACTTTTTTCTTCATAAAGCAATTACTCATTCTTTTTTTGTAGATCAGATGTGGTGTTTACTGGCTTCTTTGAAAATAGTCTTAATCATTGATCTTAAAGACATTTTGTCTAAAAAATTTTTCCTGGAACAGCTTAAAACCACAAACATTTATTATCTCACAGTTTCTGTTTGTCTGGAATCTGTGTGCAGCTTAGCTGGATAGTTGTGGCTCAGGGTTTCTCAGGAGGTTGCATCTGGGGCTACAGTCATCTGAAGGCTAGACTGGGGCTGCAGCGTCCACTGCCAAGAAAGCCACTCACATGGCTGGTGCTTGGTGCTGGCTGCTGGCTGCTGGCTGCTGGCTGCTGGCTGCTGGCTGCTGGCTGAGGCGTTTCAGTTCTCCTCCATGTGCCCTCTCGTCCTCCAGAGCCTCTTTTACATGTGGCCTTTCCAACAGGATAGCCTGGATTTCTTTACTTATTGTCTGGGTTCCAATTGAGGGGGGCAGGGGGCGGAATGCAAATCTATGTTGGAAGCTACAGTCTTTTTATAAACTAACCTCAGAGGTGATATCCCATCATTTCTGCCATATTCTGTTTGTTAAAAGTGAGTCAGTACACCCAGGCCACACTCAAGGGGAGAGGATTACACAAGGGCATGAATACCAGCAAGTGGGATCATGCAGGACTGTCTTAAAGGCTGCCTGCCACACTGCCTCTAGGTGTGTGGGGCCCTAGACAAACATTTTTTGCAGGGCCTGTGTCTATATAAACAATTTGAATTAAAAATATTTTACAGGGCCGGCCCGGTGGCCCAGGCGGTTGGAGCTCCATGCTCCTAACTCCGAAGGCTGCCGGTTCGATTCCCACATGGGCCAGTGGGCTCTCAAACACAAGGTTGCCGTTTCAATTCCTCGACTCCCGCAAGGGATGGTGGGCAGCGCCCCTGCAACTAAGATTGAACACGGCACCTTGAGCTGAACTGCCACTGAGCTCCCAGATGGCTCAGTTGGTTGGAGCACGTCCTCTCAACCACAAGGTTGCTGGTTGGACTCCCGCAAGGGATGGTGGGCTGCGCCCCCTCCAGGTCCACTAGCAATGACAACTGGACCCGGAGTTGAGCTGAGCCCTCCACAACTAAGACTGAAAGGACAACAACTTGACTTGGAAAAATGTCCTGGAAGTACACACTGTTCCCCAATAAAGTCCTGTTCCTCTTCCCCAATAAAATCTTTAAAAATATATATTTTACAGAATCATGGGTCCATATGAGCTGTGGTGATTTATTGATGAACATTTAGAACAGTGCAGAGTAGTAGTGCTTGTGTATTTGTTTACTGTCCAATCAATGCACCTACGGAATCCTCGTAGTTTTCCAGGTTCCATCTCTTCCTGTTCAGGTCTAGGAACCATCTCATGTTCTTTATTTATGTTCTTTATTGTCAGATGTGCCATTTCTGGCTAAGTTCATCTCCCACCTCAAGAAGGTAGCAACACCATTGTTACTCACAATGCCGTGGCTCTTTAGAACCTGTTTGTATTGGGAAAATATAGATCTACTTGCCTCTGTAGGTCCCTAATACATTTATTTAATGCTGGTTACGTCTTACTTGTAACACTGTATCATCCATTGGGCTGCCCATAAATACTGGCTTCTAATGACTCCTCCTTCAGAAGTTGTTATGGTGCTTTGTTGATAAGGACCACGAAAGCAAGCAAGCCGTATGCAAAGAATGCAGGAAAACGTGAAAAATACTTTATTTTCTGGTCATGTGAAATTTCCTGTTTGGAATTTTATAGCATAAATATAGAAAAACACATCTTGTAACTGTGTATTCTCTTGAACTCTTTCAATAATAATCACTGCATTCCTAGAATGAGATCTATTTCGAGAGTGAGTGCACCCCTGCCTTCCACATATCACCAGTGGGGAGGAAAGCAAGGGGCCCATGGAAAAGTAAGAAGAGAAGTCCCATTTGTACAGAGAGTGTCCATTATTCATCTGGCATGGCTTGAGACTGACCTAGGGGAGCGTGATCTCACCACGTGGATGAGCCAAGTGAGCCCATTGGAGGTGTGGAGCAATAGTCACGAAAGTCGTAGGAGCAGGTAGGTATGGCCCAGAGGACTCCCTAATACATGGTGCAGAGCCTGTTGGAGGAAATGACTCCTAGCTGCCAGCAGCAGAGGAACAGTCAGGGTAAAGGCGCCTGTCACCACCTCTGCCACCTCTGGGTGCTCTAGACTAGAGGTGGCCCCACAGTTGGAATACTGACACGTAAGAGCTGATACACAGTCCATACATGCGGCTTAAAGCCAAAGGTTGGCAGTGGCTTGTTCAGACCTAGGGCTTTGAAAATGGCCTGTAAACGACATGAATGAGTCACTCAAAATCAGCATGTCACCGCCATACTGATTCCTGTCTCATGAGATCCTGTGAAAGAAAGCCACAGGAGCCAGTGGGAGCCATCCACTTGCTAGGTCACCCCCCTGGAGCTGGCCCCGGCGCCCCGGGACAGCCCCATATGTATAAGTGCCAGAGTTTATCAGGGGATCTCTCTGACCCCATACACAGGACAGAGGGTAAGAGAGAACATCAAAAAGGAGAAGTGGGGATCAGGGCCCATGTGGGTCCTGATCCAGACTCGGGGCACCTCACTCAAATAGCACTTCTGGCCCCAGCCAGTCGCGGCCACCAGAGGGAGTCTTAGACCACTTTGAGGAAGGCACACCAAAGCAGGCGGCCCCCTGCCGTTCAGCGCCCGGGGCAGGGTTCCTACCTGAACTGCTTGCAGCTTGGGGCAAGAAATACTAAGTTCCATATCATCTTTCATTAGGAACTTATTCAAGAACATTATCTTGTAATAGTGTGCTGGGTTTAGAATATGTCTGTGAATTCTTTGATCTTCCTCCATTTAAAAGATAGTGCTTAATTCCCCTCCCCACGAGAGTGGGCTAGACTTAGTGACTCACTTCTAATGAACAGAATTTAGGGACGTGACAGTGTGTAACTGCCAAGACTGGCTCATAAAAGGCAACAAAGCTCGCTCTCTCTCTCTCTCTCTCCCCCTCCCTCCCTCCCACCCCCTCCCTGCCTCCTCCCCCCCACCTCTCTCTTAGACCACGTGCTCTGGGGGAAGCCAGCTGCCATGTCCTGAGGACTTGTCAAGCAGCCCTATGGAGGGGCCCATGTGGGGAGCAACAAAGTTCTCGAAATGCATGTGGGACCTGAAATATTGCTGTGACCATTTCTGGAAATTATAATCTGCCATGAAGTACTGGGCAAGTTGCTTCACCTCTCTGGGCCTGTTTCCTCTACAGTAACATGAGGATAATAATAGTGTCTATATTGTAGAGAGACAATCACATGAGATAATGCACATAAAATACTTAGCACAGTGCCAGCAACATAGTAAGTGCTCAGTGAAAACTAGAAGTTATTGTCAATAATCATTGAACAATGAGGCATCTTGATACATCTGAAACAGACTGTTGTGGGTTGAATTATATCCCCCAAGAAGGCATATTTAAGTCATAACCCCTGGTACCTGTGAATGTGACCTTATTTGGAAATCAGGTCTTTGTAGATCTAATTAAGATGTAAGTTAAGGTGAGGTCATACAAGATTAGGGTAGGCCCTAAATCCACTCACTGGTATCCTTATGAAAAGAGACAGAGACACACACAGGGAGAATGCCATGTAACCATGGAGGCAGAAATTAGAGTTATGTGTCTGCAAGCTATGGACCACCAAGGATTGTTGGCAACCACCAGAGGCTGGAAGAGGCAAGAGAGAACCTCCCCTATAGGTTTCAGAGGGAGCATGGCCCTGCCAACAACTTCGCTTCAGACTTCTAGCCTCCAGAACTGTTAGAGAATAAATTTCTGTTGTTTTAAGCCAAGAAAAAAAACCACTCAGCAGACATTTACTGGGAGCCAGGCGCTGTGCCAGGCGCTGATGATGCCAATGGTGAGTAAGGCAAGGACCCTGCCCCGAGTTGCTGGCAGCAATACGGACAGTAAAGCAATGAACAGAGTGGCTGTTAGAATGATGGCATGGTACTCTGTAGGAGAGGCTCTGGGTTGGGTGTCTCCAGGACCAGCCCCAGATGTGATGGCTTGCTCTGAGGACTCACAGGATTCCATGTGGTCGTACAGCCGTGATTTATTACAGTGAAAGGACACAAAACACAATCAGCAAAGGGAAGAGTCACACAGGCAAAGTCTGGAGGGAACCAGGAAGAAGCTTCTATGATGTTTCATACAGGACACACTTAATTCCTCCAGCAATGAACTGTGGCAACACATTTAAAATATTGTCTACAGGGAAACTTGCCTGAGCCAAAGAGTCCAAGATGTTTTGGGGGCCGGTCACATAGGCACGCTTTGGCTAGCGTGTACCAAAGTTGTAGAGCCCCAAAAGGAAAGCAGGTGTTCAGCATAATCCACAGTGTTTGTACAAAGTTTAGGTACAGTGAGCCACTCATCATTTAGAGAGTAGTGGGAACCCTCGCAAAATCTGAGTTCCCAGATGCCGGCTGTATTAGCTCAGGCTGTCATACAAGATACCACAGACTGGGTGGCTTAAACGGCAGAAATTTGTTTTCTCACAGTTCTGGAGGCTAGAAATCCAGGATCAAAGTGCCACTAGGATGGGTTTCTGGTGAGGACTCTCTGGTTTATAGATGGCTGTCTTCTCACTGTGTCCTCACATGGCCTTCCTTCTGTGCATTCATGGACAGAGAGAGATCTGTGGGGTCTCTTCCTCTTCTAATAAGGACAAGTCCTACCGTGTTTCCCCAAAAATAAGACCAGGTGTTATATTAAGTTTTGCTTCAAAAGACACGTTAGGGCTTATGTTCAGGGGGAGTCATCCTGAAAAACCATGCTAGGGCTTATTTTCCGGTTAGGTCTTATTTTCGGGGAAACACAGTATTAGATTAGGGCCCCACCCTTATGACCTTATTTAACCTTAATTTCCCTCTTAAAGTCCCCATCCTCAAATATAGTCACTTTGGAGGGTTAGGGCTTTAACATATACATTTGGGGAGGGGGCTACAATTTAGTCCATAACACTAACCAAGGGCCAACCTTGCAAGCAGGCCTTTCTAAGGACAAGTCTCAGGCCTGCTGTTAACTCTTTCCTGCACAAGCTCCATACCAGATTCTGGAAGTCTTGAAATGGCTGCCAATTACATTGCTTCCTGGGAAGGAGGAGGTCCCATTTGGTGCTTGTGGTCCAGATTACAATGGCTCTTTCCCCGTGGATTAAGAACCTTCCTGCCACCTTGGCCCTGATGTAGGAGTATTTCTCTGTGAGTCCCCAAATGATGTAGGAGACTTGTGAGTGAGTGAGTGCCGGGATCATGTCTCGTGAGACCGAAGAATGGAAACACAGACCTAGGAGAGGCAAAGAGTTTTAAAAAGAGGATAGTTTATTGAAAGCAAAGCGTCAGAGCTCCCGAGCAGGAGGGGGTCCTGAATGGGGGTGCCCTGTGACTGAGGCAAAAGCTCTTACTTTTATACCTTCCCTTGCCTGTTTGGGGAAGAAGAGCTGGCGCCTTTTTTAAAAAGGTATTCTTTTTCATTGGGGAATATTAGGGAACAGTGTGTTTTTCCGGGGCCCATCAGCTCCAAGTCGTTGTTCTTCAATCTAGTTGTGGAGGGCACAGCTCAGCTCCAAGTCTAGTCGCTGTTTTCAATCTTAGTTGCAGGGGGGCGCAGCCCACCATCCCATGCTGGAATTAAACCTGCAACTGTGGGAACAGAGCCAGGAGTGCAGTTTCCAGGCTCTTGGCCTCACGTGGAAAGGTGCTGGCTCAGGTAGTAAATGGCCATCAACTGTGATTGGATGGCCATCAGCTGTGGCTAGTTGGCCGTCAGCTGTAACCAGTGAGCCATTGGCCACTAATATAACTGCCAGGGCTATGCTAGCAGAAAATGGGGCCTAGCAAGAAGATGGTGGCTGAGCTAGCAAGCGCGGATTGCAGTTAGCATGGAGGACTGCAGCTAGCAAGTAGGGTTGGTTGGCAGAGAAGTAGAAGGCAGGTTGCGGATAGTGTGGCTCCTGCTTCCTGTGTCTCCAACCCAGCCGCCAGTGAGAATATAGTGGTGTGACTCCCCTACCTATGGCTCTGTGGGTGTTCTTTTTTGGCCTCACCATGTCCTGCGTTCTTATGTGGGGAGCAGGACCAGAGACCCGGCATGACACCCTGCATGACAGCAACCTTGTTAAGGGCTTGTGCTCTAACCAACTGAGCCATCCGGCCACCCCAGCTGGCGCTTTTTAATGGAATTTGTCTACCAGGTTTGTTCTGTTAGCCCATCCTGAAGGATTAGCAAAATAACCCATTCCTATCTATCAGATCTGTTTGTCAGGCCAAAAGGAATTTTATAATTAACCTCAAGGCCTTGTTACATTTTGTCTTGGAGCGAAGGAGTTTCAGAATATGGCTGTCTTTTGTTAATTCCACCAGGGACCTCCCTGTCTACCTAAAAACATGCTAATTAACCTGTGTCGGCCCCAGCTGACAAGACCAGAAGTTGATGGGTTAGCAGGAGGCAGCCCTACATGGAAACAGACTAATAACCCATGCCAATAGAGGCACCCATATTGTGTGACTGTGATCAAAGCCTCTCTTTGGGAAGTGACATGAGAGGGAGTGTCAGGCAGGGTGTCAGGCGGGGTCTCTGGTCCCACTCCCCACATAAGAACACAGGATATGCTGAGGCCAAAAAGGAACTGTGGGGACAAAGCCCCAGAGAGCAGTTTCCAGGCTCTCAGCCTCACATAGAAAGGTGCTGGCTCGGGTAGTAAACAGCCATCAACTGTGATCAGATGGCCATCAGCTGTGGCTAGTTGGCCATCAGCTGTAACCCGTAAGCCATTGGCCACTAATATAACTGCTGTGGCTACGCTAGCAGAAGAAATGGGGGCTAGCAAGAGCAGATTGCAGAGAGACGGATGCCGCCGGTGAGAATATAGTGATATGACTCCCCTACTTGTGGCTCTGTGGGTGTTCCTTTTTGGCCTCACCACATTGGGTTCTTATGTGAGGAGCAGGACCGGAGACCCCGCAGGCCGCCCCGCACGACAGGAACACCCACGGAGCCATAGGTAGGGGAGTCACACCACTAGTCTCACTGGGGACTGGATTCACACGACTTGCTGTCCGCTTTTCTGCCAACTGACTGATTCCCCTCGCTAGCTGCAATCCGCGCTTGCCAGCCCAGCCACCATCTTCTGCTAGCCCCCCATTTTTTCAGCTAGCGTAGCCACAGCAGTTATATTAGTGGCCAATGGCTCACTGGTTACAGCTGACGGCCAACTAGCCACAGCTGATAGCCATCCAATCACAGTTGATGGCCATTTACTACCTGAGCCAGCACCTTTCCACGTGAGGCCGAGAGCCTGGAAACTGCACTCCTGGCTCTGTCCCCACAGGGAGGCGTGGTGGACATCAGTTGAGTCAATGGGCTTTGGACAACTTGAAGTTCAAGCTGGATTTGACTTCTGGATCTGAAACTCTTATTGACGTGACCTATGCAGCTATTTAATAAATATTTGGAGACTGTTTTAAATGAATGTTTACCCTTGGAGAAATTAATGCTCTAAGTCTTGGTTTCATCATCTGTAAAAGTTATGATGATGATAATATTCTCACCAAATTGTTCAATAGATTGAACAATTTAATGTAATTAAAGTCCTTTTTCATGATGTCTGGCTCAGTGCTGGAAAAAAAGACAACCAGCATTAAATATAAATGGTCAGGGAACAGAGGACTGAACTAAGGGCCACATGAATGTGGGTGATTTCCCAGTGATGCCGAGTTATTCTGGGACTGCTCTAAGCAATCAGCTTTGGAAGTGATGAAATTCCAAATCACTGGGTGGATGAAAAACCGATAAGAATATTTGTGAAGTGCAGGTGTTTAACATCTGGGACTTTGTGGTTACATCGTTCTAGGTTCAAATTCTGGATCTTCCTGTTTTGTCAGGTAAACATCTCTGCACCTTACCTCAGGGATAAGATTATCTTATCTGTGAAGTAGGAATGATACTAATGGCAATGCCTCCATCAGTTCTTGTAATGCTGTCACGTCAATAAATGTTATCTATTATTAGCAATAAGAAAAAGAAAAAAGAAAAAAAAAAGGAGTATTCCCGATCTTACCATAGTCTCATGAATCCTTGTAACAAACCTCCAGCACTAATAATGTGTTTATATTTGCAGTAGTTGGATTCTTGGAAGCCTAAGAAAAGGAGTGCACAAATGAACACTAACTGAAAACATGTCATGGCCAGAAAGCAAAGTATGACATTGTTTAAAATTTAACACTGTAGATCCAGAATGACTCCACGAGCACTTACAGTGCTAAAGGGAACAGTTCATAACAACGCTATAACTGTCATAAATCTGAATGTACTAAATAATAAAATGGCAAGATGCAAAAAGTATAACCTCCAGGAAATGCGAGAAATAGATCATGGAAACACAACAGCAGCAGATTTTAACTTAACCTTTGTCAGCCTAGGATAGACCTAGTAGACACAGCAAAACAGTATAATTAATAAAGCTCTAGCAAGCTTATTTTCTTATATCCATGAATACATCTTGTCGGTGACTATGGAACATTAATAATTATTGACACTTATAGTAGGACACAAAAGTTCAATAAATTCCAAAAAGAAGAATGGATACACACCATATTCTCTGACCATAATGCAATAAACTTTGATTTCTTTTAAACAAAAACAAAAATCTCAAAACTCCAATAGCTTAGAAAAAATTTTTAATATCTCTCCTAAGCTACTCTTACATCAATGTACAAATACACCAAAAGTTGCAGACCATCTAGAGTAATAATATTGAAAAAAATCTTTCTCTAATGCAAATGTTACATATCAAAATGTATAAGATATAGGTAAATCTGATCTCAGAGCAAAACCGTAGTTTAAGATAGAATTTACAAGATATAGTTGAAAAGTTCCTAAATATAAAATATACCCAAAACGAAATCAATAGGAAAATGATAAACTGTGGGAAATATTTTCAATACTTGAAAGACAAAGGGTGTAGTATTGTGATTTATATTTCTCTTACACATTTATATTTGGTCTTTGTCCACAGTTCCTGGCTCACAGCTACCGAAACCCTTGGAATTTCCTGAGTGATGGAGTGATAAAGGTATCTCTTGTTATGTTAAGGAAGTGATTTTGGAAATCTCTAAGGCTGGGGGTTGGTTGCCAGGGGAAACCAACCAAGTGATTAGAGAATTGGAACTTTCCCACCCCTTGGCCTCCGGAGATGGGAGAGGGGCTAGAGAGATTGAGTTCAATCACCAAAGGCCAATGATTTCATTAGTCATGCCTCTGTAATGAAGCCTCCATAAAATTCCTCCAAAAAAGGATGGGGTTTGGAGAGTTTCCGATTTGGTAAACACGAGGAAATTTGGGGAGAGCGGTGCACTCAGAGCATGGAAACTCTGTGCCCTTTTCCCAAATCTTGCCCTATCTCTTCCATCTAGCTGTACGTGTGTTATATCATTTTACAATAAAGAGGTAATCTAGTAAGTGAATGTTTCTCTAAGTTCTATGAGCCACTTTAACAAATTAATCAAATCCAAGTTGGGGGTTGTGGGAATCTCCAATTTATAGCCAGTCAATCAGAAGAAACATTGTTGATAACTGGTCTGGTAATTAGTGTCTGAAGTTG
This sequence comes from Rhinolophus hipposideros, assembly GCF_964194185.1. NCBI lineage: Eukaryota > Metazoa > Chordata > Mammalia > Chiroptera > Rhinolophidae > Rhinolophus > Rhinolophus hipposideros. Next base: position 88,372,481 of record NC_138046.1, on the reverse strand, counting down.
GCAGGGGGGCAGTCTTAGTTTGAGCCCTTAACCTGTGGAATCCGATGCTGTCTCTTGGTAGATAGTGTCAGAATTGAGTTGAATTGTGGGACAACCAGCTGGTGTCAGTGAATGGCTTGTTTGATGTGTGAGGAAACCCTCCCTCCCCACAACGGAATTGGGTCCAGAACCCAAAGGAAAGGGCTAATTAATTTATAAATCAATAAGAAAAGACAAAAATGGATAGAAAACAGACAAAAGACATGAATAGAAAGTTCACAAAAAGATAGATAAATAGCCAATTAATATGTGAAAATATGCTCAATTTCATTCATAAGAAAGTCTAACCAAACAATGAAATATTTTCACTTTTCAGATTGATAAAAATTTATGTTTTTTAATATCTAGTGTAGACAAAGGATAATGAAATGTGATAATATACAGTAGGTGGAAGTATAAAATTAAACAACAGTTTTGGAGGAAGTTTGGCAATATTTATCAAAGTTTTCGATTTATACATGTTTTGATCCAAGAATTTCATTCCTAGGAAGTTATTTTTTAAATATAAAAAGTAGCTAACTACATACTTTTAATGGAAGGATAAAATTTAAAAATATATAAATAGCTGTTTGTTTTTTAAGTCAAAAAGGGAAGACAAAATGGTTTCCTATGGGAAGAGGGAGGGAGGGAAGAAAGGGGTGGAGACGGAGAGAAGCTAGATCTGAATATACCATATTATTGTTGTATTTGAAGCCATGTAAATACAATAATTATTATGTGATATAATTATACTCTATTTTAAAAGTCTTGTTATACCCTGAAGTAAGCAAGTTATGGAAGATTACTGGGGTCACGTCAACCAAGCTTAATTGGCCCTCACTGGCCGAAGATGGAGTGATTTGAGCATCAAAAAGAATAACTGCAATGGATTGAAATACATGAACTATCCATGAGATCACAATGATGCTAAAAAATATAATTGGCCACCTTTGGAGGATCCTGGTAAACCAGAACATTATTCTGAAAGCTGGAGAATAAACAAAGAGAGTAACTGACTAGATAATTGATACTAAAGAATTATTGTTGAATTTTTGAGATATGATAATGATGTATGGCTAACTTTTTCAAAAGAGTTATAGTTTAGAGCCACATCTTGAAATATTTATGGGTAAAATGATATGCTATCTGGGTTTGCAGCAGAATAATCCAGTAGGAATGGGAAAGTAGGTGGAGACTATAGAGAAAACAAAATTGGTTGTGAATTGATAACAGTTGAAATGGGATAATAAATGCATGGATATTTATTATATTATTCTCTCTACTTTTCTATATGTTTGAAATTTTCCAGAGTAGAAATATAATTTTATGAAGGCAAAACTATATTGAGAGCCTGACTTCGGCCCACTCTGCTAACCATGATGTCTTAAATTTTTTGTTAGTTTTCTTTTGTTTTAGAAAACAAAAAGAAAGGGAAGTCATGAAGTCTTGTCTACCTAAGGGAGAACCAGAACTGCTACAGAGAAAAGGGGACTTACAAGCAATGTCTTTAAAAAAAATGAGTAAGTTTTTGCCTACAATTCCAGGCCAAATGTGGGGTGTGGGCAAATGGGTGACCTAGAATTCTGTCATTTCTGGGAGAACTGAAAAGAGCTTCTGGAGCCAGATAGCCTGGGTTCAAATCTTGGGTCTGCTGCTTATTTCCTGTGTGACTCTGAGCAAGTTATTCAACCACTCTGTGCCTCAGTTACTTCATCTGTAAAATGGGGATGATAGTACCTACCTCATGGATTGTTGTGAGGATGAATGGACTAATATGTGGAAAGTATTTAAAACACTGAGTGACTGGCACATAGTAAGCACTCAGTAAGTGTTGGCTACTGTGATTATAGTTGTCGGAGTGTATAGTACAAGACAGACTTGATGAGGGATGAGACTGGAGAAGTAGGTAGACTTCCGGGTTATAGGAAGGAGTGTGTCTTCTATTTGGCAGGGAGTCATTGAAGGGTTTTAAGTAACGCTAACAGCTAACACTGCTGAGTGAGGATAGAAACTTCATTTCTCACAAATGGTTAAAACATGAATTTCCTACATGTGCAATTAACTATGAAATGGTTCAGGGCAAGTTGAGAACCTCTGACTGTGTTTTGAACTGCTGTTTCCTTCACAGTAAGTGGATGCCATGGCTTTGGGAATTGACTACCAGTGGTGATATGACTCAGGATTGTATGAAACTAGGCCATCTAAAACTTCATCGAGTCACATTTCACGCAAGATCTGTGTATACACATTATATAATTAAAGTAGTATGTTGTGTGTGTTTAAGGCTAGCCCTCGATTAAGGGCACTGTACTTGTAAAAAGCATAATTCCAGTAATCAAATTTTAGTTTTATTATGGCAAATGAGAAACATACACAAAAGTCTAGAAAGCAGCAAAATGAACATTCCGTTCCCATCACCCAGCTCCAACTGTTATGGACTCCTGGCTAATCTATGACATATATATCCCACCCCACCCATAGTGGACCCTCAGATATTTTGAAGCAAATCCCAGACATCATATTATTTCATGTAGAAAATGTCAGTATGTGTTTCCAAAAAATAAGGACTCTTTAGAAAATCTAACCCCAATAATTTTCTCAGCTAAAAAAACCAATGATTCCTAAATAGTTAAATCTCATTCAGCCTTCACATTACCCTGAATATATATGTATATATTCATAAGGATGCCCTGTGCCTCCATAATTAGACACACACTGTAGGTTCTCTCTCTCTTTGTGATGCCATCAGTCATTGATGAGCAGTGCCTAGATCCATTTATTCACAAGGGATTACAAAATAGAATGTTCTGATCTCTAATTCTTTCTTCATTTATTAACCCTGATATATCTACAAAGGAGAATTTCCCCTAGCCAACTTTTTGGCTAGTATAAGAAAAACAGGTTACGTGCTTGATTCTTTCCCTGTATTTATTTACCAGTTTTCAATATAAAGAGTTGTTTCCCAAGCATCTTCCCAAGGTGACTAGTGAGCCATCTTTATTTGTGTCATTGTAAACCTGTGGATTTTAAGCATGTTTATATTCAATGGGGTTTGAGCCACTGAAATTATAATCCTTGTTGATGCTCGAATTATCCCATCTATAATCGGCGGGATCATCTTCAGCTTTGTCTTCAGGAGCCTTTTCTCAGGACTCCTGGACTTTCCACTCTAATAAAGCATTCCTTTCTTTTTGGTATTGCAGGTTCATCCTGTTCTCCCACATGGCTTGATGCTTTGTCAGAGGTTCCTCTTGGGGACAGTGTTGCTCCAGAAATGCCAAGAAGCCTGCACTCCCTCACCCCACCCCCATCTACATGGCCTTTTCTTCCACCATTCGGGTCTGAAAACAATGCCACCTAACCCAAAGCTGTTGGAAAGCAGGCTGCCTGCTGCCTGGTTTGCGGGGAAACCTGCTCACTACTGCTGCACTTGCCTTTCTTCTTCGAATCAGAAATCAATCTGAGGTCTAAACTGCAAACTTAGACATCATTTCTGGAATTCCATTTCTACTTTACCTAGGCTTTGTGAGTCCGCACTAGTTCACTCCACATTAGGTCCCGCAAATTTCCGGTGTTGTCAGGAAATCCTGGAAGCTAAAGGCCTGGAGGAGGGCATCATCTCACAATAGTGTTTTCTCTAACCTTTAGAAAAGTCATCCATGCTTTTTGCAAGTTTTGAAGAAAAGAAGGAACTATGTTGTAGAAATAAATGGCAACATAAACCCAACATCCTAGCAATGTCTCATTTTAGTGCTTTACATTTATGTATTTCTAAATGTTCATGTTTATATTTACATAAATGTATTTTTTTGGCCACATTACCCAAAGCCATATACAGATGTAATGCAATCCCCATAAAAACCCCAATGGCATTTTTTTTAAAGAAATGGAACGAAAAATCATCAGATTTGTTTGGAACCACAAAAGACCCCGAATAGCCAAAGCAATCTTAAGGAAAAAGAACAATACTGGAAGTATCACACTGCCTGACTTTAGCTTGTACTACAGGGCTACAATAATCAAAACAGCATGGTATTGGCAGAGAAACAGACACATAGACCAATGGAATAGAATTGAGAACCCAGAAATAAAACCACATAAATATGGACAGATAACTTTTGACAAAGAAGCTAAAAACATACAATGGAGGAAAGACAGCCTCTTCAGTAAATGGTGCTGGCAGAATTGGATAGCCACGTGCAAAAGAATGAAACTGGACTGCTATCTGTCACCATGTACCAAAATTAATTCAAAATGGATCAAAGACTTAAGCATAAGACCTGACACAATAAACTGCATAGAAGAAAACATAGGTACTAAACTTATGGACCTTGGGTTCAAAGAGCATTTTATGAATTTGACTCCAAAGGCAATGGAAGTAAAAGCTAAAATAAACGAATGGGACTATATGAAACTTAAAAGCTTCTGCACAGCAAAAGAAACCATCGACAAAATAAAGAGGCAACCAACTGAATGGGAGAAGATTTTTGCAAACAGTGCCTCCGATAAGGGGCTAATATCCAAAATATACAAGGAACTCATGAAACTCAACGACAAAAAAACAAACAACCCAATTGAAAAATGGGCAGAGGACCTGAAGAGACATTTCTCCAAAGAGGACATACAAATGGCAAATAGATATATGAAAAAATGCTCAACGTCACTAATCATCAGAGAAATGCAAATAAAACCCACAATGAGATATCACCTCACCCCACTCAGAATGGCTATCATCAGCAAGACAAATGGTAACAAGTGTTGGAGAGGCTGTGGAGAAAAAGGAACCCTGATACACTGTTGGTGGGAATGCAGACTGGTGCAGCCGCTATGGAAGGCAGTGTGGAGGTTCCTCAAGAAATTACGAATAGAATTACCATACGACCCATCAATCGCTCTCCTGGGTATCTATCCAAAAAATCTGAAAGCATTTCTCTATAGAGACACGTGTGCTCCAATGTTCATTGCAGCTTTGTTTACGGTGGCCAAGACATGGAAACAACCAAAATGTCCTTCGATAGATGAATGGATAAAGAAGTGGTGGTACATATACACAATGGAATACTATTCGGCGTTAAGGAAAGATGATATAGGAGCATTGGTGACAACATGGATGGATCTTGAGAGTATAATGCTAAGTGAAATAAATCAGACAGAAAAAGCAGAGAACCCTATGATTTCACTGATATGTGGTATATAAACCAAAAACAACAAAAGAACAAGACAAACAAATGAGAAACAAAAACTCATAGACACAGACAATAGTTTAGTGGTTACCAGAGGGTAAGTGGGGTGAGGGTAGGGAGATGAGGGTAAGGGGGATCAAATATATGGTGATGGAACCATATATTTGAGAACTGACTGTGGGGGGTGAACACACAATGGGATTTATAGATGATGTAATACAGAATTGTACACCTGAAATTATGTAATTTCATTAACAATTGTCACCCCAATAAATAAATTTAAAAAAAAAGGAAGTCTAAACATGCTAATCCTATTCCTCAGACCTAATGACTCCTTAATTTAATTAGCAATATGATTTAATTTAAATAGTATTAGGTTGGTACAAAAGTAACTGTGGTTTAAAAGGTTAAAAATAATTGCAGGGGCGGCAGGTTATCTTAGTTAGAGCCTGTGCTCTTACAATAAGGTTGCCGGTTCGATCCCCACATGGGCCACTGTGAGCTGCGCCCTCCCCACCTAGACTGAAACAACTACTTGATTTGGAGCTGATGGGTCCTGGAAAACCACACTTAAATTGAAAAGTTTTTAAAAAATAATTGCAAAAACCACAATTACTTTTGCACAAACCTGATAGTATAAACTCTAATTTTAATCCACCCATAGACAGATGTAAATATTTTTATAACAAAATATCAAATATATGTACATTTGTTTCACTTCCTGGATTGATTTATGGGCCCCTATTCCCTTTTTTCCCTCAGTGGCTTGGATATTACATTTTTTATTCCCATTTTAATGTTCATATAAAATTCTTAACAAACTGAAACTATATTTTCCTACCAATAACTAAACTGGATAATATCTCTGTTGTCTTCTTTTTAAAAGCTCAACGTATCATTTTAACAAGAACAGATTCATTGTCACCACATGACACTCTTCTTCCTCCCATCTCTCATGTTAATATTTTTGGTAATTTAATTTCTAGCTTATCAAAAGTGTAAACTATGTAATTATTGTTATTTTTTATAGTTAATGTTTATTTGTGTATATCAGTATTCTATACCAATTTCTTTGCTTACTTTTGTCCTTTGAATCCAATTATTTTCTTTTGTTATTTTTCTGTTAGCTGGATCCATCGTTTAGTATATTTTTCACCTAGGGTCTCTGGGCATTGATCATTGAATCCCTTATTTGTCTGATCATAACTATATTTTGTCCTCACTCTTGAAGGTTAACTAGGTACTGAAATAGATCTAGATTTAAAGGTATTTTTGAAGATATGACTCCAGTCATGCAACAAGCATTTATTGTCTACTGTGTGCCAGGCACTATTCTGGGGACTGAATCTATCAGAGGAAAATCAATGAACAAATAGCTCTTACCTTCTCTACCCAATCGAAAGAGAAGTGAGATATCACCTTGACCCTTATTCTTACAAATTTGATTTATCTTTTTTCTGGGAATGAATCTCAGTGTACAGACTCAAGTGTGCAAGAAATATACTAGAATTAACTTCTGTTTCTTTTCTTATTTTATTCCCATCCCTCCACCCCACTCCCCTTTGGCACTGATCAGCTTATTCTCTATATCTATGGGTCGGTTTCTGTTTTATTTATTCATTTGTTTTTTAGATTCCATAAGTTAAACCATATGGTATTTGTTTTTCTCTGTCTGATTTATTTCACTTGGTATAATACCCTCTAGATCCATCCATGTTGTTGCAAATGGCAAGATTTCATTTTTATTGCTGAATAATATTCCATTATAGACAGAGGGTGCCAAAAAGTATATATACATTTTAAGAAAGGAAAAACACTGTATTATTAATATATACAGATAACAAAAGATGAATACAAGTCACGTCTGACTTCTGCAATTACAAGAGGTGCTCAAAGTGGTTACCATCATAGTCCAGACACTTCTGATTACAGCGAACACTGCTTGAGCAACGCTGACCAAAGTGTTAACATCGCTTAAAATGTATACATTTTTTTGGCACCCCCCCCCCAGTATATACCACATTTTCTTTATTCCTTTATCTATCAGTGGACACCTAGGTTGCTTCCATATCTTGGCTATTGTAAATAATGCTGCAATGAACATAAGGTTACATATATCTTTTCAAGTTAGTGTTGGATTTCTTTGGCTAAATACCTAGAAGTGGAATTGCTGGATCATATGGCAACTCTATTTTTAAATTTTTGACCAATCTCCATGCAGTTTTCCAGAGTGGCTGCACCAATTTGCAATCACACCAACAGTGCACAAGGGTTCCCTTTTTTCTACATCCTCAACAATAACTGTTATTTGTTGATTTGTTGATAATAGCCATTCTGACCAGTGTGAGGTGATATCTCATTGTGGTTTTAATTTGTATTTCTCTGATGTTGCGCGTCTTTTCATGTCCGTTGGTCATGTGTATGTCCTCTTTAGAGAAATGTCTGTTTAGGTCCTCTGCCTATTTTTTTTAATTGGATTTTTTTTGGGTGTTAAGCTGTATGAGTTACTTATATATTTTGGATATTAACCTCTTATCGGATGTATCATTTCTGATTATCTTGTCCCATTCAGTAGGTTGTCTTTTCATTTTGTCGATGGGTTCCTTCACTGTGTAAAAACTTTTTTAGTTTGATGTAGTCCCATTTGTTTATTTTTTCTTTTGTTCCCCTTGCCTGAGGAGATATATCCAAAAAGAAGTTGCTAAGAGTGATGTTAAAAAATTTACTGCCTGTGTTTTCTTCTAGGAGTTTTATGGTTTCAGGTCTTACATTTAAGTCTTAAAAGTTTGATAGTTTTATGTTTGACATATAGATCTATGATCCTCTTTTAGTTAATTTTTGTATAAAGTGTGAGGTTTCTGTCAAGATTTATTTTTTTGCATATGGATGCCCAATTGTTCCAACACGATTTGTTGAAGACTATGCTGCCTCCAGTGAATTTTTTTTGCAACTTTGTAAAAAATCAAATGTTGGTATTTGTGTAAATCTATTTCTGAACTCTCTATTCTGCTCCATTGATCTATATGTCTGTTCCTTTGCCAATACCACACTGTCTTGAGTACTGTAGATTTACTGTAATTCTTAAAATTGAGTTGTGTGATTCCTCTAACTTTATTTCTCCTTTTGGAAATTATTTTAGCTGTTAGCTAAATTGATGTTAACTATAGTTTTGGGGTTTGTTTGTTTGTTTTTTGTTTTTGCTTTTTTGTAAATGCCCTTATCAGGTTGAGGAAATTCACTTCTATTCCTAGTTTGTTGACTGTTTTTATCACAAAAGTGTGTGGATTTTGTCAAATGCCTTTTCAACATCCATTGACATGATCATGTGGTTTTCTTGTTCTTTATTCTCTTAATATGTTTTGTTACATGCTGGATGAAGCCCAGCCATGTCAATCATTTTGCTTGTGCAGTGCGTTCATACATGCCCAGGTCAGACTAGAGGTGCTGCTGATGGGAGGGCAAAACAGATGCACTGGGTGGATTAGGCCGCAATTTGCTTTTTTGATCTTCCAACCCAAGTTTCCTCCATCAAACCCAGCTCCCAAAAACCTATGGACAAGCTAACACACAATTCTTAAAATGATTTATGTAATATTCACTGAGCCACAATGGGAATTTCTTTCACTTCATTGCTCCTGGCTAAGTAGGAGTATTTCCTGCTAACAATGGAACAGAATACAGTGTCCTGTGAGAATTCAGACCAACACCCATATGAGCCTTAGGGTGAAGTTACAGGAATCTTCAGCCCCATCTGGATGCCTCAGTCTGCCTAAGGGTTTGCCTTTGATGTGAAGGTCTTTGTTTTCCCAAGAAGTTTCTGAGTAGTGCATAGTTTCCTCTGATCTGCATGTGAGTTTGGAAGGAGGTGAGAGAGCACCAAGCAATTTCTTTTCTATTCTCCAATTCAGCATCATACTGAAGATCAAATGATTTGAAGAAAAATAAATTTGTGCAAAGCATAATCAAGGAAGGTTTAGTTAAATTATAGGCTTTATTTCTGCACATTTTGTTGACAAACATAAAATTCATAATCAATGTAATGCCCAGAGGCCTCCAAGATTTTAATGGTTGGAAATCAAACCTATTTGCAGTAGAATGTGGAAATGGTCCTAATTCTCCATTATTCCCTGTATCCGTGCCCCTGATCCAGGTGACTTTACAGCTCTTCCCATTGACAGGTTGAGTCTATTTCTACACCCCTGAATCTAAGCTGGCCTTAGGACTTTCTTTGGCCCACAGGACAGTAGTAAATGTGATTTGAGCAGAGGCTTGAGTCGAGCTGCCAACTGCCAGATATGTGAGCAAGGCCATCCTGTACCCGCCAGCCCACAGGCCCACCAGCTGAGCAGGCCCACACCAGAGCCTCCCAGCTGGCCTACAGAATCATGAGAAATAATGTAATGTTTATTGTAAGTCACTAGGCTGTTTGGTATGTGGCAAAAGCCGGCTAATACACAATTCTTTAAATCATTTATATAATACCAACATACAAATTGAAAAAGCTTTTATATATATATATATATATATATATATATATATATATATATATATATAATAAAAGATTATAATATACATAAATTTTGAGGGCACAGCTCACAGTGGCCCATGCAGGGATCAAACCAGCAACCTTGGTGCTACCAGCACCACGCTCTAACCAACTGAGCTAACCAGCCACCCCCAGAAAAAAATATTTTTAAGTAACCTCTTGCTATCATTCAAGCATCATCAAAAAATATTTTTGCATAGAGCTTTTTATTTGATGTGAAGGAAAAGTTAGTTTCATTAGTTTCAGGAACAAGGCAAGGATGTCTGCTCTTGCCATTTCTATTCATCTATTCGACATTGGAGTGGAGGTGCTAGCCAGGACAATCAGAAAAACAAACAAACAAACAAACAAAAAAAAAAAAACCCAAGGAGTGGAGGATTCAAGGCATGCATCCTGGAAAGGAAGAGGTAAAACTGGCTTTATCCATAGATAACATGATCTTATATGTAGAAAATTCCATCCTAAAGAATGTGTGGAAAAAAAGTACTAAAGTACTACAACTTATAAGTGACTTAAGCAAGGTTTCAGGATCGACATACAAAATCAGTTGCTATTCTGTATACTAGCAATGAATAATACAAAAGTAAAGTTAAGGAAACAATTGCACTGACAATTGTATCCAAAATATACAAAAAAAGATATAAAATCTTTAGGGATAAATTTAACAAGAGAAATTCAAGATTTGTGCACTAAAAACTTAAAACATTGCTGAGAAATTTAAAAAGACATAATACATGGAGAAAAAAATTCAAATTCATGAGACTCAATATTGTTAAGATGGCAATTCTCCTAAAATGGACCTATAGATCCGGTGAAATCCCTAAGAAAATCCCAGAAGGCTTTGTTGTAGAAATTGACAAGCGAAACCTGAAATCATATGGAAGTGCAAAGGACCTAGAATAGCCAAAACAATTCTGAAAAAGAACAAAGTGGGAGGACTACACGAATTCAAAATTTACTATATTCCCCAAACTGTCTTTTCTATCCCCATGGCAATATTGCAGTTGCCAATTTGTGCTTTCTAATCTTCCTCCCTTCTCCCTCATCCCCACCCTCGTCCCATCTAGCAACCATCAGTTTTTCCTCTATATTTCTGAGACTATTTCTGTTTACTTTGCTCATTTATTCAGTTCTTTAGATTCCACATGTAAATGAGGTCTCATGGTATTTATCTTTCTCCTACTGACTTATTTCACTTAGTGTAATGTTCTCTAAGTCCATCCATATCATTGCAAACGGTAGGATTTCATTCTTCTTTATAGCGGAATAATACTTCATTGCATAAATGTACCACAGTTTTTGTGGGATTTTTAAAAAGATTTTATTGGGGAAGGAGAAACAGGACTTTATTGGGGGAACATGTGTATTTCTAGGACTTTTTATTGGGGAACAGTAGTGTTTTTCACAGGACTCATCAGCTCCATCCAAGTTAAGTTGTTGTGCTTTCAATCTTAGTTGTGGAGGGCGCAGCTTGGCTCCAGGTCCAGTTGCTGTTGTTAGTTGCAGGGGGCGCAGCCCATCATCCCTTGCGGGAGTCGAACCGGCAACCTTGTGGTTGAGAGCCCGTGCTCCAACCAACTGAGTCACCCATCCTCCCCACCACAGTTTCTTAATTCAGTCGTCTACCGATTGGCATTTCAGGTGTTTCCAAGTCTTGGCACATGTCTCATTAGGGAGACGATTTCATGGATGGTGTAGATGCCTGACCACTGCACTGTACACTTGAAGCTGAAGCTGAATAATATTGTATGTCAACTGTAATTTTATATATATATATAAAATCACGGGATATGGAGTACAGCATAGAGAATAGACTCAATGAAATTGTAATAGATATATACGATGTCAGAGTGGCAATAGATTAGGGGAGGGGCTTATCATTTTGTGAGGGGTGAAATGTGTATTACATTGCTTTGTACACCTGAAACTAATAAAAGAAAAAAAAACTTACTATAAACCAACAATAATCAAGACAGTGTGGTATTGGCATGAAGATAGGCATATACATTGAGGGAATACAATTGAAAGTCTAGAAATAGCCCCTACATTTGTGGTCAATTGATTTCGACAAAGGTACTAAGATTATTCAATGGGGGAAAAGACAGTCTTTCCAACAAATGGTGCTGGGACTGTTGGATATTCCTACGCAAAAAGTAAATTTAGACTGTTATCTCAAGGAAATGACTAGAAGCAATCTTGGAAGAATGAAGGGAAGAAGAAATGGGAGCCAGGTACCCAACACACTGGAATGTCTTGGGGGCAGCAGAAGCTGAGAAGCCATCTAAGAAAGTAAATGTCCTGTGTTTAACGTTAC